>NC_084802.1:29174106-29778272 GCF_963169125.1 Humulus lupulus | reverse complement strand
GGAAGCTCCAAAGGTCATCTCGGTGATTGATATAAAAGTCGGAAGGTTTGATGGCCATCGATCTCTGTTCCGGCACAGTAAAAATGATATTTTTTGTACGTTAAAAGTGTATTGTGTAAAAATCCCAATTTTTAATCCTATGGTGACAAATTACTAATTGTTTTTTTCCTGAAAAAATTACTAATTGATAATATATATATATATACTATTCTTGATGTGGTATAAAAAGAACGTGGTGTCAAATAAATATTTCGTATTTCAAGTTAAGAAGTTACAAAAACATTAAGAGATAGTACATTACAAATTGATAATATTAAGGTCTCTTTCCTCACAATAATTAACAATTCTATGCTTCGTGATACCACGTATTGACAAGATAATATTTTTGTGACGAATTTAAATAAGTGCAATTGGGCACTAATTATAATATATAATTGGAATTTTAAAACCAATTTTGGTGTTCGGAAGTCTTCGTAAACATATGTTAAGCTCAAAAACGTAAGTGTTGCTTTAAGTTTTAAAAATAGGCCACATGATCCTAATATATCGTATTATTTAAGAAGATGATTAGACATATATTATATACCTCTTCTATATATAAAATGTGTAAGTACGGATACAGTGAGAATTTTTAATTTTAACGGTTTTTTATTTTTATTTTTTTAATGATAATTTTAATAGAATATTTTTATATTTAATAGAATATTTTTATATTTAACGATAATTTGTAAATATTACTTAAACTTAAATAAAATAAAATAAATAATTAAAAAAATTAAAAAATAATATTTTTGAGATATTTTATAATGATAATTATTTAAAAATAATAAAATCATGTGTTTTATAACTTAAATAAAATTTAATTAAACTTAAACTCACTTATTAAAATAATATCATATTAAACATTAATATAATTTACTCTCAATTAGTAACGAATTATTTTAAAAAAAAAACTAGCAAGAAACTTAAATTTAAAATCTACGTATAATATTTAATATTACATTAAACATATGATATATAATTTTTTCTTGTCATTTTTAAATTAAAAATTTAGAACAAATATAAACTTAAGTAAAAATAAATAAATTATTTAATTAAAATAGAATATTTATTTAAAATTTATATGATATTAATATAAATTTAATAAAAATAATTAATAAACTCTATAAATAAAACTAGAGAACGTACACGCTACTTATATTTAATAACTATAAATGTATATATTTATTGAACAAATGTCAAATATATTGTTTTCGAAAACACTTCTATATATATCAAAAGTAGATATATAGATATTTATATACTTAATCATGTAAATTTTGTTTTTGGTGAGTTACAATTAATCATGGAATTATGTGCGTATACAAGTGTATAACGGTTTTTTTTTTCTTTTGAGAACAAGTGTATAACGTTTACGTCAAGCAATTGAGCTTAATGAGTAGTAGTATGTATAATTCCAGCGTATGAGATAAGTACCATAACCTATTCTTATGTATTTTTTTCATTATAAATTTGTAATATATTTATTATTTAGGTGTCAAGACAAAGTACGAAACGACAACGCTTGTAAAAAGATACAATAACAAAAGCAAACGACAAGTCATATGGACAAAGCAAATGACACTCATATCCTTGATTTACTTAATTTCTTTTCATATTATATATATATATATATATATGTTGAAGTTATTATCTAGCATTAATATATATGTAATTCAGTTTATTATAATTATGTCATACTCGATTAAATCGTATTATAAAGTTTAGGTGAAGATATTCCAATTTTTTATTAGATAACCTATACAAGAAAGCGATGCATTAAGAATTGCTTAATATAGAATTCTTGTATTAGAAAAATAGCTAAAAAAAATTGAAACATCACTTTTATGCTTATAATTATTAATATTCGTTTTTTTTTGTTAAAGTTAATTATTTCCAAAATTATAATTATCATTAAATTAAAATAAGTAATTAATAAAAATATAATATTTTATAATGTTCTTTTAGTAATTATTTATAAAATGATAACTGGATGTCTGGAATTTTCGTCCGTCGAAAATGTCTCTGGAAGACCATTATACATAAAATTAATCAAACAAAATTATTATAAAAAAAAATATATGTATAATCATTTTTGCCAAACACCTCTTAAAATATAATACTCATCATTTTCTGAAATCTTTTGCATATTGTACATTGAATATTGTTAGTAAAAATAAATAGTAGTTCTGGTCTTTTTCATAGGTAACAATTTAACATACATAGTATATTTAAATAAATAAAAATAACATCTTAACATATATAGTGAATTATTAGAGGAAACAACTAAATTGACATATACTGACAATTATCTGTAATTAGACTACAGCAAATTGTCACCATTAAAAAGAAAAAATAGTGACCTTTTACTAAACTTTAGCAGCCTATTTAATGACCTTTATTATTTTTAAAAAGTAATGTATATAATAATAAAAAAAATATATGACTCCATATGAGAAAACTACAAAAATACAAGTTGGAATTTTCAAAGTATGTTTGTATAATGAAGAATCTGAAAATCAAGTTGATGATGGCAAAGACCTTGGTTCAATATTAGGGAGACAATTAATAAAGCAAGTCAATGTAAGCTCGAAGATAAAGTATGTGACAAAGTTGAATATTATAAGCATTCTAGTCATTTTCTATAAGCAAAAACTTCCAAATAAGTAGGTTAGACTTCGAGTCCAAGTTCCCTTTCAAAACTTTAAAAAATAAAATTAAATGTATATTTATTAAAAAATAAAAATAAAAAAATGTGAAAAGCAACTCCTCCTATTTGAATATGATCCCTATAGAAATTTTCAAAAACCCACTGTCTTATCGCTTATCACATAAATTATTACTCAACCACTTGCTACATATTTTATATAATTTGTATGTATAAGCAGACTTGAATATCTACTCTTTGTTAAAATAATAAAAAATTGTCTTATTTATTTACTTATTCTCATTAATTTGTGACTGTTGTTTGTTAATGCAAGTTGCATTGGTCTTTTCTTTTTCAAATAATTCAATGATGCCATACATTGGTTAGCTGTCTACCATTCATCTATATTTATAAAATTTTATACATATTATATAGGATAAGTATTTTTTGACTTGAGGGATTTTTTTTTTATATTGGAAAAATTAATTAATATATCTGCAGCCAAAAGATTTGAATTTTATTTATTTATATATTGGAAAGAAAAAAAAACTCATTTCCATGTATATCAAGTACTTAACATGACGATATACCATATATGATTGCAAATGGTGGTGGAGTCTTTTTTGAGAGAACATTGTCCTTTAAATTCAAGGAACTTCATCACCTCATCTCATTTTACTACGTTACAAGACACTAATTCACATGTATGGACTTGTTGAATTTTAGGGTTTCTTTCTGATAGTTGTTCTCTTGAATTTGACACAATTGACATAATAAATTGTTGAAAAAAAGGGTAATCAATTTGGTTCTTAAATTTGGAAATAATGACAGTCAATCAATATCCTTAAATTTATGGTTTAGAGCAAAGTTAATAAAGTGTTAAAAATAGAGTTTATTACTATATTTTAGTTCGTTTTAAGAAAATATTACTTCAATGACATTCTAAAAAGTGTCAATTTTAGTACATGCTAAAAGTTGTACCAAATTTGACACAAAATATAACATGAACTAAATTCAACACAGAAATAAATTTTATTTTTTTTATTTACTATATTTACACTAATTATTATGATTTATTAATTAATAATTAATGACTAATTTTGTTATTTATTTACTTAGAAAATTTTGTAAAATAGATTAAGTTCATTAAAAGAAATTTCATTTTTTATATCTTTTTAATAAATATTAAATGATTATTAATTAATTTTCATCTTCCGTAATCGAGCACAATTGTCAAATTTGGTCATAATACTCATTAATTTTTTGTGCTAAATTTGACACAAAACTCACACACATTGAAGATGGTCTTAACTATTGATATTCAATGTATATGTTAAATTTTAATAATTTAGAATTAAGCATCAATTTTTTTGTAAATTCCATTAAAGACAAATAATTAAAAAAATTGAGAATATTAGTTTGCAATTTTACGAATAAATTCAAAGAAAAGGCGCTCAAAATCTTAAATTTGTGATGTTCCTTATAATTAATCACTTAACCCTTTACCATTAGAGTCTCTAGTGCTTATGTATGTTGGCAGGAATTATAATCAAATTCATTTGAAATTTAAATAAATTACATTCAAATTTATCATACAATATTATTCCTAATTACAATTATATATGAACTAATAAAAATGGAAGAGAAGCTGCCTTATTAGTTGGACTTTTAGGAGAAAAAGATTTAGTGTGCATTGGTAATAATTATATGATGCCCCGCCATTGCGGCTGTGTGGAAGATTAAAAGCTACCTCTCCTCAAAATAAATTTCTATATAAAAAAAGAAAAAAGAAGAAGAAGAAAGAATTAACTTATTATGAAATGACGTATTATTTTATTATTAATTATTAGATATTTTTCTTTTGTCAATCATTTATAGATTAATACAAGTATATAATTATTTAATATATATTTATATGATGTTCTAGAGACAAGTTTTAGAAATACCAGATTTTAATTCGTCCACCAAAGAGAAAAACCAACAAATTACTTTTAGATATTTAGGTATAAGATATAACAGATTTATCACTAATTATTATGAAATCACATATTCTCAATCTCAAATAGTTGAGTATATCTAATATTTTATATATATCTTTGCCGTATTAGATCTTGCCTCTTTATTCTCCGTGAAGAGAATCTAGTCAAGTATTAAGTTTATCATAATTTATTAAATCGTTAAATCAAATTAAATATAATTATCAAAATTAAAACACATCTTTAATGACATCTAAAGTTGGAATATTTATCTAATACTAATTATATATTGTCTAATACTAATTATAATTAAAATCTCATGAATATGGAGCCATACCTTAACAAAGGTAATTATGATTTACAAAGAATATAATTTAAAGTATGGTATGCAAAATCACACACACTTACATGCACTCTCATGTTCATCCAACCATTTTGAACTCAACTTATGTAGAACTTAGTATAGGAAATGATGATGAAAATTATGAAAGAAGAAGAAGACCTAGGGTTTATTATAGTAAATAAAAGCAATCTTGTCACATAGAAAACATACTTGTAGTAATTATTATATCACTCTTTTACCACTATTAGAAATTTATTTTAGTGGAGTAACCAAATAAAATTGAATATTTTGAGTCCGAATAACTTTTTTGATGTAATGCATTAAATTATTTTACGATAATATATTATTTAAATATTTTTTATTTTTGAAAATTAATTTATACATTAATTATAATTATTACTTATGTTCCCCTATTACTAATTTTTATGTGCTTAAATTGAGTTTCCATGGAAACGTGGTCAACTTATTATCAACAAAATTACTAAAAGTTATTGCACACAGCACATACCACATAGCACATACCACATAGCACACAGCACATATAATATTTCATGTTTGAAAATTTGGTCACATTTACATTCATATATATAGTTGTAGTCGATTCATATATACATCATTCACGAGCAATCAAATAAAAAATTATTCCCACAAAAAAAAATTGAATTATTATTAATTATGATAGAAAGAGATTTGTCTTAGTGAAGCAATCAAATAAAATTGAATTATTATTAGTTATGATAGATAGAGATTTGTCTTAGTGAAGCAATCAAATAAAATTGAATTATTGAGTCCAAATAAAAATTATGATGTAATGCATTAAATTATCTTATGATAATAAATTATTTAATTTTTTTATTTTGAAAATTAGTTTATATACATTAATTGCATCATTATTACTTATGTCCCCTACTATTACTAATTTTTATGTGCTTAAATAGAAATTACATGGAAATTAACGTGGTCAAATTATTACCAACTAAATTACTAAAAGGTATTCCACAAAGCATATATCATATAAATATATATAAATAATTTTTCAAGTTTGGAAAATTGGTCACATCCATATATATATATATATATGTAGTCGATCCAAACAAATATCATTCACTCTTATAAATAATTGATTAATTTGGTTCACACCACCATGCTTAATACCTTTTTCTTAGGGGGGAACCTAAATAATTATCATGGCCGACAATATAATTTACTTGTTACAGTAACTCTTTCTTTTTTATAAATTATATTTTTCTACAAATCAAAATTTTATTCTAATTTTAGTCTTTAATAAACAACTCAAATAACCATTACAAAAAAAAAAAAAAAAATCAGACAATCTAATAACTTTTCAATCACGAGATTGTCGTGGTAATGATATTATAGGTCACCTAAAAAAATTTATTTTTTAAAAACATGAATTAATATTTATTAATTAGTTTTGTTGTTTGGAAGTGACTGTCTCAAATTTATGGTGTAATCGTGACATGAAATAAGAAGTGAGCCACATATTTTAAATAGTTTTTATTTATTTATCTAAACAATTTTCATGCACCCAATAGGTCCTTGACACTTAATAGGCCATTATCATTACAGAAATAGATAGATCACTTGGTGGTGATACATAATGACTTTCTTATCAATTATTTAAAGGTCAATTTTATTAGTTAATGTGAGATTGAAATAGTATATTTTTAGAGTATTTTTAATAATTAGGAGCTTTAGCGTGACCCCTTTTACATCCCACATGAAGTATTAGTATATTTGTAAATTTTTTTTTTTTTACATATCTATATATCAACAAGAACTTAATTATAATAATATCCCCAACAATTTTTTTTTTATAATAATATAGTATAGAAAAAATAATGTAATAAAATAACTATAAATCTATCATACTTCTTATAATAAAATTATTCTGAAATTAGAATATCATTAATTACTCTCTCAACATAACAACTTACTACAGATATTTAATTTATTCTTCAAAATTTTAACAATATGGAGACTAAAGTTTCAAGATCAACGATTCAGTGAATTTCATCTCCTTCAGGTCATTAAAAGTTAATATTGTTATATTATTTTAAATAATATAATATTAGATTAAATTATGTGACAAAATGTGATTTGTCACACAAATGTGATTTGTCACACCTTGTAACATATTATTGAGAGTTACAAAATTAGACACATGTGTGTGCTCAAATGTAACATATTTTGGTATTACAAAATCAATTACAAATTTGTAACTCCCAAATATTATCCAATAATGTGTAGATTGAGAGTTACACATTTGTGTTTGAATTTCATAGAGTCACTATGTAATATGACTATTGAAGACATGTTTTTAACTCCCATGAGGTGTATGGAGGTTACCAAATCATGTAGGAAGAGATTTGTAATGCCCTAAAATCCCTAATGAGGTTTAATGGTTGAATTAGTAGGTCAGGAGGGTCATAATTGATTTATTATGTCATTAAATGATTATGTACATGTTGATGTGAATTATATTATAATATAATGTTAAATGCATGCATGTGGGTCCACATTTCATTATAGGGGCATTTTGGTAATTTGGTCCGTTGAGGGTGTAATTGTGTATTTTCATGCATGTTGATGAACTATTGTTGAGGCCACATAATAATGTGGATTTGTTCGAGCCATTCGGCATGAGACGATCTTTGAGTAACAAGTTAGCAGTTTGGTCATAACATGTTTAAGTTCGAGGCTCGGGGTGAGTCTCGGGGTGGTTTGATGATTAGAGCATTACCGGGAATTAAAGGGTAATGGGATATGATTTTATTAGTATTTGAGAATAACGGGAATTGGAGGGCGTTTGTTGACCCTTGATTTGGCCAACGACACAGAGTCAAAATAACGACAATGAAACAAAAAGAAATCAAGATTGGAATCAAATGGTAAAAATGTGACACAAATGATTTATAGTGGTTCGGCCCCAACTGTGTGGTAATAACCTACGTCCACTTAATGTTATTATTGATGTTGAATCTCAATGCCGTGATCAAAGAACTAGGGTTCTTGAGTTTCACAAGCCTTAGGAGAATTACAACTTTTCGGTGGATAATCACCCTCTACTCTCCCTCTATGAATATTCAGATTCAAGGTTCAAAAGTCCCTTCCTTGAGCCTTCTCATTCATATTTATAGGCTCAAGGGAGTTACATGGGCCAATGGGCCTTAATTATCCTTAATATCAGCGTATCAAGGCAATAAAGAGAAAATAATAAATGTAGTTATTACAAGATTACATATCTTTAAAGGGAATAAACTGAAGCACGCGACCAGACTGGTCGCATCTAATCACGAGATCTGAGGATGGAAGAAACACCTGGTCGATTGTCGAACAACATTCCTTCATTTTGACGTTGCCACATGTAATAAATTCTTGCCACGTCATCAGGAGCCATTTTTAAGTAAACATTTGCGCCCCCCCCCCCCCCCCCCCCCCAAATTTATTTTACTGCGACTAGCATAAAGTAAACTTAAGAGACCGACTCTTCACGTACCCCACCAAATCTGTCAGAGCCGCCCATACCTTCTCGAAAAAGGCAACCAATCATGTATTTTCAGTTTCCCAAAAGTTTTCTGACGGCTGTTGCGTTTCCCCATGCTTCGAAAAATTAATCTCATTATTACCTCTTTTATAGTGCCACAATCAATATAAATAATCCCCCAGGATCATTTTTCACTTTTTAATTTTCACTTTCTCCTCAAGAACACTGAAGAACAAAGCGTAGAAAACTCAAAAACCCAGACGACCTTGACGATCCACGGAGATTCTGCCCAGCCAACCGACTTAGTGTCTCAGAAACTTGCTTCAATCTTTACCTAAGTAAGTTTATCAACCTTTTCAGTCGTTGAAATGCTATGCAATATCTCTTTTATATCTGTTTCGTATCCTGAGTTCTTGAATGTTCTTAACAGAACTGTTTTGGGGTAAATGGGCATATAGATATTAGTATTGAATTTGGAAGGAAAATAACACTTTGCTGGGATGATGAACTAATTAGGTAGTTAGGATTATAACTTTAGGGCGTGAAATCTAAGTAAAAATTCGATTTCTAAACTTGTAGAAAACACTGGGTTTCCTTCGCCCTTTCAGAGTCAAAAAGTTTTTTCTGAAAAACTTTTCACTTCTGTTTTTTAATCCATTTTCCAAACTGTTCGCTTGAAATGTAGTGTTTTTTGTCAGAATGCTGCTGGTCGTATAAAAACTTAACTTTTATACACGAGCAGTGTTATTCCAACTTTTAAACATCTTGATGCTTTTGGCCATTAGATTCTCATCTCCCCTTTTCTGTTTGCAGATTTTCATGCAAGATCCATGGGGAGGTGAGAGGCCAATCGACGACGATCTGCTAGCCCAACTGCTCGAGGATGAAGAACAACCGTCGCTGCTAGTTCCAGAAATCCCTTTTTCTCGAATTCCCCCAAACATACCTCTTTCTAGTCCATCCAAAATGGGTAGAGTAAAATCCGCTGCCCAGAAAAAGAAAACAACAAAACCTTCCGAAAATCGGCCTGTTGCCCGGGCTGAGATTCCTTCGACCAGTGGTAGAGCTGAAACCACTGATCCCGAAATCCAAACACAGGCCTGTCTTCGCAATGCCATTCGACCAGACGTCGAATGGTACCTTGCTCCCCCTAGCACGATCATTGCTAGGATGATAAGTAATTTCCTCAGAAAGTATGGACTTTTTGGGGTTACTTTATTTCTTCCTACCATCGACCAACAGGCAAACCTTCCTGGCAGCGCCTTCAGCGCCTGGTCGAGGTACCACATTGAGGGAGGAGAAATCCTGCCTCTTCATCCTTACTTCCAAGGAGTGGCTAATTATTTCGGGGTCGCTCCCTTCCAAATAATTCCAAACGGGTATAGGATGCTTTTCACACTCTATATCCTTTACAGCCATAAAAAATGGCATGTTCCTTCTCCTCACGAGATCAAGTACCTGTTCGATCTCAAATCTAACCCCAACCAGGACAACACGGGGTTCTTTCATCTCTGCCACCAAGAAACGACCCGCACTTTCCTGAGTGATACCACCTTCAAATCCAATGTGGGGAAGTACCATCTAGAGTAGTTTTTGACTACCGACATGGTCGCCAACAACCTAGCCTTCACCCAAGGAGGTAACTTCTTCGTTTTTCTGGTCGTTTATTTTCCTTGTATTTTATCCGCATTCCCCTTAATGAATTAGCATATTTCAGGTCCATGGCTGCGACCGGCTCCTACTCCAAAAATGGAGGTCCGAGCAGCACTACTGGCCAGCATGACTGACGTAGAGAAGAGCGTCAAACAGCTGGTCACTAAGGCCAACCTGAGACTGGTCGGGCTTCTGACACCTCACCAGGACGTGAGGGAGTCCACGACGGGGAGTGCCACCGGTGAGGAAATTCCCGAGCAGCACCAAGATGTGTCGTAACCTCAAAGGAGGATACCAACTGGTGTGACAATCAAGGAACCCTCTAGCACACCGCGAGCGGCTGCACCTGCCCCTTCGGGAAAGGGAAAAAAGAAAGCTTCTGAACCCCTTGCACCTATCGACGAGTCTTCAGATGAGAACGGTACTGATCTCTCGCTCTTAGATAGTTTGCCAATTCCCTATCACTTATTTGACGGGGACGACAACTTTAAATACACTCCCACTTTAGATTCAGACTTCTTCATGCCAGAGAGTGAGTGTAACATTAGTAAAGTATATAATGTAGCGACCAATAATTATAGCTCGGGTATTTTACTTACAATTGCCTTTGATTCCTTTTTTGACATAGCACACTCATTTTTTTATACTATCTAACTGTTCGGGTACTTGTCTTCTTGCAGATATGCCATCCAAGAGATGTTCGACATGTACAGTGCACCTGATGCCCCTGCGAGCAAGAAGAAGGCGAGCAGGCGGCATCACGGGGAATGAGGCAAAGAGCCTCGGCCAAGAAAACCCGCATTGAGGACCCACCAGCAGCTGGTCCTTCAAAAAATACAACACCACCTCCTTCTCCCCTCGAGCAGCAAACTCCGCCTGCACCGGTCGAGTCGACCCCTTCCCCACCGGCTCCTGTTGATCATACACAGCTAGCAGCTCTTGTCCAAACATGGGATGACATACCGAGCCGCGCTCTAAGATCGGCCAAGGATAGGATGACAAGGATCCTGAGGCACGAGCGTAGCCGAGAAGCTATGGTTGGGACAGAGTCGATGGATGTCGACCATATCTTGAATCGCACCCTAAACGAGCTTGCCAGTGTAAGTTGTCTCTTCCTATTGAGACAATCTTTTTATCTATAATAGTCATTTTAACTTTTGTTCTGATCGTAGGCAATGTTGACCGTGACTGCCAGCCAGCTTCGCTCGGGGGTCATCACTGAGCAATCCAAGTCGTCCGAGCAACGACATGCTGAGGAGCTTAAGGCTGCTGAAGAGAAATATGCAGAGCAGCTCGAGGAGGCTCAGAAGGAAAATGCAGCATTGCTTGAGGAGAAAAATAAACTGGTCGAGGAGATGGCGCAAAAGTAGGCTGCTCTGAACAAAGCCCTTGAGGCAAAGGAGAAGTACAAAGAGTCTCATCTTATCAACTTTCGCGACGCCAAAAAGCTAGAGGCGGACCTGATCGAGAGTAGGCAGGAGGCTGAAAAGTTGGAGGTTCGGATCAATGATCTCGAAAAAGCCAACGCCAGCAATCTGGAGAGGTACAAGGGTGCCACGTCTAAGTGTTTCTATGATTTCTGGAAACACAACCAAGGGGCTGATTTCAGCTATCTTCCTGAGTGCATGAGGCAAACTGAAATAGCCCGATGCGCTTCTCGCTTGGAGGAGGAAGAAAGAGCGAAGATCCCAGCCTCGCCCGAAATCTCCTTGGCCACTGACATGGAAGGTGTGGACAATGAAGCCGAAGTTGTAGTCGACCAGGAAAATCCACAAGATCCTCCTGCCTCCTGATTATAATGTTTTTATATTTTTTGTTTGTACTTTAAAACAATTATTTTTATTGCTGCATGGGCAGCTTTTACTTTTAATCAGACAATTACATCCGAGCAGTAACTGCTCGCGGTGTAAAAGTTTTCCTTTTTGATATTATAATACCCTTATTTTATTATAACATCTGTTCGCATGACCAAACTTAGCATAGTACTTTGGTTTGATTTAACAAAATACAAAATTTTGAAAAATACTCTAAGTACCGCAACATGCTTTCACTTATTTTGCTCATGTGTTTACATACCTTTCGATATGCTTTGTCTACTAGATGTCTTATATGCCTCCCAAGTGATTGAGGAACTCTAGGTCCTCAGTCACTTGCCTTTACCGAAACTTGTTCGAACATTTCTGCTCGGAATAAAAACTTGTAAAAATACAGCAAAATAGCATACGTAATGAGCAAATACTTGTAATAAATACAATAGTTGGCAAGAATGGCTGACTGCGCACAGTCCCTTTTATTTCTCGTAATAAATGGACAAAACATGTATATACGAGTGATAAAAGAAATGACCTTACACTTATAAGCGATCAGTCACATAAAATGACCAACCCTTTTTCATAACTTGTAAAAAGTAAAATTAATACAAGCCAATTCTTTAAGAAGAATTGTTTATTGATAGTACTTGCGCAGGTGTTCTCCATTCCAATAGCGAGGAATAAGATCTCCATTTAAGTGAGCAAGTTTGTAAGTGCCTGGATGGAGGACTTCTTGAATTTGGTACGATCCTTCCCAATTAGGCCCGAGTACTCCAGCAGCCTGGTCGCTGGTGTTGAGGAAAACCCTTCGAAGTACGAGATCTCTGACATTGAATTTCCTTTCACGTACTTTAGAATTGAAATACTGGGCGACCTTTTGCTAGTAAGCAGCTACTCAAAGTTGGGCTTGCTCTCACTTTTCATCGACCAAATCAAGAGATTCCATCAATAGCTGACTATTAGAGCCTTGATCGTACGCTATTCTTCGATGCGACGGCGGATCTAACTCAACAGGCAGCATAGCCTCATATCCATAAGCTAAGGAAAATGGAGTATGGCCTGTTGTTGTTCGATGGGAAGTTTTGTGCGACCAAAGGACTTCAGGCAATTGCTCTGGCCATGCCCCCTTCACTTCCTCAAGTCTTTTCTTCAGAGTATCCTTTAGCGTTTTATTGACTGCCTCAACTTGCCTGTTTGCTTGAGGGTAAGAAACTGAAGAAAAGCTCTTGATGATTCCATGTCGCTCGCAAAAATCTGTGAACAAATCACTATCAAATTGGGTGCCGTTGTCTGAAACAATCTTTCTTGGCAACCCATAGCGACACACGATGTTCTTGACTACAAAATCCAGCACTTTCTTGGTCGTTATGGTTGCAAGTGGTTCAGCTTCGGCCCCTTTGGTGAAGTAATCGATGGTTACTACGACGTACTTGACGCCGCCCTTTCCTGTGGGCAAAGATCCAATTAAATCTATACCCCAGACTGCGAACGGCCACGGACTTTGCATCTGTTTTAGCTCATTAGGGGATGTTCGTGGAATTTTTGAGAACCTCTGGCATTTGTCATACCTCCGCACAAATTCCATCGAGTCTTCATTCATTGTTGGCCAGAAGTATCCTTGCCTTAAGATCTTTTTTGATAAACTCTGCCACCCAGCATGATCCCCACAAAATCCTTCGTGGACCTCTCTCATCAATTCTTTGGCCTTCTCTTTTGAAATACACCTGAGGAGTGGCATTGAGTATCCCCTTCGATACAAAATTCCATCGACCAAGATATACCTAGCAGCCTGCCGCTGAAGGGTCCTGGCTTTGTTTTTGTCCGTTGGCAACACACCCATCGTCAGATACTCTATGTACGGTGCCATCCATGTATCCGCCGCCTGAATCACCAAAGAGTTCTCTTTTGCTCAGATTCTTGGTCCAGATAGTCATTCAACTGACACTATGTTTAGGGTGTCAGCATCCTTGGCACTTGCTAACTTGGCCAAAGCATCAACGTTTCAATTTTGGTCGCGAGGTACTTGCTGGAGGGTGTACTTATCAAACTGCGCCAATAGATCCTTTGCTTTATTTAAGTAAGCAACCATTTTTAAGCCTCGGGCCTGATATTCTCCAATGATTTGATTGACCACTAGTTGAGAGTCACTGTAGATATCAAGTGACTTTATGTGCAAACTTCTGGCTAACCGTAACCCTGCGAGCAGTGCTTCATATTCGGCTTCGTTGTTAGAGGCAGTGAAGTCAAATCTGATTGCACAGTGAAATTGATGCCCCTCAGGTGTTATCAAAATCACTCCTGCTCCTTGCGTGGTGCTCATTAGAAGAACCATCTGTAAACAACTTCCAAGAAGGAGTTTGGCTTTGAGCCTCAGGTTCTTTAGGACCCTCTGGCTGCTCGCCGTCTGGAGGCCTAGTGAGTTCTGCGACGAAATTGGCTAGAGCCTGTCCTTTTATTGCTGCTCGTGGCATGTAAGAGATATCAAACTGCCAAGTTCGACCGCCGATTTCAATAATCGGCTTGCAGCTTCTGGTTTCTGCAGAACTTGCCGTAGAGGTTGGTCGGTCAAAACTGTGATTGGGTGAGCTTGGAAGTATGGCCACAATTTTTTGGAGGCCAAGATCAGGCAATAGGATAATTTTTCAATAGGTGGATATCGCAGCTCCGCCCCTATTAGCCTCTTGCTTACATAATAAACAGCCTTTTGCACGCCTTCCTCTTCTCTTACTAAGACAACACTAGCAGTGTATTCTGTGATCGCCAAGTAGATGAACAAAGTTTCTTTATCGACCGGCTTTGATAGAATCGGTGGTTGCAACATGTGAGTTTTTAAGGCTTGAAAAGCCTGTTCGTAATCCTCCGTCCATTCGAATCTCTTGTTGCCTCTGAGTAGATTAAAAAATGGGACGCATTTGTCTGTTGATTTGGAAATAAATCTACTGAGAGCAACAATTCTCCCGGTCAGGCTTTGAACACCTTTGATTTTTGTTGGCGATTTCATATCAACCAGGGCTTTGATCTTCTCGGGATTGGCTTCAATTCCTCGCGAGTTTACTATAAATCCCAAGAATTTCCCTGATCCAACTCCGAAGTAGCACTTGAGGGGATTCAACTTCATTTGATATTTGTTCAAGACATTGAAGCATTCTTGAAAGTCCCTTATATGCCCTTCTGTTTTCTTCGACTTAACCAGCATGTCATCGACATATACTTCCATGTTTGTGCCGATCATCTCCTTGAACATGTGGTTGACCAGTTGCTGGTAAGTCGCACCAACGTTTTTCAAACCGAAGGGCATTACTTTGTAATAGTAAAGCCCTGTATCAGTCTAAAAGCTAGTGTGATCCGCATCAAGAGGATGCATACTGATCTGATTATATCCAGAGTATGCATCCATGAATGAGAGATTCTCGTGCCCTGCAGTGGCATCGACCAGTTGGTCGATTCTAGGGAGTGGGAAACAATCTTTAGGGCAGGCTTTATTAAGGTCTGTGAAATCCACTCATGTTCGCCACTTGCCATTCGGCTTGGGAACAAGCACGGGATTAGAGACCCATGATGGATAAAATGCTACCCTGATGAATCCATTCTCCTTCAGCTTCTCGACTTCTTCCTTTGGAGCTTTTGATCTATCTTTATCGAGCAGCCTCCTTTTCTATTGCACTGGCGAAAAACTCTTATCTATATTAACAGGACATGGCTAATGACTGTAGGGTCTATTCCAACCATATCTTTATGCGACCAGGCAAAGACTTCCTAGTTTTTCCTCAAAAATTCCACCAGTGCTTGCTTCGTTGTTGTCTAAAAGTTTTTACCGACTTTCACAACCCTGGTCAGATCTTCTTCATTGAGTTGGACCTTCTCAAGGTCCTCGATGGGTCCTATTTCTTCATCAAAATCCCCAAATCGAGGATCTAAATCTCTGTCCTCACTTTGGGAAACGCCCTATTTGGTGACATCATCACCTGACTGGGCTTGTACATCAATAGCCGTTTGCAACTCTTTTCTGGAAACTTCCCTCGATACACCTTTCTTTGCCTTAGATATCGAGGCATTGTAGCACTCCCTCGCTTCCTGCTGATTTCCCAACACGCATCCTACCCCTGCGTCGGTTGGGAATTTCATGGCAAGGTGCCATATCGAGGTAACGGCTCGTAGGTCGACCAAAATTGGCCTTCCAATTACAGCATTATACGCTGAAGGACAATCAACTACTAACTATGAAAGTGGTGAGTAATGTCCTATTTGTAGGTGCAATACTTGCTGTAACTAGGAGCCTACTTGACCAAGTTGGGGCGAGCCCTTCGCCAGAAAAACCATAAATGGTTTGGTTGCATGGCTCCAAGTCCTTGACGGACAATTTCATTCTTTCCAGTGAAGACTTATATAAGATGTTGACTGAGCTTCCTGTGTCAACCAACACCCTCTTAATCATCATGTTGGCGATTTGAACGTCAACGACCAGCGGATCGGAGTGTGGGAATCGTACGTGCTGGGCATCATCTTCAGAGAAGGTTATCAATTCCTCCTCTATTCGAGCCTTCTTTGGTGCTCGATCCTCCACACTCATCATCTCGATGTCCTGGTCGTGGCGTAAGGTCCGAGTGTATCGCTCCCTTGCCTTCCCACTGACCCTTGCAAGGTGTGGGCCACCGTAGATGGTGAGTAACGTACCTACCACAGGAGCTGGCTGTAAGGGTGGCGAGCGTTGGCGTGCATGCGCCTACTCGTTGCCACCCTAAGCCTCTCGCTGAGACCCTTCTGCGGCTCGCACGTATCTCCTTAGATGTCCCTGTTTGATCAGGAACTTAATCTCGTCCTTCAACTTGTTGCACTCATTAGTGTCATGTCCATAGTCGTTGTGGAAATGACAGAATTTTGTGGTATCCCTCTTGGAGATATCCTTCCTTATAGGCGCTGGTTGCTTATAAGGGACATTGGCATTGGTCGCCTGGTAGACCTCTTCTCGACTTTCGACAAGGGCCGTGTAGTTGGTGAATCTCGGCTCATATCTATTGCCTTTGGGGCGTTTATTCTCAGATGTTGACGGCTCATTGCCTACCCTTTTTCCACCATTTTTGCCATTTCCATTCCCGTTGCCTTTACTGTTGCCATTGGGTTTGTCCGACCCATTGGCGACCTTGGTGGGTTCTTCCTTCGGTCCTTTATCTTTTGTAGGCGATTTCCCCTCGTTGGCAATCGCGTCCTCGAGCTTGATGTATCGATCAACTCGATCCAAAAACTCTTGGGTACTCTTTACCTCGTTCTTCCTTAGGCTATTCCAGAGGGGAGAGTGGCGTCTGACCCTGGCAGTTAGGGCCATCATCTTTCCCTCATCGCCCACTATTTTGGCTCCAGCCGCTGCTCGCATAAAGCGCTGGACATACTCCTTTAAGGGCTCTCCCTCCTTTTGGCGTATCTCGACCAACTGGTTGGCCTCAGTGGGGTGTACGCGACCAGCATAGAATTGTCCGTAAAATTCCTTCACGAACATTTCCCAGGATACTATACTAGGAGGAGGGAACTTAAAGAACCACTCCTGAGCGGTGTCAGATAGTGTGGCGAGGAAGATCATGCAGCGGGCATCATCCAGCACCTTCTGTATATCCATTTGTATCTCAAATTTGTTGACATGAGATTCTGGGTCTCCGTACCCATCCAAGTTTGGTAGTACTGGCATTTTGAATTTCCTGGGGGTTTCTACCACAACAATCCTCTGCACAAATGGAGTGCCTCTCCTCCGGTCGTACTCTATGTGGGATGTTAGACCCCCGACCATCTGTTGTACTACCTGGTTCAGAGCGTCAATTTGAGCCTGAACCGCGTCTGGGATCGTTGGGGCGGCTGGTGCCGGAAGAGCATACTCATCGTGCCTTTCACATCGGTCGTTGAGTACATCCCTCAAGTCATCATCTCTGCGGCTTTGCTCGCTGGCGCCCAGCCGATCAAAGACGTTGCATTGTCGGGGTTGCCCCCCAGCGTTATGGCTCGCAGACCTATTATCTTTTAATGGGGGGTTTCTGTCTCCACCTCTTTCTCCATTCCCCCGACCAACATTCTTCCTGCCAGAATCGGCCTCATTATAGTAATGGCCGCCTCTAAACTGTGGTCGACTATGGCGCGACCGGCTGTACACGCTGTTTCCTCCTCGGGTTGGCATATCTCGAGTGTCAAGGGGAGGCCTGTGCTGGTCGTTGGGTCCCCGTGCATTATTTTTCCGTGGGGGGCCTCTGACCGCAGAGCCGGACTCATTATGCCTTCTGTTGGTAGAAAGACGCTACCCCCTGCTCGGTGGATTTGGGTCATCATCCCCTTGGCGCCTAGGGCTGCGGGGAGGCTGTCCGGCCCTATTATGCCTATGGCGCTAGGGATTGCCGCGACTAGCTTGAGAATGCGGTTGCTGCTCAGAATCTCGTATTGGGACATCATCCTGAGCGACAGGTGGCTGCTCCGGCCGTTGAGGGCTCGCTGGCTGAATTGGAGGACTCGGATTTTGGGCCTGTTGTGCTGGTGCATTCGATGGCTGATCTAGTTGTGAGGCCGATGCAGCTTGTCCTCTGGCCAATTGAGTGGCTGCTTCAAGAGCGACCGTGGCCTCTCTCTGCCGACAATCCATGTCTGCCTGCGCTCGTTTAGCTCTTGGCGCTGACGCTCAATCTCCCTTTGCTGCAGCGCCAAGGTCTCGGCTGCATTCTCCTGATTGGCCCTCAGATTGGCCAACTTATCCTGCAACACCCTCAGTGTTGCCCTTAGCGTTTCTGAATCCAATTCCTCCTCTTCAAGATCTAAATGTGGTTCATTCTCAGCCACATTTGGAGGAGGAGGTTGAGATGGCGCAGCACTAGCAGCCTGTCCGGCTCTCTTGGATGTCTTTGCCATTTGATTTTCTTAAAGCTTCTTGAGTTCAACTCTCAATGAAAGCACCAGAATGTTGACTCTTGATTTGGACACCGACACGGAGTCAAAATAACGACAATGAAACAAAAAGAAATCAAGATTGGAATCAAATGGTAAAAATGTGATACAAATGATTTATAGTGATTCGGCCCCAACTGTGTGGTAATAACCTACGTCCACTTAGTGTTATTATTGATGTTGAATCCCAATGTCGTGATCAAAGAACTAGGGTTCTTGAGTTTCACAAGTATTAGGAAAATTATAACTTTTCGGTGGATAATCACCCTCTACTCTCCCTCTATGAATATTCAGATTCAAGGTTCAAAAGTCCCTTCCTTGAGCCTTCTCATTCATATTTATAGGCTCAAAGGGGTTACATGGGCCAATGGGCCTTAATTATCCTTAATATCAGCGTATCAAGGCAATAAAGAGAAAATAATAAATGTAGTTATTACAAGATTACATATCTTTATAGGGAATAAACCGAAGCATGCGACCAGACTGGTCGCATCTAATCACGAGATCTGAGGATGGAAGAAACACATGGTCGATTGTCGAACAACATTCCTTCATTTTGACGCTGCCACGTGTAATAAATTCTTGCCACGTCATCAGGAGCCATTTTTAAGTAAACATTTGCCCCCCCCCCCCCCCCCCAAGTTTATTTTACTGCGACCAGCATAAAGTAAACTTAAGAGACCAACTCTTCGCGTACCCCACCAAATCTGCCAGAGCCGCCCATGCCTTCTCGAAAAAGGCAACCAATCATGTCTTTTCAATTTCCCAAAAGTTTTTTGACGACTGTTGCGTTTCCCCATGCTTCGAAAAATTAATCCCATTATTACCTCTTTTATAGTGCCACGATCAATATAAATAACCCCCAGGATCATTTTTCACTTTTTAATTTTCACTTTCTCATCAAGAACACTGAAGAACAAAGCGTAGAAAACTCAAAAACCCAGACGACCTTGACGATCCACGGAGATTCTACCCAGCCAACTGACTTAGTGTCTCAGAAACTTGCTTCAATCTTTACCCAAGTAAGTTTATCAACCTTTACAGTCGTTGAAATGCTATGCAATATCTCGTCACGTCATCAGGAGCCATTGTTAGGTAAACATCGTTAATTATGATTAATGAGATAGGTGGAATAGGATGGTTTTGCCCTTGGGGGTTGTTAAGGGATGAATTAAGCATGGAGGGTATTTTGGTCATTTGACCTAGGCTATATATAGGTTGAAGGCTGTACAAAATAGAACCAAAAAACAGAGCCTTGTTTTCCTTCATCACAATCATCATCTTTCTCTTCTTCTTCCTTTGAATTTTGAAGCAAGTTTGGGGATTCAAGCTTGGAGATTGAAGCTTGAGGTCTTAGAATAGTGTTTAGTCATTGAAGAGGATTCAACCTAAGCTTAAGGTAAGGTTTTAGTTTCATTTTATAGTTCCTTGCCATGTTTTTGTGCTAGTTTTAAGGTTTGGAGTTTTGATCATGGAAATGGGAATTTGGTGAAGTTATGATTGGTGTAAGGCTTGGGTTTTGATGCTTATATGGTAGATAAGTTATGGTAATAGTTGCTGGTTTTGCTTGGTGATATTGGGAGAGTTTTAATGAGGTTTTGATATGAGTTCGAACGGGAAAAATAGGAGTTTTTGGCTAGGTTTCAGGTGGGGCCGCGGCTCTGTTCTAGAGCGTCGCGACCCAAGCT
Source organism: Humulus lupulus (assembly GCF_963169125.1). Lineage (NCBI taxonomy): Eukaryota > Viridiplantae > Streptophyta > Magnoliopsida > Rosales > Cannabaceae > Humulus > Humulus lupulus. Next base: position 29,757,692 of record NC_084802.1, on the reverse strand, counting down.
TAAGGAAGAGGAAGGGAGAAGCTACTAGGCCGTTGGGCCGCAGCATGGGGAAGGAGGGTCGCTCGTGTTGGGGAAAAGGATGTACGACCGCTTCTGGTTGAGGAGGTGGGCCGCAGCATGGTGAGGTAAGGTCGCGACCCTTAGTGGCATTTTGGTCAAAAGTGTGTTTTTGACTTGGGGATTCAAACCTTAGGCCTTGGGATTGATCCTACTACCCGGTTTAGTAGGATTCGATGTCTCGGAGGCTAGGTTTTGGTCTGGGAACCTTTGTTATTCATTTTATTGATGGAATCCTGTAATTGGTTATGACCATGTGACCGTCAAGGAACTAAAAGTTTGATCGTTCTCAAGGGTCGTTCTTTTATTAATTGTTGCTCGAACCGGAGGTAAGAAAACTGCACCCCATATGTGACATACATGGTTATTATTGAGGCATGTTGAGTGTTTAAATGTGGACATTGATTGCATATCAAATGCTTAGAAAATCTTGCTTACTTGTGAATGACACTGACTTACTATTCAAAACCGGCAATGGTGTCAGAACTAGCTGTGAAGCTGTGACTTACTAGTCAGATTCGACAGTAGATTTGAGCACTGGTCGTATGTTACTGACCTATGAGTCAGGAGCGGCATAAGCGTCATGAACGCAGAGCCGATAAAAGATTAGATCTGATCGACATCTGCATTGAATGACTCATCATGAGCATTAATGTCAGACCGACCCCAAGTTCGATGAAAACTAAAAGCGCTTGCCTAGTTCTATGACTAGTTACTCAGAGCTAGCGCCAGAGCCAGAAGGCCTAGGTGACCGTATCGTCACATGGCTAAGGGTACGGAACCCACAGTAGTGACTCCATGGTCACTCCCTTGGTTTACATTGGTGACTCGCTCATCAGTCACTTATCCTGTTTAAGCTAGTGACTTGATCACTCACTTGTAAAGGGTACGGAACCCACATTAGTGACTTTTACAACTGTCACTCCTCTCTTTAGGGCTATAAGTCTTGGATGATTATCATGATCATCATTTGATATTATATACATGTAGTAATGAGTTTTCTGGCTGGGCTTTGGCTCATGGGTGCTATGTGGTGCAGGTAAAGGGAAAGAAAAGATCACCCAGCCTTGAGTGGAGAGCTTAGGTGGCGATGTGTACATATGCGGCCGCTTGACCACCACGGCCAAGGAGTTTCTCAGAGGGACTAGGGGTTAACCCTATTTTTGTTGCTTAGGTCAGCGAGTTGTAAATTTTACAGTGTAATGACCATTTTGTATTGTAAATAACTTGTAAACGTTTTACCATGAACAATTTTATGTCTTAAATAAAATATATCCTTTCCTTTTTGATTGGTTTTTCCACCTTAACCTATTAATCACACCTAGATGCACATTTATAACCAAAGAACTCGATTAGTGAGTTAAGCACGGTTCAAAGTACACAGTAACTCTCTTGGAGTAACCAGGGCATTACAAGATTGAGATGTTTTTTTTTTTGGAAAAATGAAAAAATTGGAAGCTGAAATTGCACTGTGGCCACACCCACTGATTATCCCTAGCCGCAGCTTGGGGGACAGAGGCCAATGGCACTGGCCACTGATACTTTTGGTCGCGGCCTGGGGTGCTGACAATCTATTCCAATTTTTTTTCTCCAAATTTAATGGTTTTAACATCCCAAGTAACTCCTAAATCTTCATTTTAATTCTATAAACATCCAATTAAACATTGGTAACAACCACGGGGGTCGGTGGAGTTTGAAATTCAAATGGTATCTCAAACTCTATAAATAGAAGCTTAATGCTCACTTGTAGGACACACCATTTTCTATCCACAAAGCATTTGGCTAGTAAATATACCATAGAGACTTGATAATTCTATAAAGCTATTTCCTTGAGAGATCCCTTTGTGCTTAGAGAATAGGGGGAAATAAGCTTTTGGACAAAGGTTTTGAACCTTGTTGAAGTTGGTGATCCCTACTACTTTACACCTTGATTGTGTAAGAGTTTGTGTTCATTCTTTTGTTCTTCTTATTCTTACTTTACTTGTATTATTATTGTTTTGAGTTTGTAATCTTCCTCTTCTACATCTTTCTATTTACTTGTATTTGTGAAATTGAGTTGTAATATTACTTTTATCAAACACCTTGTCTATTGTATTTTGCATATAGGTGTATTTGTTTATTTTTTTTTCATATTTCCATTGAATATAATATATTCTCTAACAATCAAAAGCTTATCCTTTCATTTTCAATGGAATGATAAACCATAGAGATCTTGTGAGGATCCGACTTTAAAAGATGGTAAGATAAGGTAATGTTCTTCTTTGTTTTTCTTAGAAGATCTATATGATTTTTGAGTCAAGTAGTAGTGTTATATTTGTTTTATTAGATTTGTAAATACTTTGTATAAGTTTTATTATTTTAATCTATAATTTTTCATATTTGTATATAAATGTTTTATTAAATCATAATTTTTAATTTAAAATAAAAATAAATAATTTTTTAAAAAATTAAAAACTTTTGCAAGCAACGGCGACACCTAATAGCTATTGGCGTTGCTAGCAATAGTGACACCTAATAACTGTCGGTGTTGCCAACAACAACGATACCTAATAACTGTCGGCGTTGCCCCACAATAGCGAAAATTTTTAACTGTCGGTGTTGCCAGCAACAGTGACACCTAGTAACTGTCGGCGTTGCCTGCAATAGTGACAATTTTTAACTGTCGACGTAGCTACCCCTATGCCAGCATAGGCAAATACGACAGTTAGTTGACTGTCGTCATTGCTCAATAGTGACAGTTAAAAACTGTCGGGAAAGCTCATTTTTGTAGTAGTGTGACTTTCATATACTGATAGAAGTGAGAAGAAAAATTTATAAATGAGGTTCATTTGTTTTCTAATCTTCATTGTTTTTGCAAATATAATGGTTAGATTAGAAGATATTTCAACATCTTGAGTTTTCGCTATATATGATTAATTAACAGTTGGGTTATGTGCTAGCATGTTAATATAATTGTCTTATTTTGTGATAATGAGAAATTATTAGAATGACAATTTTATGAGCTTTATATGACATGTTTAAGTATATTGATTTTGTGAATTAATGGAAATGTGATATCATATGTGTATGATATTTGTGATTTATGTTTACCATGTTAGTATGATGTAAGTCATATGTGTTGACAATTATGTGAATTATATTGAAATGTAATCATGTAAATATTTGTGAGATGTTAATAGGTTTCATCCTATATTATTGCTGGTATATGATTTGAAAATAAAAAAGAATTATTTGAGAATTTAAATTTTCACATTTAAGAGATGAGCATCTCATTTTATGAGATAAGAAAAGATGAACCTAAAGGGGTTACATCTTTTAGTGGTTATGTCTTACTATTGCAAGAAAAAATGGATCAAGGTGGATTCACAAATTATAGGATGACATATTGACCCAGAAGACTTGGAGTCTAAAGTGTGGTCAAATGAAAAATATTTGAGAATTATTTAGTGACAATAATTCTTAAATATTCAATGTCTCAATGAGGAGACATTACAAAATTGGAGAAGCAATTTTGAATCTTAAAACCAAAATATAGTGAATGAATTGATGAGAATTTTGTTTATTTTGGTTAAAGATAATAAAATAGTAATATGATTAATTTAATCTCAATGGGGGGACATTTGTAATTGTAAAACCAATTTTAAATTATAAGAAATCAAAGTATTTAAATAAATCAATGAGGGTTTATTTTCTTTGATTTAAGTGTTTTGATGACATCTTCAAATTGATCTTAGTGAGGAAAATTGTAACATCTCAAATTACCTAATAAGGCTTAGGGCCTTGATTAGGGGGGCCAAGATGGAAAATTATGGAATATATGTGATTTAAATATGAAATATGTGTTTATGTGATATATATATATGTGTGTATCATTATATGATTACGTGAGTTATATTATAATATGACTAGATTTGCATGTTTAGGTGTATTAAATATAAATGTGGGCCTGTTTCTTATTGGAGGGGCAATTTTCGTAATTTGGCCTGTTAGGGGTATTTGGAATATATGTGCATATATGTGATATATGTGTGAGATCACATTATTATGTGGATATATTTGGGTTACTCGGCCCGAGGCGATCCTACAGAGCAAGTTAGCAATTTAGTTATAACGGGGTCTCGGGTGAGCCTAGGGGTATTTTTGTAATTTAGTACATTACTGAGATTTATTAGGTCATGAGAAATAATTTAGTGATTATTCGAGTATATTGGAGATAACTGGAATTGTGAGGCGTTAATAATGATTAGCGGGAGAAGTGGTAAAAGACTCATTTTCCCTTGAGGGCATTGGAGAGGACATTAGTGGGCAAATGGTATAATGGTCCTTTCCTTTCTAAGGAGTGACTTAGTCACTTGGAACCTCTCAGAACAAAGAAACAAAACAACAAAAAAGGGGCAAGGACTCAGCTCTCTCTCTCTCTCTCTCTCATGCGTTTCTCTCCCCTTCTCTCTATGTTGGTTTGGGTTGATGAGGAAATAAAGAAAAAGATTAGAATTCAAGCTTAAGAACTCATTTGCTAAGGGAATTAAGGAGTTTGAGGCAAGTTTGGGCACTGTGGAGGCTTAAGGAACAACTAGGAGAGGTAATTCAAAGTTTAAGCTCTGAGTTTTTCTTGTGGTTTTTGAGTTTTAGAGTTCCTTTTTTAATTATGAGTTTCAGTGGTGATTTGGCTAGATTTTTGGGGTCTATTGATAACTTCATTTTAACGTCATTTTAGAATGTGTTCTTGTGGTAATCTTGAGTCTTTATGTGTGTTTTGTGCAAGATTACACTTTTGTTTGTCTTTGTTGTAGGATGGTGCAATGAATCACAAGAATAATGTAAAAAGAAGTGAAAATGGTGGAAAAACGAGGCTCTTGGCGGTTGTTGGAGTCAAAATGATGCTAAGGATGATTAAAAGACGGGTTTTGATGAAGAGATGAGTTGAAAGACCTAATCTGAGAAAAAATTGAATTAGGGTCGCGACTTGGGCTTATAAGTCACAACTCAAGGTGAAGTCAGAGACGCATAGCTGCTGGATGGAATTAGTGTCGCGACTCAAGAAGAAAACAGAGGCTCAGCTAAGGGAAAAATTAGACACGGGTCGCGACTTGATGATGTTTAAGTCGCGGCGCCTGAGGATTTATCACGGAAGTAAAAGGCTCAAAAATAGACACGACCCCAACCCAAAGAAGGCCAAGTCACGACTCGCATAGAAAAAAATACAGCCTTTGTTATTTTTTATTTTACTATAAATTCATATTTAGGGTTTAATTAAGTCATTAGGTCAGTTTTTAATTACGTTTTTAGAGACTAATTGTGATTCTTAGGCTAGTTATTCTGCAGTTTTGTATTTTTCTTTCTTCTTTAAGTTTATGAATCTTATGTTTTTGAATTGTTTATTTTGTTGATCTAGTCATGTCTGATATGAACTAAACAATTTTTATCTAGGGTTTAATGTAGTCACTTGGATTTCTATATAATTTAATTATGATATTCTTTTGATTTTTCTTCTCTATTCTAATCTATATAATGTGTGCTTAATGCTAGTAAATACTTGATCAATATTTGCTTGATTTTATGATTTTGATTCAAAATTCGAAAGATGAGAATTGAATATGCTATCATTATATAGACATAGGTTGCATATTGGGCGAAACTACCTATATAACTTGTATAGTAATTAGGTTTCCATGCTTAATTCCTTCTATATGTTTAAGTTTATCACAGAGATGTAGAAAACCTGCATATAGGTTGAGATCTTATTTCTTGAAAAAGAATAGGAATCGATTTAGCTTAACCTACTATTAGAATAGGAAGAAAGAAATCTAGAATTGATTAGTAAAATTAGTAGAATGAAAAGTTGATGAAATTAACACCCTAGCTCTTTTTAATAGTGATTTTAAATCTTTTAATTGGTTGTTTTTGTTCAAAGTTATTTTCAATTTTAAAATTAAATTCAAAAATCAAAATCAAAATCTTAGTTGCCAAATAGAAATTAAAAAAACAATTGTTGGTAATTGGAAAACAGTCTTCGTGGGAACGATACTCTACTTATTATATATTACTTCAATCGATTGCATGCACTTGCGTATATATATATTTGCGATCATCTATAAGTGGTATATGATGTCTGGAAATGGTTGTAAAGTATAGTTCTGATTCTAGGTTGAAGCTGTGGTGATTTTTCTGAGAATTAGCTCAGAGAAATGTTGGAAAAAAACTTGGGTTCGCAGGGTCGCGTCGCGGGCCTGTTCTTCAGCGTGACAGCCCTTATGAACCCAGGAGCCTAGGCAGTTCCCTGATCCGCCATTGCGCTGCGACCCGTGTCCAGAAAAAGAGAGGCTTGGCTCTCTGACTTGAAGAGAGTTGTGGCGCCTGTGAGGGGCGCCGCGGCTCAAAATAGAAATTAAGGCTAAATTAGGTTTTGAGTGACTGGAACTTAAACCTAAGTGCTCGGGAAGGATTCTACTACTCGATTTAGTAGAATTCGAGGTCTCGGAAACTAGGACTCGGTTCGGAAGCCTTTATTTACTCGATATTGATGAATATCATTTATTATGATTATGACTAGGATACCGCTATGGCTCGGGAAAGGATCATGCTCGAGTGTCGTTCATATTTAACTTGTGCTTGGACCAAAGGTAAGAAAACTGCACTCGATCTGCGTTTAGGGCTTGGCCCAATTATAGGTCTCGATTAGTGTTATGTTGAGAATGTTTTATTAAACATATAAATGCGTTGTGTTTACCTATGTTATGGAATAACTGTTGGTCTGTATATCTGATTAGAAAGCTTAGCTTATAGCCAGTTTTAAAAGACAACTTACCAGTCGAAGGTTAAAGACCCGACTTATCAGTCGAAGGTTAAAAGACTTGACTTATCAATCGAAGGTTAAAAGACTCGACTTATCAGTCAAAGGTTGAAAGACTCGACTTATCAGTCAAAGGTTAAAGACTCGACTTATCAGTCGAAGATTAAAGACTCGACTTATCAGTCAAAGGTTCAAAGAATCGACTTATCAGTCGAGAGTTTAAAGGCTTGACTTAGGAGTCGAGGGCGACGATAGCGTGTTGAACGCTGGCCGATAGGTTTAAGCTAACCCGGAAGCGAGATATACGCTTGAACACCCCTAGGGTTGTCTGGAATGTTAAGCATCAAACCTGCTTGGCCAGCTCTAAGGCTGATCATATGAAAGATTGGCAATAGGCCCTAGTGTGACTCTATAGTCACTTATCTAGTTTGGTCGCATGCATGAGTAGGATTATTACTGCTAGGCATTCTAATTATGAATATGTGATTTGATAATGTACCGCTTATAAGCATGATTATGTTTTCTTGTTGAGCCTTGGCTCACGGGTGCTATATGGTGCAGGTAAAGGAAAGGAAAAGTTGGACTAGCCATGAGTTAGAGAGCTTCAGAGGCGGGGTGTACATATGCGGCCTGCTCTTCCGCCATGATCGAGGTTATCAATTGGAACTAGGGTTGGATCCTGATTTTTCTGCCTAGGTCGGTTTTTGTATACATTTTTGGGTTTGTAACCGTTTTAAACTATGTTGGGATCCCATGTATGGAAGTCAAACTCTTTTAATGAAATGGTTGACTTTTGACCAAAATTTTTAGTACCTACACCTGTGGTTAGTTTTAATTACACGATTTAAGTCTAAATGACTCGTTTAGCGAGTTAAGAAATATTTAAATTACACAATGTAACAATCCTGGATTAGGAGGATGTTACAAAAATCAATAGATGTCAAAGTGGTGTTTTCAAAAGATTCTCAAAGAGACTCTTAGAAAATGCACAAAATTTCTTTAAGTAATTTTGAGATTATTTAGAAAACTAAAAGTGAAAAATTAGTGATGATTTGCTTGAGAAATTTTCACATGGCATTTGTTCACATATTTCATTTTTTGTGAAATATATATAAGAAGGCAACCAAGTGAAGGTTACTTTCAAAGAAGTGTGTCTTGCTTTAGCAAGTAAATAAATCAAATAAACTAACATTGAGGTTTTGTTTATCTTGATCTATTGAGAGTTTATCATGTGTCTTAAAGGACTCATGATGAACTTTGGGAATTATAAGTTTAGATTTATCTTGGAGGATAAATGACTTAATAAAAATAGAGAGATTTCTATTTAAAAGTGATATTTCATTATCACTCTATGTAAGAAATGTGGGGGTGATGATCCAAAGTTAAATCAATTTATTTTGTTGATAGTCATTGATTAATTTGGTCATCCTATCAAATAGGTGATTTGGAATTCCACATTCTAAATTACTTTGGCTTCATGTGTATAGAATGAATAAATATAGATGTGCTTGATGTCTAAAGTTATTGTTTGTAAAATATTTGATTCAAGAAGAAATCAATTTAAAACATAAAGAGAATTTTAGAAACAAAGAGGTTTCTAGAATTAATATTCAAGAAAAATGTTTATCTTGGATATTGACGTATAAAATAGTGGAGGTGTTGACTATGATCAAACTCAATATTTTAATGGTGTAACTATTGTATTCAAACTATAGTTAGCAACAAGGTTTGAATAAAATAATGAGAGAATGATTAAATATGCATACATGAGAAAAGAAATGACTCAAATGGAATCATTTCTACATCTCAAGGGAAGGGACTTAGATTCCCTAAACAGATTCGCGGTTGATGGTAACCTATGTGAATACTAGTAACAAATCTAGTTTTAGGTTTAATAGGTAATAACAAGTCAATCAAGTGAATAGTAATAGTTATGACACCCTGGTTAGCCAAGACCATCACACTGTGTACTTTAAATAGTGCTTAACTCACTAAATGATTTATTAGGCCATAAACGTGCATTTAAGTGTTATTAATGGCCAAGGTTAAAATCTCGGTTAAAAGGAATGGATATATTTTATTTAAAACATTAAATTGTGAATGAGATCCCATAAAAGTGTTTACAAAGTTGTTTAAAATCCAAAATGGTCATTACAGTTCAAAAGTTACAATCCGCCGACCTAAGCGACAAAAATAGGGTTAATCCCTAGTTCCCCTGAGAAACACCTTGGCCGTGGTGGTAAAGCGGCCGCATAAGTACACGTCGCCACCTAAGCCTTCCACTTAAGGCCGGGCAAGCTTTCTTTCCTTTTACCTGAACCACATAGCACCCGTGAGCCAAGGCTTAGCAAGAAAACTTATTAATGCATGTACACAAATATAAATAAATTAGATGACTGTTAAGTCACCCTGGGGTCTTATTCCCTGGATAGATGACTATTAAGTCATTCTGGGGTCTTGTGCCCTGAATAGATGACTATTAAGTCATTCTAGGGTCCTGCGCCCTAAGCCATGTGACCATTAAGTCACTTAAGCCTTTTAGCCCTGGCTCTGAGTAACTAGCCGTAGACTAGCCAAGTTGTAAAGAACCGACTAACTTACAGACCTAGAACCATTAAAACTACTAAGCTTAACTATTATTTTAGAATACATGCGTAAAATAATAGACTTTATTATAGAAATCCAAAATACGGAATCCATTGTTATTACATAAAATCATAAGGAAAACAAAAAATTTAATTAATTGTTCAAATACTAAATGCGAAAAATAAATACATAAATTAAAAAGACTCAAAATATAAACTTCATCCTCGATCTTTTCCAGCAGTCCATTCATTCAGTCCTCTCCCAATACACATACCAAAGTTGTCATGAATCTATCCCGCCTTCCAAGCTCATTTTCCTGCACCATCTAAAATAAAAAGGAATAAGCCTAATACCCAGCAAGGAAAATCTAATAAAATATATCATAAAACATAAGACTAAAACATAAATCATAAAACGTATGACGTAAAAATGTAAATCATAAACCATAGGACTACAATATTAACGGTCATTAACTCATTACCGTAGTATGTGATAGAAACTATCTAGGTCCTCTTGCTACCATTCGAGGTAGGTTTAAACACAATATAGTATATGATAAACCATCTAGGTCCTCTTGCTACTATTTGAGGCAGTTTAAATCATAACTACAATCTACGATAATGATAAAAATCTTGGAATTTGCTTATTTGCAATCTAAGAAGCTATATTTCCCAAGAGACTACAACATAAACATATACATATATACATAAATACATAAATACACATATCATATAAACATAATCATAACACATAAAGTCTAACCTATTTTCCTTACAAAAAACTGGGATATTGGAGACAATAGCGGGATTGAAAACTCCTCAAACTAAATAGTAAGATCCATAAGTTTTCTAAAGAAATAGAGATGAAAAGAATATCTAAACCATCAAGATAGAAACTTACCAAAATCCTTAAGTTTAAAGAAACTCAAACACCTAACCAAAAGCCATTATAACAAGTTAGGATTTGAAAGAAAATGAAGAGAATAAGAGGAACTAATAATGAACTAAACCCAAGGATAAATAATACCTTGGATAGATTAGAACATTGATCTACACCTCAATACCAAAACATCACTCTATCTTACTTCCCAAGTGTTTAGAAAAGCTTAGATTGGAAAGATTTTAATCCCAAAACCCTAATGTTTCTCTCTAGAATGAACTTAGCAGCTTGAAGGCTCTGAACAATGCTTGAATGATGATGAAAAAGGCTGAGTGAAAGATCCTATTTATAGAGTTCAAGGAGTGAAACTAATCCCTTTTAAAATGAATAATAATTAAATAAATTTGAATTTTGTGTTCAACAGATGCCCATAACTCGGTCAAAAATGTTCAAGAGCAAGCCCAAGTTGTTGAGGGCTGTTTCTAGCTCGGATTCCACGGAATTTCAAATATGCCAAAGGGAGCCGATATATCGCCCCTTATAGGTGATATATCGCCTGCCCCTATACCACGAGCCTCCGTGGTTTCATTTGTGCGAAGTCGATGGGTTTTCCGTATCACCCATAGGCGATATATCGACCCCTATAGCTACGATATATCGGCATACGCTGATATTTTAAACACGTTTTTGCACACTTTCAGCACACTTGAAGTTTGCTCAAACAACTTTGATTAAATAAAATGTGATCCTAACAACGGCTGGAAGGTTCTAGACCTTCTAGATTTATCCTTTATTAATTTATTCATCTAAAATCTTTTAATCCTTAATAAACATGCATGTGACAAGTGTCCCGTTCTTACATATTCTATCTAAGCCTTAGGTTATAATAAATATCATTTCTAGGACCAGCTATATTAATCTAACCTTATGTTAAAATTAATATTTCTAAACTATAGGCTAAACTTATAAAATCCATAACTATTTCTATGAGTTTCCAACTAAATCCCGGCTTGAACCAATAATCACGAAAACTAAAATACTAAGCTACTACTACTACTATCTAGCTAAGTAAAATCCCGAGACGCTACACAAGCGCTTTAGTTTTCTTCGACCAATAGGTTGGACGAGCATATAATGCTCTTGTTGATTAGATCTAATCATATCGACCAGCGTTCAATGTGCTATTGCCGCTCTTGACTCATAAGTCAATTCCATACAACCAGTGCTCAACACTATTTCCCTTTCTGACTGATAAGTCAGTGCCACTCACAAGTAAGCAATGCAACCAGGCATTCACAATGCAAAAATTGTCTATATATAGAGCACTCAACATGCCTCATCAATAATCATGTATATCACATACTGGGTGCAGTTTTCTTACCTCAGACTTGAGCGTAAAATAATAAAGAACGACCCTTGAGAACGATCATGACCTTAGGCCCCTTAGCAGTCACCTAATCATAACCAAATATGAAATCCCATCAATAAAATGAGCAATAAAAGATTCTTGGACCAAGTTCTTGCCCTCAGGACCTTGAATCCTAGTAAAACGGATAGTAGATTCGATCCTGAGCCTTAAGGCTTTGAGGGATTAGGTTTGCCTAAGGGGCATTTTAGTCATTTAAGGCTATTAGATAAAGTTGACCAAGGAGAGAAGGCTGTGGATTAAACCAGGAGACAAGGCTCTCTCTCTCTCTCTCCTCTCACAATCATTCTTCCTCTCTCTATCTTGGTTTGATTTTTGAAGCTAAGCTAGAGGATTCAAACTTGGAGTTCTAGAGCTTGAGGCTTAGGATTGAATTGCAGCAACTAGGAGGTGTTGATCACAACTAAGGTGAGGCTTTCAATTATGTTTTTGACTGGTTTTCCCTATGATTTTAGTTTAGTTGTTTTTGAGTTTGGAAGTTACCTAAGGGCGATTTTGTCATTACCACCTACCCCGTTAATCATAATTAACGTCTCTCAATTCCCGTTACTCCTAATATCCTCCAATATTTAACAAATCATTTGCCATTACCCGTTCATTCCCGGTAATGTACTAAGCACCAAATTACCCCTAGGCTCACCCCGAGCCCGGTAATTAACCATGTTATGACTAACCCGCTAACTTGCTTCCTAGGATCGTCTTATGCCGAATAGTTCAAATATATCAACATAATATGTTTTCACCCATATATCACATACATGCACATAAATATACAAATATAGCCATATAATAATACAACCCACATAATCATGCATATAATCACATAATAACACATTAAATCAATTATGGCCCCCTAGCCCCCTAATCCAGGCACTAAGCCTTATTAAGGAATTTGGGACATTACAATAGTACTTAAAATTTTTGTCCCATATGAGATATGAGTTCTAGTGTGTTACCAAAATGAAGGTTAAAATTGAAAGTATATTTTAAAAGAACTTGGTCTTGAAAAGACAAGTATTTTAGGGTAACAAAATAATGTAAGAGTTCTACCTATATAGACCTAGGAGTGGTGCAACCCCTCATGAGAATTGGGAGTCATTCTCAAGAAAAGTCTATGAATGGAATGTGCACATGGCCATTAATGGTGCAAAAGCGAGACATTGAGGTCTCAAGTGAACATAGCAAAGGTGTGTGTTTTATCATCAGTTTGTTATCAAGGAATAGTGGTTCAATGAAGGGCAACCAAAATTTCAACAAACTTTGTGATAATTACGCTAAGGTAAAATTCAAGTCAAAAGATATTTTATTTTATGCGTAATTGAAAATGTTTCTATAGAGAATAATTATTTAATCAAGCGGGGGAATATTATATTTTATTATAATGTTTGATTGATTAAATAAGTGTTACAAAAAGTGATTATTTAATCTAAGTGGGGGAATGTTAGATTAAATAATGTGACAAAATATGATTTGTCACACCTTGTAACATATTATTGAGAGTGACGAAATTGGACACATGTGTGTGCTCAAATGTAACATATTTTAGAGTTACAAAATTAGTTACAAATTTGTAAGTCTAAAATATTACCCAATAATGTGTAGATTGAGAGTTACACATTTTTGTTTGAATTTCATAGAGCCATTATGTAATATGGTTGTTGAAGACATGTTTTTAACTCCCATGAGGTTTATGGAGGTTACAAAATCATGTGGGAAGAGATTGTGACGTTTTTTGGAAAACTGAAAACGTTGGAACCTGAAATTGCACTGTGGCCGCGGCCACTGATTATCCTGGTCGTGGCCTGGGGGACAGAGGCCAGTGGTCGTGGTCACTGATACTCCTGTCACGGCCTGAGGTGCTGATAGCCTATTCCAATTTTGTTTTTTTCTCCAATTTGAACAGTTTTAACATCCCAAGTAACTCGTAAATCTTCATTTTGATTCCATAAACATCCAATTAAACATTGGTAATAGCCATGAAGGTTGGTGGAATTTGAAATCCAAAGGGTATCTCAAACTCTATAAATAGAAGCCTAATTCTCACTTGTAAGACAAACCATGTTCTATCCACAAAGCACTTGGCTAGAAAATACACCATAGAGGCTTGATAATTTCAGATAGCTATTTCCTTGAAAGATCTCTTAGTGCTTAGAGAATAGGGGAAAATAAGTTTTTGGACAAAGGTTTTGAACCTTGTTCAAGTTGGCGATCCCCGCTACTCTACACTTTATTTGTGTGAGAGTTTGCGTTCATTCATTTGTTCTTCTTGATCTTATTTTATTTGTATTATTATTGTTTTGAGTTTGTGATCTTCCTCTTCTACATATTTCTTTTACTTGTATTTTGTGCAATTGAGTTGTAATATTACATTTATCAAACACCTTGTCCATGTATTTTGCATAGAGTTGTATTTGGTTTTTTTTTCTGTATTTCCATTGAATATAATATATTCTATAACAAATATTGATGCATCTTGTTGTGCTAGTCGCCATAGAATTGAGTTTGGAGCTATGGTTCGAAATGATCAAGGAAATGTTGCGTCTGGTCTTGCTATTCCTATGCATGGGAATTTCTACTCAAATATAATAAAAGGTTAAGCTCTTTTATGTACTCTTAAATGATGTGTTGTGGTCTCATTGCCTATTTCATGTATTGAAATAGATTATGTGTTAGTTATTGATAGAATTTTGCAACCGTAACAGAAACCGTCTTCATTTTCATATCTTATTTTGGGACATTAGATCCCCATTATCTTCTTTCTCTAATTTAAACCTTTTTTATGTATCTAGAGAATCTAATACTTTTGCTCACAAAATTGCTAGAAATATTTTTAGGTTATAGTGAGGTAGTTTGGAATGATTATATTCCAAACTTCTTTTCAATTAGACCATCTCCATTGAGAGATGTAAATATTGTGTTATATTTGGCACAAAAAAACAATGTGTGATTGTAAATGTCGAGTAATATCCTAAGAAATATTTGAAATGTTGTCCATTATTGAAGGCTTTGCAAGGTCCGATGTGCCCACGCTAGGGTGACAAGCTCAAGTGTCGAGATGCATAAACACATGCATCCGAGCATAAGTCTTCAAGGGCTGTCATGTGAGGGACTCGCCATTCAAGGCTACCCTATGTCTCGCTATGCAAGGCTGCCTTGTGCCGCGTCGTGCGAGGCTCCAGCGCGCACCCTAGTACCCGAACATGGGTACCCCGAGGCACCACCCTCGCTATGCGAGGGTCAAGGCCAGCCTCCCACGCGCACCCTGGTACCCGAATATGGGTACCCCGAGGCACCACCCTCGCTATGCGAGGTTCAAGGCCAGCCTCCCGCGTGACGCGTCTACGCAAAGCATCGCACCCAGCCACCGTGTGATCCGCCTAGGCTAGCCTCGCTATGCGAGGGTTCAACCTCGCTGCTTCTCATGGGTCCCGCGCCAATAGGCGCACGCGTCCTCACCATTGGCCAGCCTCGCTATGCGAGGGTGCAACCTCGCCACTTCTCATGTGTGAACCTTGTTCCGCCACAAACACTCCCCGCACCTAGGTTTCTCATGACATGTATAGTTTGGAGCCTCCTCGATATATGCACGAGGAACACTTGGAAACACCAAACGGGCATGTCAAATAATCATTAGGCGCCAAACATGATATAGGATGTACGATCATGAAGGGGTCAGAGGCGTGGCCCTGTCATCTGCGTCTGACGAGTAGGGGCGGTACGAACTTGTACGGAGAGTGGAGGCACTACCTGAGCACCCCCGACAATATTCCAGAGTCCACAGTACGATGTCCTGCACCACTACTTGGGCATTGTCAAGGTAGACACCACTATGTCCTGAGCCACTACCCTGACCCTGTACTTGCATACGTCCATGTCCACTAGGACCTACTTGTATCAGGGGGCCAATAGAGCCCACCTATAAATAGGTTTCGACCCCTCAGGTTAGGGGGTTGGAAAACTGATTGTATGAGGAGACATTTAAGAAATATATGATCTTTGTTCCATTATAGTTCTGATTTTTCTGTTGATTCAAGTTCTTTCCATCTGATTCTTAGCTATCCTTAGTATAATAATCTGAGTTTTCTAACCTTAAATTGTTGGCGATTTCTTACCGTCAACAGTGATATATTTGACACAATTTTTAACATTAAACTCCAATGCACAATTGTAAAAATTGATGCAAAAACCAATCTTTCATTAATATTCATTTGATATTTATTGAAAATATACAAAAATTAATAATTTTTCTTTATATTTTATTGATGATAGTTAAAGATAATAATAAAATAATAAGGTAACAAATCAAGCATTTAATTATGATAGATAGAGATAATAATAAAACAATAAAAATATCATAAAGGTAAATAAAAAAAATGCAGCATTTATGGTGATGCAAAATATGCATCATGTTATATTGTGTGTCAAATTTGATACAACTTTTAGCATGTGACAAATTTGGCACAGCTTTTGGCACATTATTAGAGCAACTCTTTTGTAAAATGTGCTACATTTTGGCAATGCCTTACTAATTTGGCACTCCATTGAGTTACTCTTATGTAACATTGCTTCTTGTACTTTATACTTTTTTCTAATGAAAGCATTAATTAAAAAAAAAACTAAAATCTCATTTAATTACAAAAGTTAAAACTTTTAAAAAATAGCCAGTTGTTTTATATATTTGTGATGAGCATTGAATTCCAGCCATATTAAAATAAATGGATTTTTTCTGAAATAACCAAAAAGTAATAAAAAAAATATCATTTTTACTGTAGCACGAAATTTTTTTACATTTTGTACGGAACAAAACTTCTAAATTACAGAAATACTACTGGCTCTTTCTCTTGCAGGCTGCAACATGTCCTCTCTCAGGTGGCACCCACTGTGATTTTTGCCTGAAACAACATCCAAATTCAACCTCAAACAACAGTAAAACCACAGACCAAACCTCTCTTAGGTGACCCACGACGATTTTGATTTCAAACAATAGCCAAACTCGACCTGAAACAACAACAAAAGTATAGAGCATTTCGTTCTGAAACAACACCCCAACTATAGACGATCTAGATCTGAAAAGCAACACCACAACGACAACAAATCTTGATCTAGAAAAAAAATCACAACTACAACCCAATCTCAATCTGAGAAAGCAGCAACATCGAAACACCATAGCTGTCGGTGACCTGGATCTAACAGCAACAATAGCAAAATCTAAAACATTGTTACTTTTAGGTTGTTGGCATGTTGTGTTGACGTTGTTGTCAATGATCCTAGCATACAGCATGCACAGACAAGTAGACAACGCAAGATCAACACAAAATCAACATAAAGTCAAAAACGGTCTCTGATGGTGATGGTGATGGTGTTGTTGCTGTGAAAATTTGAAGAAGAATAAGAAGAAAAAAGAATGAAAGAATGAGATGGAGAGAGAGAGAGAGAGTTTATGTTGCTTTGTGTTGATGATAGTTTTTTTTTTATATTTTTAATAATATATATTGCGCTTTTTTAGTGTTGAGACAGTGTTGCCGAAATTGAAATATGAGACAACACTATCAAAACTTTAGAGAAATGATCAAACAACTCAACATAAATCCTAAAATAAGACTTAATTAAAAAAACAAAAACATGAAAGGAATCATCAGCATGAGATCAATACGAAAACAATAGGAAAATTGAAAAATAACAAAATAAATCAAATCAAATGCAACAAAAATAAATAAAAAGATGAAAGCATCAACAAAACAACTTATAAACTACTAAAGATCAACATAACCATTAAAGATCTAGAGAAAAACTCATTGAGTCATAAAACCCAGATCAACATAAGTAGCACTAGAACAACAACAGTCCAACAACAGAAAAGAAAATAAGACATCACACAACAATCATACATAAACAACACAATAGCAGTCCAACAACAAATCAAAAAATAAGAAATTAGTTTTGCTCGCATTAGCTCCTGTGCTTCCTTGAAGCCTATTCGTGTTTATGAATTCTTTTTTAAATTAAATAGTTTTCCATTTGAGATGATATATACATGGACATTTATGAACTTTTAGAGGTTCAATAAAAGAGAGAAAGAGATAAAAAAAAAAGGTGAACTTTTGGCATTTTCAATGCAAGAATGACCAAAAATATCCACATCCGACTTTTATGAATAAGTATTATAGAAAATATATATAAAAAAAATAAAAAAATCATTCCACTGACACTTTTTTTTTTCTTTTAATGAAAAGCAACCCAAACAAATTAAAAAACAATAAAAGAAGATAATGATCAAATATGTAGTACAACCAATAAAGCACCACAAGTTTTAGGGAAAAAAATGAATAGTAGAGAGGGTAAAGAAGAAACAGAACTCGTTTGGGAAACAACAAATTGGAAGTGTGTGATAGTAGAGAAAGTATAAAGTTACTGAAAAGAGATAATGATGTGACTAAAGAGAGATATTGAAAAAAAAAGTGTTTTGACAAACCTATGTGGGTTTCAGTTTTAATATAAGTCGTATTATTGTAATATAAAAACTTACTAAAGCATATATAAGTAAACACCAAACAGTAAAAAAGATAAAAAAAATCCACCTCACAGTATTTTTGTAATAAATGTGCCAGTTTTGTCAGCTTGTGTAAATTTTCCTAAAATAAATAAATAACAACTGAAAACTCTTCCCATTTATAGTAGTTTCACACCCACTAGACTTTATAAAGATGTAGTCGACTAGGTATTCCGTTACCTAATTTATGTCGTTCTTAGTTTTTATTTGTGTCAAATAATGATATAAAAGTTAAAAGTGATCATAAATTTGATATTAAGATATTTTATGGTATATTATCTCTGATGGATACTTTTTGTTTATTTTTTTAAGATACTATATACTTTTATTTAGGTTTGGTTTCTGAAGATGGTGTGAGATAATAGACATTATATGGTATGTGTGTTCATATGGATACTTCTCTTCTAGTTATTTTTTAAATTATGAGTTGTCATAATTTTTGTTATACTTGTTTGAGAATATGGTACGGTGGAAGATACATAAATTGTGCATGAGAAGTAACTATATGTTATGTTAAATGGTTCGATGCATGTTTTCATTTGATACTTTTTTGTTTGTTTGTGTATATATATGTTAGTGTAAGAAAAACTTATTTATTGATTATATGTAAAAACTATATTACAAAGCGAAGAACCAGTCGAGTATATATACTCAACTTGGAAAACAAATAACATATATTAGTTGTTAAATAACAACTTGTAGCTAAGTCTAAAGTAATCAAAACAACCCATCAAAGGATGATGAATCAGCTAATCCTAATTACTCCCCCTCAAGATGAGATGTATATAGGTTCTTAACACTCATCTTAGATATAAGTTCTTTGAAATGTTTTGGAAACAGAGGTTTTGTGAGAATGTCAGCAAGACTGAGCTGAGAAGCAACTAGTATGAGTTTGATGCAGCCATCTTGAACCTTGTCCTGAACAATGTAATAATCAATATCAACATGCTTTGTATGTTCGTGGAAGACAGAGTTTTCATATATGTGGATTGTTGCACTGTTGTCGCAGAAAAGAAAAGCAGGCTTTGTATGTTGAATGCTGAAATCTTTGAGGAGAGCAAGCAACCACATGATTTTACATGTAGCAATGGCCATGGCTCGATATTCCGCTTCAGCTGAAGAGCGAGAAATGATAGTTTGCATTTTGGACTTCCACGAAATAAGAGAAGCACCTAAGAAAACACAATAACCAGTAACATAACTTCTTGTATTTACACAAGTAGACCAATAAGCATCATAAATTTTTGTTAGTTGTAAGTTAGATGGAAAATGTGATTCAGTATAAGCTTGTAAATGTGGTTGAGTTTGAGTTGGGAAAAAACAAGTCTTGTCTTGGTGTGCCTTTTAAATATAGTAGGATGCGTTAAGTAGCCATTAGATGAGGCAACCTTGGTGAGGATAAAAATAGACGTACCTATTAACAACAAATGATATGTTAGGTCTAATGATTGTTAGGTAAATTAGTTTACCAATGAGGCTTCTATAAGATGTAGGGTCACTGACAGGGTCTCCCTCATCTTTACTGAGCTTCAAGTTGGGTTCCATTGGAGTGGAAGCAACCTTAGCACCTATATAACATGTATCATTTAGGAGCTGCAAAATAAAAGGTCGTTGAGACAGTAAAATCCCATAATTAGATCTTCCAATTTCTAGTCCAAGAAAAAAATGAAGAGGATTGAGATCTTTTAATTTAAATTTAGAATCTAGTTGAGTTTTGAAGTCATTTATAACTAGAGGATTGTTATTACCAATGATGATATGATCAATATAGACTAGAAGTGCTATAAATGTCCCTTCGGTATTCTTTATAAAAGGAGATTGATCCGGCAGAGATTGGTGAAAGCCATCTTTTATGAGAGTTGAGCTAAGTTTAGCATACCACTGATGTGATGGTTGTTTTAAGCCATATAAACTTTTGTTGAGTTTACACACCGAATTTGGTGGAAGCTTCCTTTTAGGTTGATATCCTTTGGGGAATTGCATATAAATTTTCTCATCTAAGTCACCATGGAGAAAGCTATTATTAATGTCCATTTGATGAAGGGACCAATTATAAGTGGCAGCAAGAGTAAGTAAAACTACAAGGGTATTAAATTTAGCTACGGGAGCAAAAGTTTCAAGATATTCTATGCCTTGTTCTTGAGTATATCATTTTGCAACTAAGCGAGATTTGTATCATTTTATTGCACCATTAGACTTGTGCTTTACTTTGTAGACCCATTTGCTTCCAATTATGTCTTGTCCATGAGGCAAGGAAACGATATTCCAAGTGTTGTTGGCTTCAAGAGCTGCAATTTTAGATTGCATAGCATCTTCCCACTCTTTTATTTTGGAAGCAACATTGTAGGAAGTGGGCTCAATTAAGATGTTGGCAGCAAGGATGGCAGCCCAAAATTTAGAGGAAAACCTGTCGTAAGATAAAAAAAATTAGCTAATGGATGAGCAGTAGATGAGATGGCAGCAGTATAAGAGCAAATATAGTCATTAAGATGTTGAGGTTTATGTACTACACGAACAATTTTGGTCATAGTAGTGGTACTTTTTTCCTCGGATGATGAATTTAGAGGAATTGTTGAAGAAGATCTCAGATCTTGTTGTCTCAATGAGGGAGAGACCTCAATGTTAGTTAGAGCTTGTCATAGGAGTTGAACAAGGCAGAATATTGTTAGAAAAGAAACTATCAATAACTACTCTTGCATTAGATTGAAGTGGAAAAATGTCCCCATAAAAAATGACATCTCAAGAAGGAGAGATTTGGTTAGTTTCTAGGTCCAAAATAGTGTAAGCTTTCATACCTTGAGGGTAATTGTACGCCCTAAAATATTTAATAGAATTAAGTGTATGGATTTGTGTGACGGAAGGACACGTGGGATGATTATGTGCTAATTAAATGAATTGTGTGATTTATATGCTTAAATGATTGGGTATGCATGATTATGTGTATCAAATGTGTTTAAAGACCCGCTTTTGTTAAACATGGCATTTTCATAATTTTGACCATTTTAGGGTATATTTGTAATTTTGTATGCTATGTGCTTGAGACCACATTATTATGTGGATGTATTTGTGAAATTTGGCATGGGTCAATCCTATTAAGAAATTTAGCATAAAAGTCACTACTGAGATTTATACCTGGCTCGGGGTGAGCCAAGTGGTATTTTGGTAATTTCACGTATTTTGGGAATTAATGGAAATTGATATATTATTGGGGAAAATATTTGAGTTTGGGATATTAGAGGATTTCAATTGGTAAATTGAGGTTTAGTGGGGATTTCGGGCAAATGACTAAGATGCCCTTTGGGATGTAACTTTGAGGTTAAGTAAGGTTAGGGGTAAAATGATTATTTGACCATTTTGTGTGGGAAAATTGACTAAGTGTTGGCAGCCACCTCTTTCACGTTTTTCTCTCTAAGCTAGTTTTGGAGTGACTCTCTTCTTGCTCATTAAGAATTCGAGTTATCAAGCTAGAGCAAGCTTTGATTTTGGGGATTTGAATGAAATTAGAGACTTCTTGGAGGATTAAAAGTTGTTGAGGACTTCAAAACCAGACTGGGATTTTGAAATCCAGTAATTTAATTCTCACTGTATGAAGTTGAATGTTCTTGAGGGTGTTATAGTTTCTTTGAAGTTTTAGCTTGAATTTTTTAATTTCACATGTTTTGGGTGGTTTAAGTGGGACAAATAGGTATAGAATTAAGTTTATACTTGTTTTTTATGCTGGGTTACTGCTGGGATTCAAGTTTTGAGGTGTGATTTTTGGATTTAAGTGGGAGCTTGGGTTCAAGAGCTCTAGGTTGTGAATTCTGGCATCCTTCTGTTTTTATGATGCTTTAATGATGTTATCTTGGTGTTTGAGGTTGTAGTACTGAATTGTGGATTGTTTTGTAGTCCAAATATGTTGAAAAGTCTGTTTTGGTCGATTTTCTAGGTCTGGTTATGATGGAGAAGTCATAGCTTTTAATTTGGGGATGAACATCAAGGTTTTGGGCTCGAGTTTTGTTTCTAGCGACCAAGCGCGACCGCACTAGATTGTTGCGTGACAGCGCTAGTGTCCCAGAAACCAAGTGATTTGAATTCGATTTGGGGTTTTGGAGCTTGTAGTGCGACTGCGCCAGTGCCCCAGAAACCCCAAAGTTTCTATGGGCGCGACCACGCCAGGTGCCCCGAAATGTTTGTTTTCTTAATATTGGGAATAAGGCTCAGGGGTTCGAGAATCTATTTTGGGGCCGCACTTGGGGGCTCGAGGGACGTTTCTAGCATCCCGTTAATTGGGGATAGTGGTTCCAAGAGTTAGGGTTTGGATTGGAACTCTGGATCTAGATTTGACTCCTGATAAGTGTATACTTGTTGGTATTAAATATGATAAAACATGATACACATTCGAATAGATCTTTTAAAAAATATTAATATTAGCTAGGATCATACATATATAGATATATTAAATCAAACACAAATAGATTAGAGATTACCTCTTGTAGCCTATCAAGAGTCCACAAATATTTTTGTATAAATCAACGATCCTCCTATCCTTATTTTGAAAGCTCACACCTTAATCTTCCAGACCAATCCTCAAACACACAAGGACGGGTCTGGGCACGTAGGATCCAAAAGGTTGATTTAGGACTCTCTAGATGTACTCAACACATGAGATCTAGAGAGCTTTGATAAGAGAGAGGATGTTGTGAATAGATTTTCAGGTTTAGAAAAATCTATTGCTTTCTTTTTCTGAGAGAGTGTGATAGTCAAACAACTTTAATCGCTTAAAAAAAATCTCCTTCTTGAAAGTATCACTATTTCAGTTTTATAAAGATAATTAACTTAATTAATTAATATTTAATTTATTTAAAATAAAACTGATCAGTTATAAACTATTTATTATTTAATTTAAATCATATTTAAATATAATAATTAAATATATACTTAAATAAAAAAATAAATTTGAAATTCAAAATTCAAAATCCTAGGGATATTTCTATCCCTGAGTGGCGCCACACACTCACTGCATAGTGAGTGTGTCTTGTGCCACTATTAGGGTTATCCCTAATTTTTTAATTTGTTTTATTTAATTAATATTTAAGATAATATATTTATCCCAAAATAACTATCAATCAATTCAAAATAAAATATATCTTAAAATATCAATTTTAAATAAATAAATAAATATCTTATTATAAATAAGATAATTATTAATCTCTCTCTATATTAATCCAAACATGATTAATATTAATTTTAACATATAGTTTTTCAAAAATAAAAAGTATATAGTTAAATAATTAATTAATTTTTAATTAATCAATTTCCCATAACTATCACATAATTATTTCCTTACTCTGGAAAATTAATTCCTTTGCAATTTAGCCATTCTCTCTACAAATCTTTCTTTTGACATCCTTACCCTCGACAGTGTAGGATATAGGTGATCTGAGGACCATGGACCTATAATACGAAGCTCTAATAAACCAGATTATTAATTAAAATATTTAATCTAATAATATTATTTATTAATTCCATGATTACTCTACTTTAAATATGGAATTGCACTCTAAGTATTTATAGAATTATATTTACATAGTTTTCTCTTGTAGTCCATTGATATAATTAATAAAATGTAGTTTTATCCTCCATTTATTAGTTTGTTAATTAGAGCTGGTCAAGATTATTGTTTTACCCTTCTAATTACCTCTCGATCCTTAATTACCATTAATTCACGAGCAAATAATTAATCTATAATCAAATTATAGATTTGAGTTCAATAACTATTCAATTATATAATTAACCCTTAAGGGAACCAATATTCGATCTGTTAGAAAACTATGGATTCCATTATTGTAAATCATGTTCCCAGCAATTCATGATATTGAATCTCATAAACAAAAGTCATTAACCTAATTATACTAAGAAACCTTAACAAGTGAATCAAAAGATCCAATAAACATAAACATGAGTTCATGAATACTCCAGATTTAGACTGATTTACAAATGATCACTATTATGATAAGAATTAAATCTTTATGTCAAACGGTAAGTTTATAAAGATGATTAATTCTCATCGGTCATGTCATATATAATTTCTATTATATAAACACATTTACTAAGATGTCTATCCACATCGGCAAAGAAAAGTTGGACCAGCCATGAGTTGGAGAGTTGTATGGGCGGTGTATACATATGCAGTCTGCTCGACCGTCACGTCCGAGATTTCTTTTGAGGGACTAAGGTTATGTTGGGAATATATGGCTTTACTTTTGAAGATCAACAATGAATAAGGATAATAATGCAATATTTCAAACCCTAGATGTTGACCAAGATTCAAATTCAAAGTATGAAAGAAATTCTTGATAATCAAATAAACATGTTCATGATATGAATGTTAATCTTGAATATAAAGAACTAAATGATTAAATGATGATAAGATGAATTTAGATACATTTAATCATCAATACTAACAATGAATAACATAATAGAATTACAAAATACAAGATAAGGTTAGAGAGATACAACCTTTGTTTTGAGCAACTTGAATCTTCAAACTTGGGGAACTTCTAAGGCTTATACACAATAATGATATTGCTGTCCAAAATCTCTATTCCAAGTCTTCTCAATTGCTTGAAGCTTCAACAAAGTAGAATGAGATTTGGGATTGAACAAACCTTAACACTCATGCAAGTCAATCAATGCTTGATGAGTTTCTTGGAGAAAAACCTTGGTCTTAGAAAGCTAGAGAGATAATGAGGTTAGAGAGAGAGTTGGAAAGTGTGATCAAGACTTTTCAACTCTAATTACCCATATATATAGTGTAGGTATCATCATTAGTCTAATCAATAGGATTAGAGCATTTAAAATACATCATTTGGAGCATTTTACGTAAATTGTATTCCCCTAAAAGACTGCCCAGGCGATGCATCGCCTACTAGAAGGCGATGCATCGCCTGCTAGGGTTTTTGAAGCCCTTCGCATATTGGCAATGATACGCCACTTAGGGGGCAACACATCACCACCTTCTCTGACTTTGGACCCTTCTCATAGTCCTAAAATTGCTCCAAATGCTACCAAATTTTTTGGGAATGTTTGGATACCTCATTGTATCACTTTAGACCCACAAAACTCACTTTTAGATGTCTTCTACACAATCTCATGTTTTTTACTTCTCTTTAAGTGAAAAGCATTAAGTGTTTTTCATCTCAACGTGTAAACATCTTAACCACTATATTTAACCAATCTCAGCATCCCCCCACTTGGTTAAATATAATCCTCTCTTCTTGGCTTAATAGTTTTGGTGCATAAAATAAAGTATCTTTCGATTTAAACTTTACCTTAGTTAAAATATTACAAAGCCTTATCGAAGTCATTGGTGTCTTAAAGATTGAACCAAGTACTCCTTAATGATAAAATCAAGAACACCTCACACACCTCCACTTGATCATTCATTTTCCCACTTTTCTCGCTTAGCACTCATATGGACATATACTCATCCATTTCATGAACTTTCTGGGGAGAAACTCTAACTCCCATGAGAGGCGGCGCCACCTCTAAGTTCACATAGGTGAAGTTCTTACAGTATCTTTTCTACCTTTAGAGATGCTTGTTGCACACAACTGAACTTCATTAAAAGCCTTAGGTTTAACCCTCACTTGGTAGCAACTAACACTAACCATCCTTGGATGGAACTCATGATTTTGTTAGTGTTGTAAATATTCACCCAATAACATGTTCTTACCCATTGAACTCTTTCCCTTGATGTTCACAAGTTTGGAGTTGGGTTGCCATCATTAGTGAATATATTATTATAGGAGTTTTAGTCCCATCCCTTTTTAAGTAGAACTTACTAACCTCTTCGTAAGAGGTTTTGTAAATGGATCTGATAAGTTCTCACTTGTCATTATACATGAAATCGATATGATTCCTCCTCAAATCAATTGTCTCATATACTCATGTCTTAGACTTATAAGTCTAGATTTTTCATGCCATTATAAGCTCTAGCTAATGTGGCTTGTTTATCACCATTGGAATATTCCTCATGAAATCCCTAAGCCACTTGGCCTCTTTGCAATTTGTCGCTAGAGTTATAAACTCATTCTCCATGGTTGAGTGAAATATATGTTTGTTTCTTTGAACCCCAAGAAATCGCTCCTCCTCCGAGCATTAACACCCAACCACTTGTGGAGAGATTATCTCCTACACTTGATATCCAACTCGCATTGGAATATCCTTCAAGTATCTTTGGGAACTTTGAATATTGGAGGCCTAGCTACTTGGTCCTTTTAAGCTACCCTAGAACTCTCTCAATCACTTTTCAATGTTCCATACTTGGATTGCTAGTAAGCCCACTTAGTTTACTAACCGCTCTACCATTGTTCTTTTCAAGCTTTATGCTTGAATCAATGGCGTATTCGCCTATTTTATTTTGAGATTACTAAACTTGTCAAGCACTTTCTCAACAAAGTGAGCTTGACTTAAGGCATAACCCCCACTATTTCTTCTCACTTTTATACCAAAGAAGGTATCGACCTCTCAAAGGTCCTTCATTTAGAAAGTGGAAGATAGAAACCTCTTCGTTTCTGTTATGCCTCTCATATCATTACTCAAAATCAACAATCATCAATATATAGACACATCAATATGACATATCCATCACAAGTCTTAGAGTATAAGAACTTGTAAATTATTGTGTATACACCCATCCGAAGCAATAGCTTTATCAAACTTCTCATGCCATTGTGTCGGGGCTTGTTTTAAACCATATAATGATTTAACTAGCCTACACACTTTATGTTCATTTCTCCTTAGAACAAAACCCTGTGTTTGTTCCGTATAAATCTCCTCGTCGAGATCTCTATTTAGGAATGTCGTTTAGACATCCATTTGATGAACATAAATGTTATTTATTGATGATAAGACAAATAAAACTCGTTTTGTGGTTGTCCTAGAAATCGGTGCATACATGTCAAAGTAATCAATTCCTTCCTTTTATTTAAACCTTTAGATACTTATCTAGCTTTGAAGGATTGTATGTGCCACCAGTGTGATATTTCCTCCGAAATACCCACTTCCACCCAATTGGTTTTGAACCTTGTGAAAGGTCTACCAATTCCCATGTGTGGTTTTACATAATTGAATCTATCTCATCATTTATTGCCTCCTTCCAAAAACATGGTCTCACGAAGACATTGCTTCTTGGTAGGTTTTGGGATCATCGTCAACACAAAGAATCATTGGAAATTTCTATGTGACTTCTTCAAGTCTACCATAGAGTATCTCTACTAGAGAACATTTCTTAATTGATCCCAACTCTTTAAGCCTTTGGCTTCTCCAAGGCAATAAAGGTTGCTCATCAACCTTTGGATCTTTCTCTTAAAGAAATTCTCCAACACATGTGGGTTCTTGAGAGTTGCTATCACAATATAACATATTCTCAAAGTACTCCACTTCTCTTAATTCAATTATCACATTAGACACCAAGTCTAATAACCTATAAGCTTTGCTGTTTGAGGCATAGCCAACAAATGCACACTTTACGGCCCTTGAACCCAACTTGGTCTTTTAGGCTCCGTGCTCTAGCAATAACCAAGGCACCCCCACACTTTAATATAGCATATGTTTGGCTTGTTTCCTCTCCATAACTCATATGGAAACACATTGTTCTTTTTCATAGGAATTCGATTCAATATATGACACGCAGCAAGCAAGGCTTCACATCACAAATTATAACACAATTTAGCATGTAAAAGCATAAAGTTATTCATCTCAAGATAAGTCCTATTCTTTCTTTCAGCTATTCCATTTGGTTGTGGAGTGTATGGTGCAGTGCATTCATGTATAATGCCATGAATATCAATCCAAGCCCTCCCAATTGCTTGAAGCTTAAACTAAGTAGAATGAGAACTTCCCAATAGCAACTTGAATCTTCAAACTTGGGGAACTTCTCAGGCTTATGCACAATAATGATATTGTTGTCCAAAATCTCTATTCCAAGCCTTCCCAATTGCTTGAAGCTTCAACTAAGTAGAATGAGTTTTGAGATTGAACAAGCCTTAAAACTCATGCAAGTCAAGCAATGCTTGATGAGTTTCTTGGAGAAAACATTGGTCGTAGAAAGCTTGAGAGAGTTGAAAAGTGTGATCAAGGCTTTTCAACTCTAATAACCCATATATATAGTGTAAGTATCATCATTACTCTAATCAATAGGATTAGATCATTTAAAACACATCATTTGGAGCATTTTACGTAAACTGTACGACCCTAAAAGACTGCTTAGAAGATATATCGCCTGCATGCAGGCGATACGTCGCCTACTAGCAAGCGATGCATCGCCTACTAGGGTTTTTGAAGACCTTTGCATTTTGGCGATGCTACGCCACTTAGGGGTCGACGGATCACCACCCTTTCTGATTGTGGACCCTTCCAATAGTCCTAAAATTGCTCCAAATGCTATCAAATCTTTTGGGAATGTTTTGGTACCTCATTGTATCACTTTAGACCCACAAAAGTCACTTTTAGATGCCTTCTACACAATCTCATGTTTTCACTTATCTTTAAGTGAAAACCATTAAGTGTTTTCCACCTCAACATTTAAGCATCTTAACCATTATATTTAACCAATCTCAACACGTTATACCCTATTTTGTCATTTAGGCCGGCCTGCTTTGTATATTTTTTTTGTATATGTTATTAGCTTATAAACTCTTTTTGGGTTCCCATGTATAAACTCGAACTTTTTAATGAAAAGTATTACTTCTTTGACCAAAATTTTTAATACCTAAACCATTAGTTCATTTTAATTACACATTTAAGTCCAAGTGGCTCACTTATCGAGTTAAGCACTATTTTAAACACACGGTGTAACAGTCATGGATTAGTAGGATGTTACAGTAACCAATAAAAATGCAAACACTTGACCGAGAACTAAATGTATGTCCTTTTCTGTCTAGAATATAAAAATAAGCAAGATAGCCAAAACTTTTACGGTGCTCATAATGTGGTAACTTCTTATTGAGCATTTCAAATGGTGTCTTATGTTTTAAAAATAAAGAAGGAGTTCTATTGATCAAGTGGACATGTAACGCCCTGGATAGCCAAGACCGCTACACTATGTGTTTATAAAGATGCAAGACTTGCTAATCAAGTCATTTAGTTAAAACGTGATATTGATCCCACTAATGTGCTAGGGTTAAAATATTTTAGTCTCAAAAGTGCACATTCTATATAATGAAACATTTTATACATGGGATCCCAAAAAGGAACAGCGTTTGAAAGTAAATTTAAAAAATTTCCAAAGTTTAAACAACCATTAGCCATTCCAAGGCGAAACAGACATTTCTGGTTCCCCTGTTCCTGTCTTCCCCTCAACCATAGCGCCTGAGCAGGTAGTCATGTACATTTAGCTCACAGAGCTCTCCAAGTCAGGGCTGATCAAGTTTGCCCTTGCCTTTACCTGCACCACGTAGCACATCGTGAGCCAAGGCCCACCAAGAAAACATAATATGCATCACAAACAACAATAACAGATGAATAATCCTTTAAGCATGATCAAACACTTAACATTCATATTAATCATATAGCATGTATTCAGAATCAAAGATGCAATTAAACATTAATAACGATCAAGTTACAAGATAATCAGGGCCGACAACTTAGGCCGCACCCTCTGTTTACCCCACTGACTCCGGCCCGCTTAAACTGAGCTCAGTGCATAATAAGCTGTCCTCGGCTACCAATGGCCGAGCGACGCCCTGTGCGCTAGTGTAACCTTGGGCACTCTTAGGACATGGTTTACTGTTTACATGGCATAATACCATCCTTTCAGAGCATACATATTAGGGAACCCTTAGTTCCATTACAAATACACTACCGGGTGCAGTTTTCTTACCTTTAATTTCCACGTTCACTGACTACGAGCGACGACTCTCGAGCACGATCCGCTTCCCGAGCCCTAGCTTAACACCTAGTCATAACCAAGGTAATGGATTCCATTAATATTCAAGTAAATGTTTCCGGGTATAATTCTAACTTCTGGGACATCAAGTTCCACCAACACACGGTGGTGGAATCGATCCCGAGCACCCTAGGTTAGTTTCCCGCACTTAAAATCCCCAAAAGATAAAAAATGCTCCTAAGGGCTGCGGCCCGTGAAACCTAGCCACGACCCGCCCCTGAAACAAAAACCAAGCCCCTCTGAAGGTAGACACGCGCCGCGACCCTGCACTGTGGCGCCGCGACGCTCCCCTTCGGCAGAGCCTCCCTGGCTCCTTTGCTTCGTAGGGTCGCAACACTCTAGAACAGAGCTGTGGCCCAACCCTTCATGCCCAGAAAACCCACTATTTCCAACATCATAACCTTATTCAAAACCACCCCAAAGCATCCTAATTCCAAAACCCATTAATCACAAGACTTTTAGCATGATCCTAACAACATAATCCAACAGAAAACCTAGTTTAAAACTCATTAAAATCCCATTTTGATTTCTGAAACCCAGGTACTTAAGAACACAAAAACCAGCAATGGAAAATCAGAGTTCAGCCATTAGTTCATGGATTCAAGCTTACCTCCACAGCAGAATCATCTCTCTAAGCAAAATCCAAGCCAAATCCCAAGCCTTCCCACCTTAATTCAACCTTGAAATTAAGAACCTAGGAACCCTTAGATTTCAACCCATAAACCTTATAATCCACTAACCAAAAACAAAATTCAATGCTTACCTTGGTTTATAGTTGAATTCCTTGGCTGAAATTGAGCTATTTCCCCAAAACTCCAGCCCAAATCATAAAGTTCTCAGCTGAGTTTCTTAGATTCTAATGATTTTCTTTGAGAAGAATAAGAGAGAAGAAGAAAGAGATAACATGGGTCGGTTTGTCTCTTTTGTTCTACTGGTTTCTATTCTACTAAATCAACCTTGATTAATTAAGTTAATCCTGAGGCTCGAGGCACCGGAAACGTCCCCGAGGGAAAAATGGTAAAATTTCCCAATGTTCCCACCTAGACTTCCTAATCTCAAATATATCTCCAATTATTTATTTCTATAACCCGATAGTCTAAATACCCACCTGATACCTCAAATACCCCTGACTTGTCCAAAGTCAAATATTAAGCCCCGTTGTGACTTTCCCGCTATCTAGCTCCCTGGGATCGCCTCAAGTCGCACGCTGCAGATCTACCCACATAATAATGTGGTTCTCATAGATATAACATTTAACCACATTTATATTCATATAATCATACAAGCATGCTTATCATATAATCATGCATTAAATCAATAAATTCGCACATAAACCAATTATGCCCTCCCGGCACACTAATTAAGGCCCTTAAGCCATAATAGTAATGTTGGGTCGTTACAAGACAGTAGTAGTAATCGCATAATTCCAATAAGATAAAAAAATATTATATTGAAATACAAGGGCTCTGGCAACATTTAAGATGCGTTGATGCTTACGTTCAACAACAAAGTTTTGTTGAGGGCGTTCAACACATGAATGGAAAATTTGAATGCCTTTTGATGCATAAAATGAAGTTAAGTTTAATTCCTTTGCATTATCACATCTTATGCATTTTATGTTAACTTGTTATTGATTTGCAATAAGAGTAAAAAAATTAGGAATATTAGTTTGAACATCAGATTTTAGTTTTAACACGAATGCCCAAGTATATCTAGTATGATCATCAACAATGGTAAGGAAGTATTTGAAACCCTCAATGCGCATGAGATGAAAAGGACCCAAACTATCAATATGGAGAAAATAAAAAACAATTGAAGTTGTTTTATTCCGAGAAACAAAAGGCAAACATTTTTGTTTTGCAAAATGACAAATAGAACATAGTTTATCATGAGCATTAGTAACAACAAAATGAAAGATTTTATTAAGAGAATTAGTAACCAACAAAGATGAATGCCATAGGCGATTATGCCAATGGTGAGCATCATTACAAACAATCGAATGAGAAAAAAACATTAGAACAAGAAGAAATAACAACTTTGTCTTGCTCAAGGATGTACAAATTGTCAATTATATGACACAACAAGGAAAATAGGCTTTTACTTCGGTTTTTAAGCTTGATTTACTTCGGTTTCGCTAAAATTCGAAACTGCAGTAGTTCGGAGCGAAGTAAAAACTAGTTAAAAACCGAAGTAGAATCCCCACTTTCTACTTCGATTTTTGGGTAAAAACCGAAGTAAAAGAGCCACTTTCCATTTCGGTTTTTACCTAAGAACCGAAGTAGAAAGGGAACATTCTACTTCGGTTCTTAGGTAAAACCGAAGTGGAAAGTGACTCTTTTACTTCGGTTTTTACCTAAAAACCGAAGTAGAAAATGCCCCGCCTTTTTCTTTAATATATATTTCTGATTATTTTTAAATGGCCGATTTCTATTTATATATATATATTTTGGCCTAATTTTATTTAAATGGTCTAATTAATATATATATATTTTGGCCTAATTCTTTTTCAACGGTTTAATTATATGAATTTACAGTTATATATATTTTTACAATTGAAATTGGTTAAGAATTTTTTTTGAATGAAAATATGACAACTTTCATTAATTAAAAATGTCATACATAAGCATATAAAACACAAGTACTTAAGTAAGATAACTAGCCTTAACATTAATACATTTACAAAAAACTAAACTTACAACTAAACGAACTTATAAACAAAATCGGCTTACTGATAAATGTATGTCATCAATTGACCTAACCATTCGTGTTGGATTGGCAAGAGGTCAGCAGTCTCACAATATTGCTTCTTCCCATCAAATTGTAAAATTAATAAATATCGATACCAAAATAAGTTATAAAAAATGAACTTACTTTTTCTTTTAAGGTTTCCATTGCATTTGATGCCCGAACAAGATCTCTAATGTACTTCGACACATAAAAACCACATTCATGACTTTGTGGTTGTCTTGGACATGAAACATTGAATATCGTTGTAGGATTGCCGAGTAATTCATTGGAAGAAGCCTTATAATATGCGCTATTTAAAAAGAAAATTAACAAAAGTTATTAAAATGTAGTAACATGTAATAGTTGTTGCATATTAATAAATATTTTCAAAAATTTAAAACTTACCTCATTATCATTGAATCAATTTCTTCAGGACGTTTGTGTGCTTTCAGTGGATCCAAGAACACGATTTTTCCTTTTGGCATAGCAATCACCAACATCCAATGTTCCCTAAAATAAGAAGCGTGTTAAGTAAAATAATTAAATTTTTAATATATGAATAATCAAATAAGAAAAGTTTACACTATTTCTTACCGTATGTTCCAAGGTATAAAGTATAGTTGACCAACTCTATCCATGGTCATCAACCAATTTGCCAAGTCAATGGTTGATCGTTCTACATCGTTAACATTATTAATGCTAAGACGTTCAATGTCAAAAAACTTGTAAAAGACACGCTGATTTGGAAATAGGGACTCCTAAATGCATGTGCAAAATTTTCTTAAGTGTTAAATATTTTTGAAAAATTTCGGCAGAGTTTCCCCTATAAATAGGACTACCTAAACCTGTAAACATTCAATTTACTATGAAAATTTGCAACAAATCACAGAGCATTACTCATAACTGATTCTAAATTCATATCATTCCAAAGAATTAGTTGAAGGGATACCTTAATCCGAATA
Organism: Humulus lupulus; assembly: GCF_963169125.1. Taxonomy (NCBI): domain Eukaryota; kingdom Viridiplantae; phylum Streptophyta; class Magnoliopsida; order Rosales; family Cannabaceae; genus Humulus; species Humulus lupulus. The sequence continues at coordinate 29,723,780 of NC_084802.1, read as the reverse complement.
TCATTGCTGAGCCTCCAATCATATGCAAAGTAGCAACTTGTTCCACATCCTCTGAAGTTATAAAGATTGACTCGCGATTCATGAATGATGGGTCCACTGGAATTGAGACGACTGTGTTCATTCCCTTAACTCTGCAAAATTCTCTCACCATAAATTGAAGGCTAACATAGATGCGATTCATGATGTGATCGGCAATGGTTGGCCTTCGGTCATAGTATTTTCTGGATTGACGTGAGGCCCAGCTGATGACAGATGTGGGCTAGTAAAATAATTACGGTTCGTCTTATCCTTGGATGGACTTTTTGACATAGGAGGTTTCTTTTTTAGAGGACCCTACGCAACATCAAGTAAAAATAATATTAAAATAATGGACCAACAAATAATTTAATAGGTAACAAATTAAAGAATTCGTTTATACCTGATCAGTCATAACTAATTCTTTTGGCCAAGGAATGAATACGTCATAAGTATCTCGAACATAGCGTATCTCCCCAACAGAACATGGGATTTCAGCATCCTCTTGTAACATTTTGGTGACTCGCACCCTCGCGTATTCATCTATCAGTTGAACACCATGAATAGTCAGTGGACCCACCCCATCAATGATAACACCCTCTGCCACCACATTATGAATATTATCTGAACAAAGTAACACATCCTGCATGTACGGTGTGTCATCCTGCATGTACGGTGTGTGATATTCTTTGTCGTTCTACTCGTCATCGTTGTCGTGTTCATCCATATCATCTATCCCACCTGCTTGTTTAGCTTTTTCCTCCTCTAAAGCTTTAAGTTCTGCTCTGAGCCTCGCAATTTCTGCATCTTTCTTACTAACAACATCATCCATTTCTGCTGCTATTTTTGGTTTTCTTTCAAAGACGAACGAAATCTTCGCAAACGACCTACAATAATCAACCAAATTTATTTAAGAACTAAAATATTATAGAATGAAGTTAAATGCAACAAATAAAAAATAATATCATACCCAAGTGCTCTAACACGCCCTGGGTTCTCAGGTGTCCCTAAAGCATGCGTTAATATGTCATTCCGACCCTTTGCAATGATTTATCCACTACTAACTTTTTCTTTCAGCTCATTCTGGGGAACAAACCAGTGGTCACTTATATTAGTGACTTATAAGAACTTTATCGTTCCTACATTACTTTAAAATACTTGCTTGAAACCACTTACAATTCTTGCTTCAATTTGTTTGTCCAAATCTGTGACAAGAACGTTCTTCTTTTCTCGTGCTCTTATCAAAACTTGGTACCGTTCTACATCTGCCACACCTAGTTCATTTTTCTACAACATGCAACAATTAATTAAAGTTGGTGAGTGCAATATTCTTCATAACAGGTTGACAGTTGTAAAATAGTGATGTGAATTACTTACCAAGTCCTCTCTAACATTGGCAAGCCCTCTACGAGATGTACGATGCCTCGAAGTATATTTGAGAGCTCTTTCACGTTGTGCTTCCCGCAAAGCCTACATAAAATAAGTAACATTAAGTTTTTAAGCAATTATTAGTATTTCAAAACTAATAAATCATATACATAATAGATATACATAATAGTACCATAAACTCAGGAGATAAATGGTGGCTAACAAATGTCCTCCAATCTTCTAGGTCAAGTTTTGGATATTTCTTAGGAAGGATTTGGAGTTAATCTATCAGACTGTCTTTTGCCAAAGGGTAGATGTAGTCACTAGTGATGTTGGTCTTAAAATCTCTCATCATTCTTCCCGCACATTTAATTAATTCTGGTTTCCAATTTTCTGGAATGTTAAAGGCACCCTGAAATAGAAAGAAAATGATTAATGAAATGCAAAGTAATTCATGAAAATAATCAATATATTAAAGTAATTAAAATATTTTCTTACATATACATCCTCCCATATTCTATTCTTCAATTCTTGTAGGACTTGTCTCCAATCCTTATAATTGAGAGAGATCGTTCTCCTAGTTTTAACTCCAAGGTACGATTGCATCTCACTATATGCTTTCCCTATAGGTTGACCTTTATCATTAAACTTAATATTTCTCTTTATTCCCTTAGCTTTTTTATTATTGATATTGTTCTTCTTTGTTGGGCCTCGCCTATTTGGTGTGTTCTCCCCTTCAGAAATTGTCATTTGCGCATAAACAAGAATTAACATTACAATTATGACATAAACATGTTCTCACTGCAAATACAAAGCACAAAAATAAAATTTCAATTATACATAAAAATGAGCATAATGTTTATTAGATTTATAACTTACGTTATATATGGTTGAACCTCATGATTGTTTTCCAACACAACTAAATGAGCTTGATCTAATTCTGCACGAGATATGGTCACTACTGTTCCTTTCCCTCGTAATCCTCTATCAACTCCATCAGAGTTATTGCGTGGTTTGCTAATTCCGATTGTGTCGATTCCAACCATGTACTCTGAACAAAATTCCACAGCTTCTTCTGCTAAATAACACTCAACCATATAAATTTTTTAAAAAATTCGACAGAGTATCCTCTGTTTCTATAGCATACCGTAATTTCATAATTACCTATAAAACCAATACAAACAAACTCAATAATCAAGCATAGACGAATCCATCATTATTAGGTTTTAGTCTTATAAATTTTTTAAAAAATTCGGCAGAGTATCCTCTGTTTCTATAGCATACCGTAATTTCATAATTACCTATAAAACCAATTAAAACAAACACAATAATCAAGCATAGATGAATCCATCATTATTAGGTTCTAGTCTTATAAAATTTTTAAAAAATTCGGCAGAGTATTCTCTGTTTCTATAGCATACCGCAATTTCAAAATTTCCTATAACAACGACACAAACAAACACAATAATCAAGCATAAATCAATCCATCCTTATATCACCACAACACGCAAATTTCCCAGAGCCTACTTCATTAATTTTCAAACATAACTTTCACTAAATCTAATATGCATGATTACATTAGCCTTATCTTTATACATAAATCTTGTAGTAATATAAATAAAAAAAATATCTAACCTTCAATATTACTCTTCAATGCACCCGAAATGAATAACAAAGTTCACCACTCAATCAACGACCCTACTAAAACATTACATAATTAGTAAACTACATAATTAATTATCAAACCAATAAATAAAAAAAAAATCAAACTTGTTAATGAAACTAATGAACAACACTTTGATCATCTTCAAGCTATTTATTTTTTTTCAAATATTTAAAAAGCAAATTTATCTATTGTCACCATTTCTAAAATTCACTAATATACATATATATTTATAATAAACCTAATTTTTATCACATTATTTAACCTAACAAAATAAACAAATAATTAGAAAAGTTAACAAAATATTAATTATATTAATTATAAAATTCGGAATAATAAAAAAAATAAAAAAAACATAGAAAAATAAAAAATTATCATCAAAACCATATTTTAGTAATCTATACCTGTTTTGAAGCTCAAAATCCCCTTGTAATGACAAAACTCCAGTCAAAATCCGGCAAGAAACACCAAGAAACCATAGAGAAAATACCCACGGCCAAATGCTTTTTTTTTTCTCTAAAAAAAAAAAAAAAAGATTTTTGGACTATATTTCGGTTTATAATGAAGAAATGTAGCAAGAAATAAAGAAAAAAAAAGGTTTGGAGAATGAAAATGGGTGTTGGCTCACGGTTGTTAATGGAAGTTTTTGGGGGTTTTTTGCACAGAGGAGAGAGAAGGGTTTGAGGGAGATGACAGTTCGGGTTGGGGAAATGGGTTATAAAACCCTTTTACTTCGGTTTTTACCTAAAAAACCGAAGTAAAAGGGGCTTTGGACATAATGGTTGTGCACCTTTAACTTCGGTTTTTAGGTAAAAACCAAAGTGGAAAGTGCACTTTCTACTTCAGTTTTTACCTAAAAACTGAAGTTAATGGTGCACAAGGGCCGCGTTTGGCTTGGCCATTTTTTCACATTTTTATTATCTCTAAACATAAGTCACGGGCTTGTGCAACCAAACACGGCCCTCTTCACTATGAATTTTTCACTTCATTTTAAAAAAAAAACGAAGTAGTATGTAATTTTTTTCAGAGCACCAATTTCAAAAGCGAAGTAAAAGAGTTTGAAAAGGTTTTTACTTCAGTTTTTTTGTATGCTCACTATAAAAAATGACGTAAAAGCCTATATTTCTAGTAGTGTGAGTTGTCCCAATCGTTGTAACCACAGTAAGATCCTGAAGAGAACAAGACTAAGAAGAAGAAAAAAAAGGGAATAGAGACTGTTTTGTAAAAAAGCATTGATTGAAAAAAATATTGAAATGGAATTGCAGAACAAATAAACATCATGAAGAATGATATTATGATTTAAATGAACAATCCCTGATTTTTCAATTGCAATTTGTAAACCATTTGGAAGAGTAACAATATTGGCAATAAGTTTGTTAGAGAAAGATATAAAGCATTTGATATCAAAACAAACATGGTGAGTAGCACCACTATCAACTATCCGAAAATTAGAGGGAAGATATACATTGCTACCAGAAATGTTATAAACCAATGGTGGATTTGGGTCTGAATTTGATGGCCCTTGTTGTAATTGTTGGCTGATGAGAGACATCGAGTTGTGACATTGAGAAAGCAAGCGATTGTGATTGATAGGAGTAGTAGGTGTCATATATGCCACGACATGATGGGGAGCTGGTGATGTACAAGCCAAGACATGGTGATGAGTTGTTGATGTAGAGGCCAAGAAAGGATGATGAGAAGTCATGGTGTGATGGGAAAAAGGCGGTTTGGGCTTGTCTTCAACTTTCTTGTCCAAGGTGAAAACCATGGAGAAAAAACATTTATCAACAAGATGTCTTGGCCTTTGGCAATGGGAACATGTTGGTCTTGGTTTTATATTTCTTGTTTGGGAATTCTTGGTTGTAGATAAAGCAGGGATATCAACTGTGAGTATAGAAAGTTGAGACTGCCAAGAGATCTTTGGCATTCTTCTTGGACAACCATAGAAAACATCTTAGACAGAGAAGGTAAGGGATCATAGAGAAGAATTTTAGCCCTAACCTGAGTAAATGATTCATTTAATCCAGTAAGAAATTGAAGAGCATGATCTTGATTATAAAGATCTAGTAATTTCTTCATTGCTCCACAATGGCAGCCACAAGTACAAGGAGTACACGACTGGAATTCATTGAGTTCACCCCATAGAGATTTGAGCTTTGTGAAGTAGGTGTTCACATCCGAATCACCTTGCTTGATACTATTGACATAAGTCTTCAATTGGAAGATGTGTGGCCCATTACTTTGGTTCAATCGATCATGAAGGTCATTCCACATAGCCATTGTAATGCCCTACTAATCTAGGACCGTTACACTGTGCATTTTAAAATAGTTATTAACTCGCTAAACGAGTCATTTAGACTTAAAATGTGTAATTAAAACTAACTCGAGGATTAGGTATTAAAAAATTGGTCAAATAGTAATCATTTCATTAAAAAGGTTTAACTCTGTAAATGGTTTCCCAAAATGAGTTTATAAATTGATACATAAACAAAATAAGTATAAAAGGCTGGCCTAGGTGGCAAAATCAGGGTTCAACCCTAGTTCCAGCAAGTGATCTTGGCAGAGGTGGTCGAGCATGTCGCATATGTACACAACATCCCCAAAGTCCTCCAACTCATGGCTGGTCCAGCTATTCATTGCCTTTACCTACACCATAGAGCACTCGTGAACCGAGGCTAAGCAAGAAAACCTCACAGAGTATAACAACAATTAAAATATTCAAAGCAGTGAACACATGTTTCACAAATAATGAATGCATTTATTCCAATCATATAACTTGTAAACACATTCTATAGTTTACAAAAGAATACTCATCTCACACATATAATCAATTAAGCGGCCCAGGAAAATAGACCTGCCGAGCGGTCCAACTGAGCGAGGTACGTACTAAGGCACTCAGCTCACGGTTCATGCCAGGCAAGTGGGGAATGCACCCTCAAATTGAACTTGCCCTTCGACCTGCGTTCCACACGCTTTGCCGAGCAGCCCAACTGAGCAAGATGCGTAATTAGGCACTCCGCCCTCAGCTCATGCTGGGCGAGTAGGGACTGCACCCTCAAAGTGAACTCACCTTCACAACCTGTGTTCTACATGCTTTTCTGATCAATATCACGCTCAATGCGATGGCCGCTCGGCCCCACGTTCCACACGATGGATGAGTATCAGTCATACCATACATTCACAGGTAGTTCAAGGCTAATAAGCATACCAACCAATAGCTCTATGTGCATATACCAGTTTTCTTACCTCAAGTCATGTGCAGAAGAACCAGTACGACCCCGAGCATGATCCTTTTTCCCCCGAGCCTAGCGATGAACTTAGTCACAACCATAAATGATACTCCTGTTAAGATCCATCTCTGAAAACTGACTTTGAGACCAATCTGTGCTCTCGGGACCTCCAATTCCTGAAACCGTCCCCCGAGACCCTGGGCCAATGCCCTAAAAACTACAAAACTAAGGCCTTGAAAATGGTCTGGCGCTGCGGCATAGCCTAACAGACGCTGCGACGCCCAACACCACTTCGCCCTGAATCACCCCAACGCCGCGACACGGAAGAACAGCGCCACGACGCTCCTGTGCAAACCCATAAAATCTAGGTTTTTCGTGAGTTTTCTCCGAGCCCAATTCATCATAATGGGTTCCCAAACCTGCCTCAAACCCAGCAAAAATTTATAAAATAACTATACACTTCGAATACTACCTAGAGCGCCAAAGAAACAACATAAAATCACCCAATATTTCACTTGGAGATTTTAGGGTTCTAAACCCCTTCAAAGCTCAATTTGAAATTACCAACCAAAACTAAATCCCCAACTGCAACAAGAGCCCCCAAACCATTGCTAACAGGATTCTAGCATTCAAACTCTTAATTAAACAACCTAGAGTTCCAAACAAATCTGAAAATCACATCATGGATCAAACTTCCCAAGAACATGATGAACACTATGAAAAATCAAGTAATTCCATACCTTCTTGTAAGAAATTTGAAAATCCAAAGGGTAGAAAGATGTCCCTTAGTTGCTGCCAACACCTTTCTAGAGCCAATTCCCTTCCAAGAACCCCAAGATCCAAGCTTAGATCAAGAAAGGAATTAGTGTTTCCTTGGCATATCCAAAGGAGAGAAAGAGTACGTGACGTGTAGGTTGCTAAGGAATTGGCTAAACTTTGTCTACTAAAATGGTCAAAATATCATTTTTCCTTCACCTCCTAAACACTTCGAAGCTAAACCCAACAGCGTTTTGGTCATTTTTCCTATAATTCCCGCTAATCCTCAAATTTCACAATAAATTCCTAATTAAATCCATTAAACCAAATACTCACCAAATAAATTCCAATTACCCAAATGATCGCGGCAATGTACCAAATTACCAAAATATCTCTAAGCTCACTTCGAGCCGGGTATTTAACCCCGTTGTGACTTTTCCTCTAAATTTCTCACTAGGATCGCCTCGTGTCGATTAACTCAAATATATCCACATAATAATGTGATCTCAATCATAAATTATATAATATTACAGATATACCCTCAGCAGGTAAAAATTATGAAAATGTCATTTTTAACAGAAACGTGCATATAAGCATGTTTAATACACTTAAACATGCATACATAGTCATATCATAATATATCCCATATGATTCCACATAATCGCATATGTATTCAATAATATCACATATAATTCTAATTATGCCCTCCCGACTTCTTAACTAATGCACTAAGCCTTATTAGAGATTTTGGGACATTACAACCATAGTTGTTTCATTGTACATTATGCTTCCTGCAATCTCTTTAGAAACAACGTGAAGAAGCCAAGCTATCTCCATACTATTGCATCTCATCCAAGAAGAAAAATTGGTTTCATCTATTAGTGTTCGAGTGAGGGAGCCATCAACAAAATGGGTTTTATTCTTAGTGACTATGGAGATGGTGTTTGCCATTTTCTAGGTCTAGAAATTGTCTTGACCAGTGAGAATTGAAGGTGCAAGAACATAATTTGTTTGATCTCCATTTCTGAGAAAATAAGGACTTTTGTAATCCTCATGAGCAAGATGATTATTGGGCTTAGTCGGAGCATATATTGTGGCATTAAGGTTTGGGCCACCATTGTTGGACTCAATCACAACAATCAGAGCAGAGGGGATGCTAGGAGGAATCACAGTGGATTGGCTGGATGTCTGGTGGCTAGAGCCTCTGGTGCGCGCCATTGAATATGAGAAGAATGAAATCAATCGTGAGAGGAGAATATTTTCTCTGATACCATGTTAGTGTAAGAAAATCTTGTTTATTGATTATATGAAAAAACTCTGTTACAAAGCAAAGAACCAGCCAAGTATATATACTCAGCTTAAGAAACAAATAACAGGTATTAGTTGTTAAATAACAACTTATAACTAAGTCTAAACTAATCAAAACAACTCAGCCAAGGATGATGATGTTAGAATATTTTATATGGACTAACATAATTAAGTGTTGCTCACACAGTGTCGGTATTAGCATGTAATGATAACTATATATATAATCGGTAATGCATGATATTACCATCGGGCCATAATGGGATGGACATAACGTACTAACATGCTCGGAGCCCATGGACACACTCTAAAACGTCTTTGGTCAGCCCATTGGGCCAAGACAACTAATTCTCTCACATTGGGCATGTAAGCCCAATTGGCCCATAATTCCTTATATAAAAGGTTGTGCTCTTGATTGATGATTAAGGTGGAATGGGTGTGGCTATGGTGTAGAGAGAATGATAGAGTAGTGTTCATTACTCCCAAGCTCTCCTTTTCTCTATATGTGTAGATCAAAGAAGTGTAATCAACATGATTATTAGAGATCAAGGCGATAATTTGAGGTACGTATATTATTATATTAATGCCCTAAATAAAATGTTTGATCATGGAAATTCATGAGCATGATTTGATATTGATTATTGTTTATTTAGTGCTCATTATGTATTAATTATATCAATTGGTATCAGAGCCAGGTCATTTGATTTTAGGGCTTATTAGAATTTTTTTTTTTTCAAATCTGATTTACATAAAAAAAAAAAAAAATCGAAATTATATATTATTGGTAGATAAAATCAGATTGGAGGATGAGTATTGAGTTTATCAATATTTTAGATTGTATTTTCCGTTTCGTTTACGTTGAAAACACCAAAAACTCCAAGCTTTTTCAAAGCTTGTTAATGTCCGAAAATAGCTATTAGATCTACGGGTTTCAGATGTTTATAAGTTTGAATGGGTACTGGAAATAGAAAAAGCATGAAAAATGGAGAAAAATCCCTCAAACGATATCAAAATCGGAGCTCTGGTGGCTAAAATCCAACGGGGTCAGAATTTGGGTTCGAAACGGGTCGAACAGACCCGCTGGAGGTTGAAGACAACCTCAAAACGACGTATCATCGTTTTTCTGATTTAGTGTCGTTTTTTTATTTTTTTTGTCATTTTCCGAAGTGCTGTCGTTGTTTATGATTTATGTCGTTTTCTGACAAACTACATGTAGTTTGCTGAAAATTTACATGTCGTTTTTGGGCATTTTTCAGCAAATTTTTTTTTTTTTACTTTTTTGGGCGCGTGAAGATTCCATTTTGGACCAAATTTTCACCATTTTTCTCATTTTAATTTTTCTCATTTGATTGTGTGATTATATTTAGGGTTTGGTCAATTTAAATTGTTAATTAACGCATAATTACATAATTAATTTGAATTAATTTTTTTTTTCTCTCACAATTTTATTTTTTATTTATTTCATTGGATGAAGACATAATTATATTCATGCCATAAAAATTATTTGATAGATGATTGACATTTTTGATAATATAATTATGCTAGTGAATAATTAATTGAGTGCTTATGTACTCACCTATCGTGAGTCTAAGCATGTCAATTTTGTTATTCATAAAATTGTGAGAATTGTGATAAATTTATCGTTAATTAATTTAATCTCATACAAGGCCATTTTTTATTTGTTTATCATTCCATAATTTTGTTATATATATGCCTTTCGTGATTTTGATAATTTTTTGTGAATTTCATTGTTGTTATTATTATGAATTCTTTCGGGGCATATACTATGGAAAATGTGTAATAAGATATTGGTCATGGTTTGTACATTTATTATAAAAATTATTGTCAATATTTAATTAATATTTTGGTAATAAAATTTGCTAGAAATACAAAAATGCGCAATCGGCCTTATTAGATAATTATGAGATTAAATTTTTTCATTGAATGTGTTGTGCTTACCTGTCGTAAGTTTTCACATGTCAATTGTCGAAAATTGTGATTCATGTTAAATATTTTTCTCCCGTATCAATCACAATTAAAAACTAAGATCCATACATGCAATTTAGTCATCCTGTCGATGATTTTACTGTAAAGTAGGATGCTTAGATGGTGAAGGAAACACATTAGATGTCATGAACCACACAATCTTTTCTACCTTATCGGTAGTGGATTAGCTGAATTTGGTTATGATATTTAAAGTAGTTGTCCTTACCTGCGTAAGAGTCATATGTTTTGTTTGAACGACTCTAACATGACATGATCTTTTCCGTTGATAGATCATTGAGAAAGCTAAGAAAAAGAGCAGATTGCATAATCCTTGTTTTCACATAGTGGCACTGCTATAAGATATTTTTTTTAGTATTAAGCAATCCTAAAACCTCTACTGCTTAGTTATTGGATGGGACTATAATATGTCTTGTCATATCGATCTCTCATTAGAAAATTGGACTAGGCCTCGAAATTGATAAATCTTGAAATCATTTGAATTTAAAGATGCCAAGTTACTGCATGCTCAGTGGGAGTATTGCGATGGGTGTCAGTTGGTTTTAGTAAGGTATATATGTGTCGATCGATCCCTATTGACAAATTTTATGAGGGTGGAATCACTTAGGAATTTTTCTTGGGCATCTAAAGTGATATTCCTACGTTTGCTACACAATGATGAGTTCAGGAGACTAGTACGTTGGTTTTGTGCCTTGAAATAGTTTCGGTGGAACTAATGAATCAATTATTACAATACTTTTATGCTTAAGGATCAAGATAAGGCATAGATCATAAGTTGAGAATTTTTGGATCAATATTACAATGGATGTATGATTGTCATTGTCTATTCCGAAGAGATGATTGTGTTAAGTTTGAACAAAGTTTTCAGTATAGTGACTTTGATAACTTAGTTACAATTTTGGATGAGAAATGGAAAGAATAGAGGATATAAGTTTTTTGACTTATTCAATCTCAGTACACATATTCATCGCTAATGACTATCATAATTATTGATAATAGTTTTACAACCCAATTGTCCACAATGATTAATCTATAATGCATACAAATTTTGAGAGATATCGAGTATTTATCACTCTTTTGTTAAGATCTCTCATGCATTATTATCTTGAGCATAGTCTTCTCAAAGTTTTGACTCATCAAAGTTTGAAAGATTTTATGTTTTAGAAAGCTTTATAGTGGAAAACACCTAAGGGATTAAACCATGCATGCATAGTGATATGCAGTCACTTTTTTATGTGTATTGTTTCTCGAAGTGACAAGGACACAACAAGATTGGTAGATAGTCTTAATTGTTGTACTCCATGCATCTTGGTTTGATGGTTGTTATTATATTTGAATGTTTCTCAGGCCAAATTATGTGTAGTATACATATCCTATCGATATGATATCATACATAATTTATTTGATTGCCTATTGCATGCTGGAGATTAATATGGTGTTTGTTGATTATATTGGTCCAAGTGGGAGAGATTTTTGAATCTTATATGGACTAATATAATCACAAACATAATTCCATATTCACAACCATGTTAGTTGTTTTTCGAAAGAGGCAATGTGAGATAAGTCTTTCACAGCAACACTCAAGATACTAAGACTCAATGGATCATATCGTTTTATTCTGAATAGCCTCATGAATGTTGTGATTGAATAAGAATTTACATCTAAGGCTATTTCAGAAGTTCTAATATTATGAGGCAATATAGGACATTGCATTTGACAATCTTGGATTTTAATCATATGAGAGAAGATGAACATTTAAGTGTTTTATTGAGAATATCAAGTTTAATATGTATGGCTATTCTAGCTATTATTTTTGATAAGTATATAAAGTTATCTATGTTGGAGTTTTAAGCTGGCATTAGACAAGGGTTAAAATTTTATTTAGGGAATAATTGGATTTATCCCTCATTTTGTTGCTTCCGCTGTTATTATTGATGACCTACAATTGGCCAGATTATTGTAAGAAACTCCATATGCGGACAAATAAAGATAAAGGATCGAGACAGTTTGATAAACCTGTGATTCCATACACGAGATAAGTTTAATTACATATACCTCTAAATTTCTAATCAATAGTCATTGGTAGTTCTTAATCCTTATTTGGAGAATTGATATGGTTATTTCATGATTTCCAAGCTATGATCAAGCGTGAAAGTTTAGGCTTAATCCCATAATAATTGGGAGATTTTCTTGATGGTGGTTCATTTTAAGAATAAGTTGTTTGATGGTTAAAGTAAGGTGAATTAAAGCCTATAGCTAGTCTCCACTATAACAATGAATTTTTTCATTACTATTATTGATTTGTAAAGTGGTGACTATTTGGAAATCAATATATAAGGATGCAAGAACTAAATTCTTGTTTAAAGGAAACCCGAGTTCAATGCATTAAATCCATTTTGAGGCAGGACATCAAGATAGTGATTACTGTAATTCTCAAAATAGTCAATTCGAAACATTATCGTTAGTCAACACTATATGAGAGATCAGTGGGAGCAATGATATGTTTATATTGTCACTTGATATAGTACATTGCTCGTATCTTATGATTTTGATCTATTTTGGAGACAAATTAAGCCGTTATTTGATAATATCTGTCAGATGAAGAATTCTTGATAAACCTTGTATGGTCTAAAAATTTAGTTTCTTCGTGATGAGATCAACGGTAGACTGAATTGTCTCATAGTTTGCATTGACTAACTATTGTAGTGATTAATGTTTCGATTTCATTGAGAATCTTTAAATAGTCTAAACTGTGATGTGTTATGAACGGCCTAAAGTCCATGATATTAGTAATGACGAGAGATCAAGTTTGAGATTATCTCACATATATGCTTATTGAAGGCAGCCTAAGGCTTACTCAAGTATACACATTCCTATCGTGATATCTGTTACAGGCATGCTGGATTGGTACTTGAGTTGTCATCCTTATGGTACCAAGGATGTGTTAGCAATCGACAAACCAACATTGTGACATATAGTAGTTGGTTTTAGTGATATCGATTGGAAAGGCTGCATGGATGATAAAATCCACTTATAAGCATTCATGATTCTAGGAGGAGCTATTTTGTAATTAAATGTCATATGAAGACCTACAACTTCCTCTCTCATACAAAGTGAGTATAATGGTAAGGGAAGTTATATGTGATTAGGTGTTGCATGGACATTGACAACATCCTCGTATGTGAAGGTAGAGCGTGTGGCGTGTTACGAGGACATTGATTGTACATTACAATTGCGATATTCTGTTTCAGTGTTAAGAGTAGTTGACTCTATTGTGAACTTACTGAACTTATGTGATAAATATCGCAATGATATCTATCTCTCGGAACTTGGGGAGTAGTATTGCTCCATTAATGATGATGACGTTCCATATGTAGTGAGAAAGTTGTGGAGTCCTCTATTAGTATCATAACACGCACTTACAAACAACATGCTAATGACTACACTGACACGAGTTACCTGAACGTATGTACTAAGAAGTCATTTCTTGTTTGGATTGTTGGGAGCCAAAGATGTATTTGATTAGTGGGAGTCATTGTTTTTCATGTATGATCAACATGTTAAGGATTGCTATTGGTTGTTGAATATATGCATATTCTGGATAACTCTTTGATGTTGTGTGTACACACTTGTTGATGCAAGCCAGTGGCTTAGTCTCGGTGCTATGTTCGAGTGGATCCAGATCAGTAGTTATCATCATGTTTTATGAATCTCAGATGTCTCATTATGTATTATATTTGTGTCCTGTCGATACAATATGGTGCATAATTAGTTTATAGACATTATTGTTTCTTGAGATTTCTATGTATTGATATTGTTGCTTAGTGAGCACATATTTGTGTAATTATGTAGTCCAAGTGGGAGAATGTTAGAATATTTTATATGAACTAACATAATTAAGTGTTTCTCACACAGTGTCGGTATTAGCATGTAATGATAACTATATATATAATCGGTAATGCATGATATTACCATCGGGCTATAATGGGATGGACATAACGTACTAACATGCTCGGGGCCCATGGACACGCTCTAAAACGTCTCTGGTCAGCCCATTGGGCCAAGACAACTAATTCTCTCACATTGGGCATGTAAGCCCAATTGGCCCATAATTCCTTATATAAAGGGTTGTGCTCTTGATTGATGATTAAGGTGGAATGAGTGTGGCTATGGTGTAGAGAGAATGATAGAGTAGTGTTCATTACTCCCAAGCTCTCATTTTCTCTATATGTGTAGATCAAAGAAGTGTAATCAACATGATTATTAGAAATCAATGCGATAATTGGAGGTACGTATATTATTATATTAATGCCCTAAATAAAATGTTTGATCATGGAAATTCATGAGCATGATTTGATATTGATTATTGTTTATTTAGTGCTCATTGTGTATTAATTATATAAGATGACACAACTAATCCTAATAATATAAATACAATTTAGTATATATGGATCACAACAAATATATGAGTGCAATGTTAATTTTGTTGTAATGTCATTTTATTGAATAAAAATGGAGTACATTATATAACAACCAACCAGTTAGGGAACTGAATGATATCTAGCTAATTACACCTTCCTTAGGCCCAATGAGGGTCACATTGCCATAAATGGTAAGAATATTTTTTCTTCATTTTTATATGGTTGGAATGCAATGCGCAGGCCTATAGAAGTGCTCCATGCACGACATTGTTGCTTTACGTAAGCTCGAGCATATTTCTTTCAACGAGTTGAATCCCTGGCCCATCTGCAAGTTAGGAGGACACTTCTTGATAATTCAACTCATTTTAGAATGATTTTGTAGAGTTTGGGCATAACATTTGTCCCCCCCTAAAGTTCTTACTCGTGCTTGCGTGTGAGGACTTTGAGCCTTCTTTCTTGCGATGAACACTTGATTGATGTTTCCATCATCATCAAGTACACTATTGTATGTTTAGCTTATGGATTACACTTCTAAGTTCTAGACTTTCAATTGTATTTAGAATATTGAACACACTCTTGGGTGTTTAGTTTTTGGAACACATTTTATGGGTGCACGACTTTTGACTATCTTTAGAATACCAAACATACTTTTTGGTGTTCAGCTTCTTGAACACACTTTTGGGTGCTCGAAATTTTGGGTCCTTTCTCGATGGAATAGGTCTGAGGTTCAAGTACGTGCCTAGTTGCCCACTAGAACTTTGAGCACTCATTGATGCCCTTATTAATTAGTCTCGAGCACTCTTTAGCTATGTACCAGGCAACTTGTCGCGTAGTAGTTTCCTCAAGTGATATGCTGTCACATAATGGGCAACGTAACACATATCAATCTGTTTTGTTGTTCTCTTTTGACACTTATATTATAAATTATATTATTTATAAATTTTATAAATGATAAAATCAGGTGTAGAACAACCATCTATGTACTCTAACTCACATATGGTTCACATTTAAATGAATGTATAACTCTTTTTACATATTTATGGATATAAGTTACAAATCTTTAACAATAAGTTACAAGATTTATAACTCCTCCACGTATGTTACAAAGAAATTTGCAATACCCTTTTGTAATGTATTTATTTAAAATCTTATATCATATTCAAATAATATAATAGCAACCTCAATGATAGCCGTGCGTTCTTGGAGAAGAAAAGAAAATAAGGCAATGAGGGAAGATGGAGTTGTATATTGTAGAGAGAGTGCATTGTGGGTTGGAGAAATAATAATATTATTTTTAATCTCACCTAATACCATCAATTTGAGATACGTTTTAGTGAATGGACTTTTTATTCAGTCAATTTTTATCTCTAAACATGAGATTGGGACTATTTATCCCAATCTTAATCCTATGTTCCAAATGAGGCCTTGGTCTCCAAAAAATATATTTTGACAATTAAGATTTTGAGTTCTATAAGTAGTAGTAATTAAGTTACTATTGTTTTATTAAAACAAAATTCAAAGGACTAATTGGTTTCTAATCAAAAAATAATTATGGGCCTCATAAAAACTACGAGGTCCATAATAATACTTTATTAGTGGCCTATTCTGATTTCGACCTACACAAATAGAGGTGGAGATTATTACATAATTTATGCATTTTTTTTTTCAAATGGTTGCAAAAATATGAGAATTTTTTAAAATTCTTAATTTATGGCTTTTTTAGCTGAAAAATTATGTTTATGGTTTTTTCCCATATTTTTTTTTGTCTAAAATGGTGATTAAGCCATAGTTTTATTGTTAATTAAATTTTCTAATTTGGGAGGTTAATTTTGTCATTTCAATTTTATTTTTTTACTTATATTTTAAATCTTTTTGTTTTTTAATTTTTATTTACTATTTCAAATCTTTTCTTTAATTGTTATTTGTTTATAAAACTGAATGATTATTAATATTTTATCATATAACCATTTTATATTAAATTTTACTGTGATTGTTTTGCAAAAAAAAAAAATTGTGATATGATTTGTTTTTATTTGTTGTATGTACTTTTTTATTTTTCTTTTTAAAATTTTTATTTTACGTTTTTTTTTCCAAGTCTGAGTAAGGTAATTAGTTGTTTGATTGATTACTTTTCAGGTTTCCAAATTTAATTTTTTTTTCTTCTATTTCTAGGTTAAATAACAGGCTATCATGCATGAAGGGTAACCAGTTAATGTAAGAGTGGTAACTTGTTCGCTATATTTACAGTAATATGGGTAACTAGTTACATAGAAAATCTAAAATTACATATGATAGAACGTGATGCTAACCAATTACTTATCTCAAATCTAAAAAGAAACATCAAATTTGAAGTAAAAAAAATTGATTTGATCTTAAAAGCAATCGTAAAAGCTAAAAAAAATACTATTGAAGAAAAAGAAAAAGAACACTTTATCGAAAAAGGAAGAAGAAAATGCTATAATTTTAGTAACATGGGTTACCTAAAAAAAACTCAGAAATATACACATATTAGGATGTAAAGGTAACCAATTACCTATCGCATATCTGAAGATAGCAAAAAAATAAAAAATAAAAAATAAAAAAACAAACGAACAAACTAGATTTGATCAGCAACACAAGAAGAAGAAACTATATTTGGGATAGTATGAGTAATCGATTACCTAAAATCTTACAAAATTTAGACATGTTAGTGGTTACTTTCCAAATCTGAAAATGAAAAAATAAATTCAGATATGAAGATTGCAGCAGTAGTAGCAAAAGAAGAAGAAGAATAAGGAGTTATGAACGTTACCAACAAAAGAAGAAGAAGAAGGAGTTATGGATGAACGTTGCTGGAAGAGTGGGGATCGTTGTCACCGGAGCTTTAGTCAGAGGTCGCCAGAGCTGGTTGGAGGTAATCGAGAGGTGCCAAGGTGATTGTAACGTTCCAAATTACCTGATAAGGCTTAGGGTCTTGATTAGGGGGCCAACATGAAAAATTATGGCAAAAAATGTGTTTATGTGATATATATGTGTATCATTATATGATTATGTGAGTTATATTGCAATATGATTTAATATGCATGTTTAGGTGTATTAAACTTGCATGTGGGCTGGTTTCATATCAGAAGGACAATTTTCGTAATTTGGCCTATTATGGGTATGTTTGGCAAATATGTGATATATGTATGGGACCACATTATTATGTGAATATATTTGAGCTATTTGGCATGAGGCGATCCTAGGAAGTAAGTTGGCAGGAAAGTCACAACGGGACCAATTGTAACGCCCTGAATAGCCAAGACTGCTACACTGTGTGTTTATAAAGGTGCAAGACTTGCTAATCAAGTCATTTAGATAGAAACGTGTTACTGAAACTATAATTGAACTAGGGTTAAAAGATTTTGGTCACAAAAGTTGCATTTCATATAATTACACATTTTAGTACATGGGATCCCAAAAGAAATATCGTTTAAAAGACAGTTTACAAAATTCCAAGTTATAAGTACAGCTACTCGCCACTCTATGGGCAAAACAGACATTTAGGCTTTTCTTGTCCTGTACTACTACTCGGCCGTGGCGACCGATCAGCTGACTATATACATTCAGCCTCAAAGCCCTCCCACTCAGGACTAGTCCACTTTACCCTTGCCTTTACCTACACCACGTAGCACCCGTGAGCCAAGGCCCAGCAAGAAACATAATAACAGAGCATAATCATCAATCAAACAATCAGATATTTCATACAGTGTAACCATATACTCAACAGTCCAAAACATCCATATAATCAGGCATTCAGCATACCAAGCTTATCAATTAACATTAACAACCAATTCACATATAATAAACAGTTCACATATAATAACCAGGGTTGACGCCCTTAGGTCGCACTGTAACGACCCAACTATTCTAGACCTTGGACCATTAATAACTACTATACTTAATCATAAGAAAACGTACATATGAAAACATCATAACTTTATTAGACAAAGAAAATGTTTGAATACATAAAAATGCATTTAGGATATGGGATCCCATTGCTTTAAAAATAAAAACATAACATGATCTAAATAAATCAATTACAAAACTAAGTGCGGAAAAAAAATACATAGAAAATATAATTTAAAGACTTAAAGACTTCATCCTCTAGTCGAACGCTCAGTCCACTGATTCCATCCCGCCTCAATACACAACCCCCAAGCTACCAAGAACCTTTCCGCCACCATAGCTATTTTCCTGCACATATAAACATAAAGGAATGAGCCTAATGCCCACCAAGAAAAACCTAACAACATAAATCATACTCATAAAATTCATATCATATGCTAAAAACATGTCATGATATATACCATAAGCGTATCTTAAACATATGTCATATATACTATAATGGCCATTCTACTACTTGGGGCTTGTTAACTAATCAAGTTATGTGCCCATTAGATTTGTGGGGCTTGCTAGCTAAGCAAGTCATATGCCCATAAATTTATTGGGGCTTGTTAGCTATACAAGTCATATGCCCAAGTCTACCAACATACATACTATAACATTTCATAACACATAAATCATAAGATAACATATAACATATAAAATACTATCTTATTTTCCTTACCAATATACCGGGATATGAGAACAGGATTGGGACTTTGGAACACTCCTAAAAACCATCAAAGAAAGGTGAGTATACTAAAGAAAAAGGAATGAAATGAACTAACTATACCATCGAAAAGATACTTACCAAGAACAAATCTTACGTTCAAGATCTTAGATTGCCTAACCAAAATAGAGAATATGAGTTAGGATTTTGAGTAGAAAAACTATAAGAATAACACAGAAAGGAACTAAAAGAAGGAATACCTCGAATGATTCTCTAACCGAACTACACCTCGAACCGGAATATACTATGAACCTTACTTCCCGAGTGTTTATTAAGCTTATAAGGATAAAGCTTATAACCCCAACTTAAGTGTTTATCACTCTAAAATAACCTAGCAGCTTGCAGACTCTGAACTTAGCTTGATGAATGAATAAATGGATGGGTACTAGGTCCTATTTATAGAGTTTAAGAATGAAAAGATCTTCATTTAACTTGAATAAAATAATGGCTTTTTAATTGAAAAATCTTTGAATAATTGTTCAGCAGAGGCTGAAGACTCGGTCAGAAAGATGCTGGACTTATCAAGAGGTTAAATATTAAAATGAACTCGGTTTTAAAAACATTCAAAAATCATTCAAATGAGCCGATATATCGTCCCTAGTAGGCGATATATCGCCTGGGCTAATATGCCCGAGGCTCGTCGAGGTGGTCGTGCGAAGTTACATGTTTTTCGTATCCCCGTATGGCGATATATCGCCCTCTAGTGCTGCGATATATCAGCATACGCTGAAATATTATACACGTAATTGCACTTTTTCAGCCTAATTTTAATTGAGTAAACAGCCTTGACTAAGTCCTCTAACGATTTCAAAGCTGTTGGCAAACCCTAGGATATTCAAATATTGATCTTAATAAACTTATTCCTCAAAAATACTTAATTATCATTAAACATACACAAGACAAGTGTTACTATCTTATTGGGTCTATCTAGACCTTATAATATAATAAATATCACCATCAATATCAGTCATATTAATCAAACCTTAGGTTAAAATTAATATTCTTAAACTATAGGTTAAACTTATAAAATCTACAAGTGTTGCTACGAGTGTCCAACTAAATCTCGGTCTGAACCAAAATCCACAGTCATAAAAATACTACTACTATTACTATTGCTACTACTATCTAACTAGCTAAGTAAAGTTCTTGGACTCTACACGCACCCCCTATTTATCCCATTGACTCCGGGCCGCTTAAACCGAGCTCAGTGAATATAAAGTTGTCCTCAACTACCAGTGGCTGAGCTGCGCCCTGTGCATAAATGTTGATTCCGGCACTCTTAGGCCGTTTATCACATGTCCCATGGCATAATACCATCTATGACATCATACAGATATAGGGATCTCTTAGTCCCAACACAATCACATAACCGAGTGCAGTTTTCTTACCTTTGATTCCATTAGCTTTAATCAATGAAACCGACCCTCAAGCACGATCCCTTCCGAGCCCTAGCATACACCTAGTCACAACCACAAATTAGAACCATACCAAACTTCAATTCCAAAACCTACCCTCGGGACCAATCCCGAGCCCTCGGGAAGCCCTAATTCCACCAAACGGGGTGGTGGAATCAAACCCCGAGCCCCCGGGCAAAAACCCTAGGAAATAACTCAAAAACCCCCTTCTAGAATAGGGTAGCACTACAGCGCTACAAAGAGGGCGCTATAGCGCTACAAGCAGAGCCAAAAAGGTTCCAGACAACTAGGCTTAGCGCTGTAGCGCCCAAAGGCTAGCGCTACAGCGCTAGTCACAACACAACCAAACCCTGTTTTTTCTTCCTTCGATTATCCCCGAGCCAAACCTCTACAAATCCTTCCAAACTTTAACCAAACACCAAAACAAGCCTACCAACATGTATAACTCACCCCATATGACCTAACCATACAAAACTCAACCACATGCACCCAAAAATAAAGAAACCACCATGATTGATCTTGAAACTCGAAAACTCAACAGAACATCAAAAAGTTCAGAACTTTATAGCCAGAATTTCATACCTTCATTGGAGAATTTCGACCTAGGTTATCTTCCACACCTCCTCAGCTTTCAACTCCTCAAATCCTCAGGTTTAACTCCCTAGAATTTTCATCAAAACTCAGCTTAGAAAAACATTTCAACATCAAAACTAGAAACTAAAGAAAACCTTGAAAACTTACCTTAATTGGATGAGTAACCTCTGCTAATCCTCAAACTAAGTCAAGCTCCCTAACTCCAAGCTCTAGCCCAAGCTCTCCCTGAGTTACAGCTCAAGAAAATCCTCAAGAAATGAAGAAGAATAGCCAATCGATTGGGAGAAAAGGGTTAGCTCCAAGTGTTCTGTTTTTCTTTCCTTCCTTCCTTCTTCTTTTCTTTTCTTTTTTAGCTTCCTTTAGTTTCTAAACATTCCACTAAGTGCATAAAGGCTGAGTATGACTTATCCTCTTATAGACTAAATGACCATATTGCCCTCCCAATAAATCCTAAACCTTTAAGTCATTCTAAGGGCATTTTGGTCATTTGTTCCCAATTCCCACTAATTCCTCAAGTGTTTCTAATATTTACCGCTTACATCCCGGCACCTAACTAATCACCAATTATATTCCTCAACATCAAATAATCTCCAATATGCTTCTCAAATTCCCAGAAATACCCCCGGACTCCCACGAGCCGGTTATAAATCCCCGCCGTGACTTTTTCGCTAAACTGCTCTCTAGGATCGCCTCGAGTCACAAGCTACAAATATATCCACATAATAATCTGGTCTCAACAATTTATCACAAATATTTACATTTATGCCCTCAACGGGCCAAAATTACGAATATGCCCTTATTACTTAATCAGGGCCTACATGCATACTAATACGCATAGTCATGCTTCACATATATCCAAATAATCATCTAAGCATGCTTATCACATAATCATGCATTTTCACCATTAATTCACATAATTTCCAATTGTGCCCTCTCAGCACACTAATCAAGGCCCTTATACCTTATTAGTAATTTTGGGTCGTTACACCAATACTCGACTCGAGGTGAGTCAAGGGGTATTTTGGGTATTTAGTACATTACCGGGATATTGGGAGTTAGCGAGATTAGGAGGGAATTCTAGGGATTTTGACCATTTTTCCTTGGGGGACGTTTTTGGGTACCCCAAGCCTTGGGATTTGCTTACGGTTACTTGAACTCGAAGTAACCTCTCATAACTATATAACTTAGAAAACTCTCTCGTTCTCCCTCCCGTTCTCTCATTTCTGCTCGTTAGCATTTTTGAAGGAAACTTGAGTTTTAAGGCTCAAATTCAAGCAAGGTTATATTCATAATGATTCTAGGGAAGATTAGAAGCTTGATAGCCAGAGGATTTAACTAGAAAACAACATAATAATAGGTAATCTAAGATTTGAATTTCTGAGTTTCGGCTTCCTTAAGTTTCTTGAGTTTTGATTTGGATTTTATGGTTCGGTGAGTTTTTGTTCCATTTGAAAAGCGGGTTTTGTTGCCTGGAACATTCTAGGGATGTTTTGAGATTGAATTGTGGGTTTGGTACGGTTTTGGGGTGAGTTTTGGGAGGATTTGGACCAGAGAAATCTGGGTTCGTGGGGTTGCGTCGTGACCCTCATGAACCCAGAAGTCTGGGCAGTTTCCCTGAAGCAAGGTCTTATTGTGGCCCATGTTTAGGAAAAAGAAGAGCCTCTCTGACTTAGTGTGGGTTGCAACTCAAATGTTTGAGGTCATGACGCTTAAGGGGTTTTTGGGCCTTGCGGGGGGGGGGGGGGGGGGGGGATGGGGTTTGAGTGCTAGAACTCAAACTTAGGGGATCGGGATCGATCCTACTACCTGGTTTAGTAGAAATCGACGTCTAAGAGACTAAGACTCGGTTCAGAAGCCTTTATTTACTCGTTATTGACAGGATTATATACTTGGTTGTGACTAGGTTATCGCTATGGGCTCGGTTTCAAGATCGTGCTTGAGGGTCGTTTTTATTTTACATTACACTCAGATCTGAGGTAAGAAAATTGCACCCTATACATGATGTGTGTGTTTAGGGCTTCACCTGAATGTTGAATATAGATTTGATCAGGGCTTGGGCCTCTGAGAATGTATGTGATTATGATTATGTTTGTGATTGTTGATTAAGCATGTTGAATGCTTTGTATTTGGATATTTATTATATAATGAATGCATGTCTTCATTATCTGATTGAGAAAAGCATTGACTTATGAGTCAAGGAAAACAATAGCGTTGAGCACTTGTCGAAAAGCATTGAATTATGAGTCTAGGACGGCAATAGCGCTGGTCGAAAAGCATTGACTTATAAGTCAAGGGCGGCAATAGCGCCCTGAGCGCTGGTCGATATGGCTAGACCCAATCAGGAGCGTATCATGCGATTGTTCGACCCAATGGTCGTGGAAAACTCAGTGCTAGGTAAGCTGGGCCAACTCCAAGGCTGGTTATACAGATGACAAGGCAATGGGCTCCGGGATGACTTAATAGTCCCATATCCTAGAGTTGGGCCCCATATTTGACTTATAAGTCAAGAAAAACATTAGCACGCTGAGCGCTGGTCGAACGCATTGACTTATAAGTCAAGGGCGGCAATAGCGCACTGAGCGTTGGGTGAAATTGTTACGCCTCATCAGGAGCGCATCATACACTTGTCTGGCCAATGGTCATGAAAAACTCACTGCCAGATACGTTGGGCCAACTCAAAGGCTGGTTATATAGAGGATAGGGCAAAGGGCCCTGGGGTGACTCATTAATCCCATATTTTAGGGCGCTGAGCCCCAGTATGATTCATTAATCATGTATTTTGGGCAACGAGCCCCAGCATGATTCATTAATCATGTATTTCGGGCAACGAGTCCCAGTATGATTCATTAATCATTTATCTAGGGCAACTGGCCTCATATGACATTATAGTCATTTATATGAATGGTATGCATGCATGAGTAGGGTTATTACTGCTAGGCATGCTTATTATGATTTGGTAACGTGTTATTAATTGCTTATGAACACATTTAAGCTTTCTTGCTAAGCCTTGACTCATGGGTGTTATGTAGTGCAAGTAAGGGGAAAAGGAAGCTGGACCATCCATGAGTTGGAGAGCTTAGATGACGATGTGTACATATGCGACTGCTCAACCACCACGGTCGGGGTTTCTCAGAGGAACTAGGGTCAAACCCTATTTTGCCGCTTAGGACGGTTGGTTGTAACTTTTCAATTGTAATTAACCTTTTTAAATGTTAGTTTGAGATCCCATGTATGGAAGTAAACATTTTAGTAAAATAGTTATACCTTTTGACCAAAATTTTTAACCATAAACCATTAATTATGTTTAGTTACATGGTTATGGCCAAATGACTCATTTAGCGAGTCTAGCACTGTTTAAAATACATAGTGTAATGGTCCTTGATTCGGAGAACATTACTGTGATCATGAAGTGTTCAATCCAATTTGCCCTTGCTTTTTTTTTTTCTGATTGAACTTTGGGTTTGGAGGATTTGATTCCTATTTTGTTAGTTGCATTGTTTCCCCATAAATTTGGAGCTTTTGATGAATTTTTTCCATAAATTTTGGGAAAAATAATTTCCCCATATTTTTGCAAACTATTGGCATAAAAGCCATAAAAATGAAAGTTCCCCCAATTAAAACATAAAAACAACGTTTTTTTTTTCTACAAATCCTGATAATTTATTAAACAATGACAACACGGCATTATAAAGAATGACAATGCATGATCTACCACCTCCAAGTTGACAACGTCGTTGACATTTCACTTTCAATCACATGATCTCTCTTTGTTCTATCATTTGTGTGCTTCTGTAAGAGTATTCTTTCTCCTCCTCCCTCTATTTAAATGTATATGTAATGGATCCTTGCTTCTTTCTTCTCCAATATTTTTCCATTTGTAATGATAATATATTTTGCTATTTTCAAAATTTGTCTACATATAGACTGTTTGATTAAATTCCTCAATTACATGTATGATTTCTATGTAATTCCAATTAATTTTATATGTACAGGGTGTCTTGATAGAGTTAATGTTATTTCAATACCTATAAAATTTTGATGACTATTTTTTATTATCTCCTTCTATTTGTCTTTAGTGAAGAAAAAACAAATCTGAATTATTTATAGCATGGAAAAGTTGATGTATGCCTAGCTATAGGTATTGTTTGCAGTCTTTTTATAATTGTAAATCATGATACAAACTTCATTCCACTACAAGAAAAAGAGTCTACAGCGACGACTTATGTCATCACTGTACATTAAGAAGTTGTCGCCAAAACAGCGTTACTGTAGGTCCGTATGTGTAGCAACCTACAACGACGACAAAACACAGTTGTAACGCCCTGGTTACTCCAAGACCGTTATTGTGAACTTTAAACCGTGCTTAACTCACTAAATGAGTCATTTGGTTATAAACATGCATCTAGGTGTTATTAATAGGCTAAGGTGAAAAATCTCGATCAAAAGGAAATTGTATATTTTATTTAAAACATAAAACTGTACATGGGCCCATAAAAACGTTTACAAGTTGTTTACAATCCAAAACGGTCATTACAGTGTAAAAATTACAACCCGCCGACCTAAGCGGCAAAAATAGGGTTAACCCCTAGTTCCTCTGAGAAACACCTTGGCCGTGGTGGTCAAGCGGCCGCATATGTACACATCGCCACCTAAGCTCTCCACTCAAGGTTGGATGAGCTTTTCTTTCCCTTTACCTGCACCACATAGCACCCGTGACCCAAGGCTCATCAAGAAAACTCATTACTGCATGTATACACTATCAATGAATGGTTATGATAATCATAATGGGCTTGTAGCCCTAATCAGATGGTATTGAGATTCTAATAATCATGTTGGGGCTTATAGCCCTAATCAGATAAGTGACTGATGAGTAAGTCACGAACTTAAACCAGATGAGTGACTATGGAGTCATGAACTTGAATCAGATAAGTAACTGATGAGTAAGTCGTGAACTTAAACCAGATGAGTGACTATGGAGTCACGAACTTGAATCAGATAAGTGACTGATGAGTAAGTCACGAACTTGGGCTCTGCACTCTTAGCCATGTGACGATGCAGCCACCTGTGCCTTTTGGCCCTGGCTCTAAGTAACTAGCCTTTAGACTAGACAAGTGATTTTGTTTTCATCAAACTTAAGGTCAGTCAAGCGTTTCATGCTTATGATGATAATGCTTATGTTGATTAGATCTAATCTTTTCAGCTTGCGTTAAGCACACTAATACCGTTCTTGACTCATAACCCAATACCATACGACCAGTGCTCAGTACTACTGCCGAACTTGATTAATAAGTCACAACATCACAATCAATACTGACACCATTGCCGATTCTGACTAATAAGTCAGTACCACTCACAAGTAAGCAAGATTTCTAAGCATTTAATATGCAATCAATGTCCACATATAGAGCACTCAACATGCCTCATTAATAACCATGGATGTCATATACTGGGTGCAGTTTTCTTACCTCTGGTTCGAGTGAGAAATAATAAAAGAACGACCATTGAGAATGATCAATCCTTTGATCCCTTAGCGGTTACCTAGTCATAACCATATATGGGACTCCATCAATAAAATCAATAGTAAAAGGTTCAAGATCTGAAACCTCGCTCCTGGGACCTCGAATCGTACTAAGACGGTTAGTAAATTCGATGCCGAGCCTTAGGAATTGAAACCCCGAGCCAAAAACCCTAAAAAGTGCCCAAAAGAGTACCCTGGAAAAATAGGGTAGCGCTACAGCGCTGCCCCCTTGGCGCCATGGCGCTACAAGCAGGGCCGACATGCCCTGGACAGCGCTGTAGCGCCCATCCTTGGGCCCTGGTTTTTTCCCTTTGATTTCTCCAATCTCAAAACTTCAAGAACTAATTCCAAACCTTAATCAAACTCACAAATGAACCCAAAAACCCATTCTACAAGTCCTAGGCATCAAAACCCAATCAAAATTTGCCAAAAACTTCCATGAATTCTCAACTATCCAATCCAAAAATCCCAACTGAAAACTAATAGAAAAACACGGCAAAAACCAGAGTTTCCATGGCTAAAATCTTACCTCAAGCTCAAGATTAAACCTTCTTTAATGGTATAAAATCCTGAACCCTCAAGGCTTCATTCCCTAGCTTGAACCTTCAATTGGAGCTTCAAAAATTCAAAGGAAGAAGAAGGAGAATGGTGATCGTGGGAAGAAGAGGAAGAGGCTCTGTTTTTGCTTAAACTTTCTACAGCTTTCTAGTTTGATATAACCTTTGGTCAAATGACAAAAATGCCCCTAGGTTAAGTAAAATCCTTTCAAGGCTAGCAAGGGAAAAATCATCATTTCTCGTCTATCTCGTTAATCATAATTAACGTCCTCCAATTCCTGTTATTCCCAATATTCTCAAATGCTAACAAATCATATCCCATTACCCTTTAATTCCCAGTAATGTACTAATCATCAAATTACCCCGATACTCACCCCGAGCCCCGAAATTAACCCTGCTATGACCGAACCGCTAACTTGCATTCAAAGATCGTCTTATGCCGAATTGCTTGAACAAATCCACATCATAATGTGGCCTTATCATAAATCACCAACATGCATGAAAATATACAAATATGCCCTCAACAGGCCAAATTACCAAAATACCATTTATAATAATATAATTCACATAGTCATGCATATAATCATTTAATGGCATAATAAATCAATTATGGTCCGCCCCGCCTACTAATCCGACCATTAAACCTCATTAGGGATTTTGGGGCATTAAAACTATCCCCTCGTTACAGAAATTTCGTCCTTGAAATTTACCTGAACAACTCGGGATATTGATTATGCATAGCTGACTCCAACTCCCAGGTCGCTTCCTTGACCTTTCCGTTCCTCCATAATACCTTAACCAAAGGTATAGTTTTATTCCTGGGGACCTTGTCCTTTCTGTCAAGTATCTGGACTGGTTGTTCCTCATAGGAGAGATCTGCCTCAAGCTCCTAATCTTCGTAACTCAAAACATGAATCACATCAGATACATACCTCCGAAGAGCTGAAACATGAAATACGTTATGCACGGCTTACAATCCTGGTGGTAAGGCCAACTTGTAAGCCACCTGACCAATCCTCTCCAGGATCTCAAATGGACCTACATATCTAAGGCTCAGTTTGCCCTTCTTCCCAAATCTTCTCACCCCTTTCCATGGTGAGACTCTGAGGAAAACATAGTCTCCTCCTGGAACTCCATGTTCCTGCGTTTGGGATATGCATAACTTTTCTGTCTACTTTGAGAAGCAAGCATCCGAGCTCTAATATTCTCAATGGCCTCATTGGTCCTCTGAATTGCCTCAGGACCCAAGTATCTCCTTTCTTTTGTCTCATCCCAATGAATGGGTGATATGCATTTCCTGCCATACAACATCTCATAAGGTGACACCCCAATGGTAGACTGATAACTATTGTAGTAGGAAAACTCTATCAAAGGTAGATACTTACTCCAGGACCCACTAAAGTCCAGCACACATGGTCGCAGCATGTCCTCTAATATCTGGATTGTCCTCTCAGATTGTCCATCTTTCTAAGGATGATAAGCAGTACTAAACTTCAACTTTGTTCCCATGGCCTTCTGTAAACTCCCCCAGAACTTGGAAGTGAATGTGGGGTCTCGATCTGACACGATCGACCTCGGTGCTCCATGGAGGCGCACGATCTCTCTCACATAGAGATCTGCGTACTGGTAAACTATATAAGTAGTCCTCACTGGTAAGAAGTGAGTTGACTTGGTATAACGATCCACGATAACCCATACTGAATCATGTTGACCAACAGTTCTGGGTAACCCCACAACGAAATCCATCGTTATGTCTTCCCATTTCCACTCTGGGATGTCTAGAGGCTGCAATAGCCCTGTTGGCCTCTGATTCCCAGCCTTACCTGTTGACATGTCAAGCACTTAGCCACATGCTCTACTACATCCCTCTTCATCCCCGGCCACCAATACAATGATCTTACATCCTGATACATCTTCGTGGTGCCTGGTTGCAAAGAGTAAGGAGTAGTATGAGATTCATCCAGAATCTCTCGTCTCAATACAATGTCTAACGAAACACATATCTGACCCTTGTATCTCAACAAGCCCATCTTAGACACTGTGTAATCTCTAGACACTCTAGCTAAAACATCCTCTCTAATTTTGATCAGCTATGGATCACTCAACTGACCTTCCTTGATTCTGTGTAGATTGTAGCATAATATTGGCCAACTGTCCTACTAGCAACTCTATGCCAGCCCTAGTCATATCCTCTGCTAACTCTCTAGCTATCAACCTCACAATATAAATCTGTCCCGGACCCTTCCAGCTTAAAGCATTAGCTACCACGTTGGCCTTTCCTGGATGATACAGAATCTCACAATCATAATCTTTTACTAACTCCAGCCAACACCTTTGTCTCATGTTCAAGTCTTTTTGTGTGAAGAAGTACATCAGGCTCTTATGGTCAGTATAGATCTCACATTTCTCCCCATAAAGGTAATGCCTCCATACCTTCAAAGCAAAGACCACAGGCGCCAACTCCAAATCATGAGTGGGATATCTCTGTTCATACTCCTTCAGCTGACGTGAGGCATAAGCAATCGCCTTTCCTACCTACATCAAAACACAACCCAAACCTTGATGTGAGGCATCACAGTATCTCACAAACTTCTCCTGGTCTGTTGGAAGACTCAGAACCAGAGCTATAATCAGCCTCTGTTTCAGTTCCTAGAAGCTGTTCTCACACCTGTTTGACCACACAAACTTTTGATTCTTGCGTGTCAGCTCAGTCAATGAAGTAGCAATCTTAGAGAATCCTTCCATGGAACGTCTGTAATAACCTGTCAATCCAAGGAAACTTCTCACCTCTGAAGCATTCTTTGGCCTTGGCCAATCTCTAACTACCTCAATCTTTGCTGGATCTACTTTAATCCCCTCCTTACTGACAATGTGCCCAAGGAAAGTGTAATGACCTAACTATTTCTAAGACCTTGGACCATTAAAAACTACTAGGCTTAGCTACTACTTTTGGAGAAAACATAAGAAATAATCATAACTTTATTAAAACTCTAAAATAATTTTTGTATCAATAACATAAAATTATAAATTAAAATGTAATATGGCATGGGTACCCATTGAATGTAAAATATAAAACATAACTTTAAATCAATTGTTCAAAAACTAAATGCAAAATTATAAATGAAACATAATTCAAAAGACTAAATAAACGTCATCCTCGATCGACACGCAGTCCACTCAGTCCATTCATCCTTAACACACAAGCCAAGCCACCAAGAATCCTTCCGCCTCCATAATCACTTTCCTGCATCACACTAAAAATAAAGGAGTGAGCCTAATGCCCAGTAAGGAAAATCTACTAACAACATACAACATAAGACTATATAATAACCACATACTATAAAAAATATATCACAACTCTAACCCATGATCATGGTAATCTTGGGGTTAGTTATCTATGCAACTATAAGCCCCAAGCAACATAAAAACATTGGGGTTTGCTAGCTAAGCAACTATAATCCTTAAGCGACATAAAAGCATTGAGGTTTGCTAGCTAAGCAACTATTAGCCCCAAGGACTACAAGACATATTCACATATATCATAACATAAACATATTATAACATAACATATCATAACATATAAGCATATAAAATCTATCCTATTTTCCTTACCAAAAGCCGGGATATTTGGAAACAAGAACGAGATTTAGAAACTCCTATAAACCAGCAGTAGAAAAGGGTGAGAATCTTTAAGAATAAAGATGAATATGGGAACTAAACCATCAAGAAGAAACTTACCAAGAAATACCTTAAGTTTCAAGAACTTAAATACCTAATCAAGAATCAATAACAAGAGTTAGGATCTGAATAAAGGAAACTAAAGAAAACAAAAGAATTATATAGAACTGAACTTAAGGAATAGGAATACCTTGAATGACCTTATGAATTGGTCTAAACCCCAATACCGAAATCACACTATTTCTCACTTCCCAAGTGTTTATAAAAGCTTAGAATAATAAAGCTTTAACCCAAAACTCAAGTGTATCTCTCTATAGTAACACTAGCACCTTGGAGGCTCTGATCAAATGCTTGAAGAATGATGAAAATGGCTGAGCACTAGGTCCTATTTATAAAGTTCAAGGAGTGAAACTAACCCCTTTAATTTGAATAAATAAATGATTATAAAATGAAAAAGATTTGAATTTTCGTTCAACTGACACCCAGAACTCGGTCAAAATCGTTCAAAGGTAGGTCTAAGTTGTTAAGGGCATTTTTAAAATTTAAAAATTCAAACTTCCAAAACTATACCCATGGAGCCGATATATCACCCACCCTAGGCGATATATCACCTCCCCCTATATTCCCAAGGCTTGTTCGATCGTTCGCGCAAAGTCGACGTGTTTTCTGTATCTTCCGTTAGTCGATATATCGGCCCCTATGATGCGATATATCGGCGTACGTAGATATATTAAACACGTATTTGCTCTTTTTCAGCATAATTTGAATTGAATAAACAACTTTGACTGAGTCATAATACGATCCTAACAACTACTGGAAGATTCTAGAGCTTCTAGATCTTTCTTTTATTAAAACTACTCATCAAAATACTTAATTTCCTTAATAGTCATGATTATGACAAGTGTCATGCTCTTAATGGTTCTATCTAAACCTTAGGTTATAATAAATAATATCTCTATGACCAGCAATATTAATCAAACCTTATGTTATAATTAATATTCTTAAACTATTAGGTTAAACTTATAAAATCCACACCTGTTGCTATGAGTTTCCAAATAAGTCCCGACTTGAACCAAAATCCATGGTAACTAACATACTACTAACTAATACTAACTACAACTACTATCTAACTAGGCTAAGCAAACATTCTGGGACTATAAAATTCTCCCCTACTACAAAGAATTTCGTTCCCGAAATTTACTTACCAAACAATTCTGGATACCTGGCTAACATGTCCTCCTCAAACTCCCACGTTGCCTCCCGTTCAGAACTATTACTCCATAAGACCTTGACTATCGGAATACTCTTAGATCGTAATTCCTTCATCCCTTTATCTAGGATGCTAACCGATCGTTCCTCGTAACTCAAGTCTTTCTGAAGTGCTATCGTATCATACTTGAGGACGTGAGATGGGTCTGACACATATCTATGCAGCATCGAGATGTCGAACACACTGTGGCTATCTGTTAGAGCTGGCGGTAGGGATAATCTATATGCAACTGTTCCCACTCTGTCCAATATCTCAAAAGGATCTATAAACTGGGGACTAAGCTTGCCTTTCTTCCCAAACCGCTTCACAACTTTCATAGGAGATATCTTTAAGAAGACTTGATCTCCGACTTTGAATTCCATATCACGCTGCTTGGCATCCAGATAGCTTTTCTAACGGCTCTGAGCAGTGAGCATACGCTTTCTAATCAGCGCTACTGCATCCTGAGCTTCTCTAACAGCTTCGGGTCCAAGAAGTTGCCTTTCTCCTACCTCGTCCCAATGTAACAGTGATCGACACCTCCTTCCATAAAGTAGCTCATTGCGTGCCATCCCGATTGTTGACTGGTAGCTATTGTTGTAGGAGAATTATATTAGCGACAAATACTTACTCCAAGATCCTCCGAAGTCAAGTACACAAGCACACAACATATCTTCTAAATTTTGTATGGTACGCTCGGACTGACCGCCTATCTGAGGATGAAATGCTGTACTAAGACTTAACTTGGTACCCATGGCTTGCTGCAAGCATCCCCAAAATCTCGATGTAAACACCGATCCTCTATCAGACAATATTGTCTTAGAAATTCCATGCAGTCTTACTATTTCTTGAACATAAATGTCTGCATACTGATCTGTTGTATACATAGTCTTAACAGGCAGGAAATGAGCTGACTTGGTTAGTCTATCTATTACTACCCAAGCCAAGTCCTGCTGCTTATTTATTCGTGGCAAACCCGTCACGAAATCCATGGCTAACTTGTCCCATTTCCATTCTGGAATACTAAGTGGTTGCAATAAGCTTGCAGGTCGCTGATGTTCCGCTTTCACTTGCTGGCATACTAAGCATTTTGACACATACTCCACTATATCTTTCTTCATTCCTGGTCACCAATATAATGCCTTAAGGTCGTGAGTCATCTTGGTCGACCCTGGGTGAACTAAGTATGGGGTATTGTGCGCTTCTTCCAAAATCTTCATCTTAATTCCATGATCATTCGGCACGCATACCCGATCCTTATACCTCAAGAACCCCTGTCCTAATATCGAGAAATATGTGGCCTTTCCTTCTTTAACTGCATCCATATGTGCTACTAATGTGTCATCATGCCCTTGCCCGATCCGTATATCTTCTAACAGACTTGACTGGATGGACAAGTTAGCTAGTTTACCAATGACTATTTCTATTCCGGCATTGATCAGCTCCTGCTATAGCGGCTTTTCTATTCCAGGTAATGTTGCTAGACTTCCATAATTTTTCCTACTTAGTACATCATCAACTACGTTTGCCTTTCCCGGGTGGTATAGGATTTCACAGTCATAATCCTTCACTAATTCTAACCACCTGCGCTGCCTCATGTTAAGCTCCTTTTGTGTGAAGAAATACTTTAAGCTTTTGTGGTCCATATAAATCTCACACCGTCCTCCATAAAGATAATGGCGCTAGATTTTCAATGCAAAGACCACCGCAACCAACTCCATATCGTGCATTGGATAAAGTTTCTCGTATTCCTTCAGCTGCCTTGAGGCATAGGCTATTACCTTGTCGTTCTGCATTAGCACACAACCCAAACCTTGCTTTTATGCATCGCAGTAGACTACAAACTTGTCGTTGGGTGTCGGTACACAAAGTACTAGTGCTGAGCATAACTTATCCATAAGCAATTGGAAGCTCTCTTCACACTTATCAGTCTAGTTGAATCTTTGTTGCTTCCGCGTCAGGTTGGTAAACGGAGTGGCTATCTTAGAGAAACCCTCTACAAACCTCCGATAATAACCTGCTAATCCCAAAATACTTCTTACCTCAGACGCATTCTTTAGTCTTGGCCAATCCTTCACAACCTCTACCTTAGATGGGTCTACATCAACTCCTTCCTTGGATACTATGTGGCCGAGGAACGCTACTTGTAAAAGCCAACATTTGCACTTTTTGAACTTAGCGTAAAGTTGATGCTCCTTTAGTCGTAACATGGTCAGCCTTAAATGTTCCTCGTGCTCATCTTCGTCCTTTGAGTACACCAAGATATCGTCGATGAACACTACGACGAATTTGTCCAAATAATCCTTGAAGATCCTATTCATTAAATCCGTAAACGTGGCTGGAGCATTGGTAAGACCAAAAGACATAACTAGAAACTCGTAATGTCCATAACGAGTTCTAAAAGCTGTCTTAGGAATATCCTGTTCTCGTACCTTGAGCTGATGATACCTGGACCGTAGATAGATCTTTGAAAACATGGTTGCTTCTCGAAGTTGATCAAACAAGTCGTCAATTCGAGGTAGCGAGTACTTATTCTTAATCGTTACCTTATTCAGCTCGCGGTAATCTATACACATCTACATACTTCCGTCCTTCTTCTTCACAAATAGAACCGGTGCTCCCCATGGCGAATGGCTCGGTCTAATGAAACTCAAGTCTAAGAGTTCTTGTAGCTGCGTTTTTAACTCCTTGAGTTCGGTAAGTGCCATCTGGTATGGTGCCTTGGAGAAAGGCTCGATGCCCGGTACAAGTTTGATTGTGAAGTCAATTTCCTAAGTCGGCGGCAACCCTGGTAAGTCGTCAGGAAATACTTCTGGGAATTCTTTTACAATGTGGACGTCTCCAAATTTTAGTGGTGTTTCCTTTACCACATCTGTGATACTGGCTAAGAATGCTTGACATCCTTTTTCTATCAACCTCTGTGCTTTGAGAGATGAAATAAGCGGTGTGCATAGTCCTGAAAATTTTCCCATATAGCATAGTCTCTGACCGTCAGAAGTTTCGAACGTCACTTCCTTGCGTTTGTAGTCGATGGTTGCGCCATGCCTTGCTAGCCAATCAATTCCCAGTATCACGTCGAAGTCTTTGATCTCTAGTTCTATCAGGTCTCCTTCTAGTTTTATGTCCTCAATTTTGATTGGTACACCTCGTACTATCCGTGATGATATGACTACTGTGCCTGAAGGCAACTTTGTTACAAACCTAGTTCTAAATCTTTCACAACGTTTGTCTAATTTCTCTATCATTCCTAACGAGATATACGAGTGAGTGGCTCCCGAATCAAATAATACTGAACATACTTTATTGAGGATAGAAATCTGACCTATGACCACTTTATTGCTAGCGTCGGCTTCTCCCTAGGTTAAGGCAAAGAATCTGGCAGGAACCATCTTATTGTCTTTTTTCTCTTCTAGCTTGAGCTAGGGACATTCTTTCTTTCGATGACCTTGCTGACCACAGTTGTGGCATCCCTTGGTGTTTGCACAGCAGTCACCAGGATGTTTCTTTTGGCACTTAGCACATTGCGGGTATTCTACATAACCCGACCTACTACCTCCATTGTTTGTCCGTGCTCTTTTATTGTTGTTGGACTGCTTGTTGTCAGGATGCCTTCTTTTCTGACCATTATTGTTGCTAAACTAATGGTTGTTGTGGTTGTTGTTTCGACCATTCTGAGGTTGACTCTGCTGCTTAGGCTCAGGCTTACTGGCCTCTTCCTTACTAACATTTGCCTGAAGCCTTTCTACTTCTATCGTCGTTTTTAGAACATCAGCATACGTAGTATTTCCAGGGTTTGCTAGTTTAACCCCTTGCTCAATCTTTGGTCTAAGTCCTCTAACGTACTTGGTAACCCTCAGAAAGTTAGTTGGAACCAACTCTGATGCAAACTTGGCTAGAACCAGTGTGATTCAGCCCTTGCTTTTCCCCTTCGATTTCTCCAATCTCCAAACTTCAAGAACTGATTCCAAACCTCAACCAAACTCACAAATGAACCCAAAAACCCATTCTACAAGTCCTAGGCATCAAAACCCAATCAAACTTTGCCAAAAATTTCTATGAATTCTCAACTATCCAATCCAAAAATCCCAACTGAAAACTAATAGAAAAATGGAGCAAAAACCAGAGTTTCCATGGCTAAACTCTTACCTCAAGCTTCAGATTAAACCCTCTTCAATGGTAGAACACAATCCTAAACCCTCAAGGCTTCATTCCCTAGCTTGAATCTTCAATTGGAGGTTCAAAAATTCAAAGGAAGAAGAAGGAGAATGGTGATCGTGAGAAGAAGAGGAAGAGGCTCTGTTTTTGCTTAAGCATTCTACAGCTTTCTAGTTTGATATAACCCTTGGTCATATGACAAAAATGCCCCTAGGTTAAGTAAAATCCTTTCAAGGCTAGCAAGGGCAAAATCGTCATTTCCCGTCTATCTCGTTAATCATAATTAACGTCCTCCAATTCCCGTTATTCCCAATATTCTCAAATGCTAACAAATAATATCCCATTACCCTTTAATTCCCGGTAATGTACTAATCATCAAATTACCTTGAGCCCCGAAATTAACCCTGTTATGACCGAACCGCTAACTTGCATTCAAAGATCATCTTATGCCGAATAGCTCGAAAAAATCCATATTATAATGTGGCCTCATCATAAATCACCAACATGCATGAAAATATACAAATATGCCCTCAAGGGGCCAAATTACCAAAATACCCTTATAATTAAAAGTGGACCCACATGCATGCATTTATCATCATATAATAATATAATTCACATAATCATGCATATAATCATTTAATGGCATAATAAATCAATTATGGTCCTCCGGGCCTACTAATCCGACCATTAAACCTCATTAGGGATTTTGGGGCATTACAGCAGTCATCACAGTAGTGGTTTACTACAGCGACGACATGTCGAGCGCAGTAGGGAATCCTTTTTTCGGTTGGACTAGGATACTGCGACGACATGTCGTCACTGTTGGTGGTTGCAAAATTTGAAAATTTGAATTTCAAAAACTCCTACAGCGATGACATGTGGTTGTTGTAGGTCCATCGACCTCCCCATCTACAGCGACGATATGTCGTCGTTGAAGAGTGTGTGGGTTTATATGTAACGTCCTGCGTTTTCGGGTACCTTTAAATGACTCGGGTCGGGATATTTCCCCCGGGTTAAGAATATTATTTTAAATAATATTATATTTTGTTTGTAAGTATTCCATGAGTTATTGCTAGCCAGAATATGAATTTTGTGATTTTAAAAGTCAATATAAGACTTTCGGTCCTGGACCGACATAAAAACCCTGATCGGGTAAAAATCTCGGAAAATAAAATGAAAAATTATGGCAATTATATTTTGGGCATAAAATACATTCATAAAAGTTAAAGTTTGGTAAAAAATAATAAACCTAAAAGAAAATGGAAATTTTAAGGCATTTTGTGTTAAATGCCTAATTTTGCCGAAATGAGGAATTTTATTCCATGAATGGACCTTAGGTTAAATTTTATTATGTGATTAATTAAATTAAATGTGAGAGACATTTAATTTAATTAATTAATGTTAAGTTTGGTGGTTAAAACTTAATAAGAGTGAAAAAGGAATCAAAAGCCAATTTGGACTTTTCTTCTTATGAAACATTTATTAACCTTTTAAAAAAAAATGAAATGATCACATATATATAGCAATGGGTGGGAGGCCATGTGATGTTTTGAAATCCCATTTATTAACTAATTGAGTTTAAATCCCATTCATTTAAATGTTTGGGATATTGTCAAGTGGGCAAGTGGGAGTAAAACACTTGAGTGTTTTTAGGATAAATTAGATAGTATAAACTCTTCTAACCTCCCCCTAAGAACCGACCACTCACTTTCACTCTCTCACTATCATCTTTTTTTTTTAACTCTCTCAAGTTGTCTCTCAATATTCAACCTCAAGAACACCAAGGAAACTTGGAGGCTAAGTCTTGGTCTAGGAAGTATTTTCCCTAAGGTAAAGTTTCACTAATCTAGGTTTTTGTAAAGTTTTAAGCATAGAGTTTCAAATAGCTGTTAGAATTTTATATGGACTAATATAATTACAAACATAATTCCATTATCACAATCATTTTTTAGAGTGCCTACGAATAGTTAAAGACCATAATGGGATGGTTAATATTAATCTAATTGCAATTGAGGCACATGGTAGCACCCTAAAGACTATAGGTTGGCCCATTAAACCATAGTCCACCATATCTAATAATATAAGCCCAATAGGCCCAATATACCCCTTAGGGTAAGAAGGCATACGAGACATATATATAGAACATATGTGTTGTTGGGTAAAATACAGACGTATGTGGTTTTGGTAAGGGTTGCTTTCCATAAGTTCTCTCTTGCATTGTTTTCTAATATTGTTTTGTGTAGATCGTGAGATATTCAAGGATGAACATTGGAGACTCAATGTCAGGTATGTTTCATCTCTATATATTCAATTCAATGCTCTAAATAAAATGTGTTCCTGGATTTTTGTATGAGCATGTAATGTTGATTTGAATCTGAGTTATGGATTTAATGCTCATAATATCGTTTTACAATTTAACAATTGGTATCATGAGCAAGGTCATTTGATTTTAGGGCTTGAAATTTTGATATATACCCAATTTTTCAAAATCTAATTTTTCACATGAAATTTCGAATATCATTGTTGGGCTATGTAGAAAATTAGTATATTAATCATCAATGGGGTTCAGACCATTTTTTGACAAAATTTTGGGGAATTTTTTGAGTGTTTTTCAGCCATGGATACCCATTTTTTTTTCCAAAAACTTTCATAGATAAATGTATATATGTTTGTTGGTTTTGAGAGTTTTTTAATCCAAATGGAGGCCGGAAAGTGATAGAGGATGAGACGTGGAGCAAAACCCCTCAAACGGAGTCCAATTTGGTGGCCGGAGAAGGCCTATCCGACCGGGTCACGAACCGGGTCGCGTAGACCCGAGTAGTAGACCCACGGGTCAAATTTGGGTGACAGGGACAATAAAAACGACATGTCATTTTGCCTCTGTTAGGCAAAAAACGACATGTCGTTCGTACAGACATGAGCCTCCTTCAGCGTCGAATTTTTGTATAAAAAACGACAAGTCGTTTTTTGAAAATGACAAGTCGTTTTCGTAAAAACGACACGTCGTTTTGGCATGTGAGGGTCGTTTTTATAGTGACAAACGACAAGTCATTTTTGGTAAACTACATGTCGTTTTCTGAAACGTTTTTTTTAAAAAAAAAACTTTTTTTTTGGGCGCGTGGGGGCGCGTGAGGGGTCTTTTTTGGCCAAATTATTACCATTTCACTCCTATTCTCATATCCTACTATTTGTATATGTTTATGCACAAGATTAATCCATGAATTGTATTCATAATTGTATTTGTATTTAATCTTTTGTGGCATGAATCTTATTATATATTGTCAACAATTATTTTTTATTTTCTTGCCTGTCGTAAGAATAAGCAATAGAATTGTTTAGTAAAGAGGAACATTTAAATAATTATTTATTTAAATTTTGTGTTTTTTCCTCCAAAATTACATTAAGATCTATATAGTAATTAATTATCCTATCGATAATAATTGCTTGGTAAGGATGCTTAATATGGTGAAGAAAATTTATTAAACATTATGAATCACAATTTATCTATCCTTTCGATAGTAAATTAATGTATTTGATTATAATGTTTAATAGATTGTTCTTACCTGTGTATGAGTTCTATTTTGTATGTTTGTCTAAGAACTCTAGCATACATAATGATCATTTGTTATTTTGCGATCATATATTGATGAGAAAAGAGCACAAATGACATGGTTTATCATAACATGCATTTAATAGTTATTGCTCTTGTTTCTCATTCAGCTGTAAGCATTCCTAGATCTCCTGCCGTCTTGACGCTAAATGCAACCAACCACAAGCCGTGGATTGAAAATATCACGATGAACTTGACCTTCATGAAAATGGACTTGGCCTTGAGAATTGATGAACCATCTAAGCCTGCTGATGATGCTACTGAGAAGGTTAAGAAATTTTACGAGGACTGGGAACACTCCAATCGTTGTTGCTTGATGCTTATGAGATATCACATGGACGAATCCATTCGTGATAGTATTCCCAAGTCTGAAAATGCAAAGGATTTTCTTGCTGCCATTAAGGAAAAGTATAAGAAATTCTCAAAGAATGAGAAGAATGAACACTTGAACATGCTACATCACACTGTTTGCGATGGTTCAGGTGACATTAGGGCCCACATTGACAAGCTCATGGGCCACTATCATAAACTTAAGGCCATGGATATGGACCTTGGTGAGGATTACATGGTGTGGTTGGTGATGGAGAACATTCCATCTCAGTTTGATGCGATCAGATCAAGCTATAATGCTCAGAAAGAGCAATGGACTGTTCGGGAGATGTCTGCTATTCTTGCCAAGGAAAAGGAGGACATGAGAAAAGGTAGGGCAAGAAGTATCTCCATGGTCACGAACCCAAAAAATCCTCACAAGAGAAAGTTCACTTCCAACAACTCTAGTGATTAAAAGCATCCTAAGAAGAAAGCCAACCATCCTAAGGGAAACGGGCAAGCTAGCTCATCTTCAACTGGTCATAAGAATGAGTTTTTCAAAGGGAAGTGCAACTTTTGTCAATGCTTTGGGCATAAGAAAGCTGATTGTCGAAAGCTCAAAGCTCACTTAGAGAAGAAAGGTAATTGTCTTGTGATGGTTTGTTTAGAGTCCAATATTATTGATGTGCCCTTAAACACTTGGTGGTTAGATACTGGAGCTACAATTCATGTTACAAATTCCTTGCAGGCAGTGACAAACCAAAGAAGACCGAGTAGGTTGGAGGAGCATGTATACATGGGAGATGATACTAAAGTTAGAGTTGAATTTTTTGGGACTGTTAGACTGCAGCTAAATACTGGGCATTTTTTGGAGTTGCATGATGTTGCTTATTTACCCTCTATTAGGAGGAATTTGATTTCTGTATCTATTTTGGATAGACTAGGTTATAGTCTTCATTTTAGAACTGGAAAACTGACTTTGTATTGTGACTCTATGTTGGTTGGAAATGGAACTTTATGTGGAAACTTATATAAGCTTGATTTACATGATGTTGTTCCTGTTACTTCTACTTCTTCTTATTCTTCTTCTCTTAATACTATTGTTGGGTCAAAACGTGCAAGATCATATTTGAAATCTTCTATGCTTTGGCATAAACGTTTAGGCCATATTTCTAGAGATAGAATGGAGAGATTGGTGAAGGATGGTGTACTTTAGGATCTTGATTTCTCTGATTTCACTGCCTGTGTTGATTGTATAAAAGGAAAGTTGACTGCCAAGGTTAGAAAGAGCAAGTCAAACAGGTGCACAGATGTATTGGAGACTATTCATACTGATATTTGTGGGCCTTTTGTTCCACCTGCTATGGGTGGTTATAGATACTTTATCACCTTTATTGATGATTTTTCCCAGTATGGTCATGTTGAGCTCATTCGTGAAAAATCTGAATCTTTGGATGCTTTTAAGATTTTCAAGACGAATGTTGAGCTTCAAAAGGGAAAGAAGATTAAAACTGTCAACTCTGATAGAGATGGAGAGTATTATGGACGTTATGATGAAATTGGAAGGAACCCCGGGCCTTTTGCCAAATACTTGCAGGAATGTGGTATTGATGCAAGATATACAATGCCAGGGACACCCCAACATAATGGAATAGCTGAATGGAGAAATCGCACACTTCTTGACATGGTGCGCTGTATGTTGATTCATTCTAGCTTGCCAGAATTTTTATGGGGTGAGGCATTAAGAACTGCTGCTTATATCTTGAATCAAGTACCTAGTAAGTTTGTCCCAAAGACACCATATGAGTTGTGGTCGAGTAAGAAACCAAGTTTGCGTCATTTTCATGTTTGGGGATGTAAAGCTGAAGTAAGGCCCTATAACCCACAATCTAAGAAACTTGATCCGAAAACTATTAGTGGCTACATTGTAGGTTACACTATTGGATCGGGGGTTCTAGGTTCTATTGTCCTTCTCACACCACCAGAGTGATAGAATCAGATAGAGCTGTCTATTTTGAAGAAGAATTTGGTTCACGTCAAGGGTCAAGAGAAATTGTATTCAAGGAAGAACGTGTTTATGTCCCTGTACCTGTTGCTTCCGCTTCCGCTCTTGTTAATGACCCTGTGATTGAACAGATTCCAGTAGAAACTCATAATGAACCTCAAAATCTAGACCAAGGTGAAAATCTTGATATTGGGGATGATGAAGCTATGGTGAGAAGATCACATAGAACCCGCAGGTCTGCTATTCCTAATGACTACCTTGTCTATTTACAAGAACATGAGTTTGATGTAGGAGACACTTTTGAGCCAGTTACCTATCAAGAAGCTATGAATAGTCCTCAATCTGTATTGTGGATGGATGCAATGAAAGATGAGTTGAATTCTATGTCACAAAATGAAGTTTGGGAGTTGGTTGAATTACCCAAAGGTTGCAGATCCATTGGATGCAAATGGGTGTATAAGATCAAACGTGACTCGAATGGGCAAGTGGAAAGGTATAAGGCTAGGCTTGTGGCTAAAGGCTATAGCCAGAGAGAAGGTATTGATTTCAAAGAAACCTTTTCACCTGTTTCCACCAAAGATTCGTTGCGAATTATTATGGCTATAGTTGCTCATTTTGATCTAGAACTCAATCAAATGGATGTGAGGACTACCTTCTTGAATGGAGATTTATTTGAAGATGTTTACATGACTCAACCTATTGGTTTTGAGAAGTCTGGCAATGAACACATGGTTTGCAAGCTCAAAAAGTCTATCTATGGGCTTAAACAAGCATTAAGGCAGTGGTATCTCAAGTTCAATATGATTGTCACTACAAATGGCTTCAAGGAGAATGTTGTAGATCAATGTATATACATGAAGATCAGTGGGAGCAGCTTCATTTTTCTAGTATTGTATGTTGACGACATCCTTCTTGCATCTAATAATTCTGATCTGTTGTCTGAGACAAAACAACTTTTGTTTAGCCATTTTGATATGAAGGATCTTGGCGAGGCTTCCTATGTGCTTGGGATTCAGATTCTTCGGGATAGGGCTAATGGTATTCTTCGTTTGTCTCAGAAGACTTACATTGATCGGATCTTGAAAAGATTCAATATGCATGCATGTTCTCCTGGGAAGGCACCGATAGTGAAGGGTGATAAGTTCTCAAAGGCCCAATGTCTACAAAATGATAAAGAGAGAGATGAAATGAAAGTCATTCCTTATGCGTCATTGGTTGGTAGCTTGATGTATGCTCAAGTATGCACACGCCCTGATATTGCTTTTGTTGTCAGCATGTTGGGTAGATACTTGAGTGATCCTGGTCTTAGCCATTGGAAAGCGGCTAAGAAAGTCATGAGGTATCTTCAGGGTACAAAGGATCATATGTTGACTTATCGGCGAGCTGACACTCTTGATATAGTTGGGTTCAGTGACGCCGATTATGCAGGATGCGTGGATGATAAAAAGTCCACTTCAAGCTACATTTATATGATGGCTGGAGGAGCTGTTTCATGGAAAAGTGTCAAGCAGACACTCACAACTTCTTCTACGATGGAGGCAGAATATATGGCGTGTTATGAGGCTACTTGTCAAGCAATATGGCTGCGGAATTTCATTTTAGCATTGAATGTTGTAGACTCTATTTCGAGGCCGCTGAAATTGTATTGTGATAACTCCGCAGCAGTAGCTTTCTCTAAGAACACTAGGAGTACTTCTCGCTCAAAGCATATTGATATAAAGTACTATTTTGTTAAAGAGAAAGTCGCTGAGTCCCTCATTTCTATTGAGTACACGCCTACCACTAGCATGTTGGCAAACCCACTAACGAAAGGCTTACCTATATGTGTGTTTTCAGAACACGTTGCCCGAATGGGATTGTCAGGAGCCTAGCTTGTTGAGCTCAGTGGGAGTTTTGTTATTTATGTATTGAACATGCTAGTATTTTGTATCGATTGCTTATAGCTTGTGTTTTATTCTGAACATGCATAATGATAATTGAAGCCACTTCTTCTTGTTGCTATTACGTATATATGTTTATATATGTATATACTATTGTTCAACGAAGTGACAGGTACAAAAGAAGATGAATGCGCATAGTCTCAATCAATTGTACCTCATGCATGTTTGGTTTGATAGTTAATGGTTGTTATGATATTTAAATGTCTACAGGGCCAAGTCATATGTAATATTTGTATCCTATCGGTATAATATTATGTATGATTTATTTGATTGCCATATATGTGTTAGACAATATTATGGTGGTTTGATTATATTGTCCAAGTGGGAGAATGTTAGAATTTTATATGGACTAATATAATTACAAACATAATTCCATTATCACAATCATTTTCTAGAGTGCCTACGAATAGTTAAAGACCATAATGGGATGGTTAATATTAATCTAATTGCAATTGAGGCACATGGTAGCACCCTAAAGACTATAGGTTGGCCCATTAAACCATAGTCCACCATATCTAATAATATAAGCCCAATAGGCCCAATATACCCCTTA
Organism: Humulus lupulus; assembly: GCF_963169125.1. Taxonomy (NCBI): domain Eukaryota; kingdom Viridiplantae; phylum Streptophyta; class Magnoliopsida; order Rosales; family Cannabaceae; genus Humulus; species Humulus lupulus. The sequence goes on along the minus strand of NC_084802.1, from coordinate 29,678,802 downwards.
GGGTAAGAAGGCATACGAGACATATATATAGAACATATGTGTTGTTGGGTAAAATACAGACGTATGTGGTTTTGGTAAGGGTTGCTTTCCATAAGTTCTCTCTTGCATTGTTTTCTAATATTGTTTTGTGTAGATCGTGAGATATTCAAGGATGAACATTGGAGACTCAATGTCAGGTATGTTTCATCTCTATATATTCAATTCAATGCTCTAAATAAAATGTGTTCCTGGATTGTTGTATGAGCATGTAATGTTGATTTGAATCTAAGTTATGGATTTAATGCTCATAATATCGTTTTACAATTTAACAATAGCTAATTAACTATGATTTTGGGGGAACTTGGTTAGGGTTTTTGAAAGGTTTTGAAGGAGTCAAAGCTAATAGGAAGGTCCAAACCTTAAGCAAGAACACCAAAAAGGTAAAAAGTTTACTTTTGATGATTTTGTTGTGGGGTTTTTAGTTTTAAGCATTATTTTGTATATTTAATGCTTAAAGGTTCTTATTGGTGATGTAATAAGGTTATGGTAGTTGTTTAATAATTTTTATGATGCTTGTGTATTTATTTTTGAAAATGGGAACCAAAACCCCCAAGGGTTTTGTAGGATACCCTAAAACAAAACATGTTTTGAGCTGTGACTTCCAAGGGGTCAAGCAGCCACTGTATATTTTTTTGTAAAATTAAATTGCACTGTGATGTTGTTGAGATTGAGTACATAAAATTGAGTTTTTGAAACACTAAAAAATGTTTAGAAATGAGTAAGTTATGCTATTTCAAAGTTTAGGTAAAAAACTGTTTTTTTCGTATTCTTATTTTCGGAACCAAGTTTGGACAGCCACTGTATAGGGAAAATGAACCCAGTTTTTTCTAAAATTGTGTGGACATATTTATGACATAACCTATTATTCCACTGTAAAATTTGGTAAGAAAATATTGAACGGTTTGAAAGTTATTAACTGTCAAAGTTTGGAAAAAATAAGGACTTGAAAATAAGGTCATTTTTACCTCATTGTTGGAAAATGATTTCACCAATCAAAAATACTCATTTTGACCTAAGATTTTACAAAGACCTAAATGGCATAACAAAAATGAAATTGGGAAATTTTGGTAACAATTGGGTAAGTAAATTTCAAGTTATGAACTAACGAAGTATGTAGTTAAAAATGTGAAAAATAGGCTTTTCACACTTAGTGTAAAAATGAGATTTTGGAACATAAGGTAAAAAGTAAAATTTTGCTTATTTCAAGATATAAATTGGTAAGTCTTGAAATCATATTTTCACTAAAATTACCCCTTTGAGTTTAAATGAATTATTTTTATTAAAGAGTTTTTATTCTTTCTAAAAATAAGAGATTTAATTTATTAATAGTTAATAAATTAAAAGAGGGTTTAAAACCCTATATTTTGAGAAAATAATTAAATGAATTATTTTTTCTAGTAAGTAAAATTGATTAATTGATTTTGGAAAATTAATTAGTCAAGATGGTAAATTTTTAACGGTTTTCCTAATTAAGACAAATTAGGCAATTTTCTTAAAACAGATTTTAGATATTAAAACCTTAAGAAAAATAAAAGGAAAATTTAAGAGTTTATTTTCTTTAAAAATAATTAAGGAATTTATTAGTATTTTCTGGATATAATACTGGCTAAAATCTTACATATTTTAACCGACTAGTCGAAAGTGCGGGTTAATAGCGATATCTTGAAAGAATAAGATTTTTAGCAGATTGTAGGAAAATACCATTGTGATACCCGAGCCTAGGTATCGAGACCTTAGGATAGGCCTCCCCGAGACTTAGGGTTTAGTCTCGAATATTTTGTATGACTTTCCTTAATAGGTTTAAAACCAAATAAGGATTATAAATCCTTACAAATGACTTTTATTAAAATGACCAAACTGCCAAAAATAATAATAATGAATTATGAGTGCCATAATTAATCCGAGTATACTGTATGGATAACTACAGTATTGGCTAAGCGTAACTGGACTGAACGTTGGAGGGTGAAAACCTGCTGAGCGCTAAGGACTCCAAGTAAGTCAACTTATATTGCATGGCTGCACCATGAAATGATTATTGTCTTGTATGTTAGTATATGGATACATGCACATATATAGACTGTCATAGAAAGTTGCTTAGAGACGTTAGTCTAGTGAGTGCTGATTTAGAAAATATGAATGGTAGATATCCTTCATATCCTAGACGGTTGATCCCCGTCACACTGCTTGATTTTATTATGTCCGGCTCATTACTGCGACGAGTGGCCAAGAGGTGAGGATTAGCTGGTTAAACCTAGGGGTGCCAAGATAAATGGGACCTAGGGGACCTCATACTTACTTAATCATTGAATGGTTAGAACCCGAGCAAGTGCTCAGATAAGTTATTCCCGGACAGCAGCCGTGAATATTGGCCATTCAGTGAGAGTGCCTAGAGATACTAGGGGTTGCCAAGATTGAGTGAGGCTAAATACCCTAGGGGCAACTGCTCACCAGCACCACTAGTTAACATAGAAGTCTCCATAAAACCGTGTAAATTGGATTACACTCTTGGATAAGTAGCGATGCCCTAGGTAACACGATAGTTACCATTGATGAGGATATTTATTGGCTAGATCTTAGTGTGGAGACTCGATTCTCTTTTACAGATTAACAATTATGTTGGAGGGCGTGTTACACCTGAATTGATGGAAATTGTAGAGCGTTGGTCTCGAATTATATTGTGATATAATATATCTGCTTGCTCTGGGATTTTCTGAGTGCAGGGATATAATTATTGATAAGATATAGTTGTGATATAATATATCTGCTTGTTCTGGGATTTTCTGAGTGCAAGATTTTATCTAGTTATGAATTAATTTATCACTGGTTAACAGGCATGACCATAAGTTTGTCAGGACGCTTTAGCGTTCTTGAAATTGATTGTGTAGGGTCCGGAACCCTAATTCTCTACATGCTTTGTTTGAAAGTTGATCTTACTAAGCGTTTTCGCTTACCTAGTTGTTTCATGTTGTAGGTAAAAGCAAGGGCAAGGCAGAGCAGTGAGCGCTGTAGTCTTCCTTGCAAATGTACATGTGGACCGACCTTTTGGGAAGCCGTTTTATTTTTGGAAATGTTGTGTAATTTTCCTAAACTAGGCTCACTTTACTCTTTATAAAATATGTTTGTAACTAAATGTTAAGTATGGTCATACGACTTTTTAAAAAAGTTTTTTTTATACGGATTTTTGAGACATTTTGTTAAATGAAAACATTTATATTTCCGCATTATCGAGTCTCGAAAATCTGGGTCGTTACATTATATGCCTTCTGCGACGCCATGTCATCGTTGTAGTGTCACGAAAACTCAAATTTTCGTGTTCAGTGTGCACCCTACGGCGACGACATGTCGTTGTAGGTATACAATTATAAAAAAAATTTAATTATATTGATTCAAATTTATTGAATAAAATATTAAATATTAATTAAATAAATAAATAAAACCAGCTTATTTAATTAAATAATAAAACCATTTTATTAATTAAATAATAAACCCAATTTAACAATATCCATAGTCTCCAAAATGTAAGATAACCAAACATAAGTAGTATTGTCTTCAAAATAAAAAAAAAAACCAACACAAAATATTAATAAGTTCAAAATAGTAATATAATAAAACTAAATATCATCAAAAGCAATTTGAAAGTGAATATCGTCAGGCTGTGGTGGTTGCTATTGTGATGGTTGTGGTGGTTGTGGCTGCTGTGGTTGTTGTGTTTGAAAGTTTTCCATCATGGACTGTATCATATTCATGTCTAAGTTGACAGGGTGAAATTGTGGAGCTTAGATTTTCGGATTTTTTGCTTGCAAAAATTGTTGCATTTGCTAGAAGTTGTTGTTCTGGGTCATAAAGGCTTGACTGATAAATGTTGAATCATGGACTGGAAAGCCTCAGGTGGTATCGTTGGAGGGCCAACTATGGTGGACGAAAATGATGATGCCTCTGATTGTGAAGAGGATCCGGTGGCGCTTGAGGCGAAGGTACTAGTGCCCGTTAACTTGCGTCCAATACCTTGGTTGTGGCCACGACGTTGACCAAGTGCCTTTGAGATGACTTGTGTCTCATTGATAGTGGCACTTCTTGCTTCAGATTCAAATTGAGATTGAGATTGGGATTGTGTTTGGACTTCTTGCTGCAAGGCATCCTGCAGTTTAGAAACAAGACAATTAATGCATAATATAATTGAATAATATACATATATATAACTTAGAAAGTTACTTACATAAGCATCCTTAGCATTTGTGTTCACCCATCCACGTGTCAGATGATTGTGCATGTCATTGAACGTATCGATAATGCTGGGCAGTTCCTTAGTCTGAAGATTCATCTTTAGATAACAAAATTTAACAAAATCTCAGTTAAATATTGAAATTATTATTAAGATAACTTAAAATATTTTAAATTATCTATATATTTTTATTTACCTTCTTAAATCAAGCTGAAGCATAAGAAGTCGATCCATGGAGATTTGGATACTTCTGTTTTGCTCTGTTGTCAGCATTTGCCTTTGAGCGTGCCATGAACTGTGGAATGGTAGAAATGTCAACCAACTTTTTCCAAGTCTCGTTGTCAATGTCCTCTGGTGGATTCAATCTGGCTATCTCGATATCATCATACCCTCCATGTTCATCAAAGTATCTTTTCTTGCGACCTTTTCAATCCTTGTAGTGATCGTGAAACTCTCGCTCAATTCTAGTCTTTACCAGTCGCCACTCAGGGAGAGCTCGGGGAAGAATGAAAAATTCCTTCAAAAAAATGGTGAGATTTTTTAAATTATATACAAAAAACATTACATGTGAATAAGTAGATAAATTTACCTCAAGCTTTTGCATCAATCCAATCTTATGCTCATCCAGGACACTTTGCCATGAGTCATAATATAACGGGACATGGTGACCAATAAGGTTACCAATAAGCCTCGGTAACAATGTCCCAAAATCACCAGCTGCTTTGTAGGTTCCCTCCTTCAGATCAAATTGTAGAGCCAACAGACCTTTATTGTCGTTGACGAGCTGCTGCAAATTTTTGGATCGAGACTGAGCTCTTCTTTTTGCAGTAGCCGCTGCATATGTTAATTAAACAATACAATTAAATTCAGTTATAGTTGGAGGTTAATTACATAACTTAAATAATTTCAGTATTGCAGTTGAAACTATTGAAAAACAAACATTGTTGAGAAAAGTCATATATTGATTGAAAAGTCTTGAAATTAAAACATACACATTAAACATACAAATATCAATATGCATAAGAAAATATTATTCCTCATCAATGTTGATTCCTACATCATCATCTACACTTTCTAAATCATCTTCACTACTTTCGTCGTCATCATCGTCATTGATGAAATCATCATCCACATCTGGAACAGATTGAGACGTTTTTCCTATTACGCTGGTGTGACCAGGTCGATCCAAATGCATAATCTCCAACTCTCCTAATTCCACAGTGAGTATAAAATTTGATGAAGTGCTATCATGCACGACATCAACCTCGTTATCATCATCGATACTTGGATGATCCCAGATCTTTCGATGATTGACTTCTTCTACTACCTTCCAATTTTTGTTTCCTGGAGGATCTTCCAAGTAGAAAACTTGTTTTGCTTGAGTGACGAGAATAAACTGATCGTTCTTTTACCATTCAGAATTAATCATGATACTAGTTATGTTATTCTCAGTCACATTTTGACCCTTGCTTGCATCGGTGTTGAACCATTTGCATCGAAACATTACTACTAAGTAACCATGGGGATAGCATAACTCTACAATCTCCTCAAGTTGGCCATAAAAAGTTAAACAATCGGTTCCTGGCACCGAAACTCCACTATTTTGAGTGGTATGTCTTTTGTCATGACTATGGACCAAAAGCTTCACACTGTTAATAGTGCAAGCCGTGTAGGAGTATGCATTCTGATTGGACCCGTTCGCTAAAGCAAATAATTCATCAGTACACTCAGTTGACTGTACTTGTCGCAAACGACCCATCTATAGAGTATGACACAAAAAAAGAATACACAATGAGATGAGTATTATTCGATGCGAGTTTTGTAAGAATTCTATAGTTTTGATAATTTCCCTTCAATTTAAACCAGATAAAGAATTTTTTTTGAAGATTTATGATTGAATTTTCTCAAAGGCATTCACTGTATAGCACAAGGATTAAGGTAAGATAACCGTTTTCCATGAATTAAATTTAATGAATTCATATATGTGTTGAGCTACTTACTCCATATATGGTTGGATTTCAAGGCAATTGTTGAGTACAAACCACTCCACTTCTTTTCGATGAAGATAGTCAAGGGATATGATTTTCTTTTTGCTACTTGGATGACATTGTGATTCAAAAACTGGCAATTGTCTTTTAGGAATAACAATACCCGCATTTTTTTCCGGACGATTAAATTTAGTCTGTACGACATGAATATATTGAACCAAAAGTCAAAGCTTCATTGGTAACATAACCCTCCACTATTGAACCTTCAGGGTGCACCTTATTCCTGACATAATTTTTCAACTTCTTCATATATCTCTCAAACGGATATATCCACCTCATGTAAACTGGTCCTCCGAGGATAGCTTCTTGCGGTAAATGAAGAATTAAATGAATCATTATGTCAAAAAGGATGGAGGAAAAATTAACTCCAACTTGCACAAAATTTGTATCACTTGATCTTCTGCATTCTCCATGTCCTTAATAACCAATGTACGAGCACAAATTTGCGTAAAGAACTTGCAAAGCTCAATGTAGTAGTAGTAGTAGTAGTAGTGGTAGTGATAGTGGTAGTGGTAGTGGTAGTGGTAGTGGTAGTGGTAGTAACAAATTTGCGTAAAGTAGTAGTAGTAGTAGCTGTAGAATTTTAGTTTTCGTGGATATTGATCAAAGCCAGGATTTAGTTGGAAACTTTATAAGTTTAGCATATGGTTTAGAAATATTAATTTTATCATAAGGTTTGATTAATATAGCTGGTCCTAAGAATATTATTTATCATAACCTAAGGTTTAGAAAAAATAAATAAGAACGTGACACTTGTCACAAGCATGCTTATTAAGGAATTAAGGATTTTAGATGAATAAATTTATTAAAGGATCGATCTAGAAGGTCTAGAACCTTCCCTCATCTATTAGGATCATGTTTTACTTAGTCAAAGTGGTTTAAACAAATTCATGTATGCTGAAAGTGTGCAAAAACGTGTTTGAAATATTAGCGTATGCCGATATATCGCCGCTATAAGGGCCGATGTGTCGCCTATGATTGATACGGAAAACACGTCGACTTTGCATGAAAGAAACCACAAACCCTCAGAAACATGGTAGGGGCGATATATCGACTCCAGTGAGTCATTTTTTAGTTTTCGTAGAATTCTGAACTAGAAACAACCCTCAACAACCTTGACTCGTTCCTGAACGTTTTTGACCGAGTTCTGGGCATCTCTTGAACAGATAATTCAAATTTATTCAAATTTTTAATCATTTATTTATTCATTGAAATGGGAGTTAGTTTCACTCCTTGAACTTTATAAATAGGACCCTTCACTCAGCCATTTTGATCATCATTCAAGCACAGTTCAGAGCCTCGAAGCTGCTAAGTTCATTCTAGAGAGAAACACTAGGGTTTTGGGGTGAAAGCTTTCAAATCTAAAGCTTTTATAAAATACTTGGGAAGTAAGTTTTTGTGTGATTTCGGTGTTCGGGGTATAGATCGAGGTTCTAAGCTATCCAAGGTATTCATTATCTTTAGGTTTAGTTCACTATAGTTTCTATTATTCTTTCATTTTTCTTCAAATCCTAACTTGTGATAGTTACTTTTGGTTAGGTGTTCAATTCCTTTGAAACATAAGGTTTTCGGTAAGTTCTTATCTCGATGGTTTAGATATTCTCTTCATCTTATTTTTCTTTAGGAAACTTATGGTTTCTTTATGTTTGGTTTTAGGAATTTCAATCCCGCTCTTGTCTCCAATATTCCGATTTTTGGTAAGGAAAATTAGGTAGTTTAGTATTATGACCTAGTTATGTAGTTTATGATATAGTTTATGTTTGTATGACCTAACATTTCAGGTACAATAAAGGGGTAAGTGTGTCTGGACCTAAGGTGTCCAATGATGTATGACGGACTATGTCCGGTAGGCTCGGTTGCCAAAACTTTATGACGGACCTAAGTGATGTCCGGGGCTTAATTGACACCCATGTACAAACACTTATCTTTTTATTATATCTGACTTGTTATTATGACCTATGACCTATAGTTATGATTATGACTTATGTCCTATAGTTAGGATTATGATTTATGACCTATGATTTATGATTTATGATTTATGATCTATGACTTATGATTTATGACTTATGACCTATGACTTAGAGTATGATTTACAATTTATGACTTAGATTATGATAAAGAATTATGACTTAAACTATGATATGACCTAGAGTTTTATGTTTGTATGACTCTTGTGAATTTATGTTATGTTTGATTATATGACTAACTCTTGTTTGTATTTTCCTTACTGGGCTTAAAAGCTCACCCCTTATGATGTTAGTATTTCAGGCAATTAAGGATAGAAAGGTCGGTGGCGAGTGGGGATCTAAGAGCTTCGTGATGTACTCGTGGGGACCATATAGTTGAGGAAGATCAAGCGGGCCTATTTTTATAAAAGCACATTATTTTAAAGTTTTACTTAAATGTTGCTCATTTTTGTGTTAAAGGAAATTATTTTATTTTTGTAAAACCATGGATCCATGTATTTATTTTCAAGTTTTTATCCAATAAAAGAGCAGTATTTATAATTATGACCAAACGATGTGTTCTTGGTAATCTATGAGAAATTAGGGCGTTACATTATCCAAGTAGCCTCAAACTCTTACCGGCAAAAGACGTTGCATAAGAATGTGACAATCACGGGATTTCAACCCAACAATGTTGCCGTCATTGTCAGTTACTTTCTTAGAGGAATTTGAACCGAAACCATCAGGAAGTCTGTAACGACCCGAATTTGCTAATCGGGCTTAGGGCCTTGATTATTGTGCCTGGAGGGCAATAAGTGGTTTAATTTGCTTATATGTGAATTTATGTGTATATATGATTATGATGCATGTTTAATTGAGTTAAATGTGCATGTGGGCCCCGTCTGGATATTGGGGGCATAAATGTGGTAAATGAAATATATGTTGTATATGTGTGATATGTCTGTACAGCACGATCCGAGACAGTCCTGGGGAGCAATTAGCAAGAGAGTCACAACGGGGTTGAGATTCGGACTCGGGGCGAGTCGAGGGGTAATTCGGGTATTAGTTGAGATGTGGGATTATTGGGACATAGAAATAAATATTTGGAGATATATTTGAGGATAGAATGTCTAGGTGGGAATATTTGGGGAATTTACCATTTTTGCCCTCGGGGACGTTTTGGTACCCCGAGCCTTGAGGTATCCTTTAGACTTAAGTTATATAAAACAAATAAATGAAAGGAACTGTTTAGAAACCTTGAGAAACCGACCCATACTCTCCTAAGAATTGAAGTTAGCTTTTGCTCTCCTTTCTCTTACACTCTCTAAGGTGGAACTCAAGAGGAAACCTAAAGAAATCACCAAGGAACTGAAGGGATTTCAGCTGGGATACCTTAGGAACTTGAAGTCTGGGAATTTGAGGATCATCACTGGAATTAAGCTCAACAAGAGATAAGCTTTTCATGGAAGTTATGCTTAAGTTCAGCTGTGTTTTACCAAGCTTTGCATGTGAGTAAGAACTAGGCTATTTTTGGATACTTTGATTGTGTTTTGGGGAAGATTTCTGTTGAGTTTTGGTGTTAATATTGAGCTGGAATGATGGTGTTATTATCTAAGATTATTAGCTTAGGTTTGGTGGTAATTGGCTTGAAGAAAGGATGAAAAACTGATGGAAAATCTGGGTTCGTCGTATTGCGCCGCGGCCCTAGGAGGGGTGTGCCGCGGCCCGCATGCGCACGCAGCCATGGGAGGCTGAGGGAATTTGAGCGCATCACGGCGCTTGCAGGGCATGCCACGGCCCGCGTGGTGGTCAGTGGAGAGCTAGCCTCTGTTTTGAGGCTAGCCGCGGTTCTAGTGGGAGGGGTCGCGGCCCTTAGTGTCAGTGAGGATTTTAATGATATTTTTGACTTGGGAACTTGAAGGGTAAGGCTCGGGATGGATTTTATCATTCGGATTGATAGAATTCAAGATCCCGGAGGTTAGGGTTACAGTTTGAGGTTATTTGTTGGGTTGGAATTTGATGGTCGGATATTGTTATGTGTTGTGACTAGGATTTCGGCGAGGCTCACGTTAGCGGACTGTGCTCTGGGCATCGGTGCTCAGGAAGCTCGGAACTTAGGTAAGAAAACCCCTGTTTCCATAGAGCTTGTGTGCAGGGCTGAGCCCAATATATTGAATGGAAATGACATGCAGGGCCGAGCCCTATATACTAGAGTTGTAGAGCATGGCTCTTTGTTTGTTTATGCCTAAATTATGTGCTCGTTGTAATATTGTGCTTGATATTATATGTGTGATCGGTAAGAGCCGGGAACGGCGTGGGGCCGGGAACGGCATCAAGCATGATGAGTGCAAGGCCGAGAACGGCATGAGGCCGGGAGCAGCGTCGAGCACGTGAAGTGCGAGTTGCCAGGGCAAGTCTCTAACAGGATACCTGAGATATCCTTACGGCGTGGTCCGCGAACCCAGGGCTTGGTAAACTGTAGAGTCCAAGAACTTTACTTAGCTAGTTAGATAGTAGTATTATAGTATTTATAGCATTATCTTTGTAACTGTGGATTTTTGGTTCAGACCGGGAATTATTTGGACACTCATAGTAGTACTTATAGATTTTCTAAGTTTAACCTATAGTTTAAGAAAATTAATGTTAACCTAAGGTTTGATTATATGACTGATATTAAGGATAATATTTATTATACTATAAGGTTTAGATAAGGACCAATAGGATTTTAAGCACATGTTATGAATGGGTGATTAAGGATTAAGTATTTTGAGGATTTAATTTAATAAGGGTAAAAGTTTGAATGCTATAGGTCAGTCAGCAGCTTTGAATACGTTGAGGGCTTAGTCAAGGATGTTTACTCCATTCAAACTTAGCTAAAAAATGTGTAATTTCGTGTTTAATTAATCAGCGTGTGCCGATATATCGCAGCTATAGGGGGCGATATATCGCAGCACGTAGATACGGAAAACACGAGATGATGCACGGCTGCCTCGGGCATACTGGCCCAGGCGATATATCGCCTACAGGGGGCAATATATCGCCTCCTTCAGTATGTTTTGATAGTTTTTGAATTCTTTTTCCATTCAGCCATTCAATCTCTTGATAAGTCCAGCATCTTTTTGAACGAGTCTTCAGCCTCTGCTAAACGATTATTCAAATTATTTTCACCTGAAAAGCTATTATTTTTATTCAAGTAAAATTTAGATCCTTTAATTCCTAAACTCTATAAATAGGACCTAGTACCCAGCCATTATTCATCTTTTGCTCTAAGTTCAGAGGCTGCATGTGCTAAGTGAGTGTGAGAGTGTAAACACCTGGGTTGGGGAATCATAAGCTTGATCACCATAAGCTTATCAAACACTTTGGGAAGTAAGGTTTCATAGTATTTCGGTTCAAGGTTTAGATTGTCCTACAAGTCTTCAAGGTATTTCCACACTCTCTAGTTCATTGGTTTCATGTTATTTTTCCTTCTCATAGTCTTCTACTCAGTCTTCTAACCTTACTCTTATTTTGGTTAGGAAATCTAAGAACTTGCACATAAGTTTTTGGTAAGTATTTCTCTCAATGGTTTAGTCCTCCCATTCCTTTTCATCTCTTTTCTTCATTAGACTCACTCTTTTTCATATGGTTATTAGGAGTGTTCCAAAGTCCCAACGCTGTCCTCATATCCCGGTAACTTTGGTAAGGAAAATAGGATAGAAATGCATACGTTATATGTTCTATATGTTATCTTATGTTTCTTATGTTATGATAAGTGTTATGACATGTATGATTGTAGGCTTGGGCATATGACCCATATGACTAACAAGACCCCAAATAGATTATGGGCATATGACCTACTTAGCTAGAAGGACCCCACTAATCTCACGGGCATATGACTTGTTTAGTCTATGGGACCCCAAGTAATAATGGCCATTATAGTAAGTGTAATAAGTGTTATGATATGTCTTTATGTTTATTATGAAATTTATGTATATGAAGTATGTGTTAGATTTTTCCTTGCTGGGCATTAGGCTCATTCCTTTTTGTTTAAATGTGCAGGAAAATAGCTTTTAGTGGCGGTAAGGTTCGTGGATGCTTGGAGATTGTGTATCGATGGTGAATGGATTCAAGGAGTCGAGTGTTCGATTTCGAGGATGTAGTCATTTATTTATGGTCTTTATATGTGTTTTCCGCACTTACTATGTAATCCCTTTATTTTATAAATCATGTTATGTTTTGTTTTTCAAACAATGGGATCCCATATCCTTCTTGGTATTTATGTAAGTAACTCTTATTTCTATAAGTTTTCTAATAAAATTATGGTATTTTCGCAAATGTAAGCTTTAGTAAGAATTTGTATGTATAGTTTCGTTAATGGTCCAAAAGTCTAGAGTAGTGGGTCATTACATAAACGCCTGGGATGGCTAGGCCGTATGTGTTTAGCCATATGTGGCCTGTTTATATGTTTGATTTGTGTACTGCATATGTTATCTGTTATGGGTTTTCTTGCTGGGCTTCGGCTCACAGATGCTCTGTGATGCAGGTAAGGGTAAAGAGAAGATCAACCAACCATGAGCATAGCTGGCGTGAGGCGGCGTGTACATGTCCGGCCAGCATGGCTGTCACAGCTAGGAAGTTTTGGGAGATGTTTGTAAATAAACTTAGATTTTGTCGTTTAGTCGACTCTGATCAGTTTTGTGTTGTAAATATTTTCTAAACTATGTTTTGGGATCCCAAGTGTAAACTTTTATGATTAGTTGTGAAAAACTACTTTCTCTAATGTTTTCCTTTTAATTATGGCTTAGTTACACGTTTTGAGTTAAAACCTTGATTAGCGAGTTGAAAGCACGATTTTAAACACACTTAGTAACGACTCTAAGGAAGTAGGGCGTTACAACTTGGTATCAGAGCGAGCCAAGGTTATTGGTTCTGGAGATTGATCGAACATGTACACACGCAGTCAGTGACAGGCTAAACTCAGGGTTGGTTGGTAAGAATGGTTGGTATGTCTGAATATGTGTTTAAATGCCCTGCATACCTGTTTATCTTGAATAGAGCATAATGAATTAGTTAACATATGCATGATGCTAGGGCATGGCCTGCTGTGTGTTATATGCTATATGAGCTGTTTTGTGTGGATTATGTGCCAGGGAGGTGGTTTTGGATGTTGTTATCTTGCCTAATGAGCGGCGTCGATGGTTGCAGGAATATTTGTTGAGATGCCTTGTCAATCAGCTAGACTCCGCAGCAGTAGGGCCGAGGATGACAATCAGGGTCAGGACCCTCCACCTACCCCACAGAACTGGCAACAGATATTGGCTGAAATGGAAGCCAGACTGCAGAGAACAGAGGAAGAGTTGCGACAGATGAGGCAGCAGGCCCCGCCTCAGGTTACTGGGTTGCCAATGCAGCAGGCTGCAGTGCCAGTACCTGTTCAGTCTACTCTGGAGAATAGGTTGGAGCCTTTGTATGAAAGGTTCAGGAAGCAGCAACTTCCTACTTTTGAGGGTGGTTCGGACCCGTTGCTGGCAGAACAGTGGATGAACCTGATTTCCTTGATCTTGGATTTTATGAGGGTCGAAGGACATGACAGGGTTGATTGTGCAAGCTATATGCTCAGGGCTGATGCTCGTATCTGGTGGGATGTGGTGAGCCAGCGGAGGAATGTTGCGGTTATGACATGGGAGGAGTTTAAAGGTGTCTTTAACGAGAAGTATTACAGTGTGGCAGTGCAAGCTGCGAAGGTTGTTGAGTTTATCAACCTGACCCAGAATCGATCAACAGTAATAGAGTATGCAATCAAGTTTGATAGATTGGCGAAGTTTGCGCCAGATCTAGTGCCGACAGATGCGGCCAGGAGGGATAGGTTCGTGCGGGGGTTGAATGTTATGATTGCCCGCGATGTGAATATCACCTTGGACCCAGCGACTACCACCTATGGCCAAGCGGTGGATAAGGCCCTTACTGCAGAGAGGGCTGATGATCAAATATGGAAGGACAGCGCTGTTAGGCGCGATGCCAGGAGGACAGTGCCTCCTTTTGTTGGGACCAGTCAGGGCAGTGGCCCCAGTGCGCAGAAAAGGAGAGCTCCGGATTCATTTATTTCTCCTAGTACTGATAGGAGAGTGCGGGGTGCTTTCACCGGCCGTCAGGGTGGCGGTGATAACTGGAGGAGTTTTCCTATGTATCCGCGGTGCAGGCGTCGACACCAGGGTGAGTGTAGGATCAGGGCCTGCTTTGTTTGTGGGAGTGCCAGCCATTTGAAGAGGGATTGCCCTCAAGTTAAGAAGGAGGAGCAGAAGCAAAGTGATAGTCTTGCTCCTGCCAGGGTGTTCACTTTGACACAGACTGAGGCGGAGGCTAGCCCATCAGTGGTGACAGGTCAGATCTCTAGTGCTGGTTCTTTGTATTCTGCATTGTTTGATTCAGGGGCTACCCACTCATTTGTATCTGCTAGGGTGATAGATCAGCTTTGTAGACGTAGTGGTGTGTATGCTAGGGGATTTCAGACTTTATTGCCAACAGGGGAGTTGGTAGTCTCTAGGAAGTGGATTAGGGCATTGCCTATGGAGGTAGATGGTAGGGAATTGTTTGTTGACTTGATTGAGTTAGAGATGGATGATTTTGACATGATCTTGGGAATGGATTGGCTATCCAAGTATGGGACAACGATAGACTGCAGGCGCAGGATGGTGACTTTTGAACTAGAAGGGGAAGTACCCTTGTGTTTGTGGGGACAGTTAGTGGACCGCGTGTACCGATGATTTCAGCCTTACGGGCTAGGGACCTGATGCAGAAAGGTTGCATAGGATTCCTGGCAAGCATTGTGGATACTTCTAGGGTGGTGCCAGTTGGACCGGGTGAGACAAGGGTGGTGAGTGAGTTTCCAGAGTTGTTTCCAGCGGATCTGCTAGGGTTGCCGCCTCAGAGGGAGATTGACTTTGTTATAGAGTTGATACCAGGAGCAGAGCCAGTATCTAGGACACCTTATAGAATGGCTCCCGCGAAGTTAAAGGAATTGAAGATTCAGCTGCAGGAGTTGCTTGATTTGGGGTTCATTAGACTGAGTTTCTTGCCATGGGGTGCTCCAGTGTTGTTCGTTAAGAAGAAGGATGGATCCCTCCGGATGTGTATTGACTACAGGGAGCTGAATAAGCTAACCATTAAGAATAAGTATCCATTGCCTAGGATCGATGATTTGTTTGATCAGCTATAGGGAAGGACAGTGTTCTCCAAGATAGATCTCCGATTAGGTTACCATCAGTTAAGGATTAAAGAGGAGGACATACCAAAGACCACTTTCCGAACGAGGTATGGACGCTATGAATTCCTGGTTATGTCCTTTGGGTTAACCAATGCCCCAGCAGCTTTTATGGATATGATGAATAGGGTTTTCAAGGACTATCTGGACAAGTTTGTGATCGTGTTCATTGATGATATCTTGGTGTATTCTCAAACAGAGATGGAACATGAGCAGCATCTGTAGTTGTTACTACAGCGATTGAGGGAGCATAAGTTGTACGCTAAGTTCAGTAAGTGTGAGTTTTGGTTGCCACAAGTTACATTCCTGGGCCATATCGTTAGCAAGGAAGGGATTCTGGTTGACCCAAGTAAGATTGAGGCGGTCAGAGATTGGCCTAGACCGAGCAATGTTCCCGAGGTGAGAAGCTTTCTGGGTTTAGCAGGGTATTATTGGTGATTTGTTGAGGGGTTCTCTAGAATAGCTACGCCATTGACAGAGTTGACAAAGAAGAAGACCAGGTATGTCTGGACGGACAGATGTGAGAACAGTTTTAAGGAACTTAAGCGGCGATTGATTACTGCGCCAGTACTTAGCTTGCCGACAGAGAATGAAAAGTTTGTGGTCTATTGTGATGCGTCTAGGCAGGATTTGGGGTGTGTGTTGATGCAAGCTGGCAAGGTGATAGCCTATGCATCAAGGCAGTTAAAGGAGTATGAGCAGAGGTATCCTACACATGACCTAGAGTTAGCAGCAGTGGTGTTTGCACTTAAGATTTGGAGGCATTACCTTTATGGTGAGAAGTGCGAGATATACACTGACCATAAGAGCCTAAAGTATTTCTTTACCCAGAAGGACTTGAATATGCGCCAAAGGCGGTGGTTGGAGTTGGTTAAGGATTATGACTGTGATATCCTTTACCATCCTAGGAAGGCTAATGTTGTGGCAGATGCATTAAGTCAGAAGGGCCCAGGACAGTTGTTTAGCTCGAGGCAGATATCCGATAAGTTAGCTGAGGAGATGACCAGAGCGGGTATAGAGTTGGTGGTTGGATGGTTAGCCAACATCACTCTTCAGTCTACACTCCTTGAGAGAATCAGGGAAGCGCAGGAGAAGGATTCTCTGTTGCGTGGTCATAAAGAGAGTGCTTTAGTCGGAGTGACAAAGGACTTCTCCATTTCAGAGATGGGATTACTGAAGTACAAGGGTCGGATCTGTATTCCGATGGATTCTGATCTCCGGCAAGAGATCTTGGATGAATCACATACCACTCCCTATTCTTTGCACCCGGGTACGACGAAGATGTACCAGGACTTGAAAGTTTTATATTGGTGGTCGGGTATGAAGAGGGACGTGGTAGATTATGTGGCTAAGTGTTTAACTTTTCAGCAGGTCAAGGTTGAGCACCAGAGGCCAGCGGGGTTATTGCAGCCTTTGGGGATCCCGGAATGGAAGTGGGAAGATATTACTATGGATTTTGTGGTTGGTTTACCGAGAACTGTGGGACAGCATGACTCTGTGTGGGTGATTGTGGATAGGTATACCAAATCCGCCCACTTCTTGCCTGTTAGGACAACCTATACTGTAGAGCAGTACGCTGAGTTGTATGTAAAGGAGATTGTTCGACTTCATGGGGCTCCGAGGTCGATAGTGTCGGATAGAGACCCCACCTTCACCTCCAAGTTTTGGGAGAGTTTGCAGAAAGCTATGGGCACGCAACTACGGTTTAGTACCGCTTATCATCCTCAGACGGATGGGCAGTCTGAGAGAACGATTCATATACTGGAGGATCTGCTGCGAGCCTGTGTGCTTGACTTTGGAGGATCGTGGAGTAGGTATCTTCCTTTGATCGAATTCTCGTACAACAATAGTTATCAAGCGACCATCGGTGTGGCTCCGTACGAGATGCTTTATGGAAGGAAGTGTCGATCACCTATTCATTGGGATGAGACAGGTGAGAGAAGGTATTTGGGTCCACAGATGGTTCAAAGGACCAATGAGGCAGTTGAGAAGATCAGAGCACGTATGCTCGCCTCCTAGAGTCGACAGAAAAGTTATTCAGACCTGAGACGCAGGAGCGTGGAGTTTCAGGTGGGTGATCATGTGTTCCTTAGGGTTTCACCCATGAGGGGTGTGAAACGATTTGGCGTTCGGGGTAAGTTGAGCCCCAGGTTTGTTGGCCCCTTCGAGATACTGGAACGAGTTGGTAAGGTAGCTTACAGATTAGCGATGCCTCCAGCTTTAACGGGGGTTCATGATGTATTTCATATATCTATGCTCCGAAAGTACATGTCAGACTCAACGCATGTCTTGAGTTTTGAGAATTTGGAGCTTGATCGGGATTTATCCTATGAAGAGAAGCCGGTTCAGATTCTTGACCGAAAAGATAAGGTCTTGAGGAGCAAGACCATCGCCTTGGTGAAAGTGTTGTGGAGGAACAGCAAGGTTGAGGAGGCGACGTGGGAACTTGAGTCAGAGATGAGGGAACGGTACCCCGAGTTTTTCAGGTAATTTCGAGGACAAAATTTCTGTAAGGAGGGGATAGTTGTAACGACCCGAATTTGCTAATCGGGCTTAGGGCCTTGATTAGTGTGCCTGGAGGGCAATAAGTGGTTTAATTTGCTTATATGTGAATTTATGTTTATATATGATTATGATGCATGTTTAATTGAGTTAAATGTGCATGTGGGCCCCGTCTGGATATTGGGGGCATAAATGTGGTAAATGAAATATATGTTGTATATGTGTGATATGTCTGTACAGCACGATCCGAGACAGTCCTGGGGAGCAGTTAGCCAGAGAGTCACAACAGGGTGGAGATTCGGACTCGGGGCGAGTCGAGGGGTAATTCGGGTATTAGTTGAGATATGGGATTATTGGGACATAGAAATAAATATTTGGAGATATATTTGAGGATAGAATATTAAGGTGGGAATATTTGGGGAATTTACCATTTTTGCCCTCGGGGACGTTTTGGTACCCCGAGCCTTGAGGTAACCTTTAGACTTAAGTTATATAAAACAAATAAATGAAAGGAACAGTTTAGAAACCTTGAGAAACCGACCCATACTCTCCTAAGAACTGAAGTTAGCTTTTTCTCTCCTTTCTCTTACACTCTCTAAGGTGGAACTCAAGAGGAAACCTAAAGAAATCACCAAGGAACTGAAGGGATTTCAGCTGGGATACCTTAGGAACTTGAAGTCTGGGAATTTGAGGATCATCACTGGAATTAAGCTCAGCAAGAGGTAAGCTTTTCATGGAAGTTATGCTTAAGTTCAGCTGTGTTTTACCAAGCTTTGCATGTGAGTAGGAACTAGGCTATTTTTGGATACTTTGATTGTGTTTTGGGGAAGATTTCTGTTGAGTTTTGGTGTTAATATTAAGCTGGAATGATGGTGTTATTATCTAAGATTATTAGCTTAGGTTTGGTGGTAATTGGCTTGAAGAAAGGATGAAAAACTGATGGAAAATCTGGGTTCGTCGTATTGCGCCGCAGCCCTAGGAGGGGTGTGCCGCGGCCCGCATGCGCACGCAGCCATGGGAGGCTGAGGGAATTCGAGCGCGTCGCGGCGCTTGCAGGGCACGCCGCGGCCCGCGTGGTGGTCAGTGGAGAGCTAGCCTCTGTTTTGAGGCTAGCCGCAGCTCTAGTGGGAGGGGTCGCGGCCCTTAGTGTCAGTGAGGATTTTAATGATATTTTTGACTTGGGAACTTGAAGGGTAAGGCTCGGGATGGATTTTATCATTCGGATTGATAGAATTCAAGATCCCGGAGGTTAGGGTTACAGTTTGAGGTTATTTGTTGGGTTGGAATTTGATGGTCGGATATTGTTATGTGTTGTGACTAGGATTTCGGCGAGGCTCACGTTAGCGGACTGTGCTCGGGGCATCGGTGCTCAGGAAGCTCGGAACTTAGGTAAGAAAACCCCTGTTTCCATAGAGCTTGTGTGCAGGGCTGAGCCCAATATATTGAATGGAAATGACATGCAGGGCCGAGCCCTATATACTAGAGTTGTAGAGCATGGCTCTTTGTTTGTTTATGCCTAAATTCTGTGCTCGTTGCAATATTGTGCTTGATATTATATGTGTGATCGGCAAGAGCCGGGAACGGTGTAGACCGGGAATGGCATGGGGCCGGGAACGGCATCAAGCACGATGAGTGCAAGGCCGAGAACGGCATGAGGCCGGGAGCAGCGTCGAGCACGTGAAGTGCGAATTGCCAGGGCAAGTCTCTAACAGGATACCTGAGATATCCTTACGACGTAGTCCGCGAACCCAGGGCTTGGTAAACGCTTGGGACGGCTAGGCCGTATGTGTTTAGCCATATGTGGCATGTTTATATGTTTGATTTGTGTACTGCATATGTTATCTGTTATGGGTTTTCTTGCTGGGCTTCGGCTCACAGATGCTCTGTGGTGCAGGTAAGGGTAAAGAGAAGATCAACCAACCATGAGCACAGCTGGCGTGAGGCGGCGTGTACATGTCCGGCGAGCATGGCTGTCACAGCTAAGAAGTTTTGGGAGATGTTTGTAAATAAACTTAGATTTTGTCGTTTAGTCGACTCTGATCAGTTTTGTGTTGTAAATATTTTCTAAACTATGTTTTGGGATCCCAAGTGTAAACTTTTATGATTAGTTGTGAAAAACTACTTTCTCTAATGTTTTCCTTTTAATTATGGCTTAGTTACACGTTTTGAGTTAAAACCTCGATTAGCGAGTTGAAAGCACGATTTTAAACACACTTAGTAACGGCTCTAAGGAAGTAGGGCGTTACAAAGTCTAACTCCTTTTTTGAATTGACAAAAAAATCGTCTATCATCCGATGTGAAAAGAGTACATAAGATGTGATTTGATCAACTTCGTACCGTCTTCCTTAAGGTGCAACTCTTCTCGGATACCCGAATTCTTCAAGTGTACTCATGTGTTGGTGGTGTCTTTAGATTTCTCATTCATAAGGAAAGTACAGAGTAAATTGTCGCAAAAAAATTTCTCTACATGCATCACATCTAAATTGTGCTTCAGTTCAAGTTCAGACCAGTAATCAAGTTCAAAGAAAATACTATTTTTACTCCAATTAAGCTCTTTTGGATCTCGCTTTCTTTTCACACCCCCGAAACTAACATGTTTACCCGGCAAACGATCTGAAATATGTGGTAATTGTTCAAGTATGTCTTGACTACTGAATATTCTTGGAAGACGTCCTTTTTCATAATTCACATCAAACAAGTGACTCTTCCTCCACTTATGTGTAGAAGATAAGAATCTTCTATGACCAACATAAGTTGTCTTCCCAATTACCCGACATGAAGGAGTGTCTTCATTGCATGAAGGGCATGCCATATATCCTTGGCCACTCCAACCAGACAAACTACTATGGGTCAGAAAATCATTGATAGTCCATAATAGTGCTGCACACATTCTGAATACATTGTTCGTTGTAGCGTCTTTGGTTTGAACTCCTTCGTCCCACAACTCCTTCAATTCGTCTTACACAGGCCTCAAAAGACATCCATGTCCTTCCCATGTGATTTCAGACCGGGAATCAATAAGGTCTGCATGAAAGATAACTCTTTCATGCACAACTAAGGAGGCATATTGTACGGGCAGAATATTACCGACCACATGCTGTAAGATAGACTCGTGTTACCAAATGGATTAAAACCATTAGCAACCAAACCCAATTGAACATTTCTAAGTTATTTGGAAAAATCAGGATATCTGGAATGAAATTGTTTCCAAGCACCCTCATCAACAGGATGGTGCATCACACCATCATCTTTCGACCGTCCTGTACTATGCCAGGTCATATCATTTGTTGTATGCCTTTAACCATAAAGACGCTTCAACCTAAGAGTCAAAGGGAAGTACCGCAACACTTTGTGGGCGATTTTTCCCCTTTGTGTCTTTGTCAACCCATCTGTTATCCCAAAAATTGGAGATCGATGACGTGGCAATAGAGGTGACAAGTGGCAGTGCATGGTCCGTAAACAACACGTTAATAGTCAATAAATATATTGGCTCCTCAGAGTTGTGATAAAGTGATCTGGCTTAGGAGTGACCCGGTAGACCAATGAAGAGTTTTGACTAGCCAGTCAAGTGTCATGACCGACCAGGCATGACCTTGTCCAACCAGTCATATGATTGTCTGCCCAGGCATGACCTTGTCTGCCCAGTCATGACCATGTCCGACTAGTCATGACCATGTCCGACCAGTCATGACCTATCTGCCCAGCCAAGTGCATGTCTGCTCAGTCAAGTGTATGTCTGCCCAGCCAAGTGCATGTCTGCCCAATTAAGTGTGTGTCTGCCCAGTCAAGTGCATGTCTGCCCAGTGAAGGTTTGGCCGACTAGATTGAATGTGATATGGATCGACTAGATAGAGCAGGACTACGTCAAGATTCCCATAAATGGCTTCAACAAGAATCGGTCTTGGCATGCGCGGGAATCTCTCAATTTATCCCACAAATTTAGTGTATTGTTATATCTTAAATATTATTGTAATTTTAATATAATGAGAATAATAAAATATCCCGATTATGGGGGATATCATCTGTACGATCCTGAGCCTATAAATACAAGGCTTATGGCATCATAAAGAGGACTTTTGGGGGAATTTTGAACTTTTGATCTGAATTTTCTAGAGAGAGAGAGTACTTGTATTAGAGAGAATTCTTGTATTCTTGTAATCTACACTGAAGAAACTCAGTTGACTCAGGTTCATCTGATCTTGAGTGTAGATCTATAATCACAACTCTAAGTGGATTAGGCTATTACCATCACATTGGGGCTGAACCACTATAAAATCGTCTGTGTCGTTTATTTTCTCTTGAAGGTTTTATCATTTTTGACGTTCACACGTCGTTGGCCAAAAACGCGGTCAACACCATCGACTCTCACCACATACAGGACAACTCTGTTTTTGGGAATTATCCTTCTAGAACAAACAATAGTCGTTCTTACAAGCATGAATTAATTGATAACCTAACCCTAACTTCCTCATTTTTTTCTTAGACTCATAGAATGAAGCCATAATCTTATTCTCATTCGGGAATGCAAATTTCATAAACTTCAAAAGTTCATCAAATGAACTATTTGTCCATTTATTCATAACCTTCATGTGCATCATCTTCGTCAAGAAATTCAAGGAAGACAACCAAGTACAACCAGGGTATAACTCAGCTTCGACCTCTTGAAACAGATCATCAAATTGATTCTCCGCACTATTACCACCACCATTTGAAATTCCTTCATTAACGCCTTCTTCATTAGTGTCTTGTTCACCAATAACATCATTGATGATGTCAATCGTCTCATCAGTCATTGGAGCCCCGTCGTCCACTACTGGAGGCATATCAACTTCACCGTGGTAGGTCCACTTCAAGTATCTTTGCAAAAACCCATATCCGTGTATGTGAGCCTCCACCACAACGATTTTTTGATTCAGCATAGTGACACACTGAACGCATGGGCACCTGACTTCTCCCGAAGCATTCATATGATTCCTGGCCATTTGTATAAATACTTGAAGACCATTCCAAAACTCATCAGAGTTACGACGCTTATTGGTTATCTAACTCTTGTCAATCGTCATAATTGATTCAAGTGCAAAGAAATTTATCACAATGTGATAATCATAAAAACTACCTTTATTTGGTAATAAATTTTGTATCACCAAAGCACTAATTTTTTAAAGTAATTTATGATATCTTATGATGAATAAATTATTAATTTTTATGAATATATATTATCAAATTTTATGAACATATATTATTGTTATTTATGAATGCATTATAAAGTTTCATTATATAAACAAATAATATTTAATTATACTTTTTATTAAATTATTTAATAATTATAAAAAAAATTTAATTTTTTTTTAAATTACCAATAAAGTTTTATTATTTTAATTTTAACTAAATTTTAAGAGTAAAGTTAACTTAATTACTTATTTTATCTATATATTATTGTATTTTATGAATATATTTGATTTATTAATTTACCATTAAAGATTACTATTTTAATTTCTACTTATTTTATTAAAAAAATATTAATAAAGTTTTATATTTTATTATAATTTACACTTTATTATTTTTATAATTAATTGTTTTAAAATTAATTAAAAATTATATTGTAATGTTTAATATTTCTAAAATTATATCATTTTCGTCAGTTCTCGCCTCATGTCCCTCCAAATTCCTGGTATCCTACAGCGACGACTCGTCATCGTTGTAAGGTACCAGGTATTTGGAAGGTCTGGTCGTGTGTTGTTGACGACCCTACAGTGACGACATGTCGTCGCTGTAGCTTGTTTTTGTAATAAATTAAGAAAAAATAATTTTTCGTGGATTTTGCCTTCATACAGCGACGTCTTTGGAGTCGTCGCAATAGATGTCGTCGATGTAGAATCTTTTTCTTGTAGTGTTCACAGGCTGAAATGATGTTTGTTTAGTGGTCTTAAATCAAATTAGGAAAAACTTGTTAAAATTGCATGGATAGGTGATATGTTGGGGATTGTTGTTTCGTTACATGATGGTTTTGGAGTTGATGTTTTGGTGGACTGCTTGCCCACATATGAATGTTCTACATCTTATGGAGTATATTTACTTTTCGTGTGTATATATTTATATGAGATTTTTTCTATAATGATCAAAAAGTAATAAAAAATAACACAATTATTGTAGCACATAATTTTTTTACTTTCGTACCAAAAAAATTGAAAATTACAAAAATACTACTTCATCTCTCTCTCGGTCTCTCTCTCTCTCTCTCACGCAGCACTGAATACTCTCTGTCAAGGATTACCCATGGCGACCTCCATCTGCAACAACATATCCACCTCAAACAACAACGAAAACGCAGCCAAAAACTCTATCAAGAAACCGACGACGATTTCGAAGATGAAAAACGGTGATGGTCAACCTAAAACAACAACAAAGCTACAGATGATTATGATCTGAAACAACACCCAACTACATAAAATTCATATCTTAAAAACAACACCACAACAACGACAGATCTCATCTGAAAAACAAACACACATCTATAACCCGATCCCGATCTGAGAAACCAGCAACAATAATGGCGTACTGTTTGATTTTGGGTAGAAAGGTTTACAAAAAAGAAAAGACAACAACAACTATGTTTAAAATGGCTAGACAAATTCAATTTTTGGGAAAAACAAGTCAACTATATGGTAAGCAGCAAAAAACCCCAACAAAAACTAAAAAATTAATTCATCAAAACTGCCTGAATAATCTCATAATCTGTGCTTCAATTTTGTAGAAAAGATCATAATAAGGAAGAAATTATTGGAAAATAGTTGCTGTAACAATTAACTCATTAAAACATCACAACCAGATATGTAATTTTCATATAGATTATCTTCATTATTCATCCAATTATGCAGAAAAAATATATTTGATATTTATGCTAACAAATTGACTAATGAATTCAAACTATATATATTATGTGTTGCTTGTATGTTGTTTTACAGTTGTTTGTAAGTTATTGTATATAATAACCCTGGTATTTAACATTTCAGCAAATGGAAACAATACCAATACTGATTCAGAGCAACAGAAAATGGGTTGACAACAAGAATTACGTTGATTTTGAACCTAGTGGGGAATTGATACCTAGAAATAGCAAATATGAAGAACTTGTGCATACATTGTTGTTGCAGTTACGTTGCAACCCTGCAACAACACAAATGCAACTACAGTATCAAGTGAAAGACAGCTACCTACCCCTCAAAATAGTGGATGATGCAAGTCTCCTTTTCTACTTGCAGATAAAAATGAACGAGTCTGACTTCACAAGATATCCACTATGTGTGAACACAGTAGACAACATTGCAACAACATCAAATCAAATTCCATTCTACGCATATAAAGAGCCAACAATAACAACGAAATTGACGATGATTGAGAATGGACCACGAATAACAGAATCAACAATAGAGTAACAAGAATGTGAAATCACAGAAGAAATCAGTGAAACATTTGACTTCATTGACTATGCAAAGTTAGTCACTACAGAAATGTTGGAACAACTACAGAATAGCAAGAATAAGGACCTGCCACTTGAAAATATAGATTCACTTGTAATCAAAAACCCCCATCATCCCGAAATTGAAATTGGTTAGATCTACAAAGACAAGGCAACACTAAAAAGCATTCTCAACTACTTTGCAATAACAAACCACTTCCAATAGAAGGTGTTCAAATCATGCTCTAGAGAATACAACATTATTTGTTTGGACAAAAACTGCAAGTGGTCCATAAGAGCATCAAGGAATGGAACAACACAAGCATTCATCATTAGAAAATATTATAAAATACACACATGCTCTTTGGAAATCAGATTCGGTGATCAACGACAAGCAACATCAAAATTAATAGGCAACTACATAAAGCCAAAGTTCCTCAACCTGAAAAACAACATGCACTCCACTAGACATCAAAGGTGACTTGAATGATAGATACTGTATAAAGATGAATTATATGAAAGCATGGAGAAGTAAGGAACATGCACTCAACAAATTACAAGGAAATGCAAAGGAATCTTACAACCTAATACCAAGTTACTTGTACATACTACAAAAAACCAACCTTGGAACTATAGTTGATATTGAAAAAGGAGAAGATGATAGTTTGTTGTTTCTATTCATGGCCTTGAATGCATCTTTGAGAGGCTGAACCTATAATAGTTGTTGATGCCACTTTCTTGAAGTCTACATATGGAGGAACGTTGCTCTCTGCTAGTGCACAACATGCATAAGGTAAAATATTCCCACTTGCTTTTTGTATAGCAAATTCTGAGAACAAAAAGTCATGGGAGTGGTTTTTCACAAAATTAAGAGAAGCATATGGAGTTAGAGAAGACCAATGTATAATATCATATCGACATGAAAGCATAATCAAAGCAACAAACAAAGTTTTCTCAGAAATAACACATGGCTACTGCATGTTCCACCTATTAAGCAACTTGAAAACAACCTACAAGAAACATTCCATGGAATACAGTGTACCTTTGTTTGCTACAGCAACCGCGTACTCAGAAAAGAAATTCGAATATCATATGAAGGAGCTTGACAAATTGGATAAGTGAATAAGGCCTTATTTGCAGAAAATTGGATATCATAAATGGTACTCGATAATGACTTCCAATATTGCTGAGTCACTTAATGCAGCCACCGTGGCCGCTAGAGAAGTACCTGTCACAACACTTTTTAAGTGTTTGTGTGGATTACTCCAAGATTGGACATACACTAATAGGAAACTAGCTCAAAAAACAATGACAAGATTGACACCAGTTGTAGAACAAGCACTCACCAACAACTTCGTATACTCTATGAGACTAACTATAAGATTGATCATTTTTTTAGTTTTTTTTTCAATTATTTCTGTCAAACATTACTGTTGTTATTGAGTTGCTCTAATGTTGCCACTGTACCTATACAACATATAATACATGTAATGCCCCGAAATCCGAAATGCGATTTAGTGGCTGGATTAGTAGGTTGGGAGGGCCATAATTGTTATATTAAGCCATTAAATGATTATATGCATGTTTATGTGAATTATATTATAATATGATGTTAAATGCATGCAAGTAGGTCCACATTTCATTACAAGGGTGTTTTGGTAATTTGGCCCGTTGAGGGCGTAATTGTATATTGGTATGCATGTCGGTGGTCTTTTGTTGAGGCCACATTATAATGTGGATTTTTTCGAGCTATTCGGCATGAGACGATCTTTGAGTGAAAATTAGCGGTTTAGTCATAACGGGATTAAGTTCGGGGCTCGGGGCGAGTCTCAGGGTGATTTTAATGATTAGAGTGTTGCTTGGAATTAAAGGGCAACGAGATATGAATTATTGGTAATTGAGAATATCGAGAATAGCGGGAATTGGAGGGTGTTAATTATGATTAATGAAATAGATGGGAAAGGTCAATTTTGCCCTTGGGAGTCTTTATAAACCTTTATTTGACCTAGGGGTATTTTAGTCTTTTCACCCCTATGATTGATTTAAGCCATGAAGGCTGTGGAAGTTTGAAGAAAAACAAAGCATCAATTACACTTCTCCCGTACCTATTTTCTCTCCTTTTCTTCTTGGATTTTTGAGCTTAATTTGAGGAACCAAGCTTGGGAAATAAGTCTTGAGGGCTTGGGAGTGTGTTCCACCATTGAAGAGCATCATAATCTGAACTTGATGTAAGATTCTAGCCATTAAATCTCTGGTTTACTCTATTTCTGCTTTGGATTTCAGTTGAGATTTCTACGTTGGTTGATTGGCTTTGCTTAGAGTTTTTGGCTAGGGTTCTTAGGGTTGTGATGCCTAGGACATGTGGGGATGGTTTTTGGGTTCATTTGGCACTTAATTTGAGGTTTGGAAGCATTTGAATCAAGTTGGAAATGGAGGAGTCAAAGGGAGAAGATTCAGGGGCAAATCAGGCTGGGTGTAGCGCTGTAGTGCCCACAAAGGGGCGCTACAGCGCTACCCAGGGTTGGCTTTGGGAATTTTTGGTTCTGAGATGAGCGTTGGGGCGCTACTCTATTCCTTCAAAGCCCTGTTTTGAGTGTTTTTAAGGGTTTTTGGCTCGGGGTTTCAATCCTTAAGGCCCGGGATCGCATCTAATCACCATGTGGGTACATTTCGAGGTCCCGAGAGTGGGGTTTAGGTCAAGACCCTATTATTGTTGATTTTCATTAATGGAGGTTATAATTGGTTATGATTGGAATCAAAAAGCCAGATCGTTCTCAAAGGTCATTCTTTTTTTCATTCTCGCTCAAACCAGAGGTAAGAAAACTGCACCCTGTGTATATGACATGTGTGGTTGTTGTTGCGACATGTTGGTTATTAAATGTGGACATTGATTGCATATTAAATGCTTAGCAAATCTCGCTTACTTGTGTATGGCACTGACTATTCGGAATCGGCACTGGTCGCGTATTATTGACCTGGGAGTCAGGAATGGCATAAGCATCATGAGCACAGAGCCGATAAAAGATTAGATCTAATAGATATCAATGTTGAATGACTCTAGGAGCATTAATGCTAGACCGACCCTAAGTTCGATGAAAATTATAAGCGCTTGACTAGTCTAAGACTAGTTACTCAGAGCCAGGGCCTAAGGCCTAGGTGACTGTTTTGTCACGTGGCTAGGGAGCGGAATCCCATGGTTGTGACTCTATGGTCATGTGGTAGGTTATGTTGGTGACTAGTTCATCAAACATCTATCTTGATAAGCTGGTGAAAGGATCTCTTATTTGTAAAGCCCAGGTGACCCTATCGTCACATGGCTGATGGGAACGGAACCCACCTTAGTGACTTTTACAACTGTCACTCCTTTATTTTGGATTGAAAGTCCTGAATGATTATTACGATCATTGTTGATATTATATTCATGCAATATTGTGTTTTCTTGCTGGGCTTTGGCTCATGGGTTCTATGTGGTGCAGGTAAAGGGAAAGAAAAGCTCACCCAGCTTTGAGTGGAGAACTTAGGTGGTGATGTGTACATATGCGGCCGCTTGACCATCACGGCCAAGGATTTCTCAGAGGAACTAGGGGGTTTACCCTATTTTTGCCGCTTAGGTCGGCGGGTTGTAAATTTAAACTGTAATGACCATTTTGGAGTTGTAGATAATTTGTAAACATTTTTATGGGCCCATGAACAATTTTATGTTTTAAATAAAATATATCCTTATCTTTTGATTGGTTTTTCACCTTAACCTGTTAATAACACCTAGAAGCAATTTTTTAACCAAAGAACTTGGGTAGCGAGTTAAATTCATGGCTCAACGTTCACAGTAACTGTCCTAGGGTAACCAGGGCATTACAACTTGGTTTTAGAGCGTACCAAGGTTAGGGTTCCTATAGACTGGCTAGGCATGTACATTCACCACTGAACACAAGCTCGACTCATGGTTTGGTAACTATTTATGTAGTTATATGTAAACTGCTTAAATATAGTATAAATGCTTTACTTGTACACATGAGACGCCATGTTAAACCTATGCCCTGAATATTACATCTTTAGCAACCGTGTGCTAAATAATACTGAAATTGTTGGAACATACTTATTAGTATTGTTGATTGTGAATTATTATGTGATACATGCTAAGTGCTAAATGCTATAATCATTTATATATTTGTATATTTGTATGACTATGGAATATGATAATTATCTACTTGTTCTTGGACCGTAAGGTGGCAAGAGGTTTAGTTATTACTACCTGACTGGCCGTATTGACTATTGTTTCAGGAAGGTATAAGTTGATAAGAATGAATCCAGGATGGACAGATACATCAGCTGGCCAGAGTGATCAAGGCCAGCATAATAATAATCAGGGTCAAGAGAATGACCAGGGACAGATTCCACAGCCAGCTCCTGCAAGCTGGCAGCAGTTATTTAACGATCTGCAGGCTACAGTGTTGAGACAGGGAGAAGAACTCCACCTCCTAAGAAAACGGCAAGCTTCTGTAGTAGTTAGTGTATCTGAGGCACCTCCTGCATCGGTGCCAGCAGGTGAGCAGCTGCCTGAGGTTGGTAATAAATGGGAGCCTCTCTATGAAAGGTTCAGAAAGCAGCAACCCCCAGTTTTGAAGGCAATGCAGATCCTGCCAAAGCTGAGCAGTGGATGAGTATGATTACCACCATCCTGGACTTCATGAGGGTGACTGGTAATGATAGGGTGGCTTGTGCCACATACATGTTTTGGGAGGATGCCTGAATTTGGTGGGAGGTTATAACCCAGATCAGAAACGTCAATGCCCTGAGTTGGGAAGAGTTTCAGACTCTGTTCAACAAGAAATATTATAATGATGCTATCAGGGCGGCAAAGGCTGAGGAGTTCATCAGGTTACTTCAGGGAGGTTTGTCAATGACTGAGTATGCCTTGAAGTTTGATTGTTTGGCAAAGTTTGCCATGGAGCTGGTGCCCACTGATGGGACCAGGAGGGAGAGATTTCTCCAGGGGCTACAGCCCATATTAGCTCGTGATGTTTGCATTACCACTATGGCTGGGGTTACTACCTATGCATAGGTGGTTGAGAAGGCACTCACAGCTGAGAGTGCAGAGAACAAGATCTGGCGAGATAGTGCAGCCAGAAAGGAGTTCAGGAGGGCAGGTCCTCCATTCGTGGGTTCTGGTAGGGGTGGAGGCCCCAGTGATCAGAAGAGGAAGGTTCTTGACACCTTCCCAGTTCCAGGTCCTTATAGGCGGCCCCGTGGTGTTTCAATGGGTCATCCAGGTCATCCTGGAAGTCTTATCCTGAATGCCCTAGGTGCAAGAGGCGTCATTTGGGATAGTGTAGGGAAAGGGCCTGCTTTTCATGTGGGGAAATGGGCCATCTTAAGAAGGATTGCCCTAAAGCAAGAAAAGAAGAACCCAGGAAAGCGAACAGCTCGGCCCCAGGTCGAGTGTTTGCATTGACACAAGTAGAAGATAGGCTTCTCCCTCAGTAGTTACATGTCAGCTTCTTAGTGCTGGAACCCCTTATAATGTGTTGATTGATTTTGGTGCTACACATTCTTTTGTTGCTAGTAGAATTATTGATAGACTGTGTAAACCCTATGATTTTTATGCTGTGGGGTTTGGAACTTTGTTACCCACTGGGGAATTAGTGGTATCTAGGAGATGGGTCAGATCTTTGCCAGTGACAGTGGAGGGCAAAGAGTTGTTAGTGGATTTGATAGAGTTGGTTATTACTGACTTCGACATGATATTGGGTATGGATTGGTTAGTGAAGTACGGGGCAACCATTGATTGCAGAAGGAAGATGGTCACCTTTGAGCTTGAATGTGAGGATCCTTTTGTGTTTGTTGGTACTGTGCATGGACCTCGGATACCTATGATTTCTGTTTTGAGGGCTAGGGATCTATTGCAAGGAGGTTGCATTAGATTCTTAGCCAGTGTGGTTGATACCACTAAGGTCGTGCCAGTGAGACCAGACTTGTTTGTGAATTCCTGGATGTGTTTCCAGAAGATTTGCCAGGGTTGCCACCACACAGAGAGATTGAGTTCGTGATAGAACTGGCACCAGGGTCGGAGCCAGTGTCTAGAGCACCTTACAGAATGGCCCCAGCTGAGTTGAAAGAATTGAAAGTACAGTTGCAAGAGTTGTTGGATTTGGTTTTTATTAGACCTAGTTTCTCACCTTGGGGAGCGCCAGTTATGTTTGTAAAGAAGAAAGATGGTTCTCTGAGGATGTGCATTGATTACAGAGAACTGAATAAGTTAACAATCAAGAATAAGTATCATTTGCGAAGGATAGATGATTTGTTTGATCAGTTGCAAGGTAAGACGCTATTCTCAAAGATCGACCTTCGTTCTAGTTATCATCAGTTAAGGGTCAAGGAGGGAGACATACCGAAGACTGCTTTTCGTACCAGGTATGGGCATTATGAGTTCTTAGTCATGTCTTTTGGATTGACTAATGCCCCTGCTGCTTTTATGGATAAGATGAACCAAGTGTTCAAAGATTATCTGGACCAGTTTGTGATCGTCTTCATCGATGATATCATGGTATATTCTCAGTCTGAGTCAGAGCATGAGCAACATCTGAGGTTGGTTCTACAGAGACTGAGGGAACACAGACTGTTTGCAAAGTTCAAGAAATGTGAGTTCTGGTTATCTCAGGTATCTTTTCTTGGGCATATTGTCAGTAAGGAGGGGATTATGGTAGATCCAACAAAGATTGAGGCAATCAGAGATTGGCCAAGGCCAAAGAATGCTTCTGAGGTTAGAAGTTTCCTTGGATTGGCAGGTTATTATAGGTGTTTCATGGAAGGGTTCTCAAAGATTGCTACTGCATTGATTGAACTGACACGCAAGAGTCAAAAATTTGTGTGGTCAGATAAATGTGAGAACAGCTTCCAGGAACTGAAGCAGAGATTGATTACAGCTCCGATTTTGAGTTTCTCGACAGACCAGGAGAAGTTTGTGATTTATTGTGGTGCTTCTCATCAAGGTTTGGGCTATGTTCTGATGCAGTCAGAGAAGGTAATATCTTATGCCTCTCATCAGTTGAAGGAATATGAAAAGAGATATCCCACTCATGATTTGGAGTTGGCGGCTGTGGTCTTTGCTTTAAAGATATGGAGGCATTATCTTTATGGGGAGAAGTGTGAGATTTATACAGACCACAAGAGCCTGAAATACTTCTTTACGCAGAGAGATTTGAATATGACACAAAGGCGTTGGCTGGAGTTAGTAAAAGATTATGATTGTGAGATTCTATATCATCCAGGAAAAGCCAACGTGGTAGCTGATGCTTTAAGTTGGAAAGGTCTGGGGCAGATTTATGGTGCGAGGCTGATAGCTAGAGAGTTAGCAGATGACATGACCAGAGCTGGTATAGAGTTGCTGGTGGGCCAGTTGGACAATATTACGCTACAGTCTACACTGTTGGATAAAATCAAGGAGGGTCAGTTGAGTGATCCACGCTGATCAAGATCAGAGAGGATGTTTTGGCTGGAGCATCCAGAGATTATACAGTGTCTGATTTAGGTTTACTGCGGAATAAGGGGTAGATATGTGTTCCATTAGTCACTGCTATGAGGCGAAAGATTCTGGATGAATCTCATACTACACCTTATTCTTTGCATCCAGGCACCACGAAGATGTATCAGGATGTGAGATCGTTGTATTGGTGGCCGAGGATGAAGAGGGATGTAGTGGAATTCGTGGCTAAGTGCTTGACATGTCAACAGGTTAAGGCTGAGCATCAGAGGCTGGCAGGGTTATTGCAGCCTCTGGATATCCCAGAGTGGAAATGGGAGGACATCACGATGGATTTCGTGGTGGGCTTACCCAGGATTGTTGGTCAGCATGATTCTATTTGGGTGATAGTGGATCACTACACCAAGTCAGCTCACTTCTTGCCAGTGAGGACTACCTATACAGTTGACCAGTATGCAGATCTCTATGTGAGAGAGATCGTGCGCCTTCATGGAGCGCCGAGGTCGATCGTGTCAGATCCTGACCCCACTTTTACTTCTAAGTTCTGGGGAAGTTTACAGAAGGCCATCGGAACACAATTGAAGTTCAGTACTGTTTATCATCCTCAGAAAGATGGGCAATCTGAGAGGACGATCCAGATATTGGAAGACATGTTGCGAGCATGTGTGCTGGACTTTGGTGGATCTTGGAGTAAGTATCTATCTTTGATAGAGTTTTCCTACAATAATAGTTATCAGTTTACCATTGGAGTTGCACCTTATAAGATGCTGTATGGTAGGAAGTGCAGATCTCTCATTCATTGGGATGAGACAAGTGAAAGGAGATACTTGGGTCCTGAGGCAGTTCAGAGGACCAGTGAGGCCATTGAGAAGATTAGAGCTCGGATGCTTTCTTCTCAGAGTAGGCAGAAAAGTTATGCAAATCCCAAGCGCGGGAACGTAGAGTTCCAAGTGGGAGACTATGTCTTCCTTAGAGTCTCGCTGTGGAAAAGGGTGAGAAGGTTTGGGAAGAAGGGTAGTTGAGCCCTAGATTTGTAGGTCCATTTGAGATCCTGGAGAGAGTTGGTCAAGTGGCTTACAGGTTGGCCTTGCCACCGGCGTTGTCAGCCATGCATAATGTGTTTCATGTTTCAGCTCTTCGAAGGTATGTATCTGATGTGAATCATATTTTGAGCTATGAATATTTGGAGCTTGAGGCAGATCTCTCCTTTAAAGAGGATCCAGTCCAAATACTTGACAGAAAGGACAAGGTCCTCAGGAATAAGACGATACCTTTGGTTAAGGTATTGTGGAGGAACATCAAGGTCGAGGAAGCGACCTGGGAGCTGGAGTCAGATATGCAAAGTCAGTATCCCAAGCTATTCAGGTAAATTTCGAGGAAGAAATTTCTATAAAGAGGGGATAATTGTAATGCCCCGAAATCCCTAATGCGGTTTAGTGGCTGGATTAGTAGGATGGGAGGGCCATAATTGTTTTATTATGCCATTAAATGATTATATGCATGTTTATGTGAATTATATTATAATATGATATTAAATACATGCATGTAGTTCCACATTTCATTAAAGGGGTGTTTTGGTAATTTGGCCCGTTGAGGGCGTAGTTGTATAATTGTATGCATGTCAGTGATCTTTTGTTGAGGCCACATTATAATGTGGATTTGTTCGAGCTATTCGACATGAGACAATCTTTGAGTGAAAATTAGCGGTTTGGTCATAACGGGATTAAGTTCGGGGAACCGGGGTGAGTCTCGGGGTGATTTTAATGATTAGAGCGTTGCCAGGAATTAAAGGGTAACGGGATATGAATTATTGGTAATTGATAATATCGAGAATAGCAGGAATTGGAGAGTGTTAATTATGATTAACGAAATAGGTGGAAAATGTCAATTTTTCCCTTGGGAGTCTTTAGAAACCTTTATTTGACCTAGGGGTATTTTAGTCTTTTCACCCCTAGGATTGATTTAAGCCATGAAGGCTGTGGAAGTTTGAAGAAAAACAGAGCATCAATTACACTTCTCCCGTACCTATTTTCTCTCCTTTTCTTCTTGGATTTTTGAGCTTAATTTGAGGAACCAAGCTTGGGAAATAAGTCTTGAGGGCTTAGGAGTGTGTTCCACCATTGAAGAGCATCATAATCTGAACTTGAGGTAAGATTCTAGCCATTAAATCTCTGGTTTGCTCTATTTTTGCTTTGAATTTCAGTTGATATTTCTAGGTTGGTTGATTGGCTTTGCTTGGAGTTTTTTGCTAAGGTTCTTGGGGTTGTGATGCCTAGGACATGCGGGGATGGTTTTTGGGTTCATTTGGCACTTAATTTGAGGTTTGGAAGCATTTGAATCAAGTTGGAAATGGAGGAATCGAAGGGAGAAGATTCAAGGGCAAATCAGGCTGGGTGTAGCGCTGTAGCACCCACAAGGGGGCGCTACAGCGCTACCCAGGGTTGGCTTTGGGCATTTTTGGTTCTGAGATGAGCACTGGGGCGCTAGTGAGTAGCGCTGGGGCGCTACTCTATTCCTTCAGAACCCTGTTTTGAGTGTTTTTAAGGGTTTTTGGCTCGGGGTTTCAATCCTTAAGGCCCGGGATCGAATCTACTCACCGTGTGGCTACATTTCGAGGTCCTTAGAGTGGGGTTTAGGTCAAGACCCTATTATTTTTTAGATTCATTAATGGAGGTTATAACTGGTTATGATTAGGTAACCGCTAAGGAATCAACAAGCCAGATCGTTCTCAATGGTCATTCTTTTATTCCTTCTCGCTCGAACCAGAGGTAAGAAAATTGCACCCTGTGTATATGACATGCATGGTTGTTGCTGAGGCATGTTGGTTATTAAATGTGGACATTGATTGCATATTAAATGCTTAGCAAATCTCGCTTACTTGTGTATGGCACTGACTATTCAGAATCGGCACTGGTCGCATATTACTGACCTGGGAGTCAGGAACGGCATAAGCATCATGAACGCAGTGCCGATAAAAGATTATATCTAATCGATATCAGCGTTGAATGACTCTAGGAGCATTAATGCTGGACCGACCCTAAGGTCGATTAAAATTATAAGCGCTTGACTAGTCTAAGACTAGTTACTCAGAGCCAGGGCCTAAGGCCTAGGTGACTGTTCTATCACGTGGCTAGGGAGCGAAATCCCATGGTTGTGACTCTATGGTCATGTGGTAGGTTATGTTGGTGACTAGTTCATCAAACACCTATCTTGATAAGCTGGTGAAAGGATCACTTATTTGTAAAGCCCAGGTGACCCTATCGTCACATGGCTGATGGGAACGGAACCCACCTTAGTGACTTTTACAACTGTCACTCCTTTATTTTGGACTAAAAGTCCTGAATGATTATTACGATCATTGTTGATATTATATTCATGCAATATTGTGTAAACTTGCTGGGCTTTGGCTCATGGGTGCTATTTGGTGCAGGTAAAGGGAAAGAAAAGCTCACCCAGCTTTGAGTGGAGAGCTTAGGTGGTGATGTGTACATATGCGGCCGCTTGACCACCACGGCCAAGGAGTTCTCAGAGGAACTAGGGGGTTTACCCTATTTTTGCCGCTTAGGTCGGCGGGTTGTAAATTTAAACTGTAATGACCATTTTGGAGTTGTAGATAATTTGTAAACGTTTTTATGGGCCCATGAACAGTTTTATGTTTTAAATAAAATATATCCTTATCTTTTGATTGGTTTTTCTCCTTAACCTGTTAATAACACCTAGAAGCACGTTTTTAACCAAAGAACTCGGGTAGTGAGTTAAATTCACGGTTCAACGTTCACAGTAAATGTGACTGTCCTGGGGTAACCAAGGCGTTACAATACAGGTAAAGCCAGCAAATGAATATATGTTTGATGTATTTAAAGAAGATATGTCATGGATTGTAAATCTTAAAGAATGAATTTGCACTTGCCATAGATTTAAGAAGGATGAAATGCCATGTGGTCATGCTATTGATGTGATGAAGGAGATGAACATAGACCCCTACGATTATAGTTCACATTACTACACAACAAAAGTATTGTTAGAAACATACGATGCAACTGTGTATCCAGTAGGGAAACAACAACATTGGGAATTACCAGAATTTTTCAAAGACATCATAGTGTTGCCTCCATTTGAAAGAGTGAAGGCTGGAAGACCAAAAAAAAGAAGAATTATAGCTGCTTGGGAAATTAAAAAGAAGAATAAGTGCAGCAAGTGTGGACAAAGAGGTCATAATAGGAAAACATGTCGAACCCGACCACCAAGAAGTTGAGAATAATAACACAGCAACACAAAAAAAGATGCTAGTTTATCAAATCACCTAAATAAATAACATTGGTTTCAATTTTTTTTTATTTTAAAAACTTAAACATTGGAAGGAAATTAATTAATGCCTGTTTCTCCCTTGTTTTAAAATGAAATATATTTTTTTATTGTCTTTATAGATTTTGGGACATATGCATGAGACTGATATTAAGTCATAATCAATGATGCCCAGTTATTCTTTTTAAAACATAATTGCTTATATTATGAGGATGTTGTTGTCTTGTTGCTATATAGTTGTAATAGTCAAACAAACAAAAATGACAAAGAATAGAAAGATGAAAGTCTGGAAATATATTGTAAAGGAAATAAGACCAACAAGATAACTGTTACCAAAATAAACCAAGAAACTAGACTATTATCTAGAAAACTGAAATTACATAAAAAAAAAAAACAATAAAACACAATGTTTGAAGTTGTTCTATTGTTGCTAAAAAGTTGTTGTCGACAAAAAAAATACACAATCATCAATCCTTCAAACACAATTTTTTGCATTTTCTTCCAACTTTTTACTAACTCTTTTAGGAGACTTCTTTCGAAGTTCAAATTGACTAGCAATGTTCTCTATTTGCTTCATTTTTCCATAAAAATAAAGAAGAACAATCAATCTAGAACGGTGATCTTCAACTGAAAAGTCACTTGATGGAATTTCCTTGCAATCAACAAAATACTCAGCAAATAATGCAACAAAATACCACAATCACTGCAAAATAGACACCATTTAATGGATTCGTAAAATGTAAACAAGCATTAAAAATATTAAATAGAACAAATAAAAAACATAGGACATTATTTACTTGTCCTCTTGTTAAGGCAATCCATCAACACTAACAACAGA
This sequence comes from Humulus lupulus, assembly GCF_963169125.1. NCBI lineage: Eukaryota > Viridiplantae > Streptophyta > Magnoliopsida > Rosales > Cannabaceae > Humulus > Humulus lupulus. The sequence goes on along the minus strand of NC_084802.1, from coordinate 29,640,720 downwards.
AAAAGGAGTCTTGGAATCAACAAAAATTGCACTAGAGTACTTTCTAATATTGTAAAAATTCAGCAACTCAAAAAACATTGGCAGCAAGACAGAATATGGCTCCATAGCTGCCATAGATGCAACTTCATGCCGCCCAGAAGTCAACGAGTTATACATGTAAAGAATCCTTTCCCTTATATTCAAACGCCCAAGAATCCAATGGCTCTCCTTCCTCATATTGATTGGAAACAAAACATTGTCACATTCAATCCATGGTTTACCACACATAAGCTTTTTATCTTTTATAAACTGAGCAACTGAATGCCTAAGGTTAAGAACTGATGCATCCCGATTCTTTTGCAAAAATTTATCATAAAGAGAAGATATGCTATCGCTAAAAAAACAATCTATTATAGTTAAGTTCACCTTAGGAGAAGCTGAATATTTCCCCTTCTTCCTTAAATAGTAGAATATGACATCAATATGCTGAAAACAACATGAAATAATAACAAAATAAATTCTCATAAACCACATCATGACAACATAAGCGCAACACCATTCCAACATTAGAAAAAAATACAAAAATTATATATAAGAACAAAAGAAAACCCACCGAGTCTGTTATACATTCTCCACAATGAGAAAGTGTGTGGAACCACAGCTTATCATTCACTGTATCAACTCCAAAGTCAAAGGCAGACTTAAATGTATTCTTACCCTTCAAATAAACATTATTTTTCTTAAAATAAAGGAAAAACATATTAAAAATAAAAATAATAATATAAAATAAACAACAACCCAAACCTTCATTTTTGAAACAATCTCTAGTCCATATAGCACATTTTCTTCAATTTGAAGCTGACTTAACCCATTGAAAAACGCATCAAAATATTTTTCACTGGTAGCCTTCAAAAATAAAAATCAAAAGTGAACAATGGAATAAAATAAATATTTTTTAAAAAATAAAATAAAAATAAACAATCTACCTTGCCTGAAACAATATCTTTTTCATCAATAACATCCTTAGACACAACAACATCGTTTTCAGCTATGTCATCCTTAGACAAAAAAACTGCATGATCTCCAAAATCCAAATATTCATTATAAACATCAAGCTCACGCTCCTTCTTAGGTTTCACAACATCGGATACAATTGCTAAAACATCAGTGTAACGACCCAAATTCGCTAATAAGGCTTAAGGGTCTTGATTAGTGTGCCTGGAGGGCATAATGGGAATTATGTGTGACTTTAATGAGTAAACTGCATGATTATGATCTAAAGCATGTTATATGACTATTTGAATATTCGAGATGCATGACTATGTGTATTAGTATGCATGTAGGCCCTGATTAGGTTAGAAGGGCATAATCGTAATTTTGGCCATTATGGGCATAACTGTATTTATATATGTGATAATTGTTGAGACCACATTATTATGTGGATATATCTGTGATCTGTGACTCGAGACGATCCTAGTGAGCGGTTTAGCGGAAAAGTCATGGCGGGGATTTATACCTGGCACGGGGCGAGCTTGGGGGTATAAATGGGCATTTAGTGAGTATATTGGAGTCTATTTTGACATCGAGGAATATAATTGGTGATTAATTAGGTATCGGGAGGTAAGCGGAAAATATTAGAGACACTCGAGGAATTAGTGGGAATTTGGTAAAATGACTAAAATGCCCCTAAGTGGATTAAAGGGTTTAAAATTAAAAGGGAGGGCATAATGGTCATTTGGCTGTTTAGAGATAGGTATTACTAAGGCTTTATGCTAAGTGGAGTTTGTAGAATGTAATAGAAGTCTGAAAAGAAAAGAAGGAAAAGAAAGGAAAAGAAAAGGGAGAAAACAGAGTTGTTTTCCTAGGAGTCAGTTGGTGATCTCCTTCACCATTTCTGGGTGTTTTCTTGGAGCAAAACTCAGAGGGGAACTAGGTTAGGCTGAGCAACAAGAATCCTGAGCTAGGCTTGAAGAGTTGAAAGGGCTTAGCAAGAACACACCATCACTTGAGGTAAAACTTTGTAGTTCCTTCAGTTCTGGTTTTGGTTTTTTAACTAAGGTATCTAAGCTGTGTTGATGGGGAATTCTAGGGAAGTTGGAACCAAGGGTTGAGGAAGAGCAATCTAAGGAGGTCTAGAGGCAACTTGAGGTCGAATTTCCATCAAAGGTATAAATTCTGAGCTTTTAACTTTGATGTTTTGACTGGTTTCTGCTGAGTTTTGAAGTCTAGAAGTGGCTATGGTGAATTTTGAGATTAGGGATGCATGTGCTTGGGTTTTGAGTATTTGGGATGCTTGGGATGAGTGGAGTGTGTTAATAAGCTTGTTTTTGAGTTTGGTGAAGGTTTGGAGAAGTTTTGGTTAAGTTTGGTTCGAGGAAATCGCAGGAAGGAAAAATGGGATGTTGGCTGTCTGTGACTAGCGCTACAGCGCTAGCCTTTGGGCGCTGTAGTGCTAGGCCATGCTTTCTAGGGGATTTTGGTTCTTCTTGTAGCAATGTAGCGCCCTCCTTAGAGCGCTGTAGCGCTGCCTTGTTTCCAGAAAGGGATTTTAGGGTTATTTACAAGGGTTTTTTACCAAGGGTTCGTGGTTCGATTCCACCACCTTGTTTGGTGGAACTAGGACTTCCCGGGGGCTCGGGATTGGTCTCGAGGCTAGGTTTTGGACTTGAGGTTTGGTGATGACTTTGACCTATGGTTGTGATTAGGTGAGCACTAGGACTCGAGGGGGATTGTGCTCAAGGAGTCAAGTGATCAAAGCTAGCGAATCTAAAGGTAAGAAAATTGCACCCGGTTATATGTTTGTGATGGGACTAAGTGCTCCCGATATTTGTATTATGTCAATGATGGTATTATGCCATGGGACATGTGATAGCGGCCTAAGGGTGCCATACACAATATTTGCGCACAGGGCGCGGCTTGGCCATTGGTAGCCAAGGACAGCTTAATATTCATTGAGCTCGGTTTAAGCGGGTCGGAGTCAGTGGGATAACGGAAGGTGCGGCCTGAGGGCGCTAACCCTAGTTATCATATGTGATTTGGTGTATGTTATAAATTGATATGTTTAGTATGCTGAATACTTGACTATTCTGAATGTTGATATGATTAAGAATATGTGGTGCAATATGAGATATTGGATTGTCTGTTGATTGCTTATGCTTTGCTATTGTGTTTTCTTGCTGGGCCTTGGCTCACGGGTGCTACGTGGTGCAGGTAAAGGCAAAGGCAAGTTGGACCAATCCTAAGATGGAGGGTTGTGGGGTGGAATGTACATAGCCAGTTGTTCGGTCACCATGGCCGAGGAGTGGATCAGGACAGAGATTGCCTAATTGTCTGTTTTGCCTTAATATGGCTAATACTGTATTTAGTCCTTGAATTTTTTGTAAACGGTTTCAATCTTAACATTTTTGGGATCCCGTGTAAACAGGAAATGTTTCTTTATGAAAAATGTGACTTTTGAGACCAAAACATTTTAACCCTAGTACCATTATAGTTTCAGTAACACGTTCTTAATTAAATGACTTGATTAGCAAGTCTAGCACTTTATAAACACACAATGTAACGGTCTTGGCATCCAGGGCGTTACAATCAGCCACCTGTAAAAACAACAATAGAAAAACACATTCACTGAAATTGGTCATTTTATTAACAAAATTGCAACACTACAACATTAACAAACCAACAATAATGAAAAAATAAAAAGAAATATGTACATACTTAAAAAAATATAATAACAATAACAATGAATATATAACTTTATGGAAGAAAAAAACAGTTGACAATAACAATGACCAAAACATAAAATATCCATTAAAAATATAAAATAATTACAACCATACAATGATAATTATCCAAAAAAATGGATATGCATCAAGCAACATAAATACATTAAAGTAAGAACAGGACAATAACTAAACCTGTTTTTAGTTCCAAAAATATAAAAAACAATGTTAAAAAAAATACATCTAACAAAATAACAAAAAACTAAAGTTTCAAACATAATAACAAAAACAATAAATAAATCTTCATTTTGATGCCATGATTGGACTGAAGTCGACTATGTAGATACCTTCTGTTCCATGTCACTCTCAGTGTCTTCACTATCAAACTCATTATCATCTTCTCCACTAATCTCATTTTGCTTTCTTTTAATATCTACACTAGAATTTCCTTCTTCCCCCTTGTCCTCGCCTTCATCTTTTCCAGCATCCTCTTCTTCTTCCTCGTTAACATCTTCTTCATTTTCATTACTCTTCTCACGATTGATGTCACTCCCTCTATCATCATCATCAGAATCATTCTCTTCAACCTACATTTAAAAACCAAAACATTGAACAACAAACATATATGCAGAAACCAGGGTTGTAACATAACCAGAACAATAACATAACAACATCTAAACAGCACTACCTTATCAAATGCATCCACAAAAACAGTATCAAACTTCTCCTACATAGAAGACAATAAAGCAGTAACACCAATAAATTGAGACTTCACATACTCCTTCAAATCCAATAACTCTGCAACCATTCATTCATGCTTAGACACCTACGAATCCATCTTAGCATTTAAAGAATCAAAATGAGTGCACCCACCAGGGAGGGTTGTTGGGATTTCACCACGAATAAGACCCACATTAGACACAAAATCTACTTTTGCTTCCCCAACTTCATCAACATCTGCGTTGAAAACAAATCCACCCAACTCGAAGATAGCAACCTCATTATCATTTGGCTTCAGATTTCTCAACATTAACTACAAAACAACCACCAAAAAACATTAAAATGTAATAGGCAGACAATGCTATAACAATAGTAAACTAACATATAAACAACATAAAACTATAACTTCTTAGCTGGAATATCAAAAACAATAACCTTCAACAATCTCAAATCAGAAGTACTAGAACAACTCCACCTAGCAATCCTCGGAATAGTTTCATAAACCAATTTTCAGTACTTCCCAACCATATAGCGACAACACTCATAAAACCAAACTTGAAACACATGTGGGCAACCAACCAATGTATAAAAGGTTTAACTTTCTTCTCCTCATTTGAATTTTGTACAGCATTGTACCAACTATCTAATTTACCCTTCAAAGACATAATGGTTTCATCAAAATATTTCTTACCCCAGGCGTACTCACTATAACGACCACTATCAACAACATCTAAATATTCACGCATAACTTGTTTTTCCTTCCTAGAACTAAGTAGAAACCACTGCACAAAATACAGAACAACCAACTTTACAGCAACTTCATCATCATCACCCCACATCTTAGCCCTAAAACACTCATGAATAGATTGTTTAGAAATCTTATCCAACCTGGACAATATTTATCCAAAAAGTTATTTGACTCTTGTTTGAAATTCAAATTATTGCACTCGCCTTCACAATCTAAACCAGAAATCAAAGCAAACTCTTCAATACTAAACCTCAACCTAATACCACTAACCATAACCCATAGCTCATACTCATTTGGCTGCTTAAGTTCCCTCAATAACAACCCATGGATTAATTGAGGTTGTGGATTAAATGCAGGAAGATTCAAGAAACTACCAAAACAAGTTTCAGAAAACATTTGTTTTTGTTTATCAGATAATTAGTTATTAAGGTCCTTAATAACCTTATAAGTACAACAAGATACAACCTGAGCGGTAAAATATTGCTTCAGATTGATTAAGTAATGCCAATCCTACAAAAAAAAATTAAATAAATAAATTAACAAAAATAGTAATGAAACAACCATAAAACAACAAAAATAAAAATAACATAAACAACAATGGACATAAAAAAAACAATAATAATAAAAAAAACACCAAAACAACCACACAACAACAAAAACAAATAGTAAACTTATAAACAGCAATAATAAAACAGAATAAAAAATAAAAATAAGCTCTGAAAACAAATTACTAAAACTATAAATTAAACTAATAACTTATAATGCAATTTCAAACAAACATTAAAACAAACACATTATCTGCATTCAACTGTAAATCACGATGCAACACACAATAAAATTCGATAAAATGTAAATAGAACAACAATAATAACACAACAAAACAACATGATTATATAAGAAACTTTAAAATGGGCAAATTAGTAAAACTTACAATACATATTCAAACAAACATTACAAGAAACAAATTCAGTACATTCAACAGTCAAAGTGAAAAAAAATGCAAAACCCTAAGAACCAACATTAAAACAATACAATACAAACAACATGCAAACCTTAACAACAAATTTCTTCGGATCATCTCCCACAACTTTGCTTGATTTCACCTTTTTTTCCTTCTTCCTTTCAACAGCATCAGAAACCAACTTCCGTTTCTGAGATTGGGATTTTGATGACTCGGCTTTGGGTGAGTTATGAGAGCTTGGTTTCTCTTCAATCAGCTTCACAGAAGCTTTCTTCCCCATCAGCAAAGCTTGTTTAGAAATCTTTGGAGACTTTGGAATTTTTTTAATAGAAGGAGAAGGAGTAGAAGATCACGATCGTAATATAGCCATAGATGATAGATAATGCTATATACAACAACAAATAACGTGGGCTTAAATGCTTCAATGATCGTTAAGAACACAATTTTTAGGGAAAAAATTAAGATACTAATGTGATCGTGGAGCAGAAATAAAATAGTGTGATCGTGGAGCATAAATAAAATGGAGAGAAAAGTGGAAGAGAGTATATCGTGAAAGTGGAAAGAGTGGGAAGTTGCCAGAAAAAATTCAAAAATAAAAAATAAACTTCATCAATACAAACTACGCGGAAGAGACAAAAGTAGTACTTTTGTAATAAGAAAAACATATGACGTAAACATAAAAAATGTGATTAGTAGAAAAGTAATTATTGCCATGTGCTAGTAAAAAAATTTATATTGTGATATATTTGGCACTTTATGTAAAATTTCCTATTTATATTAAGATAAAAGAAAAAATTATAACTTTATTATAGCAATGTGGTAGTAAAAAACAAAGAGTTTATACTTTCAATGAGTATAAAAATTTTTGTTTATCATTAATTAAGATGAATTATAAAGATCTTTGGTAGCTTTGCTCTGTTGTGTAATGACATCTTGTCCCTTTAGTTTTCATTTCTTACAAAATATAAAAACATGCAAACACTAGACCATCTCCGAGGGAAGATGCAAATATTGTGTTATATTTGGCACAAAAGTCAATAAGTGATATATTTGGCACAACTTTTATAATTGTACTCCAAAGCACAATTGTAAAAATTGATGCAAATGTGCATATTTCATTAATACTCATTTAATATTTATTGAGAATATAAAAAATAACAATTTTCATTTTTATTTTATTATTATCTAAAAATCTAACTATATAAAAAGTTTTCATTTACATTTCATGATATACTAAAAATAATAATAAAATATTAAACATGACATAAAAGTAAATAAAAAAGTAATTAATTAATGCTGCTCCAAATATACATCATGCTATATTCTGTGTTAATTATGACACAACTTTTGACACACCATTGGAGCAACTTTTTTGTAGAGTGTGCTATATTTTAACACTGCATCACTAATTTAGTACTTCATTGAAGATGTTCTTATGATATAAATAAAGACCATAAGATGTGACTAAGAGTATTTTTTATGCAGATTAAAGAACTATATATCGAGATATGAATGCATAATTATTTGATGATAGTACAATTTGACATTTAGTTCACTAAATATACAAATGCCCACTTACATTAAAATCATTTTTAAGAATCTATACCTTCACAGAATTGGTGTTTGCCTACTATGTCAGAAGAGTACTAGAGGTTTTGTTATTATGAAATCCAGGAAACAAGACAAGTTCATAGAATCAATTGAAGTGCTCTCTTTTATGGCATTGCCTTTACAACATCATTTACCTTTGCGATAGTTATGGTTCTAAAAAGAGAATCTTTCTTTACAAAGAAGACAATGTTCATATATACATATATATCTTGCATAATTGATCTTTCATTTTGTATATGGTTTGCCTAAATAAAGTAAAACTTGATTTAAAAATAACCTATAAAACCAAGTCAAAAGTTTCAAGTAATGGTGTGTGATTATTGATATGTATAATGCTGGATTTCAGATTTTAATTCATTGTATTAAATTTAGGTTTTCATTTACTAAGATTGTAGTTAATTACAATTTAATGTTATATAAATTAGTTGTATTTTATGCCACTTAATCATATTGTATATAAAAAAAAGAATTATGATATGTGCACCCAAAATATGTACTAAAACATTGCACACAATTATATGACATTTTTTCAGCGAGTTATATTTATTTCAAATAAAGCCATTATTTTTCTGGGAAATTTACACACACACATATATATATATATACATATAGGGATGGATTTTGTCCCGCCCGTGAGAAAATTGAATTCGTTTGGTTAAAGAACAATAGGCGTTGGATGTAAATCTAAGGGATGGGGTTAGTAATAGGTACATTTGTAGGGAAGGTAGGGGTAAGTAGTGTATTGGTTTACTAAATGAAGGGCAACCGGTTGCAAAATTACTATTAAAAAATTATGTAATCATTATTTTTGTAATAAAAAATTAATTTTTTTGAAAAGTACCTGACACGGACGTGACAATTACTTTGAAACTGTCTATCCCCTTAATCCCATTTCTGTCAAACCGCCCACAAACCATCTTCACTTTCTTCACTACTCCCATTGAAATCATTCAAGAACACTCACTTTAATGGTGAAAATGGTAATTTTCAAAAAAATAACATTATAGCCCATTTGGTTACGTTTAGTACCCTTCTTAGGTCATAGGAAAGCCATTCTAAACATTCAAAACCACCCGGAAATTCCCTAAAGCTCTAAACCCGAAATCTTTCTTTTTCTCTCTCTAGAAAATTCAAGAATGTCTCCTTCTACCACTCGTGTGAATCTCCTTCTCTTCCCACCATTTTGAACTGTTCAGAGGCCCTCTAAATCGTGCTTAAACAAAAAGAAACGAAGTCTTAACCACTTGGTTGTTGTTGACCGATTCTAAGCCTATGGTTAATGAATTTCTTTTATTTCTTTTCAAATTAAATAAAAGAAATGATGATCTTATTATAACTGATTTAAATTTCAAATTTAATCAATTAATTGAATTTTAAATCATATTCTAATGTCCTCTAAATGCCCATCAACCAAATTCAAACATAGAAATATTATGGTCATTTCATAATTACATGCAATTACAATTATTTAATCCATTCAAATAATAATGCAATAAACCATATAATAATATAAAATAAACTCATATCATATTATTAATTTTACTATGCTCATATCAATAATATTCACAACAAAAATAAATAATTAAATTAACCCACATAATTAATTATTTATTAGGCATTATGGACATGCCGGGATTTAAATATCATTTCAAATTCTCAAATATAAGAAATCGAGAATCTTTATTATCATTAGAATCTTTACATATCTAAACCCATAAATATGTAAAATGACAAAATACCCTCAATGGAAAAATTACGACACTCCCTTCCGGAAAAACAAATGTTACAATTATCCCTCCCTAAAAAAGAATTTTGTCCCGAAATTTACTTAAACAACTCCGGATACCATTGCAACATGACTTACTCGAATTCCCATGTTGTCTCTTCTGCAACATTATTCCTCCACAATATTTTCACCAAGGAAATAGCCTTATTCCTTATAACCTTATCATTTCATAAAGAATCTTCACCGAACGCTCATCGAAAGATAAATCCTACTGCAAACCCAATGTATCATAACTTAAGATATACGATGGATCTGACACATACTTTCGAAGTTGTGACACACGAAACATGCTGTGCACCCCGGACAACGATGGTGGTAAAGCTACCCTGTAAGCAACATTGCCTACTATCTCCAATATTTTAAAAAGGACCAACATATCTGGGACTTAGCTTTCTTTTCTTACCAAAACTCTTTACAGAGATTCCTTTCTGTGGTGTCCCTCAAAGAAATACGTGATCACCTACTTCAAACTCAACATGTCTTCGCTTCAGGTCAGCATAATATTTCTGTCTGCTTTGAGTTGTGATCATTCTAGCCCTGAACTTTTGAATAGCCTCATTGGTATGTTGAATAGCATCTGGCCCAAGAAGTTTTCTTTCTTCCAACTCATCCCAATGGAGTGGGGACCTGCACTTTCTTCTATACAACATTTCATAAGGTGCTACCCCGATGGTAGACTAATAATTGTTGTTATAGGAAAACTCAATCAGTGGCAGGTATCTGCTCCATGATCCTTGAAACTCTATGACACACACTCTCATCATATCCTCCAAAATTTGATTCGTTCTTTCGGTGTAGCCATCTGTCTCTAGATGATAAGATGTACTGAACTTCAACCAAGTTCCCATTGCTTTATACAAACTCTCTTAGAATATTGACATAAAACCGAGTGCCTCGATCACATTCAATAGAGTACGGTGTTCCATGCAACCATACTATCTCGTTCATATAACGTTCCACAAATTGGTCCATGGAAAGGGTCATTCGTACTGGTAGAAAATGGGCAGACATTGTATATCTATCCACTATCACCCAAATTGCATCGTACTATTTCATGGTCTTAAGTAACCCTATCACAAAGTCCATAGATATATCCTCCCATTTCCACTCCGAAAGATTCAACGGTTGTAGCAATCCCGCTGGTCTTTGATGTTCTGCCTTGACCTATTGACAAGTTAGGTATTTTGTCACATAATCCACTACATCTTTCTTCATTCCAGACCACCAATATAACGCCTCTAAATTATGATACATTTTAGTGATCTTGGAGTGAATTGAATATGGTGTAGTATGGGCTTTTGCCAAAATCTCCTTTTTAAGTTCCTTGTTATCATACATACAAATACGTCCTTGTATTTTTATTAGCCCGGTGTCTAATACAGTGTAGTCTTTTGCATTCTCATTCTGGATTTCTTTCTTTTGTTCACTTAACCTCTTATCTGCCATATGCTCTTCCTTGATTCTTTTGAACAAGATAGATTGCATTGTAGCCTTAGCAAGTTTCCATGTGATCAGTTCTATACCTGCTCGTTCCATATCTTCTAGAATCTGCCCAGATATTCCTTGCAAAGAAGAAACCATTCTCGGACCTCTATGACTAAGAGCATCAACTACTACGTTGGCCTTACCAGGGTGATACATTGTCTCCCCGTCATAATCTTTGACTAACTCTAACCACCTGCTTTGCCTCATGTTCGATTCCCTCTACTTGAAGAAATACTTTAGGTACTTGTGATCAGCGTAGATTTCATATTTCACCCCATAGAGGTAATGACGCCAAATCTTCAACGTAATGATCTAGAACAATTAAATAATTAATTGAGAAGAAAAAAAAAGAAAGATATTTTTTAAGTGGTTCAGTAGTTAAAATCTGCCTATGTCCACGAGTCACTTTTATTAACTTGTCTGAGTTAAAGCTTCAAGAAGGAGCAATTTCACAGAGCATTTCTCAGTACAAAGTTGTGCGTGAGTACAATGACTAGATCCAGGCTATTTATAGACTTGGTTACAAGAATATCTTCCCACAAGTTTAGGGAAGTTATAACATATATTCAAATTTAAATTCAAAAGAATATTTGAATAATAATGCAATTAAAATTCCTTATTTTAATTAAGATCCCATCAAATTAGGGATTCAATACACAGTTTAATATAATCCCTAAGAAATTGAAATTTCCTAACAGCTTTTCCGTGTGTATGTTTAATGCGTCCTCGAGCTTGAACACTGCTTCAACGTGCTTTCAAGATCACTCGTAGCCTCGAGCTCACCATTCCCATTGTCACCACCTCCTTGCCTAATCAGTCTGTCGAACTCATCTCTTTTAGGAGATTGATGCCTTTGAGCCTACCATTCATGTTTGAGCGTTGATGTCATAGCTCTGAAACTTCGTTACAATTTGTACAAGTATAATGCTAACATTTTTTAGTCCTAATCTTACTCATTATGAGCCTACATTTCGAGGTTGTTTATCTATTCTCGAAATTTGGGTGTAACATTTTGCCCTGTCAAAAGTGTTGGTTCGAATCCCATGAGAAGGAAACTTTTGAACTTCACTTTCAGTAAACGTGCCCACCTACCACACTTGAGTGTGGATATGTGTCAATGCAAGATTAGATATTGAGAGTACTCAAGTACTCTTTTCTCTGCACACGTCCTTTCCTATTCCTCTTTTTGCCGCCAATTTTTGAAATCAAACATGGTCCATTGGATCACGTTTCAATCTATTTCAAGGGCTTAGATTAATCCCATAATGCCACCTTTTGGCCTATTTAAGCTCCCATTTATCTCCTCCATCCTCACTTCTACAATCTCAACTTTCAGAAAAGAAACTTGAACCAGAGCCCCAAATTTTTTCATGTTCTCCAAGCCAAAAAAGCAACGCAATCTCCACACCTTCGGTTCTATAAGATCGTTCCTACTTTTGATTTTCTAATCCATGGTCTCTTCATTCCCAAGACTGACCTTGTGTAAGTTCTATAAACCTTACTTTCTCTGAATATCACATTTTTTTCTTAGTTTTCATGCATGAGAAAACTCTTTTGGTTATTGCTATTTCTTGAAATCTTCTTTGTAAAATGGAGTTTTTAATTTGTATAAGTGAGCATTTTTTACAAATAAAGATCTATTTAAGCAAAAAATTTGGTAAATTTCTGGCAAAAATAACATCTTTTTTAGGTAATGGGGTAATAGGCTATAGGTTTCGTGTAATGTAAGGAATATGTTTTTGAATTAGGGTTTTGATGCACATAAATAGATGGCATCTCCTTTCTAGGTAACTAGCCATTTTTCCCTAGAAATTCGGGATACCCCAAGTTGGAAGTAACCGTCCCACTCTCGATGCCCCGAGCTTATAACAACTCGATCGTGGCATTTGAGCAATCTCGTCATTCCGAATCTTCGGGCTCGATTTATTCTATCTCATTATCTTGAGCTTGCAAACTCGAGTTATCAAGATTTGTTTTCTTCTTATTTTTTTAAACAATGGCCCCTCAACCTTTTCTTTCTTGTTAGATGATGCAGTCTTCAGAGAATTAGTGGGGGACCAAGCTTGAACTCCCTTACCACCCACCGTTTCCTCGAGTTGAATCTCTGTTCACTCAAAACCAATGATTAATTCAGGAGCACAAAGAGCACCTTGAACGGGAAGACATACGAGCTCACTTCCGATGTCAGATTAATGAGGTAAAAGAAGGGAAAAAAAAAGGAGACTGTGGTTTGTCGATTATCCAGACCCAAATCCTGAGGTCCGACCAATACCACTAGACCCAGAGCATAAGGTCACAGTAGCATTTTCCCCAGGAAAACTCTCCTTCGAATTCATGGAGAGTACATAAAATCAACTAATCAAACAATCTACCTCCAAAGTCCCTTCTGCCCCGACCTTGGAGAGTTCTTTCTTCGAGGCCAAACATTACTAGAGTTCCATCAGATCCACAAGACAGATTTCAGAAATTTGGTCTTATCATGGACTAAAGCTGTCCGACAAGTTGGTATGTTGACCCGCCAGCTCCAACGAAAGGAGTTGCTTTGCTCTGGGTGAAGGCAACCTGAAGAAAAAAATCAAGCTCGCGGCCTGGAGTTGCGAGCACATGCGAGCTAGGGCATTACTACCCTTAAAAGATTATTCCAAGAATTTTATCGACTATGTCGGTATTGCCCCGTTTCAGTACCAGTCCAACTCATACAGAGTCTTAGCGGCACTAAGGTCGCTATACCATGAGAAAAAATTGAATGGACCCTCAGTACACAAGATTATGTATCTCTTTTGCCTAAAAAGCAATCCTTCCTGAGCTCACGGTGGGGATGGCTTCTACTATTTGTCGAGTTATCCAAAGGAGAGAAGGTTATTCGAGGACATACCTAATCATTCTCCCAATTTCAAGACCATTTTCTTTTTGGACAGACGGTCTCGATATGTAACGATCCAAAAATCACTAATAACCTTATTAGTATGCCGGGAGGGCATAATTGGTTTTTGTGTGAATTAAGTAACTTAATGCGTGATTCCGTGATAAGCATGCTTGTATGATTATATGAATATATGAAATGAGGGCATAAATGTGACTATATGTTATAATTGTGACGATCACATTATTATGTGGATATATTTGCAGCATGCAACTTGAGGCGATCCTAGAGAGCCAGTTATCGGAGAAGTCACAACGGGACCCAATACTTGGCTCGGGGCGAGTCAAGGGGTATTTCGGGTATTGGATGGTTATTTGGGTTATCGGGTTATGGAAATAAATAATTGGAGATATATTTGAGGTTAGGAAGCCTAGGAGGGAATACTGGGGAAATTTACCATTTTTCCCTCGGGGACATTTTTGGTACCCCGAGCTGCGGGATTGACTTAATAAGTTAAGGATGGATCAAACAAAAGTGAGAAAACAGTAGAATTTACCCAAGCCGACCCTTTTCTCTTTTCTCTCTCTCTCAAGGGAAACCACAGAAACTAAGAAAAACTTGGCTGGAAACTCAGAGAATTGAGTTGAAGTTTTGGAGTTTAACCCAGTAGTAGCTAAGGAATCCAACCGGGAACTGAGGTAAGCCTTGAATTATATTTTTGGTCATTTTATTATGTAGCTTTGGGCTGGATTCTAAGAGTTCTTGGGTTTTGAATTTAAGACTGAATTGAGGCTAAGGACTTGAGAGTTAGCTCAGCAATTTCTTGGAGGATTGGTTCTTCAGTGAAGGTAAGTTAGTGTCTGAATTATGTGTTTTCCTGACTGGTTTACGTGTTCTTGAGCTTGTGGGTTTCAAAGATTAAAATGTTATTTTGATGAGTTCTAGGCTAGGTTTCTGTTGGGTTATGCTTCTGGAAACATGTTAGAATGTTTGTGATAATTGAATTGTATCATTAGGAAGGTTTTGGGTGGATTTGAGTGTTAAAAATGGTGGGTTTTCTGGGTATGAAGAGGTCGGGCTGCAGCTCAGTTCTTGGTGTGTTGCGGCCCTCTAGAACAGATGGTAGCTGAGAAAGAAGGGCGGGCTGCGGCATGGGGAATGCTGGGTCGCGGCCCGTGTCTGTTCTTGGGCGAGGCTGGGCCTTTGGAAAGAGGCGCGCCGCGGCAGAGAAGGCTTGGGTCACGGCTCTTAAGGGCATATTTGGCCTTAGGGAGGTTTTAGGCATGGGAACCTAATCTAGAGTGCTCGGGATCGACTCCACCACCGTGTTTGGTGGAATTCGATGTTCTGAAGGCTAGAACTTGGTCCGGAAACCTTTATATAATTATTATTGATGGAATCCCTTATCTTGGTTATGACTAGCTGTAAGCTAGGGCTCAGGAAATGGAACGTGCTCAAGAATCATCTCTCGTAACTAAAACACTTGGAATTAAAGGTAAGAAAACTGCACCCGATTGTGAATTTATAACGGGACTAAGGGCTCCCTGTTTTTGTATACATTAGGAAGGATGGTATTATGCCATGTAAATAATAAACAAACGACCTAAGAGTGTCGGAGTTTACACTGGCGCACAGGGTGCGACTCAGCCACTGGTAGCTGAGGACAGCTTAATATTCACTGAGCTTTGTTTAAGCAGACCGAAGTCAGTGGGGTAAACAGAGGGTGCGACCTAAGGGCGTTGACCCTGATTATCGTGTGATTTGGTTATCATTGTTAATTAATGAATTTGGTATGCTGAGTAATTGAGTATTAACTCGTGAATTTCCTGATTGTACCTATGGATTATGTGACTAGTATGGACCGTTAAGTGTATGAACATGTTTAAAGAGTTATTTGATTATTATCATTGTTTGTACTATGATATTATGTTTTCTTGCTGGGCCTTGGCTCACGGGTGCTACGTGGTGCAGATAAAGGCAAGGGTGAGCTTGATCAGCCCTGACTTGGAGAACTCTAGAGGCGGAATGTACATGACTAGTTGCTCAGCCGCCACGGTTGAGGGTGGAACAGGAACAGGAGAACCATCAATGTCTGTTTTTCCCTTAGAGTGGCTAGTGGTTGTTTGTACCCTGGAAATTTTGTAAACTAACCTTTGAATGTTATTTCTTTTGGAATCCCATGAACTCAATGTTTATTTATATAAAATGAATTTTTCTTGACCAAAATCTTTTAACTCTAGTTCATTAATGGTTTTAGTGACACGTTTTCAACTAAATGACTTGATTAGTAAGTCCTGCACCTCTATAAATACACAGTGTAACGGTCTTGGCCACCCAGGGCGTTACACGATCCATCCAGATTCTACTCGTTTCAACGGATTTGTAAGTATTATGTCGTAGCTTTCTCTTCGATTTTTTCATTTCAAGCTCGAAATACTCATCCAAATTAACTATGAAGCCAATTACAACCACCCACAACCCATTAAGAACATGAAAGACCACAAGGAAGAAATTATAAAGCGTCTGTATGGTCAGTGATCCTTCAACTATCTCATTCACGAGGACAAGCTCTAATAATTCGGTCTCCTCGGCGAAGGCAAGTCTACAGTTGATGCTGGGATTCTCAATTTCTCGAGATGGGAAGCGTCCTTGTACCGACTGCCAAGCTTCCCTCCAAAAGGAAGCACTTGAGCTTACATTCTCGGGCTGCTATTTATCTCTTAGTCAAACATTCATGCTTGGGAACTGAGGCACAAGACGAGGCCTCTTTGAGTTCGTCTGACGGAGGTAAAGTTATGTTAGACCTATCTATGTGGTCTCCAACTCTTCTAAAACAAGAGCCCAACGTCGTATTCCTTTTATAAGATCCTCAGAACAATTTCGTGACCTAGTCTGGGGTAGATCTTAAGGTGCATAGGTACGACGGTGATAGGTGTCATATGCCGTATCAAATTTAAATATTTATTTTATTAATTACTTATACCAGCTACTTCAGTATAGCGATAAATAAGGATCGAACCCACGAGGACTATGATCAACTTATTATTCAATATAAGAACTAAATTGAAATTTGATAGGGGTTTTAATTTTTAAAAACTGAAAACATAAAATGAAATAATGATCAAAGATTAAACAACTAAGAATAAAACGATATTAAAGAAATAGTCAAGAATTACTCTCCACCTTCGACAATCAATCTATCCACAATCACAAATAATATTCCCTATTCCCAATTAAATCATTAACCCCGCAGATAACACTTAAGCAGTCAATTATCCCAGTTTTCCTATTATAATTAATTAAAACTAAGTGATCTTAATTAATCTTTTTTACCCAGTAATAGACCCATTAAGCATGCGATCTATTTAACCTAGTAAAAGCATTACACTCTATGGAAACATGTTAATCTAGGAAACAAAATTCATTAAGCATGCAATTCATTTAACATAAGTTATATTTTTCATCACAATCAAAATACCCATAACAATACCCTAATTGAAATTTATCACTCTACTTAGAATCCTAAACCATTAGGTGAATAGAAATCCTAAGATGATAGTAGAATAATGTAAAACCCTAATTAGTTGGCCACCTAACAAGATCTCACAATATTCATAGCATGCAATTAGAAAAATAGAAACAATTTAATACAAGGGAATATAAGGAATAAAATTTATGATTGCATTCAAGATCTCATGTCTAGGGTCTTGAAATAACCCTCAACTACAAAGAAAAATACTCCATAATCACATTCATATTCACAAACATAAATATTCAATGAAAATAAAAGAGTTTTGAGAAGAAAGAAAAACTAGATTGCAGAATGTATATGATGATGTCTTTTATCCTCCTCTGCTGCTCTAGCCTCTAAAATTCACAATCCAAAGTTATATTAAAAGTTAACCCTAACCCCTTTTATAGCCCATTAAAAATTACATTCAAAAATCAAAATTTAAGAAAAAAATTATATCGTAGGTCGCGGCCAGTGATTCTTGGTGGCTGTGACCATGAGACTGTTCTGGGAAAAATACGCGCTCTAGTAGCGGCTAGAAGTTTATGGTGGTCGCAGCCACTAGTCTCTGACTCCCAGGGCAAGGACAGTGATTCTTGGTGGCCGCGGCCAGCGACCATTTTCAACACGCGTGCATTTTTCTTCATTTTTTTTGTTTCTTCAACTGCAGTCACTGATGGCATTTTAACCATAACTTCCTCGATATCTCGATATAGCTCAAAATTGGACGATTCAAAAATCTATGGAAAGCTAAGAAAAATATCTAAAACTTGTATTTCTTGAAAGAGTTTCAAAAGAGCATTGAAAAATTATCAAAATCAAGTGTGAAGTTTCAGACTTGTAATTACGAGATTAACCATTGCTTGTAAAACATCTCAAATTCATTATTTTTCATCCAAATGTCTTGAAAATCATAAGAACACAAATAAAATAATTAAACATATATAAATAAATAATTGTAGTGTTCCGGAATATTTACTTAGCTAGCTAGATAGTAGTAGTAGTTTGAATGTTTGGGGATTTTTTAATTTAAAAATAGCCTTAACCACTTGGACCTACCTTTGAACGATTTTGACCAAGTTTTGGGTGTCTATTGAACGAAAATTCAAATCTTTTTCATTTTATAATCATTTATTTATTCAAATTAAAATGGGTTAGTTCACTCCTTGAACTCTATAAATAGGACCTAGTACTCAGCCATTTTCTTCATTCTTCAAGCTGTCTTCAGAGCCTCCAAGTTGCTAGTGTTACTATAGAGAGAAACATTTGGGTTTTGGGTTAAAAGCTTTATCATTCTAAGTTTTTCTAAACACTTAGGAAGTGAGATATAGTGAGATTTCAGAATTGTGTTTTAGATCAATCCATAAGTTCATTCAAGGTATTCTTATTCCTAAGTTCAGTTCTTTGGTTTTCTTTTATTCAGATCCTAACTTTTGTTTATGATTCTTGATTAGGTGTTTAAGTTTCTTGAAAACTTAAGGTTCTTTTGGGTAAGTTTCTACTTGGATGGTTTAGTGTTCTTTTCATCTCTTTTTCTTTAGAAACTCACCATTTTTACTATTAGTTTATAGGAGTGTTATAATCCTGTTCTTGTTCCCAAATATCCTGGTTTTTGGTAAGGAAAATAGGATAGATTATATGTGTTTATATGTTTATGTTATTATATGTTTTATGTTATGATAAGTATATTTATGTATGAATATGTCTTGTAGTCATTTGGGGCTTATAGCTGCTTAGATAGCGAACCCCAATATTTTATGTCGCTTGGGACTTATAGTTGCTTAGATAGCAAACCCCAAGATTATTTATCATTTTCATGGTTTAGAGTTATGATTTATCCAACCTCGACTAGTAGAGGACCTAGATGGGTTATCATATACTACCATGTGATCTAACCTACCTAGATTAGTAAACAGAGGACCTAGATGGTTTATCACATGCCATGTTAATGAGTTAATGCCCATTAATATTGTAGTCCTATATGATATATATTTTTATAGTCATATGTTTTATAGTATATGTTTATGATATAGTCTTATGTTTATGATTTATGATTTACGTTTTTAGTAGATTTTCCTTGCTGGGCATTAGGCTCATTCCTTTATTTTTAGTGTGACGCAGGAAAATGATTATGGAAGGCGGAAGGATTCGTGGTAGCTTGGCTTGTGTGTTAAGGATGAATGGATTCAATCGACTGTGTGTCGATCAAGGATGACGTTAATTTTTAGTCTTTTAAATTATGTTTTGATGTAATTCCTCACTTAGTTTTTGAACAATTGAATTAAAGTTTATGTTTTATGTTTTATGTTTTATAAACAATGGGATCCTATACCAAATCTATCACATTTTATATTTTTTTTATATTATCTTATATTTCATACAATATTTTGAATTTTCAATAAAGATATGTTATTTCTTATGTTTGTATCAAAATAGTAGCTATGTCTAGTAGTTTTAATGGTCCAAGGTCTTAGAAATAGTTGGGTCATTACAGTTGGTATCAGAGCAACTATTCATATGCATGAAGTTCTCCTGGATACACACGCTCAAGCTCGAAATCTAACTGCCAATGTAAGTGTTTGCGTTATAGTTATTATGTTGATGTGTATAGCTAACATTTTATCCCTTATGTTTTCAGTTAAGAATGGATGGAGCCTTGACCTATGAGGATATCCGAGCCATTAAGGCATTAAAAAGGATTAAAGCCAAGGAATACAGTAGGAGTGTTAGAAAGAATCACTCGGAGATTACTCTTATTCCACAAGGAGATAGTTCACCTCCAAACTACTAAGCAAATCATGATGAGAGCTATGGAGCAATATGTTTTGGTGATTAGGCTTTTTAAAGATTATCCTTCTGTAATTTCATCTTTAGAAGAAATATGGGAGACTATAGATGATGAAGATGAATTACCAGTAGCTATAAGATATTATTTTCTCATACTTAGGTTCACCTATAAGATGGAATTCCAATTCACTAATGAGAAAAAACATAGAATCTTTACGAATCTTCCCTGAGGAAATTTTGAGGCTCAAGATAATGATGATTATGAGGAGATAGATGATAATATGTTAGATGAAGGGTCAGATGTAGAAGATCCTGATTTTTAGATTATTTTATTTCTTTCTTTGTTTATTTATTTATTTATTATCTTTGCATTTATGATTGTACTTAGTGAAAACTTTCTTCCAAATGAATATTATTGTTATTTTTGAATGACATGTATGAGTTTGATTTTCTTTTACAATCATAATAAATAAGAAATTTAATAAATAATGACCAAGTTCGGTGAGGGTGGATACAAATCAATGGATCGAGTTCTATAGTGAGAGTTAGGGGGCCATAGTAGTGGGAACGATTTTACTGATCCCAGCCCTCCGTCAATATGGTTAACTTTGGAACAGCGATGAGTTTCGAGGTTGAGAATTAAGTCATATAGGATGATTAGAAACAGACTTAGAAATAATAAAGATGGCTTATTTTTCTAAGTATAGAAACACACCCTAATTATAAAGAAGGCTTATATATTTTTTTCATAAGAAATCATAACTAATAGGTCTGAGTTATGTTTGCTTAGATTAAGTTTTTCCTTAGAGCCTATTAGGATAAGTTCTAACATGTTTATCTCGACTGTTAGAACTCTACTGAAGATGTCGCTCAGAAAGTCTGTACGCACAAATGCCAATGCCTCCAGCGCCGCTCATGAGACTAATGAAGCCCCTCTAGTTCGTTGAAGGGGAGTGCATGCTACCACTGCTGCTGCTAACCAAAGTGCACAGCCACCTCCGGTTAACAACACCGAAGAAATTGTCAGACTACGACACCAAGTGTAGGAATTGCTGCAGCAACAGCAACAATAGGCCCAACCGCAGCCACAGACTCAGACTCAGCCTCAGCCGCAGCTCCAGCCTCAGCAAATGGCTCAAGCACCCTAACAAGTAGGTCCTTATGGGGACTGGCCAATGGCGAACTAAGCGCCCTACCCAGCTCAGTACATGGAGCCAATCTACGAGCAGTTTTGTAAGCAACACGCTCTAAACTTTGAAGGGACCACCGACCCCTTCAAGGCGGAAGAATGGCTCAGAAATGTAGAGCCGATCCTAGAGCACATGAATCTCGGGAATGCAGACCGCATATCCTGCATTTCGTCTCTTTTAAAGAAGGATGCTAGAATATGGTGGGACTTGGTTCAGCAGACTCATGACGTCACCAATATGACATGCACTAGATTTGTGGAGCTCTTCCACAAGAAGTATTACACCTCGGCAGTCATCGCTACAAGGGTCGAGGAGTTCACCAGTTTTGAAACAGGGTAATTTGACATTAGCAGAGTATGCTTGGCAGTTCAATCGACTAGCCAAGTTTGGTCCAGAGCTGGTCCCAACCAATTTTCTAGGTTACCAAGTTTGTAAGAGGACTCAGATCAAAGACTTTGATGTGATACTGGGCATGGATTGGCTAGCAAGGCATGGCTCAACCATTGACTGTAGACGCAAGCAAGTGACGTTGGAGACTCCTGACGGTTAGACATTATGCTTTATGGGAAAAGTTTCAGGACTATGAACACAGCTTATTTCATCTCTCAAAGCTCAGATGATGATAAAGAAAGGATGTCACGCGTTCTTAGCTAGCGTCACGGATGTGGTAAAGGAAACACCACTAAAGGTTGAAGACGTCCGCATTATAAAGGAACTCCAAGAAGTATTTCCTGACGACTTGCCAGGGTTGCCGCCAACTTGGGAAATTGACTTCACAATCGAATTAGTTCCGGGCACCGAGCTTATCTCCAAGGCACCATACCGGATGGCACCTACCATACTCAAGGAGTTAAAGACACGGCTACAAGATCTCTTAGACTTGGGTTTCATTAGACCAAGCCATTCGCCATGGGGAGCACTGGTCTTATTTGTGAAGAAGAAGGATGGAAGCATGCAGATGTGTAAAGATTACCACGAGGTGAATAAGGTGACAATTAAGAATAAGTACATGCTATCCTGGATTGACGACTTGTTTAACCAACTCCGAGGAGGGACCGTGTTTTCAATGATTGATCTACGGTCCGGGTATCTCCAGGTCAAGGTACGGGAAGAGGATATTCATAAGACAACTTTTAGAACTCATTTTCGATATTATGAGTTTCTAGTTATGTCTTTTGGTCTTACCAACGCTCCAGCCTCATTTATGGATTTAATGAATAGGGTCTTCAAGGATTACTTGGAAAAATTCGTTGTAGTGTTCATCGACGATATTTTGGTGAACTCAAAGGATGAAGTCGAGCTCGAGGAACATTTAAGGATGACCATGTTGCGATTGAAAGAGCATCAACTTTACACCAAGTTCAAGAGGTGCGAATTTTGGCTTTCTCAAGTAGCGTTCCTCGGCCATATAGTATCCAAGGACAGAGTTGCTGTAGACCCAACTAAAGTAGATGATGTGAAGGATTGGCCAAGACCTAAGAACGGTTCAGATTTTAGAAGTTTTCTTGGGCTAACAGGTTACTATCGGAGGTTTGTAGAGGGCTTTTCTAAGACAGCCACACCGCTCACCAACCTGACCCGGAAACAGCAAAGATTCAACTAGACGAATAAGTGTGAAGAGATCTTCCAGTTGCTTAAGGATAAGCTATGCTCAACACCAGTACTTTGTGTACCAACACCCAACCACAAGTTTGTAGTCTACTATGATGCGTTAAAGCAAGGTTTGGGTTGTGTGTTGATGCATAATGATAAGGTAATAGCCTACGCCTCAAGGCAGCTGAAGGAGTATGAGCAACGCTATCCAACGCATGATATGGAGTTGGTAACGGTGGTCTTTGCATTAAAAATCAAGCGCCACTATCTTTATGGAGAACGGTGTGAGATTTATACGGACCACAAGAGCTTAAAATATTTCTTCACGCAGAAGGAGCTCAACATGAGACAACGCAGGTGGTTAGAATTAGTAAAGGATTATGTCTGCGAAATCCTATACCACCCGGGAAAAGCAAACGTAGTTGCTGATGCGCTAAGCAGAAAGAGTTATGAAAATCTAGAAGCATTAGCTGGAATAGAAAATCCGCTACAGCAAGAGCTGATCAATGCCAAAATAGAAGTAGTCATTGGTAAACTGGCTAACTTATCCATCCAATCAACTTTGTTAGAAGATATACGGATCGAACAAGGGCATGATGACACATTAGTATCTCATATAGTTGTAGTTAAAGAAGGCAAGGCCACATATTTCTCGATATCAGGACAGGGGTTCTTGAGATATAAGGACCGGGTATGCGTGCAAAATGATCATTTAATTGAGATGAAAATCTTAGAAGAAGCGCACAATACCCCATACTTAGTTCACCCAAGGTCGACAAAGATGACTCGCGATCTTAAAGCACTGTATTTGTGACGCCCCACGTCACTATGGCTGCTTTCTGGAATGACGACTGGCCCTACAAACCAAGACAAGTCTTTTCAGCATGCTTTGTACTCACTCACATGCTTCCTAGGAAAACTTCCCAGGAGGTCACCCATCCCTAGATTACCCCAGGCCAAGCACACTTAACTTTGGAGTTCTCAAGTGATGGGCTACCGAAAAGAAGATGCATCTTCCTGATATAGGTAGTACCCATCAATCCATTTAAGCCCTCTTCAACTGTGTAGTCCCATACCTACACAGTCTTAGAATCATTACACTTGACCTTCCCCAGGTGGTGTGGGATTGCACAACTTACCCGGTCTTTCCCCTTACGGATCACGGGATTCTGACTGTCACAATCACCCCCCCTTACGGGCCCGACGTCCCCATCGGCCACACTTCCGGCTGGGTCAAGGCTCTGATACCATTTGTGACGCCCCACGTCACTATGGCTGCTTTCTGGAATGACGACTGGCCCTACAAACCAAGACAAGTCTTTTCAGCATGCTTTGTCCTCACTCACATGCTTCCTAGGAAAACTTCCCAGGAGGTCACCCATCCCTAGATTACCCCAGGCCAAGCACGCTTAACTTTGGAGTTCTCAAGTGATGAGCTACCGAAAAGAAGATGCATCTTCCTGATATAGGTAGTACCCATCAATCCATTTAAGCCTTCTTCAACTGTGTAGTCCCATACCTACACAGTCTTAGAATCATTACACTTGACCTTCCCCAGGCGGTGTGGGATTGCACAGCTTACCCAGTCTTTCCCCTTACGGATCACGGGATTCTGACTGTCACAGTATTGGTGTCCAGGAATGAAGAAAGATGTTGCAGAGTATGTGTCTAAATGCTTAGTATGCCAGCAAGTGAAAGCAGAACATCAGCAGCCTACGGGCTTATTACCACCGCTTAGTATTCAAGAATGGAAGTTAGATGACATAGCCAAGGATTTTGTGACAAGACTACCACGAACAAATAAGCAGCACGACTCGACTTGGGTAGTAGTAGATAGACTAACCAAGTCAGCTCACTTTCTGCCTGTCAAGACTACGTACACAGCAGATCAGTACGCAGACGTTTATGTCCGAGAAATAGTACGACTGCATGGAATCCCTAAGACCATAGTATCTGATAGAGGATCGGTGTTTACATCGATATTTTGGGGAAGCTTGCAGCAAGCCATGGGTACCAAGTTAAGTCTTAGCACAGCATTTCATCCTCAGATCGATGGTCAGTCCGAGCGTACCATACAGATTTTAGAGGATATGTTGTGCGCTTGTGTACTCGATTTTGGAGGATCATGGAGTAAGTATTTGCTACTAATAGAATTCTCCTACAACAATAGCTACTAGTCAACGATCGGGATGGCACCCTATGAGTTACTTTATGGAAGAAGGTGTCGATCGCCTTTACTTTGGGACGACGTAGGAGAAAGGCAACTTCTTGGACCCGAAGTTGTTAGAAAGTGTATGCTCGCTGCTCAAAGCCATCAGAAAAGTTATGCGGATGCCAAGCGGCGTGATGTGGAATTCAAAGTCAGAGACCAAGTCTTCTGAAAGATATCTCCTATGAAAGGTGTGAAGCGGTTTGGAAAGAAAGGCAAACTTAGTCCCCGGTTTATAGGTCCTTTTGAGATATTGGACAAGGTGGGAACAGTTGCATATAGATTAGCCCTACCAGTAGCTCTAGCAGATAGCCACAATGTGTTCCACATCTCGATGCTGCATAGATATGTGTCAGACCCATCTCACATCCTCAAGTATGATACGATAGCACTCCAGAAAGACTTGAGTTACGAGAAACAACCGGTTAGTATCCTAGATAGAGGTATGAAGGAATTATGGTATAAGAGTATTCTGATAGTCAAGGTCCTATGGAGTAATAGATCTGAACGGGAGGCAACGTGGGAGTTGGAGGAAGACATGTTAGCATAGTATTCGGAATTGTTTGGTAAGTAAATTTCGGGGACAAAATTATTTTAAGTAGGGGAGAATTGTAGTGTCCCAGAATATTTACTTAGCTAGCTAGATAGTAGTAGCAGTTTGTAGTATGCTAGATTCCGTGGATTTTGGTTCAAACCAGGACTTAGTTGGAAACTCATAGCAACAGTTATGGATTTTATAAGTGTAACCTATAGTTTAGAAATATTTAATTATAAAATAAGGTTTGATTAATATTGCTGGTCCTAGATATATTATTTATTATAACCTAAGGTTTAGATAGAACCATTAAGAGCATGACATTTGTCATAATTATGATTATTAAGGAAATTAAGTATTTTAATGAATAGTTTTAATAAAAGAAAGATCTAGAAGCTCTAGAACCTTCCAAAAACTGTAAGGATCACGTTTAGACTCAGTCAAACCTGTTTATCCAATTCACAATATGCTGAAAAAGTGCAAATACGTGTTTGATATATCAACGTATGTCGATATATCGCAGCTATAAGGGCTGATATATCGCCTACGGGAGATACAGAAAACACGTCGACTTTGCACGAACGTACGAACAGGGCTTGGGATTAGGGTGGAGCCGATATATCGCCCAGGGTAGGCGATATATCGCCCCTGGTGATATATTTTTGAATGTTTGAGGATTTTTTAATTTAAAAATAGCCTTAACCACTTGGACCTGCCTTTGAACGATTTTGACCGAGTTTTGGGCGTCTATTGAACGAAAATTCAAATCTTTTTCATTTTATAATCATTTATTTATTCAAATTAAAATGGGTTAGTTTCACTCCTTGAACTCTATAAATAGGACCTAGTACTCAGCCATTTTCTTCATTCTTCAAGCAGTCTTCAGAGCCTCCAAGTTGCTAGTGTTACTATAAAGAGAAACACTTGGCTTTTGGGTTAAAAGCTTTATCATTTCAAGCTTTTCTAAACACTTGGGAAGTGAGATATAGTGAGATTCCGGTATTGAGGTTTAGATCAATCCATAAGATCATTCAAGGTATTCTTATTCCTAAGTTCAGTTCTTTGGTTTTCTTTAGTTTTCTTTTATTCAGATCCTAACTTTTGTTTATGATTCTTGATTAGGTGTTTAAGTTTCTTGAAAACTTAAGAATCTTTTCGGTAAGTTTATACTTGGATGGTTTAGTGTTCTTTTCATCTCTTTTTCTTTAGAAACTCACCATTTTTACTGTTGGTTTATAGGAGTGTTCTAATCCCGTTCTTGTTCCCAAATATCCCGGTTTTTTGTAAGGAAAATAGGATAAATTATATGTGTTTATATGCTTTATGTTATGATATGTATATTTATGTATGAATATTTCTTGTAGTCATTTGGGGCTTATAGTTTCTTTGATAGCAAAACCCAATATTTTATGTCGCTTGGGGCTTATAGTTGCTTAGATAGCAAACCCCAAGATTATTAATCATTTTCATGGTTTAGAGTTATGATTTACCCAACCTCGACTAGTAGAGGACCTAGATGGGTTATCATATACTACCATGTGATCTAACCTACCTCAATTAGTAGATAGAGGACCTAGATGGTTTATTACATGTCATGTTAATAAGTTAATGGCCATTAATATTGTAGTCCTATATGATATATGTTTTTATAGTCATATGTTTTTTAGCCATATGTTTATGATATAGTCTTATGTTTATGATTTATGATGTACGTTTTTAGTAGATTTTCCTTGCTGGGCATTAGGCTCATTCCTTTAGTTTTAGTGTGATGCAGGAAAATGATTATGGAAGGCGGACGGATTCGTGGCAGCTTGGCTTGTGTGTTAAGGATGAATGGATTCAATGGACTGTGTGTCGATCGAGGATGACCTTAATTTTTTAGTCTTTTAAATTATGTTTTGATGTAATTCCGCACTTAGTTTTTGAACAATTGAATTAAAGTTTATGTTTTATGTTTTATAAACAATGGGATCCCATACCATATCTATCACATTTTATATTATCTTGTATTTGATACAATATTTTGGGTTTTCAATATAGATATGTTATTTCTTATGTTTGTATCAGAATAGTAGCTATGTCTAGTAGTTTTAATGGTCCAAGGTCTTAGAAATAGTTGGGCCATTACAATAATTAAGTGCATAATCATAGAAGAATAATGAACTAAAAATAGACAAATTTGATACTTATTAGAAAGTTGGTTAGGGAAATACTAAACCATGTATAGCATAAACGAATTTTGAGAAGGGATAGCAGTCCAGTACGGGACTAACGACAATAGGGATTTATCAAGGATGTCCCCTAATTATCGAGAAGGAACCCCCTTAGGATCTTCTGAAGATAGAGGGATTTCCTGGTCACCGAGCTCGAGTCAAGGGGGATCTTCCAATTAGGTTTCTTTTACTTAGAAGTTTCGATATCTTTTTCCAAACATAATCAAACATTAATGTTTGTTTTCCCTCTTTTTTCTTTTCTTTTCAGGCAAGATGGATTCAGACCTTGACAACATCCTCAGCTAGCCCACCACGTTCAGGGGGTCCAAGTGCAATCAGGTGTCCTCGAAGGGAGCCCGTTCTTCCAAAGTCGCTAAAACAATCGAGGCAACCCCATCGTCCTTGAAGTAGGCTGAGTTGGGCCTTCTCACTATTCCTCTGGTGCACCCAGAGGTTATTGCTCTTCCTCCCTCGAGCCAATCGAAGAAAACTCATCATTCCCACTCTCCAATCCAAGATCGCAAACTCACCGTTGTGACCTACATCCCCGAGTTCGTGGTCAAAAATGCTGCCAGCCCTCCCGAAGTTCAACTAGGTTTAGATGCCTTGATCTGCATTGGCCAATGCTTCAGTAACCTTGGGGCTCCCCAATGGGAGTTCTTAACAGGCTGTGAGAATTCCAGTGCCCTTTTCGACAAGAGCGGAGAGTTGCTTTCTTTTGTAAGTTTTTCCTTGTAAATTGAAACTCCATGTTTAACGCCAACTCTTTGTTTCTTTACTCATAATATATGTTTTTGATTGTAGGCCTTCCTAGCCTTCGCCCAGCATAACTACGTCCTGAATCGCAAGGTCGCAATGAGCAAGGTGCATGCTCAAAGTGCCAAGGAGGCACAGATCAGGGCTGAAGATGACCTTAAGAAGGCGCGACAAGAGTTGGAAGCTAAAGACATGGACCTTAAGAGGGTCCAAGAACTAAATGCTAAGCTTGAGGAGGACAAGAAGGCAACTTTCGAGCTCATCGAGAACGAGAAAGCTCATCTTCTTGAAGAATTCAAGACCAAAAAGGATAACGCCATCAACATGGAGATATATCACATTTGGGCCACAAATCCTGAACTCAATATCAGTTTCTTGTCTATCAAGGAGACCGAGTATGTAAATTGGTGGCAGGCTCAATTGGAAGAGGAAGAAGTCAGGCTTAAGGCTCAGGAGGTTGCGAAGGCCATGGAACAAGCTGGATCAGTGGATGCCGGATCCGCCAATCCATGAAGATCAAAACTTGGGCTGTGACCCATGGTATTTTTTTTCTTTCTTTGTAATTATAATTTTTGATGCCCTTAGGGCAAAGACATTTTAAAACTTGAGCTTGAGCTACTTTTACTATCTGGTGAATGCTATACTTTAATGGTAGTTTTTATGCGCTTAAGATTCCAGCTTGAAAACCTTTTTGCACATTATCTACCTTTAGCTTTTTTCCTTAATATTATACAACTTTCTTTTATATTTGTTTAGTTATACGAATACACTGTCGTGCTTAGCGTCAAACTTCTATATATTCATTCATAGTTCATTCGATTGCACAATTTTGACCTCGTTATATTCAAGTTCGAATGCTACTTATACCATACATTTTTGCGTTTAAAAATATTTATTGGTGTGTAGTCTCGTTAGTCTAGTTATTTCTTTCTTAAAGATAGTAACTTTTCCTCATCCTCAAGTATGGTCTCAAGGTTGCGAGGTTGAAAACTATTTTGCAAAAAATTCCAACTTTGTCTCGATTTAGGAATATTTTTGGTTTATATAGAATTCTAACTTTTATTCGTGTCGATTTGTTTTTGCTGGTTCATTCCAGACTTGTTAAGTTATGTTCATGCTTGGTTTTCGTCCAGGGTTTTACATTCATGCTTGGTTAGTAGTGACCCATGCACTATAATATATTTTATTGGTGCTATATTTTTTCGAGCCTATGGTATGATTGTATACCACTTATGCCACCTTAATTTCCTATGATTGTGAAATCTTAGGTTATTGAATTTTGAGAGCTTGCAAAAAAATATAACAATAATAAATAAAATTTGAACAAGAAAAAGTGATTTATTAATGATAAAAGAAAAAAGTAAATACAAGCTTGGTTACAACTAAATAAACATCATTCCAAGCTCGTGGAACCAACTCTCCATTCAATCTTGCTAGTTTGTACACCCCAGGTCGAATGATGGATTCAATTTGGTAAGGTCCCTCCCAATTAGGCCTGAGCATGCCTACAGAGGGGTCTTGTGTGGCAAAAAATATGTTCCTCAACACCAAGTCCCCAAATCCAAAGTGTCTATCTCAAACCCTTTAATTGAAGTATCTCGTAGCCCTTTCCTGGTATGCGACATTTTAAGTTGGGCTTCTTCTTGCTTTTCTTCAATTAAATCTAGGGTTTCTTCAAGCTGAGATTGGTTTGATTCCTGGTTGTAGGCTTCGCGTCTGATGGTATGAACTTCGACCTCAATGGGCAACATCGCTTCGCAGTCGTAGGCTAGGGAGAAGGGTGTATGTCCAGTTGAGGTTCGAGTTGTTGTTCTGTAAGCCCATAGGACTTGGGGAAATTCCTCTAGCCACCTGCCTTTAGCCTCTTTGAGTCTTTTCTTCATGGAACTCCTTAGAGTCTTCTTTACAGTGTCAACTTGGCCATTTGCTTATGGATGGGCTACTGAAGAGAAATTCTTAATTATCCCATTTTTCTTGCAGAATTGTGTGGACAGCTTGTTGTCGAAATGGGTTCCATTGTCTGATACAATCTTCCTTGGTATTCCATATCTACAAATTATGTTCTTTACCATAAAATTTGAGACTTTTTTTTAGGTGATCGTTGCTAGAGGCTCAGGCTCGATCCATTTGAAGAAGTAATCAACAACAGCTACAACATATTTAACTCCACCCTTTCCTGTTGATAGGGATCCTATGAGGTTGATTCCCCATACTGAGAATGGCCACGGGGAGCTCGGTTGGGAGAACTCGAGGTATTGAGGTGAACCATTGACATTTATCACAGCGTTTAACGTATTCAAACGAATCTGCCTTTACCGTGGGCCAGAAATATCCTTGCCTAATTACATTCTTTGAGAGGCTATGCCCCCGAGTGTGACCTCCAAAAAATCCCTCATAAATTTCTTCTAGGATCTTTTTGGCCTCAGGTGTAGTAACATATCTTAGTAATGGCATGGAATATCATCTTCTGCACAATCTCCCTTCCAAGATAGTGTATCTTGGTATTTTGTACATCAGTTTTCTTGCTTCGTTCCGGCCTGCTGGGAGGCTCCCAGTTTCGAGGTAGTCAATTATGGGCATCATCCAAGTAGGTTGTGAGTCTATCATATGGATTTCGGCTTTGTCAGGCTCGATTATGCTCGGTGCTGGTAAAAATTAAGTTAGCATCACATTAAGTGTTTCAGCTTCCCTGGTCGTTGTGAGTCGAGCTAGATCATCTGCATTCGAATTCTGTTCTTGTGGAACTTGATCAACTACATAGAAATCAAATTGTTCGAATGTTGTTTTCACTTTTTTCAAGTATGCTGCCATTTTAGTTCCCCGAGCCTGGTAGTCTCCTAGGACTTGGTTGACAACCAATTGAGAGTCACTATGGCAGTTAATGCCTTTTGCTTTTAGTTCGAAAATTATTCGGAGCCCTGCTAATAGTGCCTCGTATTCAACCTCATTATTCGAGGCCTTAAAGCCAAACCTTAAGGCTGAGTGAAAATTGTTTCCTAATGGGGTTATTAGGATAATGCCTGCCCCTGACTCGTTCTCGTTAGAAGATCCATCAACGTATAGTCTCCACAACTCTCGGGCTAGGGAAGACTTCTTCGTTGGTTATCTGAATACACTCGACTATGAAGTCAGCTAAATCCTATCCTTTTATCATCATTCTTGGGTGATATGTTATCTCGATCTATTCAAGCTTGATCGCCCATTTCAATAGTCTTCCGAATGCTTTAGGTTTCGATAATATTTATCTTAATGGTTGATCAGTCAGCACATGTATGGGGTGTGCTTGGAAGTATGGTAGAAGTTTCTGAGACGCGTGCATTAAGCACAATGCGAGCTTTTCCATCCGTGGATATCTTGATTCTGCCCCCAGTAATCTTTTGCTGACCTAATAAACCGGTTTTTGTACTTTTTTATCCTCTCGAACTAGTGTTGTACTGATTGCATGCTCATTGTAGCGAGGTATAAATACAATATTTCCCCTGTAGCTGATTTGGATAAGGTAGGTGGGTCAGTGAGATGCCTTTTGAGAGCGTGAAAAGCGAGCCCACACTCTTCTGACCATTCGATCTTTTTTCCCCCTCTTAGTAGATTAAAGAATGGTAAGCATGTGTCTGTATATTTTGAGATGAACCTACTCAAAGCTGCCAATCGTCCAGTTAGACTCTGGACGTCTTTATGCTTTTGAGGTGAAGGCATGTCTATCAAGGCCCTTATCTTATCTAGGTTTGCCTCGATTCCCTGAGCACTAACTATAAATTCGAGGAACTTTCCCGAAGATACCTCGAACGAACAGTTTTGCGAGTTGAGTCTCATGTTGTACTTTCGAAGTATTGTGAGGCACTCTGCGAGGTCATCAACCTGGTTATTATTGTGTTTGGACATGACTAGCATATCATCCATATACACTTCCATGTTTTTTTCTATCTGTTCTGCAAACATTCTATTTACTAGTCTTTGATATGTAGCCCCAACATTTTTGAGCCCGAAAGGCATCACACTATAGCAATACAACCCTTTATCAGTCATGAAACTTGTATGCTCTTGGTCGAGTGCATGGATGGATATCTGATTATATCCAGAATACGTGTCCATGAATGACATTATGTCTTGACCCAAGGTTTCATCCACGAGCTGATCGATTTGAGGCAGAGCGAAACAATCTTTTGGACATGGCTTGTAGAGGTCTGAATAGTCGATGCAAGTTCGCCACTTGCCATTGGGTTTCAGAACCAATACTGGGTTGGTAATCCATTCTGGGTAGAAAGCATCTCAGATAAACTGATTTGCTTTTAATCTTTTGACCTCCTCTTTCAAGGCTTTCTTCCTCTCGCCATCGAGAAGTCTTCTCTTCTACTATTTTGGCGGGAAGTTTTTGTCGATGTTTAACGCATGTCTTATAACATTGGGACTGATCCCAATCATATCTGAATGTGACCATGCGAATACATCCTGATTTTCCCTCAGGAAGCTAATTAACTGTTATCTCGCGTCCTTTGGGAGGTTCTTCCTAATTCTTACCACCTTGGAGATATCTTTTCCATCGAGCTGAATATCTTCAAGCTCTTCGATTAGATCGAGATCGACCCTGTCTTCTTCTACCTTGGTTCAATCTCTTCTTCGACCTCGTATATCACTTCGTCTATTTCCTCAATGATTACTAAGGCCTGCGCACTAGCTTGGCCTTTTCCCATCATCGAGATGCTATAGCATTCTCAGGTTGCTAATTGATCCCTCTTCAGTGTTCCAATACCACTTGGAGTTGGGAATTTTATGGCCAAATGCATAACAGATGTAACTGCCCCCAGCCCAATCAGGGCTGGTCTCCGGAGCAGTACATTATAGGTAGATAGGGTGTCTACTACGATGAATTCTAGCATCTTGGTTATCGAGACTGAATAGTCTTCCAAGGTCACTAGGAGCTCGATGGCCCCTGTATTAGCGATTCCCTCTCCAGAGAATATGTATAAAGTTGTTGCATAGGCTTTAAGGTTTCAAATAGACAGGTCCATTTTTTCCAAGGTCGTTTTATAGAGGATGTTGACCAAGCTCCCGTTATCAATCAAGACTCGACGCACCCTCTTGTTGGTGAGCTGGAAAATTATGACCAAACTGTCATTATGAGGAAATTGGACATGCAAAACGTCCTCTTCATTGAAGGTGATAGGTTGGGATTCCACTCTCTGTTGTTTCAGAGCTCGTGGTTCAGGCACACAAGGAGATCCATCCCTCTTTTTGAGCTCTTGGACATACCTCTTTTGGGTGTTTCTGCCCGAACCTGAATTGTGTGGTCCCCCCATGATGGTTATTGTTATATTATTTTATAATATAATGTAATATTATATTATATTATAATATAATGTTTTAGATTAAATAAATGTGACAAAGAGTGTCACATATTGTAACATATAATAGAGAGTTACAATATTTAGATATATGAGATATATCCAAATAATGTAACATATTTGTTGTTACAAATTTGTAATTTCCAAATATTACCCTTTATTGTGTAAATTTGTTGTTACACAATATTGAGATGAATTTCATAAAGCTATATGTGAAATGGCTGTTAGAGATGATTTTAACCCCCAATAATGTGTTTTGGGAGTTACAAAATCATTTGGGGGGTTTGGAACCGTTTGGAAAAACAGCACATTTTGAAGTGCTGAAACTGGCCACTGAATGATGGTGGTCGTGGCCTGGGGGACAGAGAGCAGTGGCCGCGGCCACTGATGTCCTTGGTCACGGCCACAGGTGCCTTTCAGGCCATTTCTTCAGTTTTTTCCAAATGTGTTAAACGGTTCCAAAAACCCAAATAACTCCCAAATCTCATTTTTAATTCCATATTAATCCAATTAAACATTGGTAACAGCCATGGGGGTTGGTGGAATTTGAAATTCAAAGGGTGTCTCTAAACTCTATAAATAGGAGCCTATAGCTCACTTGAAAGACACAACATTTATATCCATTAGAGCACTTGGCTAGAAACACATTGAGGCTTGATAATTTCAGAAAGCATTTCCAATGTCTGAGAGAGATCCCTTAGTGCTTGAGTTAGGGGGAAATAAGCTTTTGGACAAAGGTTTCAAACCTTGTTCAAGTTGGTGATCCCCAACACTCTTCACTTTGGTTGTGTGAGTGAGAGTTTCTTATTATTTTGATATTGTTCCTATTTTCTTCTATTGTTTTTCTTCTTATCATTCTTGTTATATTTACTTGTATCTTTGCTTAAGAGTTGTAATCTCATCTACATCTTTCTTTCTACTACCTCAAGTTTATTTGTATCTTTTTGTCAAAAGTTGTATTTTCTATTTCAATTCTCTTCTTCCACTTTCTCTACTTTTATTTGTATTTTCAGTTATAGAGTTGTAACACTCTTTTTAATCAATCTATATTTATTTGTAATATTATTACCTAGAGTTGTAATATTCTTACCTATTTCCATTGAGGCAAATACATATTTTCCTAACAGTTATTACATCCTCTCCATCATATTGGGGGAGTTCAATTATCCACCTTCGCTAGTGGGGTCGCCGCTTGCTGAGCAGAAACTGTAACCTCCCAAATTACCTAATAAGGCTTAGGGCCTTAATTTGGGGGCCAAGATGGAAACTATGGATATTAAGTGTTTATGTGATATATATGTGTATCATTATATGATTATGTGAGTTATATTATAATATGGTTTGATATGCATGTTTAGGTGGATTAAATATGCATGTGGGCCTGTTTCTGGTTAAAAGGCCAATTTTTGTAATTTGGCCCGTTATGGGTATATTTGGCATATATGTGATATATGTGTGAGACCACATCATTATGTGGATATATTTGGTTTACTCGGCACGAGATGATCCTTGGGAGCAAGCTAGTGCGAAAGTCACAACGGGACCAATACTTGACTCGGGGTGAGTCAAGGGGTGTTTTGGGTATTTAGTACATTATCGGGATATTGGGTAATGGGAATGAATATTTGAGGATATATTTGGAGTTAGTGAGATCACGAGGGAATTCTGGGGATTTTGACTATTTTACCCTCGGGAACATTTTGGGTATCCCGAGCCTTGGGATTTGCTTAAGGTTACTTGAACTCAAAGTAACCTCTCATAACTATAAAACTCAGAAAACTCTCTCGTTCTCTCTCTATTTCTCTCATTTCAGCTCGTTAGCATTTTCGAAAGAAACTCAAGTTTTAGGGCTCAGATTCAAGCAAGGTTAGAGTCATGACATTCTAGGGAATATTAGAAGCTTGATAGTCGGAGGATTTAGCGGGGAACAATGTAATCTGAGGTAATCAAAGCTTTAAGTTTCTGAGTTTCGATTTCCTTAAGTTTCTTGAGTTTTGATTTGGA
This sequence comes from Humulus lupulus, assembly GCF_963169125.1. Classification (NCBI taxonomy): domain Eukaryota; kingdom Viridiplantae; phylum Streptophyta; class Magnoliopsida; order Rosales; family Cannabaceae; genus Humulus; species Humulus lupulus. The sequence goes on along the minus strand of NC_084802.1, from coordinate 29,604,708 downwards.
TTTTATGGTTCAATGAGTTTTTGATCAATTTGAATGGCGGGTTTTGTTGCCTAGGACATTCTAGGGATGTTGTGAGATTGAATGGTGGGTTCAGTACGGATTTTGGGTGAGTTTTGGAAGGATTTGGAGCTATATAATATGGGTTCGCAGGATCGCATCGCGGCCCTGTTCTTGGGCTGCACGACCCTTCTGAACCTAGAGGTAAGGGGTGGTTTCCTGATGCAAAGTCACACAGCAACGCATGTTCAGTGAGAGGAGAGGCTGGGGCCTCTAAATTGGGTGGGTCGCAGCTCCGAAGCTTAGGGCTGCGGCGCTTAAGGAATTTTTTGGCCTTGGGAAGGTTTTGAGTGCGGGAACTCAAACCTAAGGGCTTAGGATCGATCCTGCTACCCGGTTTAGTACAATTCGATGTCTCGGAGGCTAAGACTCAATCCAGAAGCCTTTATTCTCTCATTATTGATGGGATTCTATATTATGGTTGTAACTAGGTTATCGCTAGGGGCTTGAAACTGGGATCATGCTCAAGGGTTGTTCATTCGTAACCTGTGCTTGGACCAAAGGTAACAAAACTACACCCAATACGTGATGTACATGATTAGGGCTTGGCCTAAATGTTGAATATAGATTTTATCAGAGCTTGGGCCTCTGAGAATGTGCATGATTATGATTATTCTTGTGATCATTGATTAAGCATGATGAATGCTCTGTATCTGGATATTTGAAATATGATATATGCTTGTCTGTATTATCTGATTGAGAAAGGCTTGACTTATGAGTCAAGGACGAAAATAGCGCTGGTCGAAAATCATTGACTTATGAGTCAAGGACAGTAATAGCGCATTGAGCGTTGGTCGATATGGTTAGACCTAACCAGAAGTGCATCATACACTTGTCCGACCCAATGGTCATGGAAAACTCAGCGCCAGGTACGATGGATCAGCTAGAAGGCTGGTTATATAGAGGATAGGCCAATGAGCCCCGGTGTAACGTCCCAAATTTACTAATAAGGCTTAGTGCCTTGATTAGCGTGCATGGAGGGAAATAATTGATATAATTATGTTATTACGTATATTAAATGATTATGTGATTAGAAATGCATGTTTAGGTGAATTAAATATGCATGTGGGCCCATTTTGGTCAAAAGGGGTATAATTGTAATTTTGGCCCATTTATTACATGTATTAAATGATTATGTGATAAGAAATGCATGTTTAGGTGAATTAAATATGCATGTGGGCCCATTTTGGTCAAAAGGGGTATAAATGTAAATTATATGTGTGTTGTATTTGAGACCACAAGATTGTGGAGATTTATTTGTGATGTGTGATCCGAGACAGTCCTAGGGAGGGGAATATCGAAATAGTCACAACGGGATCAAATGCCTGGCTTGGGATGAGCCTAGGGATATTTCGGGGATATAGTATGTGTTTGGGATTATCGGGTAACAGGTAGTAATTTAGCAATTGTTTAAGTATGTCGGGGGCTAAATGGGGAATTATAGGAACACTCGAGGAATTAGCGAGATGCGGCAAAAGATGATTTTGCCCTTGGTTGTATTAGAAAGCTAGGATTGGTCTTGGGGATAAATTAGTCATTTTACAGCTGGGGGATAGACTTGGTTTTGCCTAGGAAACTAGAACTGACCAAAAACAGAAGACAGAAGAAAAACAAAAAACTCTCTCAAGATAATCTCTCTATCTCCCACGTTATCTTGTTTTCTCTCTCTCCCCTTCGGTGTATGAGGGAACCTTGAGGAATTCTTTGGAAAACTAGTTGTAGGTTGGAGGAATTTGAAGCCTGTAGTGATTGGAGTTAGCTCAGGTCGAATTATCAATTGAGGTAAGAATTTTTGGTATTGAATTATTAAGTTTCCTGCTGTGACGGTCAAGCTTTGTTTAGGTTCAAACCATAAGTCTGATTCTGGATTTTAGGAAGGCTAAGGATTAGCTTTTGAGGTGTTTATGCTGATCAAGTTACCTTGATACGAATTCTAGGTATAAGGGCTGAATTGAGGAAAATGTAGCGAAAATGCATCAAATTTCTAGGTTTTGTGGCTCGAGTCACGGCCTGTTCTTCAAGCATCGCGGCTCGTATGAACAAGGAGGCTTGGGAGCCTCTGAAAAATGTCTAGGCATCGCAGCTCAAATGGAGCGCATCGCAGCCCATGTTCCCCAGAAGAGAGCCCCAAGGCTCTCTCACTTGTTGCGTGCTGGGACCCTAATGGGTTGGGTCGTGGCTCAAATAGGGGATTTTGGCAAAAATGGGGTTTTAAGCTCGAGAACCCAAATGTAAGGGCTCGAGAAGGATTCTTCTACTCGGTTTAGTTGAATTCAAGGTCTCAAAGGCTAGAATATTAATCTGAAGTTCTTAATTGGTTAGGGCTTGATGGATGTTTAATTATTGATGCGTTGTGACTAGGTTTTACATCAAGGCTCGAGTTTAGGGGATCATGCTCGAGATCACATTAATTAGTCAGCTTGGGACACAGGTAAGAAAACTGTTTGTACCCGTAGAGCAAGGCATTACGCTATTATTTGTGTTTAATGTGAATGTGAATACATGTAAATGTTATGCTATGTTGTGCATGATTATGAATGAACGGCAAAGGCTGGGAATGGCGAAGGCTGAGAATGGCGAAGGTCGGGGATGGCAAAGGCCGAGATCAACATTAAGCATCCTGAATGCAAGCCGCTAGGGCAAGACCCTCTAAGGGTGTTGTACTCACCCGCTCGGTGAACACCGTGAACCCAATGCCTGGTAAAGCACCTGGGCGGCATAGGCCGCTATATGTTTAATTTGCTATCTGTTTAAGTTGTTTATCACTGGATTGACTTGTGATATGCTATGTGTTGAGTTTTTTTGTTGGGCCTCAGCTCACGGGTGCTCTATGGTGCAGGTGAGGGAAAGGGAAAGGTCGACCAACCGTGAGTTAGAGATCGTAGAGCGGTGTGTACATGTTCGACCTACCTGTCTGCCACGGCCGGGGTTTTTTCAAGGAATACAGTGTAAATGGTTGGTTTTGTCGCTTAGGTCAACTGTATCTTAACTTTTGAATTGTAATACATTTTTTAAACAATTATTTGGGATTCCGATGTATAACTTTTACGACTTCAATGAATGTCCGAATCTTTTATAATTAACGTTCGTCAAATGAGTCTTTATTTCGACTTAATCACACTTTTCATCCTAAAACCTCAATTAGCGAACTAATGGCACATTTATAAATCACATGGTAACGACTCTAAGGTAGTAGGGCATTACAACTTGGTATCAGAGCATTCCAAGGTTTATGGTTCCTGAAGATCTACCAAACATGTATGCTCACTGTCAGAGACAAGCTCGACTCAGGGTTGGTCGATATTAAGTGAATTATGTGTTTAATTGCTTGACTGAGTTGCCATGTTTGCCTGAATATCATAGATAAAGCACGATGAATATGTCTGTATATATATGATGCTAGGGCACGACCCCTTTGATTTCTATGTGTTTATGTTTTGTGTATATTGTATTGTGATAACTCTACAAAATAGAGTTATTTTACCATATTTTATTTGCTAATTGTTGCTTAGTTCTTGAGTTTTTAATTAATTTATTAAGTTATTAAGTAATTTTGAATTTATTGAGTTTATTTTGATTTTATAGATTTTTGTGTGTTTTTGAAGATATTCTATTATAATATGTTGTAGTTAATTATTTGAAATTAGTATTGTTAAGTTAGGAGTAAAAATATACATTTTTTAGCTTAAATGTTTAAGTAAATTAAATTTTAATTAATATTTTCAAAGAATTATTATGACTCATTTTATAATTGAAATTATTTGATTGTGATTTAATTTATTTTGTAGGAAAATTATTGCATTGGTGGCTCTTGAAAAACAAGAAAAATGAAGAAAAGAAAGTGACATTTTCAAGAAAATAACAAAACAAAATGGCATTCTCCCCACATGGCCCAGCTGCACCTTCAGTTCAACCCAGGCCCACAAAGTTTCTCCTTGCCTCTGCCTCCCCACAAGCCCAGCCCAGCCTCTGCCTTGCCCCAGTTTCTGGGCCGCCTGCCACTAGCCAGGCCCAGCACCAATGCAGCTGCACCCAACGCCACCTAGCCCCCAGCTACCACCTTCGGCCAGCACCTTCACACCAGCAGCTACCCAACGTCAGCCTCCCAAGGCCCGAATCACCCCAACGGGCCAGCTACAGCTCTTCAACGCTTGGTCCTTCCCCTCTCCAACCGAGGCCCATCTGCTTGAAGCTCACCTGCCCAAACCAAAGCTGCCTCCTTCCTTAGCTCCCAGGCCCGTGCCTCCCAAAGCCACCCAGCAGCCAGCTGCCTGACCCAGCCCATCACCCCAATGCCAGCCACCTTGCCCAGCCATACACCACCCTTCTTGAGCCCATAAAATTTCCCAATGTCCCCTTGTCTCCTATGTCCAAAATGCCAACTTTTTACCCATTTTTCTACACATTTTCACCACAACATCATCATTACACCCTATAATTTACCTCTAGATACCATATTTATTTTATTTAATTAATATAATAAATTTAATTAATTTAAGTTGATTATTTTAATAATCTCTTTTTGGCTATAAATATGGAATTTCAAGACCATTTTAGGGTGCTTAATTTTTGGTTACCATCTTCTTTCTACCATTTTCTCTCTACCATTCTCTCTTCCATTTTGGGTTTTTCAAGAGCATTTTCAAGTATGTATGTCATTTATTTTGTAATTTATACTCTAGTTATGTGATTCTAATCTTTTTCATAAGATTATTAAGATCATGATGAAGCAACTTGTAACTAGGTAATATTTATGTTGTATGTTGATTTCCCTTGTAATGCAACAAAGTTTATGGATTTTTCTTCTTCATATATGTCTTTCATCTTTAATATCTCATATTTTGGATTGTTAGATAATATGCACCTTGTTCTTCATTTTGCAAAAACATAATATTCTTTGTGTAAGATGCGTCATTAAATTGTACACATCCATGCTTAGAACAAAAATATTATGTTTTGCCTTATAAATAATGTTATTTGATTTTTTGTTGTTTCATTAGGTTGATTCACATTAAATACTTTGAAATTATAATTTTTGAAAAGTGAAGAAAAATCTTATCTTCTTAAAAGCAATTTGTGCTTAAAATTTTAAATCTATTTGGAAAATGATAGTTTGATTTATTTTAACTATCACTAAAACTTGGGAATCAATATACTAATAAATATTATTAAACTTACATTTTGTGGATTCTAGTATCTTAATAATCTTTCCTTTTACCACTTATTTTCAAATCATTATTGGTTTATTTTTATTCTCTTAAATAGCTTTATTCTCAATCTTTTATTTTATGTTCATAACATTAAAACTCATCAATCTTTGGAGCTAGGTTAGAATTTATTAATTTTGGTTTAAAATAATTTTCTTTTTTATTTTAGACAACTCCTTTGGGTTCGATCTCGTGCTTACACGAACACTATATTCCATATACGATTCGTGCGCTTGCGAGTATAAATTTTTAAAACATACCCGTTTTGGGTCCATCTTATTGTTTTGCTGATTGTATTTGATTGATAGGACTGGGAGGTGGTTTTTGGATGTTGTTATCATGCCTGATGTGCAGCATCATTGATTACAGACATACTGAAGTTAGAATCCGGCAATATGGTCAAAGATGACAACTAGGGTCAGGACCCTCCACCTGCCCCACAGAACTGGCAACAGCTGTTTGCCGAAATGGAAGCGAGACTTCAGCGAACGGAAGATGAGCTCCAAGAACTGAGGTAGCAGGCCCCTCCTCGGGGTATTGGGTTACAGATTCCATAGGCTGTGGCACCAGTGCTAGCTCAGCCGGTGATGGAGAACATGTGGAAGCCTTTGTATGAGAGGTTCAGGAAGTAACACCCTCCCACCTTTGGTCCAGACCCACTCGGCAAAGCAGTGGATGAATATGACTTCTTCCATCCTGGATTTCATGAGGGTGGAAGGGAACGAGAGGGTGGCCTACATCAGTTATATGTTGAGAGAAGACACCCACATCTGGTGGGAAGTTGTGTCCCAAAGGAGGGATGTGACAGTTATGACCTGGGAAGAATTTATAGATGTCTTCAATGAGAAATAGTATAGTGTTGCAGTTCGAGCTGCAAAGGTGCATGAGTTTATTAACCTGACTCAGAGAAGAATGACTATTACAAAATATGCGCTGAAGTTTGACCGATAGGCGAAGTTTGCACCGGACTTGGTGCCTACTGATATGGCACGGAGGGATCGATTTGTACGGGGACTGAATGTCATGATAGCCTGTGATGTTAAAATAACATTAGATCCAAGGACTACCACTTATGCATAAGTAGTGGAGAAGGCCCTTATAGCGGAGGAGGGAGGGTGCCGTAAGGCGCGATGCTCGGAGGATGGTGCCTCCTTTCACTGGTTCTATACGGGGTAGTGGCCCCAGTGAGTAGAAGAGAAAGGCCCTAGATTCTTTTGTTCCTCCTAGTCCAAATGAGAAAGGCCTGCACCAGATAGAAGGATGGTGCCTCCTTTCACTGGTCCAGACGGGGTAGTGGCCTCAGTGCTTTCAGTGGTCGTTAGGGCGAGGGAGAGAACTGGAGGAGATTCCTAGAGTGTCCTCAGTGTAGGCAACGACATCTGATGGAGTGCAGAGTCAGAGCATGTTTCATTTGTGAGAGTGTCAGTCACCTGAGGAAGGACTGCCCATGTAACGCCCTAGTTAGCCAAGACCATTACACTGTGCATTTTAAAAAGTGCTTAACTCGCTAAATGAGTCATTAGGCCATAAACGTGCATCTAAATGTGATTAATGGTCCAAGGTTAAAAATTTCGGTCAAAAGGAATGGATATTTCATTAAAAATTAAACTGTACATGGAATCCCATAATAACGTTTACAAAGTTGTTTATAGTTCCAAAAAGGTCATTACAACTCAAAAGTTACAACCCACCGACCTAAGCGGAAAAAATAGGGTTAAACCCTAGTTCCTCTCAGAAACCTAGGCTGTGGTGGTCAAGCGGCCGCATATGTACACGTCGCCACCTAACCTCTCCAACTCATGGCTGGTCTAGCTTTCCTTTCCCCTTACCTGCACCACATAGCACCTATGAGCCAAGGCCCAGCAAGAAAACTTAAACATGCTCATAAGCAGTTAATAATACATTACAAAACATAATAAGCATGCCTAGTAGTAATAACCCTACTCATGCATGCATACCGTTCACATAAATGAATACAACATCTTATGGGACCAAATGCCCTAAATAAATGACTAACTGAATCATATCAGAGCTCATTGCCTAAGTACATGATTAATAAATCACACTGGGATCAGCACCCTAGGATCTGGGACTAATAAATCACCCTGGGGCCCATTGCCCTATCCTCTGTATAACCAGCCTTGGAGCTGGCCCAACGTACCTGACGCTTTAGTTTTCTACGACCATTGGGTCGGACAAGTGTATGACGAGCTCCTAATTAGATTTAATCATATCGACCAGCACTCAGCGAATTATTGTCGCCCTTGACTCATAATTCAATGCTTTACGACCAGCGCTCAGCACTATTGCCTTCCTTGACTCATAAGTCAATGCACTTCGACCAGCGCTCAGCGCTATTGACGTCATTGACTGATAAGTCAATGCTTTTCTCAAGTATATAATATTAACAGGCATTCATCATATAACTAATATCATTGAGGGCATAAATGTAAATTATATGTGTGTTGTGTTTGAGACCACAAGATTGTGGAGATTTATTTGTGATGTGTGATCCGAGACAGTCCTAGGGAGCGGAATAGCGAAATAGTCACAACGAGGTCGAATGCCCGGCTCAGGGTGAGCCTAGGGGTATTTCGAGGATATAGTACGTGTTTGGAATTATCGAGTAACGGGAAGTAATTTAGTGATTGTTTAAGTATGTCAGGGGCTAAATAGGGACTTATAGGAACACTCGAGGAATTAGCGGGATTCGACAAAAGACGATTTTGCCCTTGGTGGTATTAGAAAGCTACGGTTGGTCTTAGGGATAAATTAGTCATTGTACAGCTGGGGATAGACTTTGTTTGGCCTAGGATACTAGAACTTACCAGAAACAAAAGGCAGAAGAAAAACAAAAAACTCTCTCAAGCTAATCTCTCTCTCTCCCACGTTATCTTGCTCTCTCTCTCTCCCTTTTGGTGTATGTGGGAACCTTGAGGAATTCTTTGGAAAACTAGCTGAAGGTTGGAGGAATTTGAAGCTTGTAGTGATTGGAGTTAGCTCAGGTCAAATTATCAACAGAGGTAAGAATTTTTGGTATTGAATTATTAAGTTTCCTGCTGTGATTGTCAAGCTTTGTTTAGGTTTAAACCATAAGTCTAATTCTGGATTTTGGGAAGGCTAAGGGTTAGCTTTTTAGGTGTTTATGCTGATTAGGTTATCTTGATACGAATTATAGGTTTAATTCTGGGTAGAGGGGCTGAATTGAGTGCAAATTGGAAAGTTTGGCTGAGGAAAACGTAGTGAAAAAGCATGGAATTTCTGGGTTTTGGGGCTCGAGCCACGACCCTGTTCTTCAGGCGCCGCGACCCTTATGAACAAGGAGGCTTGGGAGCCTTTGAAAACATCCAGACATCGTGGCTAAAATAGAGCGTGTCGCGGCCTGTGTTCCCCGGAAGAGAGCCCTAAGGCTCTCGGACTTGTAGCGCGTCGCTGCCCTAATGGGCTGGGTCGTGGCTCAAATACGGGATTTTGGCTAAAAGAGGGTTTTAAGCTTGGGAACCCAAATGTAAGGGCTCGGGAAGGATTATTCTACCCAGTTTAGTAGAATTCGAGGTCTCGAAAGCTAGAATATTAATATGAAGTTCTCAATTGGTTAGGGCTTGATGGATGTCTGTTATTGATGCGTTGTGACTATGTTTTACGTCAAGGCTCGGGTTTAGGGGATCGTGCTCAGGATCGCATTAATCAGTCAGCTTGGGACAGGTAAGAAAAATGTTTGTACTCGTAGAGCAGGGGATGGCCCTATTATTTGTGTTTAATGTGTGTGTGAATACCTATAAATGTTATGCTATGTTGTGCATGATTATGAATGAACAGCAAAGGTCGAGAACGACGAAGGCCAAGAATGGCAAAGGTTGGGAATGGTGAAGGCTAGGGATGACAAAGGCCAGGATTGGAATTAAGCATGTTGAATGCAGGCCGCTAGGGAAATACCCTCTAAGGGTGTTGTACTCACCTGGTCGGTGAAGACCGTGAACCTAGTGCCTGGTAAAGCACCTAGGTCGGCATAGGTCGCTATATGTTTAATCAGCTATCTGTTTAAGCTGTTTATCACTGGATTGAATTGTGATCTGCTATGTGCTTAGTTTTTTTGTTGGGCCTCGGCTCATGGGTGCTCTATGGTGCAGGTAAGGGCAATGGAAAGGTCAACCAACCATGAGTTGGAGAGCGTAGAGCGGGTGTACATGTTCGTCCTACCTGGTTGCCACAGTCGGGGTTGCTTTGAGGAATACACTGTAAATGGTTGGTTTTTTCGCTTAGGACTACTGTATCTTAACTTTTGAATTGTAATACATTTTTTAAACAGTGTTTTGGGATCCCGGTGTATAACTTTTATGACTTTAATGAATGTCCAAATCTTTTATAATTAACGTTCGTCAAATGAGTCTTTATTTCGATTTAATCGCACTTTTCAACCTAAAACCTTGATTAGCGAGCTAATGGCACATTTATAAATCACATGGTAACGATTCTAAGGTAGTAGGGTGTTACACCCGGGGTTGACTTATTAGTCCCATATCCTAGGGCTGGGCCCCGGACTTGACTTGTGAGTCAAGAACGGCATTAGCATGCTGAGTGTTGGTCGAAGGCATTGACTTATAAGACAAGGACGGTAACAACATTGAGCATTGGTCGAAGGCATTGACTTATAAGTCAAGGACAGCAATAGCGTTGTGCACTGGTGGAAAAGCATTGACTTATAAGTCAAGGACAACAATAGCATTGAGCGTTGATCGAAAAGCATTGACTTATAATTCAAGGGCGGCAATAACACATTGAGCGCTGGTCGATATGGTTATGCCTAATCAGGGGTGGGACATACGCTTGACCAATCTATTGGTCATGGAAAACTAAGCGCCAGGTATGTTGGGCCAGCTCCAATACTTGTTATATAGAGGATTGGGAAAAGGGCCCCGGGGTGACTCATTAGTCCCATATCCTAGGGCGCTAAGCCCCAGTAAGATTTATTAATCATGTCTTAGGGCACTGAGCCCCAGTATGATTCATTAATCATGTATCTTGGGCTATTGGCCCCATATGACGCTCTAGTCATTTATATGAATGGTATGCATGCATGAGTAGGGTTATTACTGCTAGGCATGCTTATTATGATTTGGTAACATGTTATTAACTGCTTATGAGCATATTTAAGCTTTCTTGCTGAGCCTTGGCTCACGGGTGCTATATGGTGCAAGTAAGGGGAAAAGGAAGCTGGACCATCCTTGAGTTGGAGAGCTTCGGTGACGATGTGTACATATGCGACTGCTCGACCACCACGGCTGGGGTTCTCAGAGGAACTAGAGTCAAACCCTATTTTGCCGCTTAGGTTGGCTGGTTGTAACTTTCAATTGTAATTAACCTTTTTTAAATGTAGTCTGGGATCCCATGTATGGAAGTAAATGTTTAGTGAAATGGTTGTACCTTTTGACCAAAACTGTTAACCATAAACCATTAATCACGTTTAGTTACACGGTAATGTCCAAATGACTCATTTAGTGAGTCCATCACTATTTAAAATACACAGTGTAATGGACCCTGAGTAGTAGGGCGTTATAGAAACTGCATTTTGACCAGGCGAAGCTTGGACTTTGTTTCAGTTTTGGACATACTGTCCGAGGTAGCCTCTCGAGATTAATCCTTCAATCTCATCTTTTAGCTGTTTGCATTTATCAGTTGTATGACCCACGTCTCTATGAAATCTGCAGAACTTGCTTGAATCCTTCTTAGTTCTCTATTGTCGCATTGTGTCGGGTCGCCTAAAGGGGACCTGATTCTCATTCGTGACAAATATATTCTCCCGAGTATCTGTGAGCTCAGTATATACTGTGTAAATGGAGAAGTATTTATCTCCTTTCTTTTTCTTACCCTCATCAGCCTCGGGGTTGTTACCTTCATTCTTCTTTCTCTTAGAAGGGTTATCTCCTGAAGGTTGCGCTATGGAGGGTGTAGCCGAGGTAGTGGTTGAGTCAACGTTTGTCGTTGTAGTTATTGAGGGCGGAGGAGTTAGTTTAAGTGCCAACCTCGCCTCTTCTACATTGACAAACCTTTGGGCCCAAGTGGTGAATTCAGCTATTTTATTCACAGGTTTCCTCTACATGTCATCCCAAAGAGCACTTCCTGACAGTACTCCAGCTCGTACTTCCATAAGATGACCATTGTCATCAACATTGCAAGCTCGGGCCGCCTCTAGGTAGCTTTTCAATGATTCACCTGGTTGTTGCCTAACATTTGTTAAGGCGGAAGCCTCAGGCTTGATATTCCTCAAAGTTTGGAATTGCTTTTTAAACTCCCTAGACAACTATTCCCAAGACGAGATCGAGTGTCCTCAAAACTTGTCAAACTAGTTCTTTGCTGGTCCAGTGAGTGTAGTGGGGAAGAGCATGCATATAAGCACATATCCAACTTTCTAGCTTGCATCACAATATTGAACGTGCTCAGGTGGGTGCCTGGGTCGATAGTCCCATCGTAGGGCGCCATGTGGGGTATCTTGAAACCATTGGGGAATGGTGTGTTCGAGATGTGGGGAGCAAAAGGCTCAAGCTCCTCATCGGAATTGTAGGCCTTTTCTTTATTTTTCCTTCTTGAAGGATATTGAATGCTTTCTCAAGTTGGTTAATTCTTTCTTGATCTAAACCCATAGGAAGGGGAGCTTGTACTATTCGTAGCTTATTGTTCATAGGAACTCTAGCTCCCTGTCGCAGCATAGTGTTGTAGTGACTTCCATATACTGGTTGTAGGGGTTCCCTCTGGGCATTTAAGTGTGCCCTTAGGTCCTTGTTCGGCTGACTAACCTGCCCCTGTTTCTGGTTCAGGTGGTCTCGAAGATCAGGATAACTATTCGGATAGTTCTCGTAATACCTAGGTTCGGTGTTATAAAAACTCACCGACCTGCTATAATCTTGACTTCTGTTGACGCCGTTTTTCGTCAACAGTGAAAGAAGAGCACGTAAACAATTACTAGTAATGACCAATTAAAAAATAACAACACAAAACACGATTTTTACGTGGTTCAACAGTGAAATCTGCCTAGTCCACGAGTCTCTGTTATTAAACTCAAGATTATCTCTGAAAATTCTTAAGCATGAATTCTTCAGAGTTTTCTCTCAAGGTTCAGAATTTCGGTCCATTACAATAGTGCATGACCTCTCTATTTATAGAGAAGGTTGCAGAATACTATCCCACATATATTGGGTAGTTACTCTTTTTGTGTAAATAAAATAAATGGCTTTAAATGCCTATAATCAAATATAAAAGGAAACGTCCCCTGAAGACCAGGGGGCGTATAACTGACCAAATAATATCCCACGACTTTAGGGGATTTAAAGTAATAAATGAAGATTACGTCTCTTATGGACAACACTTATAGATATTCACGGTTTTTATCATATATCTCCAAGGCCTTAGCCTCCCAGGTTTCTCGTCAGCTTTCGAGCTAATGACATCTCCCGAGGTCACATGGCTTTCGAGATCATATGTGCGTCGAGCTCGGGACCCCTGATCCGAGGTCATCCCTGAGGATAGATGCGTCTCCGGAGCTACCTTTCGAGATCATGAACACTTCGAGGTCACCATATTCGAGGTCGTCTCAGTCTTACAGGCTCGATATTTAGTCCTGGAGCATACTCTAAACCTTACGAGTCCATTCGTTTGTGAATCCAACTTTCGAGGTTACATTTAACATAGCTCGAAATCTGGGTATAACATCTTGCCCCCTCAAAAGTATTTGTTCGAATCCTAAGAGAAGGAAACTTTTGAAATACTTTCTTCGGGAACCGTACCGTCATACACTTTTGAAAATGGACACGCGTCAGCTGGGTATTGCTCATTTTTGGTACTTGAGTACCTTGGAAACATGCCCACGATCACCCGTCTACCACCTTTTCGGTAGCGTCTTATCAGTAATCCCCATCCACTGGATCTTGCAAGGATTTCATTCAACGCCCCGGATTAATCCCCTTTTTCCATCTATATATATGGGACCCCATTCATCATCTTCTTTTTTATTTTCATTCATCAGGAGCAACAAAAGAAAAGGACGAAACCAGAGGCCATCCTAGAAAACTTCTATCCCGTGCATGTTCTCTCGGCCAAAGAAACAAAGAACTCCCATTTTGTTCGAGTCCGTGAGCTCTTATCTGCAGCCTCTCCTTCAGTCAGCGATCTCTCTGCAATCGCCATTATTGTGTAAGTGTGCAATTTTTATTTTCCCTTTTGCCAGTTTTTGTTCGTACTGTTCTTGCTATGTCTTTGAATGTACTAGTTCATTTTCTTAGCACAAAACGCTAGGGAATTTTTATCCGATAGGCTCTTATGTTTTTTTTAGATTTCCATACTGAATTCACATCACTGGTTCACACCCAGTTTTGATGTTTGAGCAAGATTCCTGTTTTCTGGGTTTTAGAATTTTAAGAGACATTTCTTGTACACCAAGATTTCGGGTAAAAAACTTTGGCTTTGGCTAATGTACGAAACCCAAGGCTGCCTTTTCTGGTTAACCGCCACTCTTTTTTCCCCTGATTTTCGGGAGTTTCAAAAAATTATCCACTCTCCTCTCTTTTTCGTGGAACGCACGTCCTGACTCTTTAATAAGGGTCCTAATATATAGCTCATTTTGTTCCTAAACCCCGAGCTCGTCTTTTCGAACTCGTAATTCTTGCATGCATGGCCCTCACCATTTTTTCTTTCTCGCTAGATGTCACAGAATCTGGAAAGACGGTGGGGGTCGTTGCTGGTAATCCCTTACGAGCCAAAAACCCCGAGCCCAGAATCGTTGTTCGCCCGGAATCAACGTCGGATAAGGGAGTACGAGCTTGCGCGCGAGCAGGAGGATATTCGAGCTCATTATCGTCGTTAGATAGACGAGGTTATTGAGAAGAAGAGGAGAATTCTTCGGGAGGCCCTTTATCCGGAATCCAATTCAGGACCTAGGCCGATTCCCCTCGACCCTGCACTAAAGGTCACTGTCGCATACAATCCAGGAGAGCTTCAATTTTCACTAATGGGGGAACCTCCTTCCTCACAACCGAGGAAGGAAATGTTCGAGGCCGAGCACTATTGGAGCTCGGTTACCTCGACTAGTCAGATAACTGACATCTTGGCCCTCCATGGCCTCAGCTTTTCAGGTTCTTTAAAGTATCGAGCTCCGACCGATCATGAACGAAGCTGCTTCGCCCCTGGGGGCCGCGACGCCAAGGTGAAATACGCGACATGGAGCCAGGAACACATGAGGGTGGGAGCACTGTTGCCCTTGAAGTCTTTTTTCAAGGACTTCACGGATTTCATTGGGTTGGCTCCGTTCCAACTTAACACCAATTCTTACAGGGAGTTGTCTGCCCTGAGGTCGCTATACCACGAGCTGACGTGGGAAGGACCTCCGCCTCAAGAGATTTTATATCTCTTTTGTCTGAAAAGCAACCCCTCCCGAGCTCGGGGAGGAGATGGCTTTTATTATCTTTCGAGCTATCCCAAAGAGAAGAAGGTCTTTTAAGATCTTCCCAATCATCCGCCTGATTTCAAAAGGGCCTTCTTCTGGACAGACGGTCTGTCCCCGTCTCGACACTACTCGTTCAGGCGGATTCGTAAGTATTCTCGTTATTTTTGTTTGTGTGCTCGGGACATTAGCTCTTAGATCCATACTTAGTTGAAATATGTTTTGTGTTTCAGCCAATTTTCAGCGTCCCACTCCTGACGAGACAATGAAGGGGCACAGAGAGACCCTGCTCCAACTTCCCCATGGCAGGAGGTCTCTCTTATACCTTTTACACGAGGACAGGTTCCGAAAATGCAGACTTTTGGGGGAGGGTCAGTCCACCTTTGACTAGTCCAATAAAAAGTATGAACACTGGGAGCAGGTGCCTTTGCCCACAGGCGCCCTCCCTCCAAGGAAAGAAGCAAGGCCGCCACTTCCAGTTCGCATAACGAGTCCGTTTTCGGGGAATGAGGCTAATGACGAAGCCTCGAGCTCAGATTTGGATGAAGGTAAAGCCTTCCTTACCTCGAGAATGTGGTCCCCCACCTTACTAAAACATAAGCCCAATAGGTTAGTCTCATGCCCACAGGATAGATACCACTTCTACATATGGAGTTGGGTAGACGACTGTGTCCATAGGTTTGATAGTGGGCTCGGGAAATACGACACCATGTATACTACGGACGAGGTGTGGAACGAGATAGCTGTTCAATACGGGACCAACGATTATAGGGACCTTTCGAGGTTATCACCCACATATAGGGAAGGCACTCCCCCCGCCTCCTCTGAAGACGGGGGAATTTCATGGTCCCCAAGCTCGAGCTCGGGGGAGAGTTCCAGTTAGGTTTCCTCTATCATCACTTTATATGTCTGTGATACTGAAACAACGTATATGCTTCTCTTTTACTGACTCACACTGTGTTGTGACTTGTGCAAGCAAGATGGATTCCGACCTCGACAACATCATCGAAAGTGGTGGCGCCAAGAGGAGCAAGCGTCCCAGAGCGGGGTCGCTGAAGACTGACCGGCCGGGCAAGGGCCCCAAGAGGTCCAAGAAAACCCCTCCTCCTGCTCCGCCGGTTTCGAGCTCCATCGCTGCGGCGACTTCCCAGGCCGGCGTTTCCACAGCGGCGCCGTCCTCGCAGGCCGTCGCCTCTGCAGTGGCGCCGTCTTCGCTGGTCGATCCCTCCATTGTGGTTGAGCCCCAACCTCCTGTGGTGGTTCAGTCATCCTTGGGTCCTCCTTCTAGAAAGCCTTCTGCTTCTCGAGCTCAGAAGCTATCAGTTTCCACCCACATGGATGCATATGTGGTCGACAATGCCGCTGGGTCCCATGGGTCTACGCTGGTCTCGGATGTTATGTCCTGGATCGGCCAGAGCTTTGGCAGTCTCGAAGCTCCCCAATGGCAATGCTTGAACGATACCCAAGATTGCACTGTCCTCTATGAGAAGAGTATCGAGCTCGCTATCGCGGTAAGTGTCCTTCTACAGTCCTTCTTCTTGGTTATAATCACACTGACCTGGTGTTAATGATGATTTTTTCCTTTTTCAGTCTCTTGCCTTTACTGCCCAGCTCAATTATAAGTTGAACAACGAGATCCATTCGAGCAGGTCTCATGCTCAAGAGGCGAAGGATCTCCACCTCAAAGTGAGCAATGATCTGAAGGCAGCGAATGCAAAGCTTGAGGCAGGAGCAAAGGAACGTGAAGGCATGGCCACCGAGCTCGGGAAGCTGAAAGCTAAGCTCGAGGAGCTTAAGAAGGAGAATGCCGAGCTCGCGGGTCTTAAGAAGGAGATCACCCAGCTCCAGGAGACCAACAAGAAGCTTGAAGAGGAAAAGGCTACCACCTTTGATATCATGGAGGATGAAAAAGCTCGCCTCCTTGCTGAGTACAAAGAGAAGAAGGATCAGGCGATTGACTCGGCCATGTACCGAATGTGGGCCAACAATGAAGATCTGGATACCAGCTTCTTAGGTCTTCATGAGGCGACACTTCTTGACAGGTGGAATGCTCGGCTCGAGAAGGAAGAGGCTGCTCGGCTCGAGAAGGAAGAGGCTGCTCGGGAGGCCGTTTCGGAGGGAGCCCAGGAGGATAGCCATGTTATTCGTCCTGAGGAGTCCGGTGCTGCTGATGCTGAGAAGGCCAAGGAGACTCCTCTTTCTTAAATCTGATCTCGGGGAAACCATCTATTGGGGCTGCGTCCCCTTATTTTTGTAATTATTTTAATTTATGCCCATGGGGCTAATACAATTTCTTTAAATATTGACTTATATATGCTTTACATTTCTTGGCTCGAAATATTTTGCACACTTTATATGGATGAATCATTTATGTTTATTTATTCATACAAACATATTGTGGATTTAGGCTCGAAGCTCAATGCATTCATGCATAGTTTGTTCAAATTATCCGCTTCCGGCCTCGTTATTTTTCAAAGTCGGATATTACTTTAACCATGAACCCGAAAGTACTTATATGGTATGTAATGTGAATGATTTGGTTATATCTTTTTTGCTTAGTCACTTTTCCTCATAATCGGTCTTTGCTCCAAGGTTAAGAGTTCGAAACTATTTTTCTTTAAGACATTCCAGTCTCGATCTCGACTCATCCCGAAGTAGGTTTAGGTTCCTACTTATCGTCGATTAGTTTTTTGGCTGATTTGTTCCAAACCTGTTAAGTTTGCACATCTGGTTAACTCCAAACGTTTTCGGTTTTTGATAATTCGGTTATGTGCGAACTATCTAAGCTCGCGTATCTGGTTATATCCAAATACTTTGTTATTGCTAATTCGGTTATGTCCGAACTATCTAAGCTCGCGTATCTGGTTATATCCAAATACTTTGTTTTTGATAATTCGGTTATGTCCGAACTATCTAAGCTCGCGTATCTGGTTATATCCAAATACTTTGTTATTGCTAATTCGGTTATGTCCGAACTATCTAAGCTCGCGTATCTGGTTATATCCAAATACTTTGTTTTTGATAATTCGGTTATGTCTGAACTATCTAAGCTCGCGTATCTGGTTATATCCAAATACTTTATATATTTTTTATTTTTTAAGCTGATGTTATATATACCAATGATGCCCCCTTAATATCCTATGAGTGTGACCATAGGTTATTAAATTAAGAGAGATTGCAAAAATAAAAAATAAAAAGAGATAATATACTGATCGAAATAAATCTTTATTTGATGGAATTCAAAAAGCAAACAAACTAATACAGATAGAAACTCATGGTTATAGGCAACACTTTTCCTACACTACTGATAGTAAGGTCTAAGGTGTTCGCCATTCCATGCTCGTGGTACCATGCTCCCGTCCAATCTCGGAAGTTTGTATACACCGGGATGAATGATTGACTCTATCTGGTACAGTCCTTCCCAATTCGGCCCGAGCACCCCAGCTGCTGGATCTCGCGTTGCCAAGAATACGCGTCTCAACACCAGATCTCCCATTCTGAACTTTCAGTCTCGAACCCTCTTGTTAAAATACCTGATAGTTCGTTGCTGGTAAGCAGCGTTTCTCAGCTGAGCCTCTTCTCTTTTTTCTTCAATCAAGTCTAAGGTTTCCTCAAGCTGAGTGTGGTTTGAACTTTGATCGTAAATCTGAGTTCGGATCGTTGGAATTTCGACCTCGATGGGCAACATTGCCTCGCAGCCGTATGCTAGAGAGAACGGGGTATGCCCTGTTGATGTTCGAGCTGTGGTCCTGTATCCCCAAAGAACTTGGGGCAATTCTTCGGGCCATCGTCCCTTGGCTTCCTCCAACCTTTTCTTCAGAGAACTTTTGAGAGTTTTGTTTACAGCCTCGACCTGGCCATTCGCTTGAGGGTGGGCTACTGACGAAAAACTCTTTATTATGCCGTTCTTTCCACAAAAGTCGGTGAACAAGTCGCAATCGAACTGGGTTCCATTGTCGGATACGATCTTCCTTGGTACCCCATAGCGGCACACGATGCTTTTTACCACGAAATCAAGGATCTTTTTTGAAGTTATAGTCGCCAACGGTTCAGCCTCCGTCCACTTTGTGAAGTAATCCACGGCGACCACAGCATATTTTACTCCGCCCTTACCAGTCGGGAGAGAGCCTATGAGGTCGATCCCCCATACCGCGAAAGGCCATGGGGAAGTCAGCATGGTCAGCTCGGATGGTGGAGCTCAGGGTATCGTGGCGAATCTCTGGCATTTGTCGCATTTTTTCACGTACTCGAAAGAATTCGTTTTAATGGTTGGCTAGAAATATACTTGGCGTATGATCTTCTTGGACAGGCTATGCCCCCCGGTGTGATCTCCGCAAAACTCTTCATGAATTTCTTCAATGATCTTCTTAGCTTCGGGAGGGGTTACGCACCTAAGTAACGGCATGGAATATCCTCTTCTGTATAGTTTTCCGTCTAAAATGGTGTAACGGGGAAGTTGATACATCAACTTTCGAGCCTGGTTCCGATCTTTTGGAAGAACTCCATTCTCGAGTTAATCAACTATTGGGGTCATCCAGGTCGGCTCTGTTTCTATCATACACACATCTTCCTCTTCTGGCTCGTTAATGCTAGGTGCTGATAGGTGTTCTATGGGCATAACATTCAGCTCTTCATTCTCGTTGGATGTAGCGAGTCGAGTTAAGGCATCTGCATTTGAGTTTTGTTCTCGGGGAACCTGTTCGATTGCGTAAAACTCGAAATACTCCAATGCAGATTTTTCCTTCTCCAGATAAGCTGCCATTCTTGTGCCACGAGCCTGGTATTCTCCTAGGATTTGATTAACCACGAGCTGGGAGTCACTGTAGCAATGTATAGCTTTAGCTTTAAGCTCCTTTGCTATGCGAAGTCCCGCGAGTAGAGCCTCGTACTCGGCCTCATTATTCGACACTCTAAAGCCAAATCTTAAGGCAGAATGAAATCTACTCCCTGCGGGGGTAACCAGAATGACCCCTGCCCCTGCTCCATTTTCATTTGATGAGCCGTCGACGTAAAGTTTCCACAGCTCGTGGGCCGTGGTTATTACCTCGTCGTTGGCTATACTGGTACATTCCATTATGAAGTCCGCCAATGCCTGTGCCTTAATGGTCGTTCTCGGGTGGTAGGTGATCTCGAACTATCCGAGCTCAACAGCCCATTTAAGAAGTCGACCTGAAGCTTCTGGTTTAGACAGGACTTGTCTAAGCGGTTGATCAGTCAGTACATGGATGGGATGCGCCTGAAAGTAAGGGCGGAGTTTACGAGATGAATGAATTAAACTGAGCGTGAGTTTCTCCATCAATGGGTATCTTGACTCTGCCCCCAGTAATCTTTTACTGATGTAGTAAACGAGTCTTTGCACCTTCTCTTCTTCTTGAACGAGCACTGCGCTTATCCGTTGTTCGGTGGTTGAAAGGTATAGGTACAGTATTTCTCCCGTTTCAGGTTTCGACAGGATGGGTGGTTCTGCAAGGTGCCTTTTGAGCTCCTGAAAAGCCAGCTCGCATTCCTCCATCCATTCAAATTTCTTACCTCCCCTTAATAAGTTGAAAAATGGAAGACCACGATCCGTAGATTTCGAGATGAATCTGCTTAGGGCTGCCATCCTGCCAGTCAGACTTTGGACATCTTTGTGCCTTCGAGGTGAGGGCATGTCAATCAAGGCCTTGATCTTGTCGGGGTTAGCCTCGATTCCTCGAGAGTTCACAATAAAGCCCAGAAATTTTCCTGAAGATACCCCAAAAGTGCATTTATGAGGATTTAGCTTCATGTTATACTTTCGGAGCACGCTGAAGCACTCTTCGAGGTCATCAACATGGTTCTTGTTGAGTTGAGACTTGACAAGCATGTCATCAACATAAACCTCCATGTTGTTCCCTATTTGTTCTGAAAACATCATGTTTACGAGCCGCTGGTATGTGGCTCCAGCATTCTTGAGCCCGAATGGCATGACATTATAGCAGTATAGCCCTTTATCCGTTATAAAGCTCGTATGTTCTTGGTCGGGGGCATGCATGGGAATCTGGTTATATCCAGAATATGCATCCATGAACGACATCAGGCCGTGCCCCACCGTGGCATCCACGAGCTGGTCAATCCTCGGTAGCGGAAAACAGTCTTTTGGGCAAGCTTTGTTGAGATCTGAATAGTCAATACAGGTTCTCCATGTCCCATTGGGCTTTGGGACCAATACTGGATTGGCTACCCAGTCAGGGTAAAAGGCATCCCTAATGAATCGGTTTGCCTTTAACCTGTCAACCTCCTCCTTCAATGCTTTCTTTCTGTCTTCGTCCAGCTATCTTCGCTTTTGTTGCTTCGAGGGAAAGCTTTTGTCTATGTTCAGTGCGTGGCTTGCTATATTCGGGCTTATCCCCACCATGTCTGAGTGTGACCACGCGAAGACATCCTGGTTTTTCTTCAAAAAGCAAATTAATTGCTATTTTGTCTCATCTGGGAGGTGTTTTCCGACCTTCACCTTTTTCGAAGGATCAGCTTCCCCGAGCTGAACTTCTTCGAGCTCCTCTAAAGGTTCGAGGTCAGCTTTCTCCTCAATTCTTGGATCAATCTCTTCGTCAATCTCTAAGACCGTTCCGTCTTTGTTTTGTATGATGACGAGTGCTTGTGCGCTCGTCTGTTTCTTTCCTCTCAAGGAGATGCTGTAGCACTCCCTTCCTGCTAACTGGTCTCCTTTCAATGTCCCGACTCCGCTAGGGGTTGGGAACTTAAGGGCCAGATGCCTCACTGATGAAACTGCCCCCAACCCGACCAGGGCGGGTCTCCCGAGCAGCACATTGTAGGTAGATGGTAAGTCTACTACCACGAACTCCATTATCTTGGTTACCGAGACTGGATAATCTCCCAAGGTCACGGGGAGCTCGATGGATCCCATGCAGGCGGTTTCTTCTCCTGAAAAACCGTACAACGTAGTTGCACACGCTTTCAGGTCGCGAAGGGAGAGTCCCATCTTCTCGAGGGTTGCTTTGTAAAGTATGTTGACTGAGCTCCCATTATCTATGAGAACTCGGTGGACCCTCCTGTTGGCCAGCTGAAGAGTAATGACCAGCGGGTCATGGTGAGGAAACTGGACATGGGATGCGTCTTCCTCAGTGAATGTTATTGGTTGTGTCTCAATCCTCTGACTTTTGGGAGCCCTAGGTTCGGGTTCATAAGGAGATCCATCCCCGGTCTTCAGTTCGTTAACATATCTCTTTTGGGCGTTCCTGCCCACTCCTGCGAGATGAGGCCCTCCCGAGATGGTTATTACATCCTCTCCATCTATCGGCGGGGGCCTGTCTTCTTCCCGAGATCGGGAATTATTGTTTTGCGTCGTCGGAGGCGCGGCTACTCTCTGGCTCGCGGCCGTCTGACCCGTACTCTAGTTTTTGACATACTGTCGGAAGTAACCTCTCGAGATCAACCCTTCGATCTCGTCCTTCAATTGTCGACATTCATTGGTTGTATGCCCGGTGTCTCTGTGGAACCGGCAATACTTACTGGAATCCCTCTTGGATTTTTGATTTCTCATCGGGTCCGGACGCCTAAAGGGGACCTGGTTTTCATTAGCCAGGTATATGTTCTCCCGAGACTCATTGAGCTCAGTGTATACTCTATACACGGAGAAATACCTCTCCCCTTTCTTCTTCTTTCCTCCCTCGGCTTCGGGTTACTTCCTTCGTTCTTTTTCCTCTTGGAGGGTTTTTCCGTGGCAGGCTTTGGAGCTGCTAGGTCCGCCGAGGTTGAGGCAGAGTTGATGTTTATTGTTGTAGTTTCGGGCTGGGAAGTCGCATTGAGCGTTGACCTCGCTTCCTCTACATTGACAAATCTCTGCGCTCGTCTGTTAAACTCGGTTATTGACCTTACAGGTTTCCCTTGCATGTCGTCCCAAAGGGCACTTCCCGGCAATACACCAGCTCGGATAGCCATTAGGTGCCCACTGTCATCCACGTCCCGAGCTCGGGAAATTTCCAGATTAAATCTCGTTAGGTAACTCTTTAGTGTTTCGCCCGGCTGTTGTCGGACGTTAGTTAAGGTGGATGCCTCTGGTCTGACCCCCATCATTGCTCTGAACTGCTTCTTAAAGTCTTTAGACAACTGTTCCCAAAAAGTTATTGAGTGTCTCTTATATTTTTCGAACCAACTTTTGGCAGGCCCTGCCAATGATGTTGGAAACAACATGCACCTGAGCTCATAACCCACGTTACTGGCTCTCATGATAGTGTTGAACGTGCTCAGGTGACTACACGGGTCGGTCTTTCCTTCAAACATTGGGACGTGAAGGATCCGAAACCCTTGAGGAAATGGAGTGTTAGAAATATGGGGAGCAAACGGCTCGAGCTCCTCGTCAGAGTCCTCATATCGACCATTTCCTCGTTCATTCTTCAAAAGCCTAAAGGCTTTTTCGAGCTGATCGATTCTTTCTTGGACTGGATCAGTAGGAGGTACTGTCTAGAATTGATTGTCATTGATCGTGATTCCAGGCTCGCATCTCCGCGAGAGATCTCTACGCCTATTCAGGCGATCCCTCAGGTCCGGATTTGTTTGATCTCCATTACCCCAACTCTGGTTCAGATGATTTCGCAGGTCGGGACGATTCTTGCGGCTTCCAGTATTATTACGACCTCGGTCATGTTTACTGACGGACCTGGTATCTCCGGACTCATCACTGGTGAAACTCATTGCTCGGTTATTTCGTAATGGATTCTTCCTACGTCGCCTCGTCTCCGCCGTGCGAGACCGAGACGTTTGACTTTTCTCAGATGGGACGCCTCTCCGCTCTTGGAAAGTCTCCCTGTTTCCTTGTCTTTCCCCCGCATGCCCTTCATCCTGATCTCGAACGGGCTGAGCATTCCTGCGGGGGGGCGAAGGATATCTTATGGGTGATGGAGGGAATCGTATAGGCGTCGGTGGCTGCCACCCTTGTCGCGGCCTAGAGGGTCCAAAATTTGCCCGAGATGGGTCGGTCACATTTGGTGCGCTCCCAGGTACCTGAGTCCGAGCCTCTGCAGGGGTTCAGTTATTCTCAGTTCCTGCAGGCACTTCCATAGGCGGGTTAGCCAGGGCCCGAGCTCGAGTACTCCTCTGGGGCCTAGGTGGATCGGATGGCTCTGCTGGTGCCAGAGGATGAGTCGGCCTCCTTGTGGCAGCATCTTTTCGTGGACGTCCACGGGGTCTCCGGGGAGGAACATACACGTCCCTTGGAGGAGGGACTTGGTTTTCGCACGGAGGCGGGGGCTGAGCCACCTGCGCCTCTGCGGCTATCCTTGTCAACTCCTCATTCCGTTTGTTGGCCTCTGCCAACAGCTGCTTCAATTGCCGGTTCTCAAGTTCCACGATAGGAACGTACCGCTCCGGATTGTAGTACATATCCTCATCCCTTGGTGGAGGAGGTGGTCCCCGGGAATCAGAAGACCCACTTCTCTCTTCAACATCCGGGTTCTCCATTGGTTGTTTTCCAGGACGTCTTCGGTAATTTTCTTCAGGTGTGTTCTGATTGTTTGTGGCCATGACTTTTTCAGGGATGAATGCTTAAGGCTCTCAATTAAAGCACCAAACTGTTGATGCCATTTTTCGTCAACAGTGAAAAAAGAGCACGTAAACAATTACTAGTAATGACCAATTAAAAAATAACAACACAAAACACGATTTTTATGTAGTTCAGCAGTTAAATCTGCCTAGTCCACGAATCTCTGTTATTAAACTCAAGATTATCTCTGAAAATTCTTAAGCATGAATTCTTCAGAGTTTTCTCTCAAGGTTCAGAATTTCGGTCCATTACAATGGTGCATGACCTCTCTATTTATAGAGAAGGTTGCAGAATACTATCCCACATATATTGGGTAGTTACTCTTTTTGTGTAAATAAAATAAATGGCTTTAAATGCCTATAATCAGATATAAAAGGAAACGTCCCCTGAAGACCAGGGGGCGTATAACTGACCAAATAATATCCCACGACTTTAGGGGATTTACAGTAATAAATGAAGATTACGTCTCTTATGGATAACACTTATAGATATTCACGGTTTTTATCATATATCTCCAAGGCCTTAGCCTCCCAGGTTTCTCGTCAGCTTTCGAGCTAATGACATCTCCCGAGGTCACATGGCTTTCGAGATCATATGTGCGTCGAGCTCGGGACCCCTGATCCGAGGTCATCCCTGAGGATAGATGCATCTCTGGAGCTACCTTTCGAGATCGTGAACACTTCGAGGTCACCATATTCGAGGTCATCTCAGTCTTGCAGGCTCGATATTTAGTCCTGGAGAATACTCTAAACCTTACGAGTCCATTCGTTTGTGAATCCAACTTTCGAGGTTACATTTAACATAGCTCGAAATCTGGGTATAACAACTTCCATTATGGAAGCTGACAGTTCTTTCTAGCTGTTGTGAGATTTTATTGAGAGGTGGGTTACTCACATGCACCCTAATTCTGGTTGCATGCAACCTCGACACATAACTCCCAGACGGTTAGGGTTGTCTAACCTATCTATGCTCCTGACGTGCCCCGAGTGGGATCTCGTGTTCGCCCCTATGATAAGGTTGAGCTCGATGGCTCCTGTTTGCTACCACTTCTAGCTCTCTGAGAAAGCCTCTAGGGCACTCTCTCCCCAACTCCATTTCTGATGGGAGCCTACTGGGGTACACCCCGAGTTGGAGAGGGATACCTTATTAGTGATGGAGAATGCCT
Source organism: Humulus lupulus (assembly GCF_963169125.1). Classification (NCBI taxonomy): domain Eukaryota; kingdom Viridiplantae; phylum Streptophyta; class Magnoliopsida; order Rosales; family Cannabaceae; genus Humulus; species Humulus lupulus. The sequence continues at coordinate 29,579,326 of NC_084802.1, read as the reverse complement.
TATTGGTGATGGAGGATGCCTGATCGGAGACGGTAGCGGTCTCTCATTGTTTGTCCTTGCAGGCTCAGAGTTATTATTCTCGATAGGTCCTGGGTTACTACTCTGAGTTGTCGAGGGAGCTCGGTTATTATCAAGTCTGCGGGAATGTCCCTAGCTGGGTTATTCATGGCAGAGTTTCGTGATGACACCCTGGGCAAGTTTTCTCCAGTATTTGCCCTAGGCCTTGGCTAAGCCTGTTGGGCCCTTTGCTCGGCCATCCTGGCAACTGTACTTCCACGAGGTCGCCCTCTGAGCCTACGCAAGGGTGCCTGGGTCTCAGTGGCTTGTCTTGCCATCTTCTCCTTTAACTGCATTGCCTTGGCTAAATGTTCATGTCGCCTCCGATTTTTGAACTCAACTGCTGGCACATATCTCTCTATATTATAATAATCCTTCTTATTAGGTCTAGAACTTTGACCAGGCCTTCCCCTGGGGGACGATGAGACGCTCCCCTCATCGGGACTTCATTCCACAACTGGTTGTTTGCCAGGCGTGGAGTATTTTCCTCAGGGATTTGGGGAAGTGGTCGCGCACTGGTTCCAAGAATGTTCAAGGCAGCCATTGTTGCTAAGCGAGAAGCATTATGCTAAACAGTAGGAAGAATTTATTAATGCTCTCAATGAAAGCACCAAACTGTTGACACCATTTTCATCAACTTAAATATGTAGAGAAATTAAACAATTAATCAGGAAGAAAAGAAAAGAAAGAGATTTTTTACATGGTTCAGCAGTTAAAATCTGCCTATGTCCACGAGTCACTTTTATTAACTGTCTATGCTAAAGCTTCAGGAAGGAGCAATTTCACAAAGCATTTCTCAGTACAAAGTTGTGTGTGAGTACAAATGACCAGATCCAGGCAATTTATAAACATGGTTACAAGAATATCTTCCCACAAGTTTAGTGGAGTTACAACATATATTATGTAACGTCCCAAAAATGCTAATAAGGTTAGTGCCTTGATTAGCGTGTCGGGAGGGTATAATTGGATATATGTCTGTGATTAATTGATTAAATACGTGACTATGTGCATGAATGATTTATATGATAATATGAATATAAATGCATGTTTATGAGTATTAAATATGCATGTGGGTTCGTTCTTGTCAATAAGGGCATATTTGTAATTTTGGGTCGTTGAGGGCATAAATATGATTATATGCGTTAAATGATTAGAACTGCATTATTATGTGGTTATATGTAGCGTCCCAAATTTGCTAATAAGGCTTAAGGCCTTGATTAGCGTGCCTGGAGGGCAATAAGTGGTTTATTATGTTAATGTGTGAATTTGATGAGTATGCGATTAGAAATGCATGTTTAGGTGAATTAAATATATGTGTGAATGAACGGCAAGAGCCAGGAACAGCAAAGGCCGAGAACAGCAAGGCTGAGTACGGCATGGGGCTGGGAGCAGGTTTAAGCACATGGAGTGCGAGTTGCTAGGGTGAGACCCTATAGGTTACCTGGGATATCCTCACAGTATAGACCGCGAACCCAGGGCCTGGTAAAGCGCCTGGGACGGCATGGCCATTATGTGTTTAGCCTGTTGGCGGTTTTGTTATGGGTTGAATGATGTTATGCATATGTTATTTGTTTGTGTGGAGTTTTCTTTCTGGGTTTCGGATCACGGGTGCTCTATGGTGCAGGTAAAGGCAAGGGGAAGGTTGACCAACCATGAGTACGGAGAGCGTGAAGCGACGCGTACATGTTTGGCCTGCTTGGCTGCCACGGCCAGGGGTATTTTTGGGAGATGTGTTGTACTAAACTTGATTTTGTCGTTTAATCGACTCTAATTACATTTTTGAGTTGTAAATATTTCTATTGACCGCGTTTTTAGCCAACGACGTGAGAACGTCAAAAACGACAAACCTTCAAGAGAATTCAAACGACATAGATAGTTTAATAAAGAAAATAAAGAACACGCACAATTTTTATAGTGGTTCAGCCCCAATCAGTTGGTAATAGCCTAATCCACTTAGAGTTGTGATTATAGATCTGTACTCAAGATCAGATGAACTGAGCCAACTGAGTTTCTTCAGTACAGAATACAAGATTTCTTTATGATATCAGCACTTTCTCTCTCTAGAAAACTCAGATCCAAAAGTCTCCCCAAAAAGTCTAAAAAGAAGAAGAACCCCCTTTTCTAATCCCATAAGCCATATATTTATAGGCTTAGGATCATACATCTGATATCCCCTAGAATCGGGATATTTCATTATATTTATTATATATAAATTACAAAAAAACATTCAAAATGTAACAAAACCCCCAATTTGTGGGAAGAATGAGAGATTCCCGCGCGTGCCAAGACCGGTTCTTGTTGAAGCCGTTTCTGGGAATCTTGACTTAGTCCTCCTCTATCTGGTCGACCCATATCTCCTACTGACCACTCATGCAAGTGCTGGTCGGACACATGCATGCTGGACATATGCAAGTGCTGGTAGGACATACACTTGTTGGTAGGACATGCAATTGCTGGTAGGACATGCACTTGCTGGTCGGACATGTGCATGGTGGTAGGACTTGTGCATGTTGGTAGGACATGCACTCCTCTCGCCTAACATGGCACTCTCCTCTAGCATGCCATATCTCTCCTCTAACATGGCACCCTCCTCTAGCATGCCATGTCTCTCGTCTAACATGGCACTCTCCTCTCTTCAGACTAGAGTCCGACCACACCACTGGGCTCTCCTCGGACCAAGATCCGACCACTCCACCTTGGGCTCTCCTCGGACCAAGGTCCGACCACTCCACCTTGGGCTCTCCTCGGACCAAGGTCCGACCATGCCCTTGGGCTCTCCTTGGACCAAGGTCCAACCATGCCCTTGGAGTACTCCTCGGACCAAAGTCCGACCATACCTTTGGAGTGCTCCTCATACCAAAGTCCGACCGGGCACACCCTAGCCCAAGTACTCTCCTCGGGTGCACTTGGCTTGGACATGCCACCTCTCAAGCAATCCAAACTCTTCACTGATGCACTGGGCTGCTGCTAAGCCAGATCACCCAACTACTCCATGCCACTTGCCATTTCTATTGCCACATCATCATTCTCCAATTTTTGGGGATAACAATTTCTAAACAGTATTTTGGGATCCCAAATGTATATCGCTTTATAATTTCGATGGATGATTATATTTTCAAATTGTATGACTTTTATTATAGTTTAGCTACACTTTTAACCTAAAACCTCAATTAGCGAGTTAATTGCATGTTTTAAACTCACTTAGTAACGGCTTTGTGGAAGTAGGGCGTTACAATGTATTTGTAGCGTCGGCTCGAGGTGATTCTGGTGAGCAGATTAGTGGAATAGTCACAGCGGGGTTTAATACCCGGCTCGGGGTGAGCCTACGGATATTTTGGGAATGTAACATGTATTTGGGATTTATCGATTAGCGAGTAAGTATTTGGTGATTAGTTGGGTATGTCGGGACTAATTGGGAATTTGTAGGACGACTCGAGGAATTAGCGGGAAACGGGGCAAATGACTATTTTGCCTTTAAGGGCAATAAAGGGGCTGAGTTATCATTAGGGGCATTTTGGTATATAGGTTAGAATATATCAGAAGTCTCAGCTCCTTCTCTCACATTCTCACTCTCTCTCTCTAAGGCTTGGGGGTTTGAAGAAAATCTTGGAATTGGGGCTGGAAGTAGTGGATTCAAATGGGAATTGAAGCTAGGATTGGTTGGGGTGTAGCTCAGGGTCAAAATCATCACCAAGGTAAGGTTTAAGCTTTGATTATTTGGTAGAATTCTGCTGTTAGTATAGGTCTTCTTAAGCTTTTAAGTTTCAAAGGGGTTTTGCTAAATTCTGGGTTCCTAGGAGGAGTTTGGTTAGAATTTTGGGTTCCTAGGCTTAGGAAAAATGCAAGAAAAATGTGCTAGTTTCTGGATTTTTGGGCTTGAGCTGCGGCCCTGTTCTTCAGGTGTCGCGGTCCATGTGTGCGAAGAGGCTGGGAGCCTCTGAAATTTTGGTCAGGTGTTGCGGCACAGGTAGAGGCGCGTCGCGTCTCGCGTCCCCTAGAAGAGAGCCTCGGGGCTCTCTGAGCGCGCCGTGACCCTAGGGGGCAAGCCATGACTCTAATTGACAAAAATAGCCAAGTTAAGTTTTTAGGCTCACGAACTCAAACCTAAGTGCTTGGGAAGGAACCTACTACCCGGTTTAGTAGAATTCGAGGTCCCAGGGACTAGTATAATATTTTGAGGCGATTAATTGGTTTAGGTTTTGATGGTTATCCATTATTGTGTTGTGACTAGGTTATACCGCGAAGGCTCGGGGTTGAGGATCGTGCTAGGGACCGCTCTACATCCTTCGCTCGGGACTCAAGCTAAGAAAACTGCACCCGAGTTGTGAATGGGGTTGAGATTCCCTGTAAATGAATGAATGTGGGATCATAAATGTATTTGTGATTAGAGATATCTGTATAGGCATGTTTGTTCATGCTGCTTTCGATTGTGTGTTTTGCAATCTATTCGGCCTAAGAGAGTCGGGGCTGATGTTAAGCGTGCGGAACGCAGCTCGGCCTAAGCGAGTGGGGATCAGCTAAATAACTAAAGGGCTTGGCCTAAGGGCGTCGGCATCTAACTAATTGTATTAAGATTGAGTTATATATTTGGATTAAACTGTATACTGTTGCCTAGCTTATTGCTTGTATTCTGTTGTTGATTGAACTGGTTGATCTAAGTTTACTATGCACGTTTTGTTGTTGTCTATGCTTGTTGAATTTAGTTTTCTTGCTGAGCCTTGGCTCACGGGTGCTACGTGGTGCAGGTAAAGGCAAGGGAAAGCTAGACTAGTCATGAGTTGGAGAACTTTGGGGGCGGTGTGTACACCGGCAGCTGCTCGACCGCCACAGGCGAGAGAATTTACAGGGACTAGAGCCAAAATTATATTTTTCCATTTAGGCTACCTTCAGATGTAATTTTACTTTTGAGGGTTGTAACTGCCTTGTAAACATTACTTTTGGGATCCCGTGTACCAAACTCTTATTTTAATGAAAGTCAACTATTTTACGGTCAAACTCTTTTAACCCTAACCCGTCAGTTGACTTTAGGAACACATTTATATCCAAATGACTTGATTAGCAAGTCTTGCACTATTTAAAATACACATTGTAACGATCTTGGTTACCCAGAGTGTTACATATTCAAATTTTAATTCAAAGGAATATTTGAATAATAATGCAATGAAAATGCCTTATTTAAATTAAGATCTCATAAATATATGGATTCAATACACGGTTTAATCTAATCCCTAAGAAATAGGAATTTCCTAACAATTTTTCCATGTGTTTGTTTAATGCATCCTCGAGCTTGAACACTGCTTCAACGCGCTTTCAAGATCACTCGTAGCCTCGAGCTCACCATTCCAATTGTCGTCACCTCCTTGTCTCATCAGTCTATAAAACTCATCTCTTTTAGGAGATTGATGCCTTTGAGCATACCACTCATGCTCGAGCGTTGATGTCGTAGCTCTGGAACTTCGTGAAAAATTGTACAAGTATAATGCTAACATTTGTTAGTCCTGAGCTTACTCTTTACGAGCCTACATTTCGAGGTTGTTTATCTATTTTCGAAATTTGGGTGTAACAGGTTCCATTTAGTATATAGCATAGTATTTTTAAAAATATATATATAATATACGTTTTAGTTACCATATATTTTACATGTGAATTATAGATGTTGTAGTGTCCCAGAATATTTACTTAGCTAGCTAGATAGTAGTAGTAGTTAGTATTAGTTTGTAGTATGTTAGATTCTGTGGATTTTGGTTCAAGCCGGGACTTAGTTGGACACTCATAGCAACAGTTATGGATTTTATAAGTTTAACCTATAGTTTAAGAATATTAATTATAATATAAGGTTTGATTAATATAGCTGATTATAGAGATGTCATTTATTATAACCTAAAGTTTAGATGGAACTAATAAGATGGTGACACTTGTCATATGCATGTTTATTAAGGATTTAAGTATTTTAATGAATAGTTTAATTAAAAGAAAGATCTAGAAGCTCTGGAACCTTCCAACAGCTGTTAGGATCGTATTATGACTCAGTCAAAACTATTTACTCAATTCAAAATATGATGAAAAAGAGTAAATACGTGTTTGATATATCAACGTATGTCGATATATCGCAGCTATAGGGGCTGATATATCGTCTATGGAAGATACGGAAAACATGTTGACTTTATACGAACGTTCGAACGGGGCTCGGGAAAATGGCCCAGCCGATATATCACCCAGGGTAAGCGATATATCGCCCCTGGTGCTTTATTTTTGAATCTTGAGGATTTTTAAATTTAAAAACAGCCTTAACCACTTGGACTTGCCTTTGAACGATTTTGACCGAGTTCTGGGCGTCTGTTGAACAAAAATTCAAATCTTTTTCATTTTATATTCATTTATTTATTCAAATTAAAAGGGGTTATTTCACTCCTTGAACTCTATAAATATGACCTAGTACTCAGCGATTTTCTTCATTCTTCAAGCAGTCTTCAGAGCCTCCAAGTTGCTAGTGTTACTATAGAGAGAAACACTTGGGTTTTTGGGTTAAAATTTTATTCATTCTAAGTTTTTCTAAACACTTGGGAAGTGAGATATAGTGAGATTTCAGTATCGAGGTTTAGATCAATTCATAAAATCATTCAAGGTATTCTTATTCTTAAGTTCAGTTCTTTATGGTTCTTTAGCTTTCTTTATTTTCTTTCTTTTCAGATCCTAACTCTTGTTTATGATTCTTGGTTAGGTGTTAAGTTTCTTCTCGGTAAGTTTCTTCTTTGATGGTTTAGTTTTCTTTTCATCTCTTTTCTTTAGAAACTCATCATTCTTACTGTTGGTTTTTAGGAGTGTTCTAATCCCGTTCTTGTTCTCAAATATCCCGATTTTTTGTAAGGAAAATAGGATAGATTTTATGTGTTTATATATTTATGTTATGATATATTTTATGCTATGATATATATGTCTTGTAGTCATTTGGGGATTATAGTTGCTTAGATAGCAAACCCCAAAATATTTTTATGTCGCTTGAGGCTTATAGTTGCTTAGATAGCAAACCCCAAGAATTTTATCATTTTCACGGTTTAGAGTTATGATTTACCCTACCTCGATTAGTAGACATAGGACCGAGATGGGTTATCATATACTACCATGTGATCTAACCTACCTCGTTTAGTAGACAGAGAACCTAGATTGTTTATCACATGCCATGTTAATGAGTTAATGGTCGTTAATATTGTAGTCCTATATGTTATATGTTTTTATAGTCATATGTTTTATAGTCTTATGTTTATGATTTATGATATATGTTGTTAGTATATTTTCCTTGCTGGGCATTAGGCTCATTCCTTTATGTTTAGCTTGATGCAGGAAAATGATAAGGAAGGTGGAAAGATTCATGGCAGCTTGGCTTGTGTGTTAAGGATGAATGGATTGAATGGACTATGTGACGATCGAGGATGAAGTTATTTTTAAGTCTTTTGAAATATGTTTCTTTTGTAATTCCGCACTTAGTTTTAAACAACTAAAGTTTATGGTTTATGTTTTTATATATTAAATAATGGGTACCCATACCATATTTTATATTTTATATTTTATATTTTATTTTGTATTTTGCACAATATCTATTTTGTGGTTTTAAATAAAGTTATTATTTCCTACGTATGTTCCCAAAATAGTAGCTATGTCTAGTACTTTTAATGATCTAAGGTCTTAAAAATAGTTGGGTCCTTACAGTTGGTATCAGAGCAACGGTTCATATGGATGAAGTTCTCCTTGATACACACGCACAAGCTCCGAATCTAACCGCCAATGTAAGTGTTTATGTTTATTATGATTATGTTTATGTTTATAGCTAACGTTTTAGCCCTTATGTTTTCAGTTAAGAATGGATGGAGCCTTGACCTATGAGGATATCCGAGCCACTAAGGCATTGAAAAGGATTAGAGAGCCAAGGAATACTATAGGAGTGTTAAAAAGAATCACTCGGAGAATGATTTTATTCCACAAGGAGATATTTCACCTCCAAACTACTAAGTAGATTATGATGTGAGCTACAGAGCAATATGCCTTAGAAATTAGGCTTTTTAAAGATTTTCCTTTTGTAATTTCAACATTAGAAGAAATATGGGAGACTATAGATGATGAAGATGATTTACTGGTAGCTATGAGATATTATTTTCGCATACTTAGGTTCACCTTTAAGTTGGAATTTCAATTTACTAATGAGCAAAAGCATAGAATCTTTATGAATCTTCCCCAAGGAAATTTTGAGGCTCAAGATAATGATGATTATGAGAAGATAGATGATGATATGTTAGATGAAGGGTCAGATGTAGAAGATCCTGATTTTTAGATTCACCCTAGTTATGTTAGTTTATTTATTTATTTATTTATTTTATTATTTTTACATTTATGATTGTATTTAGTGAAAACCTTTTTCCAAATGAATATTATTGTTTTTTTTTTTTTTTTGATGAAAACTGAGTATATTAGAAAAACCACCAGAACAACAAATACCAAACCAAGCCAAACCGGTTAGCCTACAGAACAAACCAGGCCAAACCAGACAGCCAACACAAGGTTACATATACATCAGGTAATTAAAAACAGAAACATCCCTATGACTTAACTTTAGCTTAGGATGCCTAGTAAGTCTAACTTTCATAGAATAATGAATCTGCTGCATAACAAAATCAACAGACCAAGAGTTTAAATCATAAACACATTTATTCCTGTTTCTCCAAATCAAATACACAGCCGCAGCCAAAGAAGCAGCAGAAACTCTTTGCATCAGACCCTTAGGCTTGTCCAACATCCAAGTGTGCCAGTCTTCATACCTTCTCAGCCAAGAGTCCCTTCCCAGCCAGCTCTCCATTCTGGATCTCAATTGTTGAGAGAACGAACAAGCAAAAAAGAGATGAGAGTGAGACTCCTGAGCTTCTTCACAAATCGGACACAGAGCAGATGGAATTAGCAAATGGCACTACTGAAGTTTGTCTCGAGTAAGAAGGTGACCAAGAGCAGCTTGCCAAAGGATAAACCTATGTTTAGGCACAGCTAGGGAACACCAAACCACATTAGCAAAATAGACCTTACTAATATTCAGCAACCTGTTATAGAGAACTCTCACATTAATCTTGTTATTTTTGACAACTTCATCCAGGATTTGAGAAGAAAAAATAACCCTCAAATTAGCTATTTTCTTCCAATACCAACTCGCATCTTGTTGGACTTTATGGCTCCAAAATTCCTGCCCCTTAAGGTAAATTGAGTCAATCCATTTCACCCACAAGATATCTTGCTTAGAAGACACAGCCCAAACAAATTTAGCAAGAAGAACTTTGTTCCAAGTACCCCCCTGTTTAAATCCAAGACCCCCCATGCACTTGGGTAAGCAAACTCGATCCCAAGACGTAAAATGCATTTTGCAACGATTGCTACTGCTGTCCTTATGTCCCCACAGAAAGTTCCTACACAGCTGGTCTACTTGTTGGAGAACACTCTTGGGCAGAATAAAAATGCTCATCCAGAACGTCATAATGCTAAGAAGAACAGAGTTAATTAGCTGAGCTCTTCCTGCAAATGATAAGTTCCGACTCGACCAGCTGTGAAGCTTGAGTTGAATCTTTTTAATAATCAACGCACAATCTCCCGCCTTCCATTTGGTGGAGCGAAGAGGCACTCCCAAATATTTGAGAGGAAAGTGCCCTTCATTAAACTGAATTTTCTAAAGAATCAGCTTAACCTCACTGTCAGCCAAGCCCCCAAAATATACATGAGTCTTCTCCTTGTTGGCTGATAAACCAGATGCCAAGCTAAACTCGTTGAAGCAGTCCTTAATAACCTGCACTGATTTATAAACACCTTTGCAAAAGATAATAAGATCATCCGCGAAACACAAGTTAACAAGCTTCAGATTTTTACACTTTGGGTGAAACCGGAAATCTTTATTAAGGGAAGCTTGACTGAGAAGCCTAGTGAGGTATTCCATCACAAGGACAAACAATAATGGAGAGATAGGGTCTCCTTGTCTCAACCCCTTTTTACCTTAAAAACCCCCTTGAATCCTACCATTCAATAATATCAAATAAGTAGGGTCCCTTAAGCAAGTCATAACCCAAGTGATGAACTTTTTCGGAAAACAGAAGGCAGAAAGAATGGCTTCTAAAAAATTCCAATCAAACATGTCATAAGCTTTACATAGGTCAATTTTCAGAACACATCTAGGAGAGATGTTTTTCCTATTATAACCTTTGATAATATCCTGAAGAATCATAATATTATGCGCCAATAATCTCTTTTGCACAAACGCTCCTTGGTTTTGGTTAATGAGATTAGGAAGGACTGTCGCCAATCTACCACAAAGCATTTTGGATATGCACTTATAAATGGTATTACAGCAAGCTATGGGACGAAAATCACCTGCTTTGGTAGGGGTATCAACCTTAGGAATCAGAGTTATGGTTGTCATATTTAGCTCTTTAGGCAGAATACCCTTCTCAAAGAACTCAAGAATCGCCTCAGAAATTTCCGCTCCCAACTCCTTCCACATAGCTTTAAAGAATCCCGAGCCATACCCATCCGGACCAGACTTTTTAAAGCATGAATACTAAACAAAGCATCTTCCACCTCCTTCCTAGTAAAAGGTTTAATGAGACCAATCTGCTGGTCCACAGTAAGCTTATGACCCAAACTGAAGCATGAATTCTAAATTGGCCTAGTAGCACTACTTGGAACCCCCATTATCCTTTGAAAATGGCTCATAAAATGGTCTGCAACATCCTCAAACCGCTCAACCACCTGACCTGAATCATTTATGAAAGAATTGATCCGGTTAGATGCCCTCCGTTTTTTAAGGTACGCGTGAAAGTACGTTGTGTTGTCATCACCATGGCGAAGCCAATTCACTTTACTTTTCTGTCTAAGAAAGCTATCATAAGTTTTGGCATGCTTAGAAAAAAACTCCCCTGCTAGTCTCTCCTTATTTTGTAACTCAGTAGAGTGCAGGTCCTTTTGAAGAGACAAATTGGCATCTTGGAACTTCTCCTTAGCATCAGTGTAGTTCTGAGCCACATCACCCACAGAATGTTTATTAAAGTGGCGTAAAACATGTTGAAGTCTGCCCAGCTTCTGAACTATAGTCCCCAGCCCTTTTCCCTTGCACGGCCTATTCCATCTCTGAAGCACTACAACTGAGAACCTGTCATGCTCAGTCCAAAGGTTAAAAAATCTGAATGGTCGACAACCTTGGTTAATAGCAGCCTCAGATTTAACAATACAATAGCAATGGTCTGACAGTAAATCCCAATTAACCACGGCTACTGTATGAGGCACTAAATCCACCCACCCTTCATTCATAAAAACCCTATTCAGTTTAGAATAAATTCTATCCTCATTATTGTTATTTTTTAATGACATGTATGAGTTTGATGTTTTTTACAATCATAATAAATAATAAATTTAATGAATAATGACCAAGTTCGGTGAGGGTGGATACAAATCAATGGACCAGGTTCTATATTGAGAGTTAGGGGGTCATAGTAGTGGGAACGATTTTACTGATTCCATCCCTCCCTCAATATGGTTAACTTTGGAACAGCGACGAGTTTCGAGCCTGAGAATTAATTCATATAGGATGATTAAACAGACTTAGAAGATAATAAAGATGACTTATTTTTCTAAGTATAGAAACACACCCTAATTATAAAGAAGGCTTATATAATTTTTCATAAGAAATCATAACTAAATAGGTCCGAGTTATGTTTTCTTAGATTAAGTTTTTGCCTTAGAGCCTATTAGGGTAAGTTCTAACATGTTTTTCTCGACTGTTAGAACTCTGCTGAAGATGTCGCTCAGAAGTTCTGCACGCACAAACGCCAATGTCTCCAGCGCTGCCCATGAGACTAGTGAAGCCCCTTCAGTTCAAAGAAGGGGAGCTCATGCTACCAGTTCTACTGCTAACAGAAGTGCACCGTCGCCTCCGGTTGACAACACCGCAGAAATTGTCCAACTACGGCAACAAGTGGAAGAACTGCTGCAGCAACAACAATGACAACAGGCACAGACTCAGACTCAGCCTCAACCACAACCGCAGCCGCAGCCTCATCAAATGGCTCAAGCACCCCAACAAGTAGTTCCTTATGCGGGATGGCCAATGGTGAATTATGCGCCCTACCCAATTCAGTTCATGGAGCAAATCTACGAGTGGTTTCATAAGCAACACGCTCCAAACTTTGAAGGGACAATGAACCCCTTCGAGGCGGAAGAATGGCTCAGGAATGTAGAGTCGATCCTAGCACACATGAATATCGGCAACACGGATTGCATATCTTGTGTTTCTTCTCTTCTGAAGAAGGATGCTAGAATATGGTGGGACTTAGTACAGCAGACTAACAACATCGCCACCATGACATGGACTAGATTTGTGGAGCTCTTTCACAAGAAGTATTACAACTCTGCAGTCATCGCCACAAGGGTAGAAGAGTTCACCAGTCTGAAGCAGGGCAGCTTGACGGTAGCAGAGTATGCTCATCAATTCGACCGACTAGCCAAGTTTGCACCAGAGTTGGTTACGGCATACTTTTTTAGGGTTACCAAGTTCGTTAGAGGACTCAGACCAAAGATTGAGCTAGGATTCAAGCTAGCAACTCCTGGAACCACTTCTTATGTCGATGCTCTAGAAATGGCTATAGAAGTAGAAAGGCTTCATGCAAATGTCAGTAAAGATGAGGGTAGTAAGCCAGAACCTAAGCAGCAGAATCAACCTCAGAATGGTCGGAACCACAACAACAACCATCAGTATAGCAACAATAATGGTCAGAAGAGAAGGCTTCCTGACAACAAGCAATTTGACAATGACAAAAGAGCACGGACAAGCAATGGAAACAATAGGTCGGGTTATGTAGAATACCTGCAGTGCTCTAAGTACCAAAAGAAACATCCTGGGGAGTGTCATGCAAACACCAAGGGATGTTACAATTGTGGTCAGGAAGGTCATCAGAAGAGGGAATGTCCCCAGCTCAAGCAAGAAGAGAAAAGGGACAACAAGATGGTTCCTGCCAGAGTCTTTGCCTTGACCTAGGGAGAAGTTGAAGCTAGTAACAAAGTGGTCACAGGTCAGATTCCTATCCTCGATAATATATGTTCAGTATTATTTGATATGGAAGCAACACACTTGTATATCTCGTTAGGAATGATAGAGAAATTAGACAAACCTTGTGAAAGATTTAGAACTAGATTTGTGACAAAATTTCCTTCAGGCGAAGTGGTCCTATCATCAGGGATAGTACGAGGCGTACCGATCAAAATTGAGGACGTAGAACTAGAACGAGACCTGATAGAGTTAGAGATCAAAGACTTCGATGTGATACTGGGCATGGATTGGCTAGCAAGGCATGGCGCAGCCATCGATTACAGACACAAGCAAGTGATGTTCGAAACTCCTGACGATCAGAGACTATGCTTTATGGGAAAGGTTTCAGGACTATGTACGCCACTTATTTCATCTCTCAAAGCTCAGAGGATGATAGAAAAAGGATGTCATGCATTCTTAGCCAGTGTCACAGATGTGGTAAAGGAAACACCACTAAAGGTTGGAGACGTTCGCATCATAAAAGAATTTCTAGAAGTATTTCCTGACGACTTACCAGGGTTGCCGCCGACTCAAAAAATTGACTTCACAATCGAACTAGTACCGGGAACCGAGCCTATCTCAAAGGCACCATACCGGATGGCACCTATCGAACTCAAGGAGTTAAAGATGCAACTACAAGAACTCTTAGACTTGGGTTTCATCAGACCAAGCCATTCACCATGGGGAGCCCCGGTTCTATTTGTGAAGAAGAAGGACAGAAGCATGCGAATGTGTATAGACTACTGCGAGCTGAATAAGGTAACGATTAAGAATAAGTACCCGCTACCCCAGATCGACGACTTGTTTGATCAACTCCGAGGAGCAACCATGTTTTCAAAGATCAATTTACGGTTCGGGTATCACCAGCTCAAGGTACGGGAAGAGGATATTCCCAAGACAGCTTTTAGAACTCGTTATGGACATTACGAGTTCTTAGTTATGTCTTTTGTTCTTACCAACGCTCCAGTCGCATTTATGGACTTAATGAATCGGGTCTTCAAGGATTACTTGGACAAATTCGTCGTAGTATTCATCGACGATATTTTGGTGTACTCTAAGGATGAAGTCAAGCACGAGGAACATTTAAGAATGACCATGTTGCGACTGAAGGAGCATCAACTTTACGCCAAGTTCAAGAAGTGCGAATTTTGGCTTTCGCAAGTAGCGTTCCTCGGCCACATAGTATCCAAGGATGGAGTTTATGTAGACCCAACTAAGGTAGAGGCTATAAAGGATTGGCCAAGACCTAAGAATGCGTCAGAGGTTAGAAGTTTTCTCGGGCTAGCACGCTATTATCGGAGGTTTGTAGAAGACTTTTCTAAGATAGCCACTCCGCTTACCAACCTGACCCGGAAACAACAAAAGTTCAACTAGACAGACAAGTGTGAAGAGAGCTTCCAGTTGCTTAAGGATAAGCTATGCTCTACACCAGTACTTTGTGTACTGACACCCAACGACAAGTTTGTAGTCTACTGTGATGCGCCGAAGCAAGGTTTGGGTTGTGTGCTGATGCAGAATGACAAAGTAATAGCCTACACCTCAAGGCAGCTGAAGGAATACGAGCAATGCTATCCAACGCATGATATGGAGTTGGAAGTGGTGGTCCTCGCATTGAAAACCTAGCACCACTATCTTTATGGAGAACGGTGTGAGATTTATACGGACCACAAAAGCTTAAAATATTTCTTCACAAAGAAGGAGCTCAACATGAGGCAGCGCAGGTGGTTAGAATTAGTAAAGGATTATGACTGCGAAATCCTATACCACCCGGGAGAAGCAAACGTAGTTGCTGATGCGCTATGCAGAAAGAGTTACGGGAATCTAGCAACGTTATCTGGAATAGAAAAGCCGCTTCAGCAAGAGCTGATCAATGCCGGAATAGAAGTAGTCATTGGTAAATGGCTAACTTGTCCATCCAGTCAAGTCACGACCTTAAGGCATTGTATTGGTGGCTAGGAATGAAGAAAGATGTAGCGGAACATGTGTCTAAATGCTTAGTATGCTAGCAAGTGAAAGCAGAACATCAGTGGCCTGCAGGCTTAGTGCAACCGCTCAGTATTCTAGAATGGAAGTGGGAAGGCATAGCCATGGATTTCGTGACAAGACTACCACGAACAAATAAGCAGCACGACTCGGCTTGGGTAGTAGTAGATAGATTAACCAAGTCAGCTCACTTCCTGCCTGTCAAGACTACGTACACAGCTGATCAGTACGCATACATTTATGTTCAGGAAATAGTACGACTGCATGGAATCCCTAAGACCATAGTATCCGATAGAGGGTCGGTGTTTACATCGAGATTTTGGGGAAGCTTGCAGCAAGCTATGGGTACCAAGTTAAGTCTTAGTACGGCATTTCATCCTCAGACCGATGGTCAGTCCGAGTGTACCATACAGATTTTATAGGATATGTTGCGCGCTTGTGTGCTCAATTTCGAAGGATCATGGAGTAAGTATTTGCCACTAATAGAATTCTCCTACAACAATAGCTACCAGTCAACGATCGGGATGGCACCCTATGAGTTACTTTATGGAAGGAGATGTCGTTCGCCGTTACATTGGGATGAGGTAGGAGAAAGGCAACTTCTTGGACCCGAAGCTGTTAGAGAAGCTCATAATGCAGTGGCGCTTATTAGAAAGTGTATGCTCGCTGCTCAGAGCTGACATAAAAGTTACACAGATGCCAAGCGGCGTGATGTGGAATTCAAAGTCAGAGATCAAGTCTTCTTAAAGATATCTCCTATGAAAGGTGTGAAGCGGTTTGGGAAGAAAGGCAAACTTAGTCCCCCGTTTATAGGTCCTTTTGAGATATTGGACAAGGTGGGAACAGTTGCATATAGATTAGCCCTACCGCCAACTCTAGCAGATAGCCATAATGTGTTCCACATCTCGATGTTGCGTAGATATGTGTCAGACCCATCTCACGTCCTCAAGTACGATACGATAGCACTCCAGAAAGACTTAAGTTACGAGGAACGACCGGTTAGCATCCTAGATAGAGGAATGAAGGATTTACGGTCTAAGAGTATTCCGATAGTCAAGGTCCTATGGAGTAATAGTTCTGAACGGGAAGCAACATGGGAGTTGGAGGAAGACATGTTAGCACGGTATCCGAAATTGTTTGGTAAGTAAATTTCGGGGACGAAATTCTTTTAAGTAGGGGAGAATTGTAGTGTCTCAGAATATTTACTTAGCTAGCTAGATAGTAGTAGTAGTTAGTATTAGTTTGTAGTATGTTAGATTCTGGGGATTTTGGTTCAAGCTGGGACTTAGTTGGACACTCATAGCAACAGTTATGGATTTTATAAGTTTAACCTATAGTTTAAGAATATTAATTATAACATAAGGTTTGATTAATATAGCTGATTATAGAGATGTCATTTATTATAACCTAAAGTTTAGATGGAACTAATAAGATGGTGACACTTGTCATATGCATGTTTATTAAGGATTTAAGTATTTTGATGAATAGTTTAATTAAAAGAAAGATCTAGAAGCTCTAGAACCTTCCAACAGTTGTTAGGATCGTATTATGACTCAGTCAAAGCTGTTTACTCAATTCAAAATATGCTGAAAAAGTGCAAATACGTGTTTGATATATCAGCATATGTCGATATATCACAGCTATAGATGCCGATATATCACCTACGGAAGATATGGAAAACATGTCGACTTTGCATGAAAGTTCGAACGAGGCTCGAGAAAATGGTCCAGCCGATATATCGCCCAGGGTAGGCGATATATCGCCCCTGGTGCTTTATTTTTTAATCTTGAGGATTTTTAAATTTAAAAACAGCCTTAACCACTTGGACCTGCCTTTGAACGATTTTGACCGAGTTCTGGGCGTCTGTTGAACAAAAATTCAAATCTTTTTCATTTTATATTCATTTATTTATTCAAATTAAAAGGGGTTATTTCACTCCTTGAACTTTATAAATATGACCTAGTACTTAGCGATTTTCTTCATTCTTCAAGCAGTCTTCAGAGCCTCCAAGTTGCTAGTGTTACTATAGAGACAAACACTTGGGTTTTTGGGTTAAAAGTTTATTCAGTCTAAGCTTTTCTAAACACTTGGAAAGTGAGATATAGTGAGATTTCGGTATCGAGGTTTAGATCAATTCATAAAATCATTCAAGGTATTCTTATCCTTAAGTTCAGTTTTTTTATGGTTCTTTAGTTTTCTTTCTTTTCAGATCCTAACTCTTGTTTATGATTCTTGGTTAGGTATTTAAGTTTCTTGAAAACTTAAGGTTCTTCTCGGTAAGTTTCTTCTTTGATGGTTTAGTTTTCTTTTCATCTCTTTTCTTTAGAAACTCACTATTCCTACTGTTGGTTTTTATGAGTGTTCTAATCTCGTTTTTGTTCTCAAATATCTCGGTTTTTTGTGAGGAAAATAGGATAGATTTTATGTGTTTATATATTTATGTTATGATATATTTTATGCTATGATATATATGTCTTGTAGTCATTTGGGGCTTATAGTTACTTAGATAGCAAACCCCAAAATATTTTTATGTCGCCTGGGGCTTATAGTTGTTTAGATAGCAAACCCCAAGAATTTTATCATTTTCATGGTTTAGAGTTATGATTTACCCTACCTCGATTAGTAGACAGAGGATCTAGATGTATTATCATATACTACAATGTGATCTAACCTACCTCGATTAGTAGACAGATGACCTAGATGTTGCCATGTTAATGAGTTAATGGTCATTAATATTGTAGTCCTATATGTTATATGTTTTATAGTCTTATGTTTATGATTTATGATATATATTGTTAGTAGATTTTTCTTGTTGGGCATTAGACTCATTCTTTTATTTTTAGCTTGATGCATGAAAATGATAAGGAAGGCGGAAAGATTCATGGCAGCTTGGCTTGTGTGTTAAGGATGAATGGATTGAATAGACTGCGTGACGATCGAGGATGAAGTTATTTTTAAGTCTTTTGAAATATGTTTATTTTGTAATTCCGCACTTAGTTTTTAAACAATTAAAGTTTATGGTTTATGTTTTTATGTATTAAATAATGGGTACCCATACTATATTTTATATTTTATATTTTACTTTATATTTTGCACAATATCGATTTTTGGGTTTTAAATAAAGCTATGTTATTTCCTACGTATGTTCCCAAAATAGTAGCTATGTCTAGTACTTTTAATGATTTAAGGTCTTAAAAATAGTTGAGTCATTACAGATGTATTATGATTAACTAAGCAAAAAAAAAAAAGCTTACAAGTTACTTTAACATCATAGCAAAATAATGGACATTTTTTGTTATTTACAATGTCAATAAGATACAGATTCGTTACTTTTTCATAAAAAAAACTTAATTATTAGACCATATATTATTAGTTACTTTTAGGTTATATTATGTATCTTATTATTTTAGATATACTTTGATAATGTTCAAGCTTATTTTGCAAACTAATTAGT
This sequence comes from Humulus lupulus, assembly GCF_963169125.1. Lineage (NCBI taxonomy): Eukaryota > Viridiplantae > Streptophyta > Magnoliopsida > Rosales > Cannabaceae > Humulus > Humulus lupulus. Next base: position 29,560,727 of record NC_084802.1, on the reverse strand, counting down.
TAACATATAATATTCCAAGTTTCCATATTTAGTATACTATATAGTAACTTTTTTTAAAAATATATATATAATACACGTTATAGTCACTCATGTGTTTTACATGAGAATTATAAAGGAATATTGATTAACCATGCAAAAAAAAAAGGCCTTACAAGTTACTTTAAAATTATAGCAAATAGAAACTATCAACCAAATTCCAAAAATAAGTTTGGAGTTAATTAACTAAGATTAGGGGTGTTCATAAAACCACCCACACCGCACAAACCGCCTACACCGCACCGCAATTTGCGGTTTAGAACCATTCGCGGTGCAGTTGCGGTTTGTATTTTTGCTAAACCGCGCAGTGCGGTGTGGTTTGCGGTTTTAAATTTTATAAATGCGGTTCAAATCACACCACACCACATCATTATATATATTAACTTTTTTATATTATTTTTTTTCAATTTTACTACATTTAAAGTTAATGCATAAATATTTATATAGTATAATATAATATACACAATATCTTGAAAAAAAATATAATGTTTCATGGGATGCTAACACATATTCTACTTCATCTAAAGATATTCCTCCTTAATTAAAATAATATTTACTTTTATATTATATTTTTTCTTTGTTATTAGTTTGTTATATTTTTATTATTTTGCTTAAAGTTTATTAGCTTGTTGTACATTTAATTATTTTGTTAAACACTCTATGGTTATGAGATTTATTAAGAATCTCTCTTAATTATAATATTTAATTGTTAAATTATTTGGCGATAGGTATAAACCGCCCACACCGCACCGCACCGCACCACACTGCATTTTTGCGGTGCGGTTTGAGGTCTATGCGGTGCGGGTTGTGGTTTGGAAAATTGTTCAAACCGCATATGCGGTGCGGTCCGAAAAATTAGAGAAAAACCGCACCACCCGCACCACAAACACCCCTAACTAAGATAATTTTTTTGTAGAAGGGTAACTAATCAGTATCTAATTGGTATTGTAAGTAACTAAATGATTGCTTTTGATTTCGGTGACGGTGAGAAAATATATGGGTCCGATTGGTATAGGATTTAAATATGATTTTATGTTTTTAAAATTTAAAAGTTGTGGGACTTACAAAGAAAACATTAGTGGTTAAACATTTCTAAAAACTAATTCCAAAAACAAATTCAATTCTATTGAAGGATTTAGAAAATGAAAATTTCACGTTTTCAGCATAATCCTACTTTTTTCTTTTTTGAAATATTTTTTTTCTTGCTACTTTTCTTTTCTTTTCATGCGACCTTACATTGATTTTTTTTTCCTTTCGTCCTTTTTACAGGTCAATCTACTTTTTTTTTAAGGTTATTTTGTATTTACTTATAGTCATCTATATAAATTTAGTAAAATAATTAATTATAAAATCATATAACAAATATAATTTAATTATAATTTATAATATATTTGCTAAAAAAATTCATCGTAGAAGAAAAGTATTTGATCAAATAAAAATTACAACAAATAAATAAAAAAAATATTTTCACTTCAATTATTATTATACTAAAAGTAAAAAATATATATAATTACATATTCAATTTTTAGATTTTCTACCAAACAATTATTCACTTTTATAAAACTCAAAAATGGTTAACGGACAATACAATCAATCACATTTTCAAAAAACATATTTTCAGACACTATATCTAGATTCTTATTTCAGAATCATACTTTTTCAAAATACAGTTTTTAAATCACTAACCAATCATGTCCTAAAAAAATGTAACTTTAATTTAGAAAAAAAAATCAAAATTAATGACAATGCAATATTGTTATGAATTTAATCAATGCACTATTATTAAATTTTAATTTATCAATATAATTAAATTTTATTTAATTAAATCTATTGATAAATCAAAATTTAATATTATGCAACATATGTATATAAAATATATAAAATTAAAATAATATTCAGATTCAGCTGAACCAATCACGTATTCAGTTTCTGTTATATTTTCAAATTTAATACCAATCACAGATTCAGTTTTTTAAAACTCATAACAGTTTACTGACATTGAATCAATCATATTTTCATAAACATGTTTTTAGTCACTAAATTCAGATTTTCATTTCAGAATCTCACTTTTCAAAAATGCAGTTTTCTAATCACGAACCAATCAGACCATATATTTCCCACATATTAAAATAACCGCCTTAAAAAGTAGGTCACGATAGTACCATTCATGAGCTAGAAGATGTGGTAGAAATGATATTTTAAAATTATGGAGAAGATAGAAAAAGAAGTAATGTAGTGTTATATTGTTTGCAAAATAGAGGAATAACAACTATATTTTTGAAATTAAGATGGTTTAAGGTATTTTTCGAATTAAGATGATAAAAAAAAGATGACAATAATTTTTTTTTTTTTAAGTGAACAAGTAAAGTTATATTTTAATATCACATTCGCGTATCGTTATAGTTTGGAAGATTTACACTCACACGCCTTATAATATAAATAATCACTAATTTGAAACTGATATTTTAATATACCCATATTATAATATTAATTAACCGAAACAAAAAACAATCAAATTTTATTTACCTATTTATTATACCAACTTTTTTTTTTATCATAATATATCATATTCAATATATTTCTTTATATAACATTATATTTTTATAATTATATATTTACTAGTATCAAACGACATTACTAATTTAAACAAGCATATCATTATAATTATTCAACTATCGAGTATCAAATGATAATGATGTATAAACATATTCTAATTAAAGATGACACCAAATAAGTTTGATGGTTTAGCCACTATAACAAATAGCCACTATTCATATAACAAATGCTATCATTAAAACCAATTTCAAGAAATATAAGAAATGGGTAAGGTCTGTAATTTTCGTATTAGATTTGATGAAAAATAAAAAATAAAAGTAATAGAAACATTAAAAAGCTACCAAATGGTACCCAAATTGATCGATTTGCTCAATATTGGACTACTTGGTGGCAGCTTATGATCTTCAGTCTTTATATTACTCTTCAAGTTGATTACTAGTACAACAATGGAGTTGTGTTGTTAATAGTCAAACTATATGTAATAGCAACAATAAAAACTACCTATTAGTATCCAACATTTAAATACGTTGTATTATAAATCCAACAATAAATTTATATTTATATATATATATTACATAAAAAAAACTACCTATTAGTATTCAACATTTAAACATTATAAACTACTATTTGTTATCATACTTACAAGAGCTATTGTTAGGTATCCAATAGAGTCTCAAAGACTACTTTTTGATATCAAAAGATAATAATAGTAGAAACATATTCTTAATAAAAATGAGACCAAATAAGTTATATGTTATATCCATTATAACAAATAAGATATGCTTAGAATAAACAATAAACAGCTACCAAACAGTATCAAAAATACTTGTTCTTTACCTCCTTGAATTATGCAGTCGATGACTACTTGTTTTTTAATTTTCCATTAACCTTGCAGTATAACCATGGTGTTTCTTTATTAATAATAAAACCAAATAAAGTAAATAATTAGTTATATGAATTAATAATAAATTGGTTAACTATGTTATTTTTTAAAAAAATTGTATGTTAGTGAGTATTTAAGGAAATAATAAAGTTGGTATATTAGTGAGTATTTTAAAAAAGTTAGTATGTTAGTGAGTATTTTAAATAATTAAGTATGTTATGTTACTCGGTTATATATAAAAATAATTAATACTTTTTGAGTATATATTTTTATGTCTGTAATTATTTAATTTAACGTGTATAGAGATGTAAAGTCTCAAGTGAACAAGTATTGGACCAGTTATTGAAACCCAAGCCCACATTCACGTAACCACCAACGATCAACAAACTTAACACTCTCTCTCCCTTCTTCCACCATCACCATCGTCCGCCGATTGCACCCCATAAAGGTTCGCCGCTGATCGGAGTTAATTCGGAAATGGCCGGTGAGTTTTTCTATATATTTGTTCTATTGTATTCAATTTTGGCCAATTAGATCGGTGAAATTAGGTATTTTTGGGTAATTCAGAAGAGAAGAATGGCAAGAGAGGAAGAGCGTGCGTCGTCGTTTTGGGAGATATCGGCCGCAGTCCTCGTATGCAGTATCACGCCCTTTCCCTTGCTCGTCAGGTTCTTTACATTCTCTCCTTGTTTTTAGTCTTCCTTTTTGTCAGTAGTGCGTTCTTATACTAAATATATGCTCTTTTAATGGGATTTTCCAGGCATCTTTCGTGGTTGACATTGTTGCTTATGGAGGTATTTTTTATTTTGAAAAGATTCATTTTTTAATATTATATACATATATTTTAGTTTGAGAGTTTGTTTTTCTTCTTCTTTTTCTCTACTAAGCTTGTTGTTGTATCAATTATTATGGCAATCTATTTGGAGGCGTTTGCCAAAATGGCAATGTGAATTGGTGAAATTATCAGATTAACAACCATAAGTGTTGACCCTATTAGTCATTCTAGAGCCATTTAGTGTAAATACAGTTGGTTCAAGCGAACATGAAGTTCATTACCTTAATTTGGTTAAGTTTGATAGTTACACTTGCTTTGGTAGATTTACTTCTTTTTTAGGATATGAGAAACTCTAAAATGTTGGTTACGAAGATTTTTTATTTTGATATTTTTTTTTGAATAATTAAGGAAATAAATAATATTGATATGTTTGTTCTTGATGAACAGTTATGAAATTTCTAAATTTTAGAACCTACTGATTCATTTGTGAATTATTATGGTGGACAGGTTCTGAACCCCATTCTGCTCTATTGGAGCATAAATCTATCAATATATACAAAATGGTATCTGTTATTATTATTTACGTTCTCTTGGTAGACTAGTGATATCTCAGGAACTGAAATATAAACTTGTCTTTAATTTGATTTGCAGAAGCAATGGCCTACTGTTCCACCTGGCCTACCCAAGATCTTTAAACCATGTGTGCTTTTGATTAAACCACTGATTCAGTTCTTAATGCTTCTTTGGTTTCTCTGTTTCAAGATAGCTGCACCTGATGTGTTCTTCGTACAGGTGAACTTGCGTTTTCTTTTTTACTTGGGAAAATGATTAAGGTTCCATACTCAAAGATTTTTAATCATGTTTGTGGCTGTCTACATTGCAATAGCAATCTAAATGAGTTTAGGAAAGACTTTGATCTGCCCCCCTTCCTTTTTTTTGTTTGCTTATCCTGAAGATTGTCCTGAGATTTTTCTCATTTTGGTGTTTTAACCCACTTGTATTGTTTTGGGTTCTGCTTGGATTACCGGTGGATTAAAGTATACATTATATATTTGTATGAGAAACATCAATAAGTGCCCTGCTAATTGTTAAAAGAAAATGATTATCTCTTTTTTGATATCATTTAGTAGATCTTCTATTGAATATCTTTATTTAAGCTCCTTAAAACTGTCATATACATTTATATATATGTGCCCAACTGTCAGATTAACCGGATTTCTAAATTTGCCGACAGTCTATGTTTTCATTTGTCTTTCCTTTGTATTAGTATACTGGTTGTTCTTTCTGTGTGAATAAAATATCAAGTTGTCATGATTTTACCTCTGCAGAATCCACCTTCTGTTCCAACTTTGGTAGCTGTAAAATGGGCGAGCTGGCTAAGGGGTTCTGTATTTATTATTGATTGGCATAATTTTGGATACACATTGTTGGCACTATCCCTTGGAAGAAGCAGTCGATTTGTGGCATTGTATCGTTGGTATATCAGCATCCTTTTAGACATTATTATTATGATTGCTTTTCTTTTTTGTTCATCACATTTGATTTTCTTTAACTGCTAAGGTTTGAGAGGTATTATGGGAAAATGGCAAATGGTTCTTTGTGCGTGACCAGGGCAATGCAACATGAATTGGCTCAGAATTGGTCTATTAAGTAATATTCATAATTTCTGTGTAGTTTTAGAAACTTTAATGATAAAAAAACAACTGATTAACACATTTTCTGTCATTTTATAGAGCCTCAGTGTTATATGATCAACCTCCTGAGTTTTTTCATCCTGCTACCCCTGAGGAAAAGCACAAGGTATTTTGATACATCCATTCTACTTTTGAAGTTCTGCCTTGCTGATTTTTTTTTTTTTTTTTTGGTATAGAGAAACAAATCTTTGTATTAATACTGAGAAAATAGCTCTGTCTTGCTGATTTAAACATAACGTGAACCATTTATAGTTGTTTTGTAGATTGGACAAAGATCTTAGCCAGCCTCAAGGCTTTCGAGATTGTGCCACCATTGGTAAATTTCATAAGCTCTATTTTTCTAGGCATCACTTTCCTCAAAACAAAGGCGTTCATAAATTAACTCATTTTGTAGGGACTGGAGGACTTTTGCAGAGGGATTTAGGCAATAATTTATTTAGCACTCTTATCGGCACTGATATTGTTTCAAAACCAAACAGGCCGGCACTCATCGTTAGCAGTACCAGTTGGTAAGCTGCTTCTCGCTCTCCTCTGTTTTTTTTTGTGTGTGGGGGGATTTTCAAGTAGTTTCTGCTCTTTCTCTACTATTTATTCATAAGATAGACTATAATCATGTGCAATTACTTATTAAATTCTGTATTATCGGGAAATGCAATGCTAGTTTTGAAGTTTAGCTATATTACAAGTTATGGTCATAGTCCTACAGGTAATTAACAAAGGTTACCTAGTTTTATATATAAGCGAACTTGTTGATGTAATATTGAAGTTGATTATGATACTAATTTCAGGGCTTGACGTTTCATAGGACCCAAGATGAAGATTTTGGAATTCTTTTGGAAGCAGCTGTGATGTATGACAGACGTGTTTCTGCCATCTTAGGCGAAGAGGATAATTCTGTTGAAGAAGAGGCTGTTTGGAATGAAATGTGGGGGGGGAAGCAATATTTGTATCCTAGGCTGCTATTTGTCATTACAGGTGATATTTCTGTTCTATATATAAAATTTAATATCTATTTTTTTTTTTATTTGCATTCCCATGTTCTTATTTGTAATGTACACAATCACTGAGGGCTTCACAAACTACATGCAGGTAAAGGACCAGAAAAACAAAAATATGAAGAAAAGATAAAAAGGTTACGTCTCAAACGCGTTGCATTTCGTACCATGTGGCTATCAGCTGAGGACTACCCACTACTCCTTGGTAGTTCATTAATATCCTTTTTGCTTATGCTTCCCCCCCCCCCCCCCCCCTCTTGTAGTGTGAACTTTATTTGACTCTGGGTAGACGGTACTTATGATAATAGTTTGGTACATTTACAGGGTCAGCAGACCTTGGTGTGTGCTTGCATACTTCTTCATCAGGACTGGACCTTCCCATGAAGGTATAGAGTAGAAAGTATTTAATAAACAATGCAAGAGGCAGATAATCACTTCAAACAGACTTGTCTTTTTTTTATTTATTTTTTAACTTTTTGAGGCAGGTTGTGGACATGTTTGGTTGTGGACTGCCTGTTTGTGCTGTGTCCTACTCATGGTAAATGTTATACTGAACTTTTTCTGCAGCTAAATATTCTGCTCTAGTTCTGTGTACTCTGTAGATAACGTTTTTGGTTTTTGGTTTCTTGGTTATAAGCATCAAGGAACTAGTGACGGTGGAGAAAAATGGCCTTCTTTTTTCATCACCGTCTGAGCTAGCTGATGAACTTTTGGTAAGTCAATCCCCTTGGTTGCTGTGCTGAGGTTTTTACCTATCATTTCCATTTTTTATTTTTTGTATGCCATGTATACTTTGAGGGAGAGGAAACAAAAGTATTGATAGGGTAGAAACCTAGAAGATAAATAATAATGAAAGAATCAGATTGTCTTTGTCTCATGTATATAAACAATATTTGGTTGAACATGAAAGGAAAGAAAGAGGTTTGAATATTTTAATACTCTGTTCTTTGATATTTGATGTAGACAGAAGAAAGTAACAAAACTAATTCGTACCAAATTTCTAATGGATTCTTCACCAGGCATTAGGAATCAAATGCCTTATTACTTTATTAAATTGTACTAAAAAAAGTTCATAAATACATATATGAAAACCTGTCAGAGTATAAGTTCCCTCTCTCAATTTTTACTTCCATCTCATTACATGTGTTTCAGTCCATGCTCTTCTGATCTAAGGTTGCATCACCTACCAACCAAGGGTGTGAGAATAAGTAAAATACATTTCTAGTCATCACAGAAGCACATTTAGAATCTAGATAGATTGGCAAATCTGATTTGCAGGCAGGCCTTCTGATTGGGAGATTGCTTCTTCTATAATATATGCAGTTGCGACTTTCAAAAATATCATTTTGCATTGTGCTTTAAAGTCATTCACGAGTTTTGTCAGAGCACATTTCATGCTAGAATGTTATATATGGTCAAATTACTAAGGTTTTACATACCCAACCTGATTGCATGCCAACTCTGGAAAAAGTTTCTATAAATGACATTTTCTTGGTATGAATCTGTGCAGCATCTGTTCAAGGGTTTTCCAGATGCATGTGATGTGCTTAAATTGCTGAGGAATGGTGCTTTAGAAACGGGATCTTCGGCAAGGTGGGATGTTGAGTGGGAAGAGAAAGCCAAGCCATTAATATCAGAGGTAACTTTACTTTCAATAATTTGGTGTATTTATCAAATAGGTATAATCTCTTGCAGTCAGCATTACTCATGCTGGTTGGTTGTTTATTTTTTATAATCCCCAACTAAAGAAAAACACCTCTTAGAAACTAGAAATAGACAATGCAACGGATCCCCCCATTTAAAAAAAAAATTGTATAGTCTAAATTTGGATTCATGAAAGTCTCTCTCTCCCTCTTTTTTGAATGGTGTTGATTAAGAGGTTATGGAATTCACTAATTCAGGTAATCTCCCGAGATGGTGATTGAGATTTGGGCTCCCAGTTGTGTAGTCAGTCACAGTAGTTGGTGGTCTCATAGTCTCATTGCATTGTGATGAAATGACGAATTGTTTGGGACACTGGCCTTTTCCGATGGCAGAGAGAGAGAGAGAGGCTTTTTCTGGACTCTTACTGAACCAAAGAGATAAGGAAGCATACCTCTCCTTTTGTTCTACTGGTGTATGATCTGATGACAACTCTGCTTATGTAATTCTATGCAAGGAGGAAAAGTTTGTGTTATATTTATAATTTTGATTTTGCTTTTTGAACTATTTAATAATAATAATTAGTGTGATATGGATGGGTGTCTATTATCATATTTTGCACATTTGACCCTTGGTATAAAATTTTTTGTTAGAAGCTCCCCCTCATAACTTTCTTTTTTCTAAAAAAAAATTAACATCTCAAATCTTTGTACTACAAAAATGCATTTGACAGTAAATAATGTGAAAAAAATTAGAAAATTCCACCCCTATAGCTTAACAAGAAAAAAGTATATTTGACACTTACAATTAAAAAAAAAATTGATTTTTTTAAAAAAAACTTAATAGTAAATTTTACTTTTCAACTCAAAATAAGAACAAATAAACATAAATAATTTCTTTTTAAAAGATCTCATTAGAATCAAAATTATTAGTAAAAATAAAAACATTTTATAAAGAGCGTTGCTATAGGACATCCATGGTATTCAACACCATTTTATGTTGATTGATTTAATTTAATATTAAATTTCACATATTATATTTTAAATTAAAATATATAGGATCAATATTAATTGCACTAATAATAATGTGGTGAATTGAAAAAAAATCAAAATCTAGCAAAATCATCGTTTCTTATTCTAATTTATGAACAAACTAGGTGGATAGCAATGTGCAATAGTTTGATTAGCTTATATTCAATTTTACTTTGCGATGAGCTAATTTCTTTTATTAGTAAAAATACAATACTTTTTTATTAATTAAATAACAATATAATGTTTATGTAACTTATAAATAATTATTTGATTTAAAAGAAAAACGTTAGTGATATTTTATAATATATATGGCCGTGTTGCATTTACATAAATTTTGATTTACATAAGTTGCGTTTGGTAACACTTACAAAAATAGATTTTTGTTTATTTAATTAAAAATTTGACAATTCAACATAAAATGTGTTTGGTAACTCTATTTTTTATTTATTATTTTTTAAAATTTTAATTAAAATTTATTAAATTTTGAAAACATAATTTTTTCACTTTCAAAAGTTTTTTAAACCATTTTTCGACTTTTTCTTTACTTTCTTTTATTCTCTTCTTCAAATCAACATCTTATATTCTTAAACAAAAAATAAAAATAAAAGTTATCAAACGCGATTATTATTTTTTGTTTTTAAAAACAAAAAACAAAAATAGTTACCAAACATATTTTTATTTTGTGTTTAAAAAATTTAAAAACAAAAATTTTACCAAACACAGCCATAATTAGTCAATACATTTTTTAATTAACTTGTCATGAACATCAATGAGTTAATAAAAAAAAAACCCCATTTGCTTAGCATAGTGGTGGCCTTTAGCTTTGTAACTAAAGGGCATGGGTTCAATCCAAACTCAAAGCAAATATCGTTTGGTATGAGGAGTTCACAGTTTTCATATTACTGGGAAAGTTGAAGAAGGTAATCTGATAGTCTGGAAACTTACATCATTGTGTTTGATTGTACACTGTAATCTTATCTATGATTCCTGGGAATATCACTTTTTGTGTTTGGTTGTGCATACGAATCTGTTAAGTTTTCATATTTTCATAAAATTAGTATAATAATATATTTCATCAAAATAATTTATAAACAATTTTACTCATGAAATATTTTTTAAAAAAATTAAAAAAATACATCTATTGAATACTAGAATCAAGTATACTTTTTAAAATTACAAAAATATCCTTATTTTAAACTAAAGTAATGATATAAAAGGCTTTACAAATCAATTTCTTTAAATAAATAAATATTATTTATCATTTTATAGTTTGATATATGTATATTTATTTTTATATTATAAGCTTCAAAAATAAAATAAGTTATTAACTAAAAAATTATTGGTTTAAGATTTTTTTTTTTTTTAAAAAATAATAATTTTGAAGTGTTTCACATTCTTGGGTATCTGAAAACCACTTGTCAGATGGGTTTCACTTGAACCTAGAATCAGGAAAAATTAAAACCCCTGGAGTACAGATTCATAGGTTAAAAAAACTCAAACTCAGTACCAAATATGGGAAAGTGTTCAGATTCTCATTCCCCTGTCCAGATTCCTGCATACCAAACGACCCTCTCCAAATGGTAATGCTGATGGTCCCCTGTATTAGGTTGGGGACTGTAAATAAATTTTGGGATCATTAACATGTTCTGAGCTACAATAATGTACACAACATCTATAATATCTATAACAAGTAATGAAAAAAATGAGTTAATAAAAAAAAACTTGAATGTTAGTTAATTAAAAGACATATATTCCAATAATTCAATCTTGTATATATATATATATATATATATATATTCATACACAGAGTTGCATACATGATTGTTAAAACTCACATATTTGTATTAACTTTATTATTTAAGTTATTATATATTTAGAAATTCTATTTTGCACCTTGTATTTTGTAAAATGTTACCTCTAATGTCAAAATAATTTCACATATGACCAAAATTCCCTAAATTATACTAAGGGTTATATTATTTTAGATTTGTGTTTTGGTCAATTATTCATTTAGACTACATTTTCAAAATTATATTTTGGATCTCTTTTTTTTTTTTTTTTTGTAAAAGGTTACAAAGAGGACTCTAAAACAGATTTTAGTCAATATATTTTCAAATATAATTAAATTATCCTTGCATTTATGAATTATTTAATTAATTAAGAATTTTTTTTATAATTATAAAAAATTATATTTTTAAAATAAAAAAAATTAATTAAAACATACATTTATATTAATAAAAATTTTAAAAAATTAAATAAAAATTAAATCTGATTTAATTAAATTTTAACTCAAAATCTTCACTAATTACAAATTTAATCAATAATTTTTTTAACTAATTAATAAAGATTAGTCAAAATAAAAATTAAAAAATGAAATCAAACGTGCATTGCATTACTTTCACGTAGTATAAATAATATAGGGTGCGACTACAACGCATCCCCTTTTTTGCAACACCGGTGCATCATTTTTCTATTTCGGCACATGAATAGTTATAATCCCAAATTTTTTTATATGATAGTGTATATTGTAGCTATCTAAAACATCCTACAAATTTTCAAGAAATTTTGAATAAATTATAGTACCGAAACAGGGTCTAAATTGTCTGTTGCACGCATGCCTGCTTTTTTGTGTATGCGTGTAAAATTTGATAGTTTGAACTCTATTTTCGGCTTCGTAAACTACTCAGAATTTCTTGAAAATTTGTAGGATATTCTAAATACCTACAATGTACACCGTCATATAAAAAATTGGGATTATATCTATCCAGGTACCAAAATAGAAAAATGATACATCGGTGTTGCAAAAAAAAGGATGCATTATAATTGTTCTCTATAAATATATTATATAACACAGATAAATAAACTCTGAGTCTTTACTTTTTACGTTCGAAACATACATTTTTATCAAAGATAGACTAAATTTTCTTCAGTGTAGACTAAATTTTCATTCAATAGTAAATTTATTGAAAATTCGAAACTTTGATTCAAGGAATTTATTATTTAAAAAAAACGAACAGTGAATTTTTTATTTTGATAAAAGAATTGAAGAACCTTATTTTATATTAATTGATTGATCGTTTTTCAAAGTAAATTTGTATGATGTATTCATTCTCAAGTTTTTCAAGGCAAAGTAAAAGAGGTTGAAGTCTTTACCTGCTCCACCAAGGGACACACTTTTCTTTAATTTACTTTTTTTCAAGTTTGTGGGTAAATCAACATCTGCCATTTTTCAGGACAAGAACTTCAATTATTTAGCAAAAAAGATAAAACAACCAATTTCTAGTATGTTTTCTTCTGGTTGGTCAGAGGAGTAAACATTCTTAAAGTCATCCAATAATGTACTCAACTCTGAACCTTAAAAGATAAGCCATCTTCCTCTTTTCTTCTAATTTCTTCCCCATAAGCCATGGCAGACATGTGTACTCGTACTTGGCTCTCTTCTTCTTCTTCTTCACCACAATCTTTCTCACCACAAAGCTTCTACGACGTGGTTTCAACCAAAACCCACCACCAAGTCCCTTCTCTCTTCCACTAATCGGTCACTACAAGCAAGGACGACCACTATATATACCAAACGCTCGAGAAAGATGAACGAAATATTAATATATTTAATTGAAGAAAAGAAATACAAAATTACACTATAAAGAATAAACCAAAGCTGAGGCACGTGAAATGCTTTCCTTAAAGCAGATTTGCCCCCTCTACCTGAAAGGTGCTAGATGATTCGTGAGCAACCACTTCCCAGGATACAACAGCTATCAAGCAGGATGAATGCACAACTACGCCTGCTTAGGCGAACTCGAAACAAACCTTCCGTTTATCACCAGAAAATACTACATAGACTGAAGAGAAAAGAAAGACTAAGTGTGTGATACTCTGTATCTGTGTCCTAGAATGAGAGGAGAAGCCTCCTTTTATAGGTTTCATGGAGAGTTGAAAAATGTGTGAATCAAGTGCATTAATGCCCAAATATCCAACAAATCTGGTATCTTAATATCTGAAAATCAATCAGAATTAATTACCCTTATTCTGGTAATATCAGCAGTTACCCAAAGTGATTTTCTGATAATCAATCAAAATTAATCACACTTATTCTGGTAATATCAGTTGTTACCCAAAGTGATTTTCCAACAGTCAATTAGAATTAATTACACAATATTCTGATATCTTAATTTTGACCAAAGTGATTTGCCAAAATCAATCAGAATAAATCGCACAATATTAAGATAATATCATCTTTAATCGAAGTGATTTGCTGAATCATTACCATTTTAGGCATCAATTTCTCATTCACTCAATTTTTTTTCCAACAATCCCCCACATGAATGAAATTGATCAACATTAAGAAACAAAGACTCGACACGACTCGACACAACAAGGTGATAGAGTTCTTTGATTGATACCTGCATATGATAGGTGGGTGTTAGTCTTTGAACCTTCCCTTGTGAGAATATATTTACTTTACTAATTGATCAGTAGATGCGATGTCTTTAAACTGTTCTGTCATTTGTGTAAACGATGATATATCTCACACAGATATCTTTCCGGCATAGTATCGGTTCTCATGGTTATGTTCATTTTGGCCGTGAACATCTGCCTGGTTCTGTGAAAGGTTTTAGAGAATTGAGCCCCCACAATTCTCCTTCGAAGCGGCCCCCACTTCTCTCTCACATAGGTGACCTCTTATCTAAGAGCAATCCCGCATTACTATGCTCGGACTTTCAATGCGTAAGGGTCATTAAAAGCTTGAGCTTAACCTCTTTTACAAGGGCATCACTGTTTCAACATTGGAATGGGTAGGGGTAATCCCTCACAATGATCATACTCGGTCTCAATAACTAGGTTGTCTCATTGAACCTAGATCTTGGGATCTCCAGTCAACTAGGTTGGGTAATTAATTCTGATTGATTTTCAGATATTAAGATACCAGATTTGTTGGATATTTGGGCATTAATGCACTTGATTCACACATTTTTCAACTCTCCATGAAGCCTATAAAAGGAGGCTTCTCCTCTCATTCTAGGATACAGATACAGACTATCACACACTTAGTCTTTCTTTTCTCTTTAGTCTGTGTAGTATTTTTTGGTGATAGAGGGAAGGTTTGTTTCGAGTTCGCCTAAGCAGATGCAGTGATACATTCGTCCTGCTTGATAGTTGTTGTATCCTGGGAAGTGGTTGCTCACGAATCCTCTAGCACTGTTTAGGTAGAGGGGGCAAATCTGCTTTAAGGAAAGTGTTTCGCATGCCTCAGCTTTGGTTTATTCTTTATAATACTTTTTTGTATTTCTTTTCTTCAATTAAATATATTAATATTTTGTTCTTCTCTACTATATTATATCTAACAATCTTAAAGCAGATTTAGACTTCTTCAGAGAAGACGATCAGATTGAAGGGCGGAAACCGTTTCTGAATTTTATTTTTGTTTTGCTATTTAATCGATGCTGATAATATCTTTATTATATTTCTATGCTCTAAATTTTCTTTAAGATATATATATTTTGATATGAAAGTTTTGTATATTTTTTATATGATTGATTTCATTTTCTCATTTATTAATATATACATGTTACTCATTCTTTACATCCACACGTGATTCCATTCATAACTAGGAAGATTTATGTTAAGCCTAAATTTACAAACATGTATATGTATATATGGTTATTACGTTATATTTTTATATTACATTGAATGAAATTCACATGCTTCTTATATACAAAATTATTAAGTTTCCTTATACAAATTGATTTTGATTAATCTATATTCATACATATGCAAATATGAATATATGCCAATTCTCTTTTCTTATATCCCATTCCGTGGTAATGTGTATATAAATATATATATATATATAGATGTATGCATATACAAGTACTCACATATTTACATTAACTTTATAAATGGATCAATCTTTTCTTGAGTGCAGTGAATATATAATATATATGTGATTTCTTTTTATGTCTTTTTCATATATAAACTCACTTGTATACTTTATATTTATATATATATATATATATTGATATGAATAGTTTTTTTTTGTTCACGTATATTATCTATCATATGTTTGCATACTCATATTTACAATAAAGTATGTATACATACATGAGAATTAATATATTGCATATACTGTCTGATACAAGTGTATACATGTATTCTCTGAGTATTACATAATATATTATTTATATTATATATACATAATGGATATTTAGTTTCATATGCAAATTTATATTATTTTACAATATAAATGTATATGTACTTATTTCTTTAAGTATTATGTAACCGTTCAGATATAGCTGAAAATATGGATGTTATTCCTACTGAAAGCACTGGTGGATCTCCCCGAACTCTGGCTTCGACCACATAGAACCAATCCTCAAGGGACCAACCTCTGCAAGTTTCGATTCCGACGGATCCTGTGAACCATAATGAGAAACCAGAAAAATTCACTGGTGTGAATTTTAAGACCTGGCAACAGAAAATGCTATTCTACTTCACAACATTGAATCTTGTAAGATTCTTGAAAGAGGATCCTCCCACTGTTGGAGAGGATGAAGTAGATGTGCAAACTCAACATGCAGTTGAGGCATGGAAGCATGCTGAATTCCTTTGTAGGAATGTAGTGCACCAAATATTTTTTTTTAGATTATTTAAATTTTGTGATTTATTTTATTTAAATGTTAAGTGTGATGAATTGTTTTATTTAAATGTTGTTTATTTTATTTAGTTGTTGTTTGTTTTATTTGATTGTTTGTTATTCTATTTAATTGTTAGAATTGTTTGGTATAATCTTTTTTAATTTAAATTTGTTAATTGTTTGTTTGGTTATTTGTTTTAATAAGTGAATAATTGTGTAACATATTTATTTTACTATTAGTGTTACATTTTAAATAAGTGTGACAATTGATGTGATTATGTGAGATTTGGTTGAATGCACTAAGGTGCATGGTAGATAGTGATGCACCCTAGTGATTTAGTGTGTGCAAGTATATGGTAATAAGATGCACATGTGTGGATTTTCTACACATTGCCATTTATTTGATATTATTGAGTAGTTTTATTTAATTGATAGAAAAATAAATATAATAAAAGAAAAGGGCAAGTAGTGTGGACGTGTAGCTATTAGTGGGGATTGATTGATTTTCTTTTTCATTATTTTTAAGGAGAATAAATTTAAATTGGATGAGGATAGTCATTTTGGGAAATCACCATTTATCTCCAATCTATTATAATAAAAGAAAATAAAAGAAATTAAAAGAAAATAAAGGAGAAAGGAAACTTACCATTTCTTTTTGGGGAGGCTTTATGAGGGGATTAGGTTAAGAAGGGAATGAAAGATTTGGAGGAGCATTTTGCTCATAGGCTGCCGTGGGATTGAAGAGAGGAAGAGAGAGAGAGAGGGTGGCGAGCTAGAGAGAGAGAAAGGAAGGGCTGCCATTTTTTTTTTCTAGAGAGAAAGGAAGAAGAAGAAGAAAGGGTTCAAGCTAGGGTAAGGTTTTTGGTTATTTTTCCTTTTGATTAATCTAGTATTTTGGGTTGTCTCTAACTTTGTTCATCTTCTTCTCCATCTTGATTATTCAAAATATACAACCCCTAGGGTTTGAGCAAGGAGGTTATTGGATTCTTGATTGGATTGGATTCTTGATTTTCTATCAAGAAGAGGTATTGAAATCCCTCCCTAAATTTTGTGATTTTTGGTTTTGATGAATAGATTATTAGAGGGATTATGGTTAAAGGGGATTTATGTTTTGGCTAGGAAAAATGGGTACTTTGTGTTCTTGATATCTTGTTGATAATGAGTTGTTTGATTTGCATGAAGGGTATTATGGTTTGATGTATAAAAGGGTTTTGATGTTGATTTTCTATGTATAATGATTAGTGGTAATTTATGAATGCAATATGGGGATTTCGGCCTAGGCATACCTAAGGATCATCTTATATTTTGTTTGATGTTTTATGATTTTTAATATATTAGATCCATGTTTTAGGACCTATGTAATTTGGGTAATATGATAATTGGCAATCTTGATATTTGGATCCATGAAAATTTGATAGGATGCATATGATATTGTGGAAGAATAAATTATAAGATGCATGAAAAATGATAGAAACATGTTAGGTTTAATATAAAGGCATATGTGAATATGGTGTTTATGAATTAATGTATGTTATTGTGATTGTTAGTGTTTTGTTGGATTTCATGTGTAGATTCAATGGAATAGAAAAATGGATTTTATAAGATTGCATGTGAATATGTGTTAGTAATACTCTTAGAATTATTCAATAATAAGAGCATGATGAGATTTTGGACATGTATGATTTTATGTGAAATTTTTGAGATAAAAGATGAATTTCATGAGAAATTAAGCTTGCTGATTTTTTTGTAAATAATTGGGTAAAAGTTTGATAAAAAAAATGATTTGCATGAATAAGTAATGTCCTTGATGTTATGTTAATTTTATGAAATTAAAAAGGGTATTTTAAGTTACAATAAAATGATATTTTACTCAAATAAATACCTACAGAATTTTTATTGTATTTTTAGAAAAATATGAGGTTTTACATTGAATATGGTGATTTTTAAAGATAAAAATGGTTGCTGGAATTTTTGTAAAACAAAAAAAAAAGTGAAGTGTTTCAATAAAATGAATTTGATGAGTATTTGAAATAAAATTAATACCCTAAATTATGGTAATATTAAAAGTGGTATTTTAATATGGTATGAATGCATATTTTAATAAGTTATGATTTTTCTTTATTTTGATTGAGAAAAATATTTAGAATCAATTTATTTGTGATTTTCAAAGAAATTAAATAGTGGCTAAAAGTTTGGTTTAAAAAGTTAAAAATGATTATTTAATTGTCACATATGGATTTATGTTACATAAAACTAAGTCTTAAATAATTTAAATAAAATATATTTTTCCACACTTAAAAATATATTTTTCTATGTAACACAATTAACCAATATTAAAATTGACTTTCTAAAGAAACATAGTAATCATAGGTATTTTAAATAAATTCCAAGCTTTTGTTATTTCTTTGTAATTTGAGAATAATAAATGAAATTATCACATATTTTTTTAAGCTAAATAAAATTATTTTATAAAATAATGTTTTGAGAGATTTAATCAACCTAGAAATTTTAAGAAAAATAAAGCATGTTATAAGTCTACTAATTTTTAAAAACGATAAAAGTAAGACATATAGAATTATCGTTTTTAAAACGTCACAATTACACAATGCTCCCACGTATGCATGTTACATGCAAATCCACTTTTACGTCCAAAATTATGTCTATTAATAAACCATGTGGTTTTTATAGAAAGATCATGCATGTAAAATATGTAAAATGAGCATTATTCTTTTATGACCTTATGTGTAGTTAAGAATAATTGCATGTTATGTGTAACTCTTATTATGTGTGTATGGCCCATGCACACATGAGTTGTATGAAAGGGCAATATAGTAATTTTATGAACCTAAGAAATGTTGTTTTGGTTATGGTATAGGCTCGTTGAGAGGTTGTGAAATTTCTTAGCTCGGACCTGAGGTAAGGAAGTTAGATAGATTCTATGATTTTATGCTATGAATGGTAAGACTGTTGTACGAATGAATTGTTATGAATTATGAATGTCATAATGTGATGATATGTGGCTTGTATGAATATGATATGTTTATGAATGGATGTTAGCACGATGAACGCGACACATCAAATGGGTTGCTAAGGATATAAAGACATAACTCGAGTTACTGAGGATATAAAGACGTAACTCCTAGGGCGGACGCGCCGAGGTTATTCAAGGACCAGAGACTCTTGTTTACCTCAAAGGGTGACATGGACAAGTTAGTGGGCCATGTTCACAAGGAATTTTGTATGAATGTTATATGATGTTATGTTACGATAATGTTATGATATGCTATGATGATATGTTACAATAATGTTATGATATGCTATGATGATATGTTACGATAATGTTATGATATGCTATGATGTCATGATGTTTAAGATGAACGATAAGGTTTGTATTTGTTGTATCCTGTAATGCCCCGAATTCTCCGTTGTGTTTAACGACGTGAATAGTAGGCCGGGAGGGCCATACTTGCTTAATTGTGTTATTAATTGATAAAATGCATGTATATGTTGATTATATTATAATATGATGTGAAATGCATGCATGTGAGTCCATATTCTTAATTACAGGGGTGTGATGATAATTTGGTCCGTTGAGGGTAATTTGTGTATTTGGGTGCATGATGTGATTTGTGAATGAGATTCCATTATTATGGAGGTATATTCGAGCTATTTGGCATGAGACGGTTATTTTTAGTGGATTAGCGGTTTTGTCATAACGGGGTCAATTCTGGGGTAATAGAAATGTTCATTTGATGATAAATTGGGGATATTTGAGATCAGGGTGAAATTCTGGAGGTTTTGACTATAATGTCCTCGGGGGGGTGTTTTCTGGACCTCGAGCATTAGGTTTTATTTGAGGTTACTTAAGCTTGAAGTAGCTGTCAGATAGAACGTACGATAAGAAAACTTCCTGTTCTTCTTTTTTAAAGTCTGTTTTACCGTTTAAGCCTATTTGACGAAATCTTGAGTTCTAGGAGTCAGAATCAAGTGAGGATCGAGGCATAGCGATCCTAGGAAAGATTATAAGCTTCTTAACCGAAGGATTCGACAGAAAACAACCCAATTGAAGGTAATCGAAGTTTAAGTTTTGAGTTTTTCCGAGTTTCTAAGCTTTGAATTGATTTTGTGAATTGTTGAGTTTCCGATTTGTTTAAACCTTGGGTTTTGAGGGTTTTGATGGATGGGGAATCTTGGGAACTTTGTGTTGATGATTGGGGAATGTTTAGGTATGATTTTGGAGGTTTTGGAGTGTTAAAAACGCGGTTGGGAATGGCCCAGGGTGAAGGGCCGCGGCCCTGTTCTTGGGGCGCCGTGGCCTTGCCTTGAAGAAGTAGGTGGAGAACTTGTGCATGCTGGGCGCCGTGGCCCTTGATGGAGGGCGCTGCGGCCCTTTCCTCAGAGAACCCTGGGGGCCACGGCCCAAGGTGCTAGGGCCGCAGCCCTTGCCCTGTTTTCGCCCCGTTTGCTCGTTTTGACCCCAGGAACCTAGTTTTGGGCCTTGGGAGTGTCCTTACTACTTGGATTAGTTTGGATTGATCTCTTGGAGGCTATATAATGGTTTGAGAACCCTTGATTATCATGATTATTGATGGTGTCCTATATGCGTTATGATTAGGTAACCGCTAAAGGACTAAAAGCTAAACCGTTCTCAAGGGTCGTTCTTTTGTTCACTCTAGCTCGAATCAAAGGTAAGAAAACTGTGCCCCAAGTGTGACATGCATGGATATTCATGAGGCATGTTGGTTGTGTAAACATGGACATGGATTGAATATAGAATGCTTAGCATATGTTGCTCACTTGTGCACAGTACTGACTCATTAGTCAGATTTGGCAAAGGTGCTAGTATCAACTGTGAAGCTGTGACTTATTAGTCAGGTTCGGCAGTGGTACTGGGCACTGGTCACTGGTCACATTGCGCTGACTCATTAGTCAGGACGGCCTTAGCGTGTTAACGCAAGCCAACAAAGATTAGATCTAATCGACTATCATCATTGAATGACTCAAAGAGCATTAATGCCAGACCGACCCCGAGGGTCGATGAATGAAATAAGCGCTTGGAGGCTAGTGGCTTACCTAGCAGCCACTCTCCCACTTGAAACAGTGACATGCTTATCAGTCACTCAGTATGGTTTACCAGAACCTGTTGAAGGCTAGTGGCTTACCTAGCAGCCACTCTTCCATTTGAATTAGTGACTTGCTTGTCAGTCACTCAGTATGGTTTATCAGGACCTCATGTGATGTTCACTCATTTGTTTGAAAGCTTTATGCTCAGTGTGATTATAATGATAATCATTTGATAACGTTTATGCAAAGTGTTATGTTTTCTTGCTGGGCTTTGGCTCATGGGTGCTATGTGGTGCAGGTAAAGGGAAAGAAAAGCTCACCTAGCCTTGAGTGGAGAGCTGATGTGGTGATGTGTACATATGCGGCCGCTTGACCACCACGGCCAAGGAGTTCTTAGAGGAACTAGGGGGTTCACCCTACTTTTGCCGCTTAGGTCGGCGGGATTGTAAATTTGAAACAGTAGTGACCATTTTGTACTGGGAACAACTTGTAAACATTTTGTTTAGCTCTGCAGAGAAGTTTGTAATGAAAATCTCCATTTCCTTTTTATTAGTTTTATACCTTAACCTATCAATTACACTTAGAGCACGTTTTTGACCAAAGGACTCGGGTAGCGAGATAAATTTCCGGTCCACCGTTCACCGTAACTGTTTTGGGGTAACCAGGGCGTTACAACTTGGTATCAGAGCAATGCCAAGGTTAAGGTTCCTGTAGACTGGCTTGGCATGTACACACATCACTGAAGTCAAGCTCGACTCATGGTTTGGTAACTCTTTATGTGGTTATGTGCATAACTGCCTAAATGTGGTGCAAATGCATTACCTGTATGCATGAGACACTGTGTTGGCCTTGTGCCCCTGAAATATTATGAAATGCTATGTGATACATGCTGAGTGCTGAGTGCCATAAATATGTATCTATTTGTGAGTATTGAATGACTGTGGAATATGATAATTGTCTGCTTGTTCTTGGACCGTGAGGCGGTAAGAGGTTTAGTTATTACTACCTGACTGGCCGTATTGATCAATGTTTCAGCAAGGTATCAGTGACAGAATGAACCCAGAACAGATAGACACTACAGCTGGCCAGAGTGGTCAGGGTCAGAATAATGACAACAGTCAGGGTCAAGAGAATGACCAGTCTCAGATTCCACAGCCAGCACCTGCAAACTGGCAGTAGTTGTTTAATGATTTGCAGGCAATAGTGTTGAAACAGGGAGAGGAGCTTCGTCTCCTGAGACAACAGCAGGTGCCTGTAGTGGCTAGTGTTGCAGAGGCACCTTTTGTGTCAGTGCCAGTTACTGGGCAGCTGCCTGGGGTTGAAAACAGATTGGAACCTCTTTATGAGCGGTTCAGGAAGCAACAACCTCCTGTGTTTGAAGGCAGTGCAGATCCTATTAAAGATGAAGAATGGATGAGCATGATTACCACTATTCTTGACTTCATGAGGGTAGTTGGTAGTGAGAGGGTGGCCTGTGCTGCCTATATGTTTCGGGATGATGCCCGAATTTGGTGGGAGGTGGTTAGCCAGACCAAGAATGTTAATCTCCTGAGCTGGGAGGAGTTTCAGACCTTGTTTAATGAGAAGTACTATAATGACGCTATTAGAGCGGTGAAGGCCGATGAATTTATGAGGCTATTTCAGGGAAGCTTATCAATAACTGAGTATGCCTTAAAGTTTGATCGTTTGGCAAAGTTTGCCAAAGAGCTGGTGCCCACTGATGGGACCAGGAGAGAGAGATTCCTCCAGGGGCTACAACCTAGGTTAGCCCGAGACGTTCGCATCACCACTGTGGCAGTAGTCACTACTTATGCACAGGTGGTGGAGAAGGCACTCACAGCTGAGAGTGCAGAGACTAAGATCTGGCGTGACAGTGCAGCCAGAAAGGATTTCAGGAGGACAGTTCCTCCATTTGTTGGTTCTGGTAGGGGTGTTGGCCCCAGTGATCAGAAGATGAAGGTTCCTGATACCTTCCCAGTTCCAGGTCCTGACAGGAGACCCTGTGGTATTACAATGGGTCGTCCCAGGGGTAGTGAAGCCTGGAAGACTCGTCCTGAATGCCCTAGGTGTAAGAGGCGCCATTTGTGAGAGTGTAGGGCAAAGGCCTGCTATTTGTGTGGAGTAGTGGGTCACCTTAAGAAAGATTGCCCTCAGATAGGGAAAGAAGAACCCAGAAAGGTGGACAGCTCGGCCCCAGCTCAAGTGTTCACGTTGACTCAAGCAGAAGCTAAGGCTTCCCCCTCAGTTGTTACAGGTCAGCTTCTTAGTGCAGGAACCCCTTATCATGTGTTAATTGATTCTGGTGCTACACATTCCTTTGTTGCTAGTAGTATTATTGATAGGTTGTGTAGACCTTGTGATTTCTATGCTGTGGGGTTTGGTACTTTGTTACCCACTGGAGAGTTAGTGGTATCCAGAAGATGGGTCAGATCTTTGCCAGTGACAGTAGAGGGCAGAGAGTTGTCAGTGGACTTGATAGAGTTAGTTATGACTGACTTTGATATGATACTGGGTATGGATTGGTTGGCAAAGTATGGGGCAACTATTGACTGCAGAAGGAAGATGGTCACCTTTGAGCCTGAAGGTGAGGATCCTTTTGTATTTATTGGTGCCGTGCATGGACCCCGTATTCCTATGATTTCTGTGTTGAGGGCCAGGGATCTTTTGCAGAGAGGATGCATTGGATTCTTAGCCAGTGTGGTTGACACCACTTAAGTCATGCCAGTGAGACCAGAGGATACTAGACTTGTATGTGAGTTTCTGGATGTGTTTCCAGAAGATTTGCCAGGATTGCCACCACACAGAGAGATTGAGTTTGTTATAGAACTGGCACCAGGGATGGAGCCAGTGTCTAGAGCACCATACAGAATGGCCCCAGCTGAGTTGAAAGAATTGAAAGTGCAGTTGCAAGAGCTGCTGGATATGGGTTTCATTAGACCTAGTTTCTCACCCTGGGGTGCGCCAGTTCTGTTTGTAAAGAACAAAAATGGTTCTCTGAGGATGTGTATAGATTACAGGGAACTGAATAAGTTGACAATTAAGAACCGATATCCTTTGCCAAGGATAGATGATCTGTTCGATCAGCTGCAAGGTATGAAGGTATTCTCTAAAATCGACCTTCGTTTTGGTTATCATCAGTTGAGGGTCAAGGAGGGAGACATACCAAAGACTGCCTTTCGTACCAGGTATGGGCATTATGAGTTTTTAGTTATGTCATTTGGATTGACTAATGCCCATGCTGCTTTCATGGATATGATGAACAGAGTGTTCAAGGATTACTTAGACCAGTTTGTGATCGTCTTCATCGATGATATCCTAGTATATTCTCAGACTGAGTTAGAACATGAGCAACATCTGAGGTTGGTTCTACAGAGATTGAGGGAACACATATTGTTTGCAAAGTTCAAGAAGTGTGAGTTCTGGTTATCTCAGGTATCCTTTCTTGGACACATTGTCAGTAAGGAGGGGATTAAGGTAGATCCAGCGAAGATCGAAGCGGTCAGAGATTGGCCAAGGCCAAAGAATGCTTCTGAGGTTAGAAGTTTCCTTGGATTGGCAGGTTATTACAGGCGGTTCGTGGAAGGGATCTCAAAGATTGCTAGTGTTTTGACTGAGCTGACACGCAAGAGCCAGAAGTTTGTGTGGTCAGATAGATGTGAGAACAGCTTCCAGAAACTGAAGCAGAGATTGATTATAGCTCCGATTCTGAGTCTTCCGAAAAACCAGGAGAAGTTTGTGATTTACTGTGATGCTTCTCATCAGGGTTTGGGCTGTGTTTTGATGCAATCAGAGAAGGTAATAGCTTATGCTTCTCGTCAGTTGAAGGAGTATGAGAAGAGATATCCTACTCATGATCTAGAGTTGGCGGCTGTGGTTTTTGCTTTGAAGATATGGAGACATTATCTCTATGGAGAGAAGTACGAGATTTATACAGACCACAAGAGCCTGAAGTACTTCTTCACCCAGAAGGACCTGAATATGAGGCAAAGGCATTGGCTGGAGTTAGTGAAAGACTATGATTGTGAGATTCTGTATCATCCGGGGAAAGCCAACGTGGTAGCTGATGCTTTGAGCCAGAAGGGTCCGGGGAAGATTCATGGTATAAGACTGATAACCAGAGAGTTAGCAGATGATATGACCAGAGCTGGTATAGAGTTGCTGGTGGGCTAGTTGGCCAATATTACGCTACAGTCTACATTGTTGGAGAGGATCAAAGAGGGTCAGTTGAGTGATCCACAGCTGATTAAGGTCAGGGAGGATGTTCTGGCTGGAGCAACCAGAGATTATACGGTGTCTGAGGTCGGCTTGTTGAGATACAAGGGGCGGATATGTGTTCCGTTAGACACTGCATTGAGACGAGAGATTTAGGATGAATCTCATACTTCACCTTACTCTTTGCATCCAGGCACCACGAAGATGTACCAGGATGTGAGATCATTATACTGGTGGCCGGGGATGAAGAGGGATGTAGTAGAGTATGTGGCTAAGTGCTTGACATGTCAACAGGTCAAGGCTGAGCATCAGAGGCCGGCAGGGTCATTGCAGCCTCTGGATATCCCAGAGTGGAAGTGGGAAGACATCACAATGGACTTTGTGGTGGGCTTACCCAGGACTACTGGTCAGTATGATTCTATTTGGGTGATAGTGGATCGCTACACCAAGTCAGCTCACTTTCTGCCAGTGAGGACTACATATACAGTTGATCAGTATGCAGATCTCTATGTGAGAGAGATCGTGCGGCTCCATGGTGCACCTAGGTCGATCGTGTCAGATCGGGACCTCACTTTTACTTCCAAGTTCTGGGGGAGTTTGCAGAAAGCCATGGGGACAAAGTTGAAGTTCAGTACAGCCTATCATCCTCAGACAGATGGGCAATCTGAGAGGACGATCCAGATTTTAGAAGACATGCTGAGAGCATGTGTGCTGGATTTCGGTGGGTCTTGGAGTAAGTATCTGCCTTTGATAGAATTCTCCTACAACAACAGTTACCAATCTACCATTGGAGTAGCACCTTATGAGATGCTATATGGTAGGAAGTGCAGATCTCCCATCCATTGGGATGAGACGGGAGAAAGGAGATACTTAGGTCCTGATGCAGTTCAGAGGACCAGTGAGGCTATTGAGAAGATTAGAGCTAGAATGCTTGCTTCTCAGAGTAGACAGAAGAGCTATGCAGATCCCAAGCGCAGGAACGTGGAGTTCCAGGTAGGAGACTGTGTTTTCCTCAGAGTCTCGCCATGGAAAGGGGTGAGAAGGTTTGGGAAGAAAGGAAAACTGAGTCCTAGATTTGTAGGTCCATTTGAGATCCTAGAGAGGATTGGTCAGGTGGCTTACAGTTTGGCTTTGCCTCCGGCGTTGTCTGCCGTGCATAATGTATTCCATGTATCAGCTCTTCGGAGGTATGTATCTGATGTGGGCCATAATCTGAGTTATGAAGATCTGGAGCTTGAGCCAGATCTCTCCTTTGAGGAGCAGCCAGTTCAGATACTTGATAGGAAGGAAAAGGTCCTCAGGAATAAGACAATACCTTTGGTTAAGGTATTGTGGAGGAACAGCAAGGTCGAGGAGGCTACCTGGGAGCTGGAGTCAGATATGCAGAGTCAGTATCCCGAGCTGTTCAGGTAAATTTCGAGGATGAAATTTCAGAAAGGAGGGGATAGTTGTAATGCCCCGAATTCTCCGTTGTGTTTAACGACGTGAATAGTAGGCCGGGAGGGCCATACTTGCTTAATTGTGTTATTAATTGATAAAATGCATGTATATGTTGATTATATTATAATATGATGTGAAATGCATGCATGTGAGTCCATATTCTTAATTACAGGGGTGTGATGATAATTTGGTCCGTTGAGGGTAATTTGTGTATTTGGGTGCATGATGTGATTTGTGAATGAGATTCCATTATTATGGAGGTATATTCGAGCTATTCGGCATGAGACGGTTATTTTTAGTGGATTAGCGGTTTTGTCATAACGGGGTCAATTATGGGGTAATAGAAATGTTCATTTGATGATAAATTGGGGATATTTGAGATCAGGGTGAAATTCTGGAGGTTTTGACTATAATGTCCTCGGGGGGGTGTTTTCTGGACCTCGAGCATTAGGTTTTATTTGAGGTTACTTAAGCTTGAAGTAGCTGTCAGATAGAACGTACGATAAGAAAACTTCCTGTTCTTCTTTTTTAAAGTCTGTTTTACCGTTTAAGCCTATTTGACGAAATCTTGAGTTCTAGGAGTCAGAATCAAGTGAGGATCGAGGCATAGCGATCCTAGGAAAGATTATAAGCTTCTTAACCGAAGGATTCGACAGAAAACAACCCAATTGAAGGTAATCGAAGTTTAAGTTTTGAGTTTTTCCGAGTTTCTAAGCTTTGAATTGATTTTGTCAATTGTTGAGTTTCCGATTTGTTTAAACCTTGGGGTTCTAGGGTTTTGATGGATGGGGAAGCTTGGGAACTTTGTGTTGATTATTGGGGAATGTTTAGGTATGATTTTGGAGGTTTTGGAGTGTTAAAAACGCGGTTGGGAATGGCCCAGGGTGAAGGGCCGCGACCCTGTTCTTGGGGCGCCGCGGCCCTGCCTTGAAGAACCAGGTAGAGAACTTGTGCTTGCTGGGCGCCGCGGCCCTTGATGGAGGGCGCTGCGGCCCTTTCCTCAGAGAACCCTGGGGGCCGCGACCCAAGGTGCTAGGGCCGCAGCCCTTGCCCTGTTTTCGCCCCGTTTGCTCGTTTTGACCCCGGGAACCTAGTTTTGGGCCTTGGGAGTGTCCTTACTACTTGGATTAGTTTGGATTGATCTCTTGGAGGCTATATAATGGTTTGAGAACCCTTGATTATCATGATTATTGATGGTGTCCTATATGCGTTATGATTAGGTAACCGCTAAAGGACTAAAAGCTAAACCGTTTTCAAGGGTCGTTCTTTTGTTCACTCTAGCTCGAATCAAAGGTAAGAAAACTGTGCCCCAAGTGTGACATGCATGGATATTCATGAGGCATGTTGGTTGTGTAAACATGGACATGGATTGAATATAGAATGCTTAGCATATGTTGCTCACTTGTGCACGGTACTGACTCATTAGTCAGATTTGGCAAAGGTGCTAGTATCAACTGTGAAGCTGTGACTTATTAGTCAGGTTCGGCAGTGGTACTGGGCACTGGTCACATTGTGCTGACTCATTAGTCAGGACGGCCTTAGCGTGTTAACGCAAGCCAACGAAGATTTGATCTAATCGACTATCAGCATTGAATGACTCAAAGAGCATTAATGCCAGACCGACCCCGAGGGTCGATGAATGAAATAAGCGCTTGGAGGCTAGTGGCCTACCTAGTAGCCACTCTCCCACTTGAAACAGTGACATGCTTATCAGTCACTCAGTATGGTTTACCAGAACCTATTGAAGGCTAGTGGCTTACCTAGCAGCCACTCTTCCATTTGAATTAGTGACTTGCTTGTCAGTCACTCAGTATGGTTTATCAGGACCTCATGTGATGTTCACTCATTTGTTTGAAAGCTTTATGCTCAGTGTGATTATAATGATAATCATTTGATAACGTTTATGCAAAGTGTTATGTTTTCTTGCTGGGCTTTGGCTCATGGGTGCTATGTGGTGCAGGTAAAGGGAAAGAAAAGCTCACCTAGCCTTGAGTGGAGAGCTGATGTGGTGATGTGTACATATGCGGCCGCTTGACCACCATGGCCAAGGAGTTCTCAGAGGAACTAGGGGGTTCACCCTACTTTTGCCGCTTAGGTCGGCGAGATTGTAAATTTGAAACAGTAGTGACCATTTTGTACTGGGAACAACTTGTAAATGTTTTGTTTAGCTCTGCAGAGCAGTTTGTAATGAAAATATCCATTTCCTTTTTATTAGTTTTATACCTTAACCTGTTAATTACACTTAGAGCACGTTTTTGACCAAAGGACTCGGGTAGCGAGTCAAATTTCCGGTCCACCGTTCACCGTAACTGTTCTGGGGTAACCAGGGCGTTACATATCCTTACTTGCTTATTGTTTGTACTTCCTTACTGGGCTTTTAGCTCATCCCCTTACTTTCCCTTCCAGGTAGCAAATAGGATTTCTCTGTGGAACGCGTGGTGACGTGAGGAGTTCTATCGTCATAGGGTGTATGGCATGGGGCATCCTATGGACGGAATAAACGATCACTTTAGAATGCCATTTTAATTATGTTATGTTTTAAGAGACTTTCTAAATTATCAGTGGGACTTAATAATTTAATTTTGTTTCTTTTGAACTTTGCATAAAAACTCATATTTTCTTTTTAAACTAATGGGCCCAACTTGCATTGTTTTAATCAATCCCCACTGAGACCTTTATAATAAGTGGTTTTCTTTATGGACCAACGATATGTGAATGTTTTATTAAGTACTAGTGTAGGGCGTTCTTTACAAGGAATTACATTCTGAATGACTTGTCTGACTCGCTGTATAGTGTGTACAGTGTGAAGAAAACAACTAAGGAATTATGGGAGTCTTTGGACGACAAGTACAAAGCCAAAGATGCTAGAGCTAAGACATTCTTGGTTGGACAATTCTTGAACTTCAAGATGGTGGATTCCAAAAATTTGATAAGTCGAGTGCAAGATCTTCAGTTGATTATCCATGGAATACATGCTGAAGGGATGGTCTTGAGTGAGTGTTTCCAAGTATCTGCTATTATAGAGAAACTACCCCCTGCATGGCTAGACTTCAAAAATTATCTGAAGCACAAGCGAAAGGAAATGAGTGTTGAAGACCTCATTCGTAGACTTCGCATTGAAGAGGATAACAAAAGTGCTGAGAAGCGATCCTCAAATCCCAATGCTGCTAAGGCTAATATGGTGGAGCATGAGAAAGGATCCAAGGGGAAGAAGCCTAAGGCCAAGCCATGGTCCAAACTAGGACCAAAAGGTGGAGTTTTAAAGAAGTCAAAATTCCAAGGGAATTGCTTTAACTGCAACAAGACGGGACATAAGTCGTCAGATTGTAGACTACCGAAAAAGAAAGGAGATGAGGCTAATGCTGTGGAAGCCATGTCCCAAGAGATCGCTGACCTAGACCTATGTGTTGTGGTCTTTGAAATAAACCTGGTGGATGCTAATCTAAAGGAATGGTGGCTCGATACTAGAGCTACTCGTCATGTCTGTGCGAACAAGTCTGCCTTCTTCGACCTTACTTTGGTGGAAAATGGGGATAAGATCTACATGGGCAACTCAGCAACCTCTGAGATAAAGGGGCAGGGTACTGTGTACTTGAAGATGACGTCTGGAAAGAGTGTCAAGCTACAGAATGTGCTGTATGTGCCTGACATTCGCATGAATCTGATCTCTGGAACGCTGCTGAGCGTACATGGGTTCAAGATGGTTTTTGAGTCCCCAAAAGTTGTACCGACTAAAGCTGGTGTTCCTATTGGGAAATGTTATGTGAAAGAGGGAATGTGGAAGATGAATGTAATGGCTGTTAAGCCAAAGACTATTAATAATAATAATAATAATAATAATAATAATAATAATAATAATAATAATAATAATACTTCTTCCGTTTACTTGTTTGAGTCTTCAAATTTACGGCATGGTAGACTAGGTCATGTTAATTATGATACTTTGCGTAGACTGATTAACTTGAATCACTTACTAACATTTAATATTGATTCCAAACATAAGTGTGAAACTTGTGTAGAGGCAAAACTAACCAGGTCATCGTTTCAAACGGTTGAAAGAAACACTGAACCCCTTGATTTAATTCACAGTGACATTTGTTATTTAAAGTTTGCTCAAACAAGAGGAGATAAAAAGTACTTTATTACTTTCATTGATGATAGTACAAAATATTGTTATGTATATTTGCTAAAAAGCAAGGATGAAGCTATAGAGAAATTTACTCTCTATAAGCAAGAGGTTGAAAATCAACTTAATAAGAAAATTAAGATGATAAGAAGTGACCGTGGTGGTGAATACGTACAACCTTTTGGTGAATTCTGTGCACAACACAGAATTATTCACGAGGTCACGCCACCTTATTCTCCTCAATCCAATGGAGTGGCAGAACGGAAAAATTGCACTCTAAAGGACATGATGAATGCTATGTTAATAAGTTATGGATTGCCACAGAACATGTGGGGTGAAGCCATTTTGTCGGCTAACTATCTTTTGAATAAGATTCTCAAAAAGAAAGAACAAAAGACGCCCTATGAACTTTGGAAAGGTAGGCTACCTTCTTACAAGTACTTAAAAGTGTGGGGGTGTCTTTTAAATGTTGTAGTACCAAAGAAGAGGAAAATAGGTCCTAAAACAGTTGACTGTATTTTCATTGGCTATGCGCAAAATAGCAACGCATATCGATTCCTTGTACACGAGTCTAAAACCCTTGACATCCACAAGAATACGATAATAGAATCCCAAAATGCACCGTTCTTTGAACATATATTTCCTTGTAAACCTAATGGGTATGAACCAAGATCTTCTAAATGAACATTTGAGACCATGGATGAGAATATCCATGAGCAAGAAATAGAAGAGGAGAGTGAAGAAGTCCAAGTAGAGCCAAGACGAAGTAAAAGGGCAAGGATAGAAAATACTTTTGGACCAGATTTTCTAACTTATATGGTAGAGGCAGAACCTCGTACATATAAAGAAGATGTGAGCTCTACTGAGGGTCCTTTATGGAAGGAAGCCATAAGAAGCGAAATTGATTCCATCATTCAAAATCACACTTGGGAACTTGTTGACCTCCCTCTTGGATGTAAACCTCTAGGGTCCAAGTGGATTTTCAAACGGAAAATGAAAACAGATGGAACAATTGATAAGTATAAGGCTAGACTTGTAATAAAAGGTTACAAACAAAAAGAAGGCCATGACTACTTTGACACATACTCTCCTGTGACGAGAATAAATTCCATTAGGATGATTTTGGCAATTGTCGCATTGCGAAATCTTGAAGTCAACCAAATAGACGTAAAAACTGCATTTCTAAATAAGGATCTTGATGAATAAATCTACATGGAACAACCCGAGGGTTTTGTAGCTTCAGGAAAAGAAAGGAAAGTGTGCAAATTGGTAAAATCCTTATATGGACTTAAGCAAGCTCCAACACATGATATTATAATGTAGCTGGTAATAATTGGTAAACTAAAAAAGCAATAATATAATAAATTATATATACCAGCACATGACCCTAAAACCTCCCAATAACATCAGATATCATTATTATAAACATATAATTCTAGTGTACACCATTACAATATAATATTATTGTATAGTAATAATATAATAGAGAAACCATTAATAATTATAATATGATTCTAGAATAATTATAATTAAATATATTAATATATTATTACATAACTGACTAATCCATTGGGATGTTATGTAATTATTATAATATACTATATATTGTAATATATTATGTATATATTGTCAGTGTAATATATATCCACTAGATTATATTATATCAAGTACTTGGGAACTTGTTGACCTTCTTCACGAATGTAAACCTCTAGGGTCCAAGTGGATTTTCAAATGGAAAATGAAAACAGATGAAACAATTGATAAGTATAAGGCTAGACTTGTAATAAAAGGTTATAAACAAAAAGAAGGCCATGACTACTTTGACACATATTCTCCTATTATATGCATAAATGATTTATTATAAGGAAATATAATAAATCATACATACATTGGTTAGCAGATCTGCAATGTTATATTTTGATTTCACATAATCAATCGAGATAACTCCAGTTGAGATCAGTTGTCTAATGATATTATGTCATCGACGTATGTGTCTAGACTTACCGTTATACAAAACGTTTTGTGCCCGACTAATTGTTGCTTGGTTATCACAATATATGCATATTGCAGGCACAGGTTTAGGCCATTCTGGAATATCCTCCAAGAAATTATGCAACCATTTTGCTTCTTCACTACATTTATCCAGAGCTACAAACTAGGATTCCATCGTGGATCTAGTGATTACAGTTTGTTTCGAGGGTTTCCATGAAACAGCTGCGCCACCTAGAGTGAACTCATATCCACTAGTACCTTTCGAATCTTGGATGTCAGATATCCATCTTGCGTCAGTGTATCCTTCTAGAACAGCTGGTTCTCTGGTATAGTTCAACCCATAGTTTTGAGTATACCGCAGGTACCTAAGTACTCTTGTAATTGTTTTCCAGTGTTTAATATCTGGATTACTCGTGAATCGACTTAAAGTACTTACAGTGTAAGCAATATCTGGTCTTGTACAACTCATCAAGTACATTAGACTGCCTATCACTCTAGCATACTCTGCTTGAGAGACATTGTCGCCTTTATTCTTGGACAGATGATGACTTATGTCAATTGGTTTTCTGGACACACCAGAATCATTTTTACCAAATTTGTCAAGAATCTTGTCCGCATAGTGTGACTGACTCAAACTAAGTTAAATTGGCGTCCTTGTAATCTTTATTCCTAGAATTACATCAGACAGTCCCATGTCCTTCATGTCAAACCTTGAGTTCAACATATCTTTGGTAGATTTTACCATCCGTTGGTTGCTTCCGACAATGAGTATATTATCTATATACAAACAAAGAATAATATATCCATCATTTGTATTTTTGATATAAACATATTTGTCACACTTATTGATTTTGAAGCCACTGATCATCATGACACTGTCAAATTTTTCATGCCATTGTTTTGGAGCTTACTTAAGTCAATATAAGGACTTTACCAATTTGCTTCATCAATTTTAAAATTATATTATAATATAATATAATACTTTATATAATATTATATTGTGATATTATCTATAATATATAATTTATAATAAAGCAAGACCACTCAATTATTATAATATAATAATAATAATAATATATATTAACATGTGCTGATATATCATTATAACTATAATTATTATATTAATATTATATAATTATATTACTATATATTAATATTATTATATTATATCATTCATTATTATAATATTATTATATTATTATATCATTATTATCAGATTCATAATTGTGATCTTCATAATATAATGAAATTATAATTCATTATTATAATTTGGTTCTGCGAACGTGATACATTTGTATTAGTGCTGGTATGTTCATAATTAATTTAAATTATGAATGTAATTTATATTGTGATATTGTATTATATTAAAATAATATTATATATTAATATCCATATAATATTAATATATTGTGATAATTTATTATAATTTATATTTATTATCTTTATTTCCATTATATTATTATAATATATATTATTATATATAATATATTGTTCAGGTAGAAGGGGCAAATCTGCTTTAAGATTGCTAGAAATAATACAACGGAGAAGAACGAAATATATATATATTAATATATTTAATTGAAGAACAGAAATACAAAAATACAATATAAAGAATAAACCAAAGCTGAGGCACGCGAAACACACTTTCCTTTCTTTTCCTAAAGCTACAAAACTCTCGGATTATTCTATGTAGATTTCTTCATCAAGATCCTCATTT
Source organism: Humulus lupulus (assembly GCF_963169125.1). Lineage (NCBI taxonomy): Eukaryota > Viridiplantae > Streptophyta > Magnoliopsida > Rosales > Cannabaceae > Humulus > Humulus lupulus. Next base: position 29,525,931 of record NC_084802.1, on the reverse strand, counting down.
AGAAATGCAGTTTTTATGTCCATTTGGTGGACTTTAAGATTTCGCAATGCGGCAATTGCCAAAATCATCCTAATGGAATTTATTCTCGTCATAGGAGAATACGTGTCAAAATAGTCATGACATTCTTTTTGTTTGTAACCTTTTATTACAAGTCTAGCCTTATACTTATCAATTGTTCCATTTGTTTTCATTTCCATTTGAAAATCCACTTGGACCCTAGAGGTTTACATCCGGGAGGGAGGTCAACAAGTTCCCAAGTATGATTTTGCATGATGGAATCAATTTCGCTTCTTATGACTGCCTTCCATAAAGGACCCTCAGTAGAGCTCACAGCTTCTTTATATGTACGAGGTTCTGCCTCTACCATATAAGTTAGAAAATCTTGTCCAAAATAATTTTCTATCCTTGCCCTTTTGCTTCGTCTTGGCTCTACTTTGACTTCTTCGCTCTCCTCTTCTATTTCTTGCTCATGGATATTCTCATCCATGGTCTCAAATATTCATTTAAAAGAGCTTGGTTCATCCCCATTAGGTTTACAAGGAAATATATGTTCAAAGAACGATGCATTTTGGGATTCTATTATCGTATTCTTGTGGATGTCAGGGGTTTTAGACTCGTGTACAAGGAATCGATATGCGTTGCTATTTTGCGCATAGCCAATGAAAATACAATCAACTGTTTTAGGACCTATTTTCATCTTCTTTGGCAATGGTACTACAACCTTTGAAAGACATCCCCACACTTTTAAGTACTTGTAAGAAGGTAGCCTACCTTCCCAAAGTTCATAGGGCGTCTTTTGTTCTTTCTTTTTGGGAATCTTATTTAAAAGATAGTTAGCCGACAAAATGGCTTCATCCTGCATGTTCTATGGCAATCCAGAACTTATTAACATAGCATTCATCATGTCCTTTAGAGTGCGATTTTTTTGTTCTGCTACTCCATTGGATTAAGGAGAATAAGGTGGTGTGACCTCGTGAATAATTCCATGTTGTGCACAGAATTCACCAAAAGGTTGTATGTATTCACCACCACAGTCACTTCTTATCATCTTAATTTTCTTATTAAGTTGATTTTCAACCTCTTGCTTATATAGAGTAAATTTCTCTATAGCTTCATCCTTGCTTTTTAGCAAATATACATAATAATATTTTGTACTATCATCAATGAAAGTAATAAGGTACTTGTTACTTCCTCTTGTTTGAGCGAACTTTAAATCACAAATGTCACTGTGAATTAAATCAAGGGGTTCAGTGTTTCTTTCAACCGTTTGGAACGATGACCTGGTTAGTTTTGCCTCTACACAAGTTTCACACTTATGTTTGGAATCAAAATTAAACGTGGGTATTTGATTCAAGTTAATCAGTCTATGCAAAGTATCATAATTAACATGACCTAGTCTACCATGCCATAAATTTGAAGACTCAAACAAGTAAACGGAAGAAGTATTATTATTATTAATAGTCTTTGGCTTAACAACCATTACATTCATCTTCCACATTCCCTCTTTCACATAACCTTTCCCAAAAGGAATACTGGCTTTAGTCAGTGTAATTTTCTGGGACTCAAAAACCATCTTGAACCCATGTACGCTCAGCAGCGTTCCAGAGATCAGATTCCAATGAATGTCAGGCACATACAACACATTATGTAGCTTGACACTCTTTCCAAACGTCATCTTCAAGTACGCAGTACCCTGCCCCTTTATCTCAGAGGTTGCCGAGTTTCCCATGTAGATCTTATCCCCATTTTCCACCAAAGTAAGGTCAGAGAAGGCAGACTTATTCACACAAACATGACGAGTAGCTCCAGTATCGAGCCACCATTCTTTTGGATTAGCATCAACCAGGTTTATTTCAGAGACCACAACACATAGGTCTAGGTCAGCAATCTCTTGGGACATGGCTTCCACAACATTAGCCTCATCTCCTTTCTTTTTCGGTAGTCTACAATCTGACGATTTATGTCCCGTCTTGTTGCAGTTAAAGCACTTCCCTTGGAATTTTGACTTCTTTGAAACTCCACCTTTTGGTCCTAGTTTGTACCATGCCTTGGCCTTAGGCTTCTTCCCCTTGGATCCTTCGTCATGCTCCACTATATTAGCCTTGGCAGCATTGGGATTTGAGGATCGCTTCTCAACACTTTTGTTATCCTCTTCAATGCGAAGTCTGCAAATGAGATCTTCAACACTCATTTCCTTTCTCTTGTGCTTCAGATAATTTTTGAAGTCTAGCCATGCAGGGGGTAGCTTCTCTATAATAGCAACTACTTGGAAAGACTCACTCAAGACCATCCCTTCAGCATGTATTCCATGGATAATTAACTGAAGATCTTGCACTCGGCTTATCAAATTTTTGGAATCCACCATCTTGAAGTTCAAGAATTGGCCAACCAAGAATTTCTTGGCTCCAGCATCTACGGCTTTGTACTTGTGGTCCAAAGACTCCCACAATTCCTTAGTTGTTTTCTTCACATTGTACACACTATACAGCAAGTCAGACAAGCCATTCAGAATGTAATTCCTACAAAGGAATTCATCATGCTTCCATGCCTCAACTGCATGTTGAGTTTGCACATCTACTTCGTCTTCTCCAACAATGGGAGGATCCTCTTTCAAGAATCTCACAAGATTCAATGTTGTTAAGTAGAATAGCATTTTCAGCTGCCAGGTCTTAAAATTCACACCAGTGAATTTTTCTGGTTTCTCATTATGGTTCACAGGAACTGTCGGAACCGAAACTTGCACAGGTTGGTCCCTTGAGGATTGGTTCTATGTGGTCGAAGCCAGAGTTCAAGGAGATCCACCAGTGCTAGAGAATTCGTGAGCAACCACTTCCCAGGATACAACAGCTATCAAGCAGGACGAATGCACCACTGCGTCTGCTTAGGCGAACTCGAAACAAACCTTCCCTCTATCACTAGAAAATACTACAGAGACTGAAGAGAGAACATGACTAAGTGTGTGATATTCTGTATCTGTGTGTCCTAGAATGAGAGGAGAAGCCTCATTTTATAGGTTTCATGGAGAGTTGAAAAATGTGTGAATCAGGTGCATTAATGCCCAAATATCCACCAAATTTGGAATCTTAATATATGAAAATCAGTCAGAATTAATTACACTTATTCTGGTAATATCAGCAGTTACCCAAAGTGATTTTCTGATAATCAATCAGAATTAATCACACTTATTCTGGTAATATCAGTTGTTACCCAAAGTGATTTTCTGACAGTCAGTCAGAATTAATTACACAATATTCTGATATCTCAATTTTGACCAAAGTGATTTGCCAAAATCAATCAGAATAAATCACACAATATTTAGATAATATCATCTTGAATCAAAGTGATTTGTTGAATCATTACCATTTTAGGCATCAATTTCTCATTCACTCAATTTTTTCCAACAATCCCCCACATGAATGAAATTGATCAACATTAAGAAACAAAGACTCGACACGACTCGACACAACAAGGTGGTAGAGTTCTCTGATTGATACATGCATATGATAGGTGGGTGTTAGCCTTTGAAACTTCCCTTGTGAGAATATATTTACTTTACTAACTGATCAATAAACGCGATGTCTTTGAACTGTTCTGTCATTTGTGTAAACGATGATATATCTCACACAAATATCTTTTCGGCAAAGTTTCGGTTCTCATGGTTATGTTCATTTTGGCCGTGAACATCTGCCTGGTTCTGTGAGAGGTATTAGAGAATTGAGCCCCCCAAAATTCTCCTTCGAAGCGACCCCACTTTTCTCTCACATAGGTGACCTATTATCTAAGAGCAATCCTGCATTACTATGCTCGGACTTCCGATACGTAAGGGTCATTAAAAGCTTGAGCTTAACCTCTTTTACAATGGGCATCATTGTTTCAGCATTGGAATGGGTAGGGGTAATCCCACACAGTGATCCTACTCGGTCTCAATAACTAGGTTGTTCGATTGAACCTAGATCTTGGGATCTCCAGTCAACTAGGTTGGGTTTCCTTTATATCGACCTTAATTTCTTTTGGGCTTAAGTCCCATTCCTTTTGATGTAAATCATATTATAATTATTATTAATATCAACACCATTAATAATATCAACACCATATAATATCAATATAATTATATTATTAATGGTGTTGATATTACCTATACTGATTATTTTCTGACAGTTAATCAGAATTAATTACACAATATTCTGATATCAATATTTTGACCAAAGTGATTTGCCAAAATCAATCAGAATAAATCACACAATATTCAGATAATATCATTTTTAATCAAAGTGATTTGCTGAATCATTACCATTTTAGGCATCAATTTCTCATTCACTCAATTTTTTTCCTATTATGGTTCACAGGAACTGTTGGAACCAAAACTTGCACAGGCTGGTCCCTTGAGAATTGGTTCTTTGTGGTCGAAGCCGGAGTTCGGGGAGATCCACCAGTGCTTTCAGTAGGAATAACATCCATATTTTCAGCAATATCTGAACTGTTACATAATACTTAAAGAAATAAGTACATATACATTTTTATTATAAAATAATATAAATTTGAACATGGAAACTAAATATCCATTATGTATATATAATATATGTAATGCCCCGAATTTCCTAATAAGGGTTAGGACCTTGATTAGGAGGCCGGGAGGGTCATAATTGATTTATCATGGCATTAAATGATCATATGCATGTTAATGTGAATTATATTATTATATGATGATAAATGCATGCATATGAGTGTATTTATAATCATAAGGGCATTTCGGTAATTTGGCCTGTTGAGGGCATATTTGTAAATTGGGTGCATATTGTAATTTGTGAATGAGTTTTTATTATTATGGAGATATATTTGAGCTATTCGGCATGAGACGATCATGGAATGCAAGTTTTCGGTCTAGTCATAACGGGATTAAGTTCGGGGCTCGGAGTGAGTCTCGGGGTAATTTGGTGGTTAGAACGTTGCTGGGAATTAAAGGGTAACGGGATATGAATTATTGGTGTTTGAGAATATTGAGATTAATGGGAATTGGAGGGTGTTAATTATGATTAACGAGATAGGAGGGAAAGGACGATTTTACCCTTGGGAGTCTTTAGAAGCCTTTATTTGACCTAGGGGCAAAATAATCTTTTCACCCCTAAGATATATATCAGCCCTTTGAGTTTAGAAGGCTGTGGAAGTGTAAAAAAAAAAAACAGAGCATCATCACCCTCATCTCTCTTTCTCTCCCGTACCTATTCCTCCTCCTTCTGCCTTTTGATTTTTGAGAGCCAATTTGAGGTAACAAGCTAGGAGAGCAAGGCTTGAGGGTTTAGGACCTTGGTTCAATCATTGAAGGACATCTAAATCAAGCTTGAGGTAAGAATTCATCCATGAAAAACAGGCCATACTCTGTTTTTCTTTATAGTTTTCAGCTTATAGTTTTGATGTGGATAGTTGGGAATTAAGGGATGTTTTTGTGTAAAATTGATTGGGTTTTGATGAGGTTGTGATGTAGATGAAGTTTAGGGGTTGAATTGGATGTTTGGGATTGATTTGGAGGGTTGGTTTTAAGAGAAATCGCAAGGAAGAAGAACCAGAAAGTTTCTGGTCTATAATTGGCGCAGCAGCGCTAGGCAGGGCAGAGAGCTGGGCTCTCTGACTTGGAAATAGCGCAGCAGCACCATTTAATAGGGCTGCAGCGCTGGTCCATTTTCCAGCAAGCCTATTTTAGGGCTCAGAATGACTTTGAAGGATTGGGGTTTGGTTCCTTTGCCCCGTTTGAGTATATTAAGATTCCCGAGAGTGCGGGATGGATCCCGGGAGTGTGGTTTTAGATTATAAACCTTTTTATGATTTATTTTATTGATGGGATTCCATATTTGGTTATGATTAGGTGACCGCTAAGGGCTTAAAGGTTGATCGTTCTCAAGAGTCGTTCTTATATTGGTTCTAGCTCGAATCTGAGGTAAGAAAACTGCACCCTGTGTATATGTGACATGCATGGCTATTCTTGATGCATGTTGGTTGATTATTAAGTATGACATGCATGGCTGTTATTGGTGCATGTTGAATTGTTAAATATAATGCATATGATGCACGAGAAACATGTGATTAGGACATGCTTTACATATTGAGTATGATATTGTTCAGAGCTTGAGCCTCTGTGTTCGTGCATGGTCCTAATTGTACTAGTACATGTTAAGTAAGCATGCTGAATACCTTGTTTATGGATATTGGATATGTGATATATGTTTGGTGGCATGGCTTACTTGTGTGTGGCACTGACTTATTAGCCAGAATCGACAATGGTGTTAGATCCATGTGTGAAGCTGTGATTTACTAGTCAAGTTCACAATGGGTTGAACACTGGTCGTGTTTTACTGACCTAAGAGTCAGAAATAGCATAGCGTCATGAACGCCGAGCCAAATGAAGATTAGATCTAATCGATATCAGCAAAGAATGACTCATATGGGGTATTAACGCTGGACCGACCCTAAGGTCAATGAACTTATAAGCGCTTGGCTAGTCTGAGACTAGTTATTTAGAGCCAGGGCATATGGCCCCGGTGACTGTTTGTCACATGGCTAGGGAACACTGTTCCAGGGTTATGACTGTAAGTCATGGGGAAGGTTATGTTGGTGACTATTCACCATGCACCTATCCTGTTCAAACTTATGAAGGTTCTCTTATCAGTTAAGCTCGAGTGACCCTAACGTCACATGGCTAGAGGGGGTTGCACCCACATTTGTGACTGTTGCGGCTGTCACCTATTTGTTTGGACTGAGGGTCCTGGATGATTATTACGATCATTGCTGATATTATACCATACTTTATTGTGTTTTCTTGCTGGGCTTCGGCTCATGGGTGCTATGTGGTGCAGGTAAAGGCAAAAGAAAGCTGGACCATCCTTGAGTTGGAGAGCTTAGGTGATGAGGTGTACATATGCAGCTGCTCGTCCACCACGGCCGAGGTTGAAGAGGAACTAGGGTTAAATCCTATTTTTCCGCATAGAACGGCCTGTTGTAAATATTTTCTTGTAGTAGACTCTTAAATTATAATTTTGGGATCCCAACATATATATATTAAACGTTCTAATGAAACGTTATATCTTATCCAAAAAATTTAATCCCTAAACCGCTAATCATACTTAGTTACACGATTTTGGCCAAATGACTCGATTAGCGAGTTTAGCACTGTTTACAAGACACACCGTAACAGTCCCTGGAGTTTAGGGCGTTACAATATAAATAATATATTATGTAATACTCAGAGAATACATGCATACACTTGTATCAGACAGTATATGCAATATATTAATTCCCATGTATGTATACATACTTTATTATAAATATGAGTATCCAAACATATGATAGAAATATAATATACGTGAACCAAAAAAAAATTATTCATATCAATATATATATATAAATATAAAGTATACAAGTGAGTTTATATATGAAAAAGACACAAAAAGAAATCACATATATTATATGTTCAGTGCATTCAAGAAAAGATTGATACATTTATACACTTAATGTAAATATATGAGTACTTGTATATACATACATACATCTATATATATATATTTATATACACATTACACGGAATGAGATATAAAAAAAAAAAAGAATTGGCATATATCCATATTTGCATATGTATGAATATAGATTAATCAAAATTAATTTGTATAAGGAAACTTAATAAATCTGTATAGAATTGGCTTGGCCTATTATCTGATGTAAATCATTAATAATTATAATATAATAATAATTATTCCAGCGTACCCTCGTTCATATTGTATTATATCATTATTATGATATAATGGTGCACAATACAATATAATTGTTAATAAGTTCAATGCTATTATTATGTATGAATTATTATATATATTTAAGATTCTTTGGCCATTAACTATATTAATGGGCATTCACATGATATTATATTGTTGCCACATGATATTATAAGAATTGTTATTAGTAGAATATAATAAAGTGTGTGATGTTATAAATATTTTATAATAGTTTGACAACAGAGGATTGTGATTCGGTTTTGATTTATTCTTTCTATTGTATTTTTTTTTTAATTAAATATATTAATATATATTTTTTTCATCTTCGCTATATTATTTCTAACATCAAACATGGCCCAATTTTTTATCTTCAACTGGGTTCCAGGACCATCCTCGTCGTCTCTTCTCCTTCCGCCATCGAAGAATGCTCCACCAAAAACGACGTCCTCTTTGCCAACCAGCCAATCAGCATGACTACTGATATCTTATATATATATATATATATCGTACAACTACAGTAGTTCCTTCACTATCGGCCACCACTGGCAGAGCCTCCTCAGACTTGCGACCGTTGAGATCTTTTGCCAGAGAAGCCTTGGAAAGCTCTCGAAGATTAGAGAAGAAGAAGTTTGTTTCGTTGTTGGGCAAGTGTTCAAAAAAATATCAAGTGGGCAATCCCAAAAAGTTGATTTGAAATACTTTTTGTCAGGTTTGGTGTTTAGTATTACGAAAAGAATTAGTATTGGTAAAAGGTTTATCACTACAGACGAAGAGATGGATGAGTTAAGGGCCACTTTCTTTGCTTCTCTGTGGCTGGCTGATGAATATATGTGATATTTTTTCCGATTCTGAGATGGGTTGGTTTGAAATGGTTGATGGAGAAGAAGATGATGAGGTTGCAGAAAAGAGACATGAGTTCTTTGTGGGTTGGATTGACGAAATTCGTCAAAAGAAAAAGAAAACAAAGAATAATAATAATAATAATAATAATAATAATAATAAAGATGATGGATATGGTTAATATTAATTCGATTAAGAGCCTGGGTCCTGATGGATATGGTTTGGTTTTTTCAAAGTAATGTGGAAAGAGATAGGAGATGCAATATCAGATGCTATTTTGGGTTTTTTTGATCATGGAATGAACTTAATAATGCAACTCTTTTGTGGATTCCGAAGGTTGAGAATCCTACTAAGGCAGTGGAGTATAGACCCATAGCTTGTTGTAATACTCTGTACAAATGTATTTCAAAAATGCTATGTGGTAGATTGAATAAGGTTATTCCTCTATTAATTAACCAAAATCAAGGGGCATTTGTTAAAGATAGATTGTTGGCTCGTAACATTCTTATCTTTCAGGATATCATTAAAGGTTACAAGAGGAAACATATCTCCCCTAGATGTGTGATGAAAGTTGACCTTAGCAAGGCCTATGATACGGTAGATTGGCAATTTTTGGAGGATATTCTTACAGCCTACTGTTTTCCTGGTCAGTTTATTAGATGGGTTATGGTTTGTTTAAAGGGCACATCTTACTCAATCCTGATGAATGGTAGAATACAAGGAAGCTTTATTGGTAGGAAGGGTCTTAGACAAGGGGACCCTATTTCTCCATTGCTATTTGTCCTTGTTATGGAGTACTTTATTCGGCTGCTTATTCAAGCTTCACAAATTAAGGAATTCATATATCACCCTAATTGTAAGAAGCTGAATTTGGTTAGCCTTTGTTTTGCTGATGATTTGGTGCTGTTTTGTAAGGGAGCTGCTAACTCTGTTCAGATTATCAAAGAGTGTTTCAATTCATTTAGTCTAGCTTCTGGTTTAACAGCTAATTTAGCTAAGTCACAGGTGTATTTTGGGGGTTTGGCAGAGAAGGAGTCTAAGAATATTCTGGCGAGACTTCAATTTACTGAAGGTTTTTTCCCTCTAAAGTATCTTGGAATTCCTCTCAAGCCTACTAAATGGAAGGCAGGTGACTGTGCTGCAATTATCAAAAAGATCCACTTGAAACTTCATCATTGGTCCAGTCGGCATCTGTCATTTGGTGGGAGAGCACAGCTTATTCACTCTGTATTATTGGGGATAAGATCGTTTTGGATGAGTATATTCCTCCTCCCAAAGAGTGTCATTAATGAGATTGATCATTTATGTAGAAGATTTTTATGGGGGACTAGTATCAGTAATGAAAATAGAAGCAAAGTTCATCTCACGGCCTGGGAGCAGGTTTGCTTGCCTAAAAGTTTGGGTGGTATTGGGTTTAAGGAAGGGTCTAAATGAAATAAGGTGTTGTTAGCTAAGTTCATTTGGGCTATTTCCTCTAAACAAGATATCCTTTGGGTGAAATGGGTGGATGCCATTTATCTCAAAGGGCAGAGCTTTTGGGATTATAAGATTCATTGTGATGTGAGCTGGTACTGGCGTAAGTTGGTTAATTTGAAAGCTGTTATCACTAGAGATGTGATGGAAAAGGCAGTTAAGAAGAACAAACTTAATATGAGAAATCTCTATGTTCAGCTGCTAAACAAAGAGAGGGTTCAATTTGCTAATGTGGTTTGGTGCAATCTGGCAATTCCTAAGCACATATTTATTTTATGGCAAGCTACTATGGGGCACTTACTTACCAAAGATAATCTGGTGCATTTCCATCTGAAGTTAGAATCTGTAATGTGTCCGACTTGTGATTTGCAGTAGGAAAGTCATGGCCATCTGTTTTTTAAGTGCCAGTTCTCTCAAAAGGTTAGATCTAGAGTTGCTGCTTGGCTGGGAAATGATGTTTGGCCATTTCAGTTTGAAGAGTGGTCCTCTTGGATGATTGGGAGGCCTAAGGGTCTGAAGCAAAAGTTGGCAACAGCTGCTTTAGCTGCATCAGTCTATTTGATTTGGTGGAATAGAAACAATTGTCTGTTCAATTTTTGCTCTATGACTGTTGATAGATTTTATCATTTGATAAAGTTTTATTTGAAAGCTAGAATTGCTAGACTCCCTAGGACTAAATTGAAGAGCAAAGATATAGCTTTTTTTGAGAAGTTAATCCTAATGTAATGTCTCTGTTTGAGGGTGCTCATTTTGAACTTGAGTTGTAATTGGTTGTTGTGGTTCAATATATTCTCTGCTTTGGATTTTTAAAGGAATGAGCTTAGTTGAAAGATTGTTGTGTCTACAGGAATCGGACCTGAAGTGCATTTTGTTTACTTATCAATACTATTTGCTTTGCTTTGCTGGCCCTTGCCCAATGGAAGAGATGCAACTCTAGTAATTTAAATCTACCACTAGCCCTACTTGACAAAGAGAAAATATTTACTTTTGTAAATAGTAGAGACACAAATTATTAATGGACTTATCTAAAATGACTAAATACACTATTTAAATTCTTTAATTCAATTTATCAAATTTTAGGTACACCTCAATTCTAATTAAATAAAAATTAATATATTCGAAATTTTTTGTAGTAAATAATTTGTAAAATCTAAAAATATATAAATAAAATCCAAAAATTATATAATTTTTGTTTTGTTTTAATTTTGAATTTGATTTATTTTGTAATTATCAAGAAAATGTTGACTAAAAATAGTTGGGACTTTTTACTGTTTCAAATAAGAAATGATTATTAGTTTTTTTTTAATTATAGAAATCCAAGGATAAGGATAACCTTGCTATCAGACTTAAATAAAATAAATAAAACCCAGGGATAAACTTGCTAATAATGGACTTAAGTAAAATAACTAAAATATACTATTTTAAAATTTTAATTCAATTTATAAAATTTTAGATTTAGTGAGTACATCCAATTTTAATTAAATTAATTTTTTTCTCATTTAAATTGAGTCGTTTTAATATTTTAAAAGTATATTTATTTTTATAATGGATATTTGCGGCAATAATGCCTATGTAGTTAAGTTTGTTGCATTTAAATGCTTATGTAAAAATTTTAGCGGCAATAATGCCTGCCGTTAATGTTTTGGTGCAACCGTTGGTCCCTGAACCGTTAGGGGTATACATGATATACATGGCACGACCCGATTGAGTTAAATTATTAAAATTTAAAACAAAAACAATTAATGTTTCTGATTTCTAATTTATAACAAAAAAAAAAAAAAACTAACCATTAAAAATATAACCAAAAAAACTGATTGTCTTAATAACAAGTTCTAAAACTAATCTAAAACCAAAAAATCTAAAAATTCCATACCCAGAAAAACGATGAAGCTTTCCCCCGGACCTCACCCAGATGATCAACCCCCGATATTATAGCACTTAAACCCACTAGAAGAAAACTTGTAATTCCTTCGAATTGGGGGTTAGGGCATCTTTTGCATTGGGTTAATGGAGATTGAAAAAAATTGCCATTGTCGACCACCAAGGTCAGTGGTAGAAATAACGACTTGGACAAACAAAAATTCTGGGCGAAGATTCAGAACATGTAACAAGTATCGGGTAAGATTAGTCTCCATTTGTTTTTGTAATCTGATTCATTGAATAAACGATTATGGGTGTTCACTAGAAACTTTGTATGTTTTGGTCAACTCAGATTCATGGTGGGTGTAATTTCTTTGAATGGATAGACCCTCCCATGTGCCAACGAGCAAAGGTGGTCATCCCTAGACTACTGACAAAAATTGGTGACCTTGAAACTGAAATCACATCCCTAAGTACGACAACTGACATCGGAAGTCATCGGCAATGTAGTGGTTCTTCAAATGGATTTGAGACATAATCTCACAACCTTCAAAATGTTGGAAGAGAAAGCTGTGAAAGTTGTGCTGAAAGAAGGGGTAGAGTAAATGATGGAGGTCGAATGCAGTGTTACTACTTTTTGAATACTATGTATTTTGCTGTAATTCTATTGGTTATGGTTATTTGGGCTACACAATCAAAGTAGAAGTTGTTGGTATTGTTATTTTATTTTTGGGTAATCTTCATGTGCAGTATTGACAATGACAAAGCTATTGCACCCTAAGCATTGATTTGTAATGATTTTTTTTGTAAAATGAAACCCCGAATCAATGTAATCTATCTTGGTCTATTTTGAATTCAGTATTCTAGTTTATGTATTTTGTGAAATAAATATGATCAACAACTAGTTACATTCATTACCATAAGAGATAGGTACACAAATATAGGCCTAAAAAGCCAAATGTATCTGATCTGTACATGACCAATATCATGGCCAGCATGACCTTGTCATGACTCAAAAAACAAATATGATCAAAAGGTGATCTGTACATGACTCTAAAATGGTCAACATAACACTTCATGACTCAAAAAATAGCCATCAACCACAACATCCAAATACCAACTTTGCATAACACATAACATACACCAAAATACAAGATTCGACCACTAGTTCAAAATAAAATCAAAAGATGAAACTCCTTCCAGTCAGACAGTATCGGGTTGAGCATTCTTCGCACCACTAGTTCCTCCTTTAACATGTTGTTTCAGTCTTCTTTCCTTCCTTAATAGTATGGCTTCAGTTGGTTTCTGCAGTGGTGGACGACCTCACTTTTTGACCACACGATTCTAAAATAGGTTGAACAAACAAATATTTAGCTCCAAATTCACAAAACAATGATAAAGCAACTAATCAATGATAAAAATTATCTAGGAAGAGAAGAAAGCATAAATTTTATACCTCAACCACCTTAGCAGATTTGCATGTTTCTCTCCTATGGCCTGTTTTCAGACAATTGTTGCATGTTTTAACTTGTCCAGTTCTTCGAGCTTTCTTTAAAGCAGGTGGAGGTTCATCTGTCTCCCTTCTCCTAGCTTTCTTAGGTCTTCCAGGCAGCTTCGTTTCAGGTGGTGGATCAATTGGGTTGAGTCCTATCTGAGGCCACATATATGTACTAGGCATAGGATGTACACTCTATTCATAAGCTTTTTGCAATGATTCTTTTTTATAGAATCCGTGGACATAATCAAAGACATTACCTCCCATGAACCAGATAGTAGCTAGTGCATGGCCACAAGGAAGCCCAGATAGTTGAAACCTCCTACATGTACAAGTTCTGAATTCTAAATCAACAACCAAGGCACTACCATTGCTGCATTGAACCTGAAACTGAAACTTGTCAAACCTAGTAACCAGACAATGCTTTGCAACCTCTTTTTGCTTCTCAATTATCTTCAAAATTCTCTTCCCCACAGGTTGAGTCATCTTCTCCAACTCAGCTCTTTTGTTATAAAACCGAGACATCAACCAAAATCTAATTTTCTCTAGTAAAGTTATAATTGGCTTGTCGCGAGCATCAAGTATGGCTTCATTGAAACTCTCACACAAATTATTCACCAAAATGTCACATTTTGGGTACTCTGAAATATGTGACTTACTCCATTCTGTGGGGTTCTTCCCTGTCAGCCAATTGTAAGCACCATCTGAGACATCCTTGACTTCTTGCATTGCTCGAGCAAACTCAGCTTGTGTTGTAGTATTAGCTGCTGCCCACAAAAGTTGCTTAAGTAAAAGTCCAGGATATTCCTTGTTATACCCAAAAATTGGAGAATGCATCCTAGGAGGCTAAGGAGAATGCATTCTAGGAGAGCTAAGGGGAGTGGTCCTAGGAGACCCCAAGGGAGTGGTCTTAGGAGACCCCAAGGAGAAAGTGGTCTTAGGAGACCCCAAATAGGATGTGGTCCTAAGAGACCCCAAGGGTGTGTAGGAGGCAAGCCTCCCAAGGTTTCCTAAGTGTTGGCTCGAACATGTCCAAGGTAAGTAGCTAAGGAGGAGGAGTCTCATGCAAGAGGAAGGAGACTTAGATTTTGATAAGGAGAGCCTATACAATGTTCGATCAGACATGTTTGGGAGATGCTAAAGGAGAATGCCTTGATCTTGTCCAAGGTGAGATGTTATGGAGGAGGTTGCCTCAATGTTGTCCAAGGTGAGGTGCTAAGGAGGTTGCCTCAATGTTGTCCAAGGTGAGGTGCCAAGGAGGTTGCCTCAATGTTGTCCGAGGTGAGGTGCCAAGGAGGTTGCCTCGGACCACCTTGGTCCGAGGAGAAGCCAAGGAGATTGGTTCAAGGAGGAACATGGCATGCTAGAGGAGAGTGCCATGTTAGAGGAAAGAAGTGCATGTCCTACCACCATGCACGTTCAACCCACGAAAACATGTCCTACCACCATGCATGTCCTGCCACCATGCACGTCCGACCAACACTTGCATGAGTGGTCAGTAGGAGGTGGATCAACTAGCTAGAGGAGACTAAGTCAAGATTCCCAGAGACAGCTTCAACAACATACGTGGGAATCTCTCATTCTTCCCACAAATGGGGGGTTTGTTACATTTCGAATTTTGAATGTTTAAATGTAATAAATATAATAAAATATCCCTATCATAAGGGGATATCAGTTGAGGATCCTAGGCCTATAAATAGAGAGTTTATGGGATGAGAGAGGGGCTTCTTCTGCTTCTTCTTTCTAGAGAGAGAAAATTGGGACTGTGTATTCTAGAGAGAGAAAGTTGGGTCTAAGTATTCTAGAGAGAGAATTCTTGTATTTTTGCAATTTGTACTGAAGAAACTCAGTTGGCTCAGTCCATCTGATCTTGAGTACAGGTTTATAAATCACAACTCTAAGTGGATTAGGCTATTACCGACAATCGGGGCTGAACCACTATAAAATCTCCTGTGTTATTTACTTTTCTTGTTTAAACCGTCTGTGTCGTTTTTATTTCTCTTGAAGGCTTGTCGTAATTGACGTTCTCACGTCGTTGGCTAAAAAGACAGTCAACATTCCTGTTTAAAGTTAGCATGAAGATGTCTAACACAATACCTCACCTCACACCCACTAAAGATGGCTCCCACTGCATTTTCTAATCCTTTTTGATGATCACTCATCATTGTCACCTTGGTAGGACTCAAATTCCCAAGATCATCCTTCAATAGCTCCAAGAACCAAGTCCAAACCTCAGTGTTTTCCTTTTCAGGAACACAGTAGGCAATGGGAACACATGGAGTTATTACCGTCAATGACTACTGCAGCCAATAAAATGCCCATACAATATCCTTTTAAAAGCAGCCATCAAGACCAATTAGAGGTCTACAACCCCCCAACCAGCCATCTCTACATGCCTTAAGACAAATATAAATATGCTGAAATTTCCTTCTCCCATTATCCAAATCATTTTTCAACTTCACAGTAGAGCAAGGATTGGTAGCCAACAACCTTTTACAGTAATCATCAAGAATGGCGTATTGTTCCTTGACAGACCCTTCCAACATCTTCCTTGCTTTTTTCTTGGCTCTGTAAAATGTCCAGCTAGACACACGTGAGTACTTGGTCTTTGCAGTTATCTCCCTAAATGCATTGTATTCCATACTTGGATTTAGCCTAAATTGCTCCAAAAAGTGCTTTGCAAGCCAAGTTGAGGTCAGCTTTTTATTGTCCAAAACAATGCCACAACTATGCTTGTCAACAAGTGTTTTGACCCTCATTGTCTTGGCATCTGTCTTGTTAACTATTGAAGCAAACAACATCCATTCACAGTTTGCACCCTTGCACTTAACTCTAACTCTATTTGAATCAATGGAAATAAATACATATTCTCGATCACCTTCAATAAAGTACTCCCTTATTGCATTCCTTAAAATTTTAACAGTGGCAAATTCCATGCCAAGAACAAATTGGAAGTTTTGCATTTTGGTTTTCAGGTTGAATTCTTTGGAATTTTTACCAGCATCAAACTCATCATCTGACTTTAATTCGTGTAACTTCTCCTTAGAACATATACCATCTGAGTCTCCATCATCAACATTTTGAGTACAAAAATCTGAAACTGATCGCCACCACCTCCTAGGGTCAGACTGTGTACCCATCTCTATCTCAGCTTCAACATCTTGCTCAAACTCTTCCTCCTCCAATATGAAATCTTCATCAGTTTGATTTCCTTTCCCTTTTCTCTCACACTGAACTTTGTCTTAGCTCTCCTCAGCTGTATTTTCCCTCACATCAGCTTGCTTTCCTTTCCCATTTCTGTCACTCTGAATCGGTTCTTGGTTCTCCTCAACTATATATTCCCTCACATCACCAATGTCATCCTCTGAATCTGAAAGCACAACCACCTCTGGTATTTGGTTCTCCATATCACTTTCATAATCCATGTAGTCAAACTCTTCTTCATATTCCTCTTTATCAGGTTCATCAAAGTCAGCATCCTGAGATTCCTCTGAATATTGATCAGCATCAACTCTTCCTGTTCCCCATCAATGGTTGCATCAACAGGGATACCAACAACATCTGCAGGGACATCACAATCATCTAGTAGTTCCTCTATAATACATATTTTTAGAGGAGGTAAAGTGGTAGCAAGGACATGTTTAACAGCTTCTGAATCTTCCTTCCAATCTAAAGGTCGAACTGTTTCAGGAAAAACAAGATATATGTCAATCTTTGTAGCCCGATTCCTCTCAATATCCTCTACAATTCTTAGGACCTCCTTATCCCCTACCACCATGAAGCCCATATTAAGCACCTTTCCTATTGGTTTGTACATAAAACCCACTGGAAGTTTATGTCCTAAGTCCAAGGCCATTCCATCCAATTCCATCCTAGTGAAGTAATCAGTATCCACCCAATCAACATAATCGACTTTACCTCCTTCATATCTTCCATTGCCGAATGGAGTAAACCAACTTCCCCCATGGTGTATTGCAATAGTGAAGATGTTAGTATGACCACCTGTTAAATAAAGACAACTCTGGTTTAGAATACTGCCCTAGTCAACAGAAATAAAAAATGCTATGTCAACACTTCACACACACACAAACCGAAACACAATATAGTTCACACACTTGAAGAGCAACATAGTCTACCACACGATTGAACCATGGACCACAACAACAAAGATTCCCTTCAATAAAAAAAACATCTATTTCAATGGACCCCACTCTGTCAATTGTATGCACATGCTTCCCAACAACAATTTTACCCAAATTTAATAATACCACCTATTGTAAATCAAAAAAATTCTCACCCCCAAAAAATTTGAAAACGGATACCCTTCCCCGCCCAAACTGCTCTATATAGAGTATCATTATCATTCTCCCCAAAAAATTGTAAAAACACTTTGAGAAGAAATGAAACCCAGTCAACAGAAAAGAACTTTGGGTAAAAGAACTCTGTACAAAAGAAAAGAAATCACCGTAGTCAGGTGGTTGTTCCTCCGGTTGTCAAATGGTCGGCATTGTGGAGGCAAAGTCGTCGTCGTCTCTTCCGTGCTGGGGTTGATTGTCTCTTCGATCGTATGGGGGAAAGCTTCGATCATTTTTCTGGATATGGAATTTTTAGATTTTTTGGTTTTAGATTAGTTTTAGAACTTGTTATTAAGACAATCAGTTTTTTTGGTTATATTTTTAATGGTTAGTTTTTTTTTTGTTTTAAATTAGAAATCAGAAACATTAATTGTTTTTGTTTTAAATTTTAATAATTTAACCCAATCGGGCCGTGCCACGTGCATCCTATATACCCCTAATGGCTCAGGGACCAACGGCTGCACCAAAACATTAACGGTAGGCATTATTGCTGCCAACATTTTTACATAAGCACTTAAGTGCAACAAACTTAACTACATAGGCATTATTGCCGCAAATATCCCTTTTTATAACAACACAACATTAATTTTTTTTATTGAAAACAAATGGTATAATACAAAAGTAAGTTTATTATATTTTCTCAATTAATTTTTGATCAAGTGCAATCTTCCCAACCTTCCATACCTTCGTTGTGTCATCAACGATTGAGACTCGAAGACTATAACCCATAGCACCACTTCTGATGCCTCATATCTCTTCTGAAGATTGCACTGTGGGTAGGTATCACATTTCGAGAGGGACCACTTTGCTGGTGAATGCTTGAGGTTGTTATTATTATGAGTATTGATATTTGCAACAAAATTATTCACCAAAACATTATAACAACTGATGTGACAATTTCATTTAACCAATCACATTTATTTCTGACGAGATTCATGCATTGTTTTAAAAAACAGTGCCACATTAGTTGGTGTAATGTTTTGATGCATAGTTTTGGTGCACATATCATTATTGTATTATTATTATTGTGCTTTAACATGACCTCTTATGTAGTTTTGTTTTCTTTGTATAATTAAAATCTATCTGTTGAAATATTAAACTTGATTTATTATGGTTAGTTTCTAGAATTTTCATGAATTTAGAGTTTCTAGAATTTCTGTGTATTTACTAGAGTTTCTACAATGTTCATGTATGTACTAGAGGTTGTTGAGTCTTTAGTATTCTAAAACTCCCATTTCTTAGTTAGTAGATGAGAATTATCTAGAATAATCTACTAGCTAATAATTTAATTGTGTTTCTAGAAAGGTCCGTAGAGTCCTATAAATAGAGCTGTAGTGTAATGACCAAAATTTCCTAATAAGGTCTGGGACCTTGATTAGGAGGCCGGGAGGGCCATAATTGATTTATTATACATTTAAATAATAATATGCATGTTTAGGTGTATTAAATATGCATGTGAACCCATTTTTTATTAATTGGGTGATTTTCATATTTTGGCCATTTCGGGCATATTTGGCATATATGTGGTATGTGTGTGGTACTTCATTATTATTTGGTTATGCTAGGGTTACTCAGCACGAGACGATCCTTGGAGGTAATCTAGTGGGAAAGTCACAACGGGATTTTACTTGACTCGGAGTGAGTCAAGGGATATTTAGCACATTATCGGGATATTGGGTAATGGGAATAAATATTTGATGATAAATTGGGAGTTAGTAAGATCAGGGGGAAATTCTGGAAGTTTTGACTATTTTACCCCGGGGGCGTTTTTGGGACCCCAAGCATTAGGATTTGCTTAAGGCTACTTAAGCTTGAAGTAACCTGTTAAGAAATAAAAAGAACGTTCAGAGCATTCTCTCTCCCTCAAAGTTCCATTTTTCGACACCCGATCACATTTTCGAAGGAAACTTAAGTTTTAGGACTCGGATTCAAGCGAGGATCGAGGCATAGCGATTCTAGGGAAGATTAAAAGCTTATTAGGTGAAGGATTTAGTTGGGAAACAACTCAATCAGAGGTTGTTGACCCTAATTTTGGTCAACGACACGGAGTCTAGAAAACGACAGGAAAATGATATAGAGCTTGAAAATAATCTAATGGAAAGATAAAGAACACAGAGATTTATAGTGGTTCAGCCCCAGTGGTTGGTAATGACCTACGTCCACTTAATACTATTATTAATATTGAGCTCCAAAGGTGTGATCAAAGAACTAGGGTTCCTGAGTTTCACAGACCTCAAAAGAAAAAAGAAATACAACGATGGATAATAGTAGTATAATTCTGCAAGAAAAAGATCGATCCCCTTCCTTGAGCTATTTCTTCTGTATTTATAGGCTCAGGAAGAGTTACATGAATTAGGAAATAAGATCTATCCTTAATGATCGGATCTGCAGGTCATAATGAAGAGATATTCTCGGATATCATCACAACTGTACAGATCTTTACATAAATGAGCGAAGTATACGACCAAGCTGGTCGTATATAAAACTTGATCATTTTGTGTGGAAATAATGATGGTTGATAGACGAGCCGTATCTCTGCTACGTGTCTGCCATGTGTCAAAAATCCTTGCCACGTCATCACCAGCCGATTTATGGATAAACATTTGCCCCCCCAATTTTATTTATTGCGACAAGCAATAAGTAAACTTACAAAAATAACTTTTCGTATGCCCCACGAAATCTGTCAGAGCCTCTTGTGCGTCCTTGAAAACTGTGACCTAATCACGTCCAATCATGCCTTTTCAGTTTTCAAGAAACCTTTCCGACGGTTGTTACACTCCCCCATGCCTTGAAAAAGGTAGCTCATGATTACCCCTTTTCGGCACACTTTAGCCTCTATAAATAATCCCCACCTTCTTCTTTTAACTTTTTACACACCATCTTTTTGCCAAGAACTCTCAAGAGCTATATTCCAGAGCCCAGAACTTTAAAGTTTCAGACGCTCTGCTAAGGATCTTTCACTTGCAAACCCAAAGCTACTCCTTTTCAGGATCTCCAATCTTCATTCAGGTAAATTTTCTTCGACGTTTAACCCTTTGAGATGCCATGCATGCTACTTTTGTGCTATGAAACTTTTTGTGTTCTTGGGTAGAAATTTGTGAAGATTTTGTATATACCATTTGATGCTTGATAGGGTAGTGTAGTTTTGCTAAATAAAAGTTAGGAATCAGTTTGATAGTCAGGATCATGGGTTTAGGGCGTAAAATCGAAGTAAAAATTCGATTTTTAGGCAAGCTGAAAAACTGGGTTTTTCCCGCCCCTTTGGAGTTGAAAAACCTTTTTTTAGAAATTTTTTTTACTTTCACTTTTTGATCCGTTTTTCAAACTGCTCGCATAAAACTTAGTGTTTCGGTTAGAATGCTGCTGGTCGATAGACGCGAGCAACGTTATTCCAACTTTCAACATAAGCTCCCAGGTTGTGCGTCTTATCTCCTCCTTTGTCTGTTTGTAGTTTATATGACAGACCCGTGGGGAGGAGAAAGACCCATTGACGATGATCTGCTAGCTCAACTGCTCGAGGATGAAGAACAACCCTCGACATTGATACCTGATATTCCTTTTTATCGTATTAACCCAAACACTTCCCCAGTCTTGACCCGAAACATGGCTCGCACCAAAACCAAGGCCTAGAAAAGAAAAACCTCCGACACTTCCCATCAGCCTGCTGCTATGGTTGACACTCCCTCGACCAGTGGTTGAGATGAAAATGCTCCCGACCCGAACATCCAAAGACATGCCTGCCCTCAACACGCTATTCAGCCGAATGTTGAGTGGCATGTAGTCTCAGAAAGTAGAGTGACGGTCATAATGATCGCCAACTACTTAAGGAAATACGACCTTCCAGGGGGTGACTCTAGTCAAGTCCAATCCAGACCAAAGGGCTAATCTTCCTGGAGGCGCCTGGTCGCGGTTTCATATTGAGGCAGGGGCCACCTTGCTTCTTCACCCATTCTTTCAAGGGGTGGCCAAATATTTTGGAGTTGCCCCATTTCAAATAATCCTGAATGGATATAGGATGCTTGCTGCACTCTATATCCTATTTAGCCAGAAAAAATGGCCCGTGCCATCGCCTCATGAGGTCAACTACCTGTTCGACCTCAAATCTAACCCCAACCATGAAGGCACGGGGTTCTTCCACCTTTGTCATCAGGAAACTGGGCGCATTTTCCTGTCTGACACGACCCACATCTCAAACGTGGGGAGGTATTACCAAGAGTACTTCCTGGTCGCGGACAACTTGGCTTTCGCACGAGGAGGTAAAACTTTCGTATCGCTGGCTGACTTCTTCACTTAGTGTTTTCCTCCACAATGTCTTAAAATTTTGATGTCTTCCAGGCCCGTGGCTGCAACCAAATCCAACTCCGGGCATGGAGTCGAGATTGACACTCTTAGCCAGCATGTCTGATGCTGACAAGAGTGTCAAGAATCTGGTTACAGAGGCTAACCTTAGGTTGGCTGGCCTCTGGGCCCCTCAATCGGATTCGAGGGGGCCTTCGGTAGGGAGTGCTCGCGCCGAAGAGGAACCCAAGCAGCAACCTTAAGCATCACCTCCACGGAGGAGACCAACCGGGGTCACGATCAGGGAACCTGTTAGCACTCCTTAAGCAGAGAGGCCCTCGGCCCCCTTAGGGAAAGGAAAGTAGAAGGCCACCGAGCCTACCAAACTTTCTGACGATTCGTCGGATGACAACGGTATAATAATTTTGCTTTTAGACAACTTGCCAATTCCCTGTCCTCTATTCGACGGGAACGGAAATTTTAAATATGCTCCACACTTAGGGCCAGACTTCTTCGTGTCAAAGAATGAGTGTAAGACTAGTACAGTCTGTAGTGTAGCGACCAGTAATAATAGCTCGGGTATTGGACTTTGCAATCCTTTTTTTTTTCTTTTTCTGATGTAATGTGTTTGTCTATTCATGCTATCTCACTGTTTGACTTTGTTCTTGTTTTTCAGGCATGGACTCCACCAACGTGTTCGATTTTTACAGCACCCCAGAGGCTGCTGCTGCCCCTCCAAGAAAAAAGAAAACCAGTAAGAGACATACTGGGGAGAGCAGCAAAGAGCCTCAGGCAAAGAAGGCCCGGAACACAGGCCTTTCAGAGGACAGGCCCTCTGCCACCGCAACTCCGTCTTCTCCCCGCGAGCAGCAAACTCCATCTGCTGCGGCCGGGTCGACTCCTTCTCCCGACCCCCCATCTGACCAACCTCAGCAGGAGGATCCTGCCTCACCCGGGAATTTGATGGTTGGTCGCGCCTTTAAGTTGATAAAGGAAAGGGTCACCAAAATCACAAATCACGAATGCTGCCGAGAGGCAATGGCAGCTACGGAGACGATGGGTTTTGACCCAATCCTGAACCGAGCCTTGAACGAGTTCACTAGTGTAAGTTATCTCCTTTTGTGAAAACAGGTCTTCGTTAGTTTACTGTTTGTCTAATTTTTTGCTCTGACTGCAGGCCATGCTAACCCTTACAGCCGGCCGCATCTGCCTGGGTGTAGTCACCGAGCAGGCCAGGACCTCAGAGCAACGGCACGAGGATGAACTCAAGGCTATTGAGGCCAGACATGATGATCAGCTGGCGGTGGTGGCTGCGGAAAAGGCCCAATTGGCTAAGGAGTTGGAGGAGAGGCTGAAGTCTCTCGAAAAAGCCCGCGAGTAGAGGGACCAATACAAGGAGTCCAACCACTCTAACTTCAAGGTGGCTAAGCAGCTCGAGCTAGATTTGATCGCGAGCAGGCAAGAAACCAGAGATTTGGAGGGTCGAGTTAAGGACTTGGAGAAGACCAACGCTGCCAACTTAGAGAGGTACAAAAATGCCACCCTGAGGTGTTTCTATGATTTTTGGAAGCACAATCAGGGTGCCAACTTTGACTACCTTCCTGAGAATGCGAGGGAAGCTAAGATAGCTCACTGCGTGACTCAGCTGGCTGAAGAAGAAGGATCGAGGGTCCCTGCCTCCCCCGAAATCTTGCTGGCCACCGGGATGGAGGGTGTAGACAACGAAGCTGTCGACCAGAATCCTTCCCAGGATCCTCCAGCTCCTCAAGCTCCTTAGTTTTTTCTTTTTATATTTCTTTTTTAATTACACGACCTACGGGTTGTGATGTAAAGACAATATAATTTTTCTTTGGTTTTGCTGCATGGGCAGCTCTTACTTTTATTTTGAACAAGGCTATTTAGGATTTTTACCCCCCAAACTATTACATGTGCATTATCGTGCCCCCCGATTTTTTGAGGCTGTTAAAATATCCCCCGATCTATTCACAGTCATGTAAATTAGGACTTCCGTCCAATTCCGTTCATTTTTTGTAACAGGAGGATGATGTGGCCTTTTTTTACATGATTTTGATATTATAGCCCGCTGACATGGGATGACACGTGGTCTAAAGTGTGAGTTGGACTCCAAATCCAACTTTTTTGTCCACATCATGATTTGAATATTTGTCCACATCATGATTTTTTAAAAAAGTAATTAATTTTTTTTTAAAAAAATCAAAAGAGGCCCGAAACCCTACTCTCCCATCTTTCCTTTTCCCTCGCTCTTTTTTCCCTAGCCGCTGTGTACACCCATTATGAGCACCTCGCCCCCACCATTTTCTCTGACCACTTAACCACCACAATGCCAGTCGCAGCAACCATCTCCACCTCCACGAATATCTCGTCGAACCCAGCCCACAAATCCAAGGTCCCCAACATCGGCATTCACCTACATGAAGCCTCCCATCTACCAGCACCCAACACCACCTTGGTGCGATTTTTCCCTTTCTTCGAGTAGTATAAATGAACACCTCCAACCACCACCACGACCACCTCACATCCATGAGCTGAGAGCCCAGGTACAACCCCTACATTTTTGTGTTTCTCGCCAACCCCCTGCTTACCAACACCACCGCGGACCGTCACCCAAAGTCGATCCCATCATCGACATCGCCTCAAATTTGTCATTCAAGACACACACCCAATCATTCTGCAATTTTGACTCATATACCTACTTGAAGAATTTGAGTAAATGCCACAAACTACTTTCTCCTCTACTTTAATTGTTGTATTATCGACTGTGAGAGTTGAAGAAGAAGAGAAAAAAGAAAAAAAAAAGGAAAAGAAGTGTCGTGAAGAAGGCTGAAGAAGAAGAGAAAAATGGGGAAACTGTAGAGAAGAGAACAGTGTCTACGAAAAAAAAAGTTGGATTTGGAGTCCAACTCACACTTTAGACCACGTGTCATCCCATGTCAGCGGGCTATAATATCCAAATCATGTAAAAAAAGGCCACATCATCCTCCTGTTACAAAAAATGAACGAAATTGGACGGAAGTCCTAATTTACATGACTGTGAATAGATCGGGGGGATTTTTTAATGGCCTAAAAAAATCGGGGGGCACGATAATGCACATGTAATAGTTTGGGGGGTAAAAATCCTAAATAGCCTTTGAACAATTACATCCAAGCAGTTACTGCTCGCGGTGTAAAAGGATCGCTTTGATATTATAATATATTTGCATATTATTATAACATCTATTTGTTCGCATGACCTAACTTAGCACAACACTTTTGTTTGATTTAACAAAATACCAAAATTTTGAAAAATACTTTAAGTGCCCTAGCATGCTTTCACTTATTTTTCTCATGTGTTTACATACCTTTTAACGATATGCTTTGCTTACTTGTACCTTGTATGCCCCCCAAGTGATCAGGGAGCTTTAGGTCCTTGGTCACTTGCCTTGACTAGAATCTGCCCGAACGTTACTGCTTGTAGCAATGTGATTAGAATTATAATACAGCAAAACAACACACGTAATGAGCAAATACTTGTAATAAATACAATAGTTGGCAAGAAATGACTGGCTGAGCACAATCCCTTTTATTCTCGTAGTAAATGGACTAAACATGTCTTTACGAGTGATCAATAAGATCTTACACAAAACTTGTAAAAAGTAAAACTTATACAAGTCGATTCTTTAAGAAGAATTGTTCATTGATAATACTTGCACATGTGTTCTCCATTCCAATATCGAGGAACGAGATCTCCATTTAAGCGTGCAAGTTTAAAAGTGCCTGGGTGAAGGACTTCATCAATCTAGTAAGGTCCTTCCCAATTTGGCCCGAGTACTCCAGCAGCTTGGTCGTGGGTGTTAAGGAAAACTCTTCAGAGCACAAGGTCTCCAACATTGAATTTTCTTTCTCACACTTTGGAGTTGAAATACCGGGCGACCTTCTGCTGGTATGCAGCTACTCGGAGCTGGGCTTGTTCATGCCTTTCATTAATCGAGTCCAAGGATTCCATCATTAGCTGGCTGTTAGAATCCTGGTCGTATGTTAATCTGCGGTGCGAGGGTGGATCCAACTCGACAGGAAACATGGCTTCATACCCTTATGCCAAGGAAAACGGGGTATGACTTGTTGCTATTCTGTGGGAAGTTCTGTACGACCAGAGGACTTCAGGCAACTGTTCTAGCCATGCTCCCTTGGCTTCCTCAAGTCTTTTCTTCAGTGTATCCTTCAGCATTTTGTTAACTGCCTCGACTTGCCCGTTTTCCTGGGGATGCGCGACTGAAGAAAAGCTTTTGATAATGTCGTGACGTTTGGAAAAATTTGTGAATAGATCACTATCGAACTGGGTGCCATTATCCGAGACTATCTTCTTTGGAAATCCATAGTGACAGATGATGTTTTTGACTACGAAGTCAAGCACTTTCTTTGTCGTTATGGTCGCGAGTGGCTCAACTTCGGCCCATTTGGTGAAGTAGTCGACGGCAACCACTGCGTACTTTACACCACCTTTCCCCATAGGCAAAGATCCGATTAGATCTATTCCCCAAACCGCAAAGGGCCATGGACTCTGCATCTACTTTAACTCATTTGGAGCTGCTCGCGGGATTTTATAAAACCTTTGACACTTGTCACATTTTTTCATGAACTCCATGGAGTCTTCATTCATGGTTGGCCAGAAATATCCCTGCCTTAGGATCTTTTTCGACAGGCTTTGCCCCCCAGCGTGGTCCTCGCAAAAGCCTTCGTGCACCTCCTTCATTAACTCTTTGGCTTTTTCCTTTGTAATACATCTTAGGAGTGGCAGTGAATATCCCCTTCGGTACAGGACTCCATCGACCAGGATATACCTAGCAGCTTGTCGCTGAAGGGTCCTAGCTTTGTTTCTGTCCGCTGATAGTACCCTGCTTGATATATACTCTACATATGGCGCCATCCATGTATCCATCATCCGGATGACTAAAGTGTTTTCTGTTGCTTGGATGCTGGGCATGGATAGTCGCTCGACTGGCACTATGTTCAGAGTATCAGCATCTTTTGCACTTGCCAACTTTGCCAAAGCATCTACGTTGGAATTCTAATCATGAGGCACTTGCTGGAGAGTGTATTTGTCGAACTGGGCTAACAGATCCTTTGCTTTGTTCAGATAGGCGACCATCTTTAATCCTCGCGCTTGATACTCTCCCAAGATTTGATTCACGACTAGCTGAGAATCAATATAAGAGTCAAGTGCTTTTATGTTCATATCCTTGGCTAACCGCAGTCCAGCGAGCAGTGCTTCATATTCAGCCTCATTGTTAGAGGCAGTGAAGTCAAATCTTATTGCACAGTGAAATCGATGCCCTTCCGGCGTTATCAATATCACCCCTGCTCCTGCGTGGGATTCGTTAGATGAACTGTCTGTGAATAATTTCCACGAGGGTGCTTGGATTTGACATTCGGGTTCGTTAGGCTCCCCGACCTGCTTGGCACCTGCGGGCTTTGTGAACTCGGCGAGGAAGTCAGCTAAGGCTTGTCCCTTTATCGCTGCTCGCGGCAGGTAAGATATGTCAAACTGCCCGTGTTCGACTGCCCACTTTAGTAATCTTCCGGCTGCCTCTGGCTTTTGCAGAACTTGCCGAAGAGGCTGGTCGATCAATACCGTAATCGAATGGGCTTGGAAGTAAGGTCGCAGCTTCCTAGAGGCCAATACTAAGCAGTAGGCTAACCTTTCAATGGGGGGATATCTCAATTCTGCTCTGATCAGGCTTTTGCTTACGTAATAGACAGCCTTCTGCACACCTTCTTCTTCTCTCACTAGAACAGCACTAGCAGCGTAATCCGTGATTTCCAGGTAGATGAACAAAGTCTCTTTATCGACTGGCTTCGACAGGATGGGTGGTTGCGCCATATGCGTTTTTAGTGCTTGAAAGGCCTGTTCGCACTCATCTGTCCATTCAAATTTCTTATTGCCTCTGAGTAGATTGAAAAATGGGACGCACTTGTCCGTTGATTTTGAAATAAATCTACTAAGAGCGGCAATTCTCCCAGTCAGACTTTAGACATCCTTAATCTTCACTGGAAACTTCATCTCGATCAGGGCTTTTATCTTCTCGAGATTAGCTTCAATTCTTCTTGAGTTAACTATGAATCCCAAGTACTTCCCTGATCCAACTCCGAAGGAACATTTAAGGGGATTTAGCTTCCTCCTATATTTATTAAGGATGTTGAAGCATTCCTGCAAATCCCTTACATGTCCTTCTGCCTTCTTCGACTTAACCAGCATGTCGTCGACATAAACCTCCATGTTTGCCTCGATTAGCTCCTTAAACATGTGGTCGACGAGTCTCTGGTAAGTCGCACCAACATTTTTCAAACCAAAGGGCATCACATTGTAACAGTAGAGCCCTGTATCAGTTCGAAAGCTAGTGTGATCCTCATCAAGGGGATGCATACTAATCTGATTATACCCAGAGTATGCATCCATGAATGAGAGGATCTCGTGTCCTGCAGTGGCATCGACCAACTGGTCGATCCTCGGGAGCGGGAAACAGTCTTTGGGGCAGGCTTTATTGAGGTCTATAAAATCCATGCACGTGTGCCACTTGCCATTTGGCTTGGGCACGAGTACGGGATTGGAGACCCACGATGGATAAAACGCCACCTTGATGAACCCATTCTCCTTCAGCTTCTCGACTTCTTCCTTCAAAGCTTTCGATCAATCTTTGTCGAGCAGCCTTCTTTTCTGTTGCACAGGTGGAAAGCTTTTGTCAATGTTCAGGACATGGCTGATGATTACAGGATCTATCCCAACCATGTCTTTATGCGACCAGGCAAAGAGGTCTTGGTTCCTCTTTAAGAACTCCACTAGTGCTTGTTTTGTTGTTGTCTCTAAGTTTTTACTGACTTTCACAACTCTGGTCGGATTTCCCTCATCGAGTTGGACTTCTTCAAGGTCCTCAATGGGGCCTACTTCTTCTTCGAAATCCCCAAAGCGAGAATCTAAGTCTTTATCCTCACTTTGGGCAATGCCTTATTTGGTGAGATTATCACTTGAGCGGGCTTGAACATCATATGCCATTTGCAACTCTTTTCCGGCGGCATCCCTCGATACACCCTTTTTTGCCTTGGTGATCGAGGCGTGTAGCATTATCTCACCTCTTGCTGGTTTCCCAGCACGCATCCTACTCCTGCACCTGTTGGGAATTTCATGGCGAGGTGCCATATAGAAGTGACGGCTCGAAGGTCAACCAGAATTGGTCTCCCGATCACGGCATTATACGCCGAAGGACAATCAACTACTATAAAAGTAGTGAGTAATGCCTGTTAGCAGGCGCAGTACCTGCTGTGACTGGGAGTCTAATTGACCCTACTAGGGCGAGCCCTTCTCCGGAAAAACCATAAATGGTTTGGTTGCATGGCTCTAGGTCCTTGATGGATAATTTTATCCTTTCCAGCGAGGACTTATATAGGATAATGATTGAACTTCCTGTATCAACCAACACCCTCTTCACCATCATATTTGCGATTTGGACATCCACGACCAGCGGATCGGAGTGTAGGAATCGCACATGCTGGGCGTCGTCGTCAGAGAAGGTGATTGGTCCCTCCTCTGTTCGAGCATTTTTGGGTGCACAATCCTCAACACTCATCATCTCAATGTCCTGGTTGTGGCGTAGGGTTCGAGCATATCGTTCCCTCGCTTTTCCACTATCTCTGCAAGATGCAGGCCTTCGCAGATGGTGAGTAGGGTACCTGCCACGGGAGCTGGCTGTAAAGGTGGCGAGCGCTGGCGTGTAGGCGCCGACTCACTGCCACCTTGAGCCTCTCGTTGAGAACCTCCCGCGGCTCGTGCATATCATCTTAAGTGTCCTTGTCTTATCAGGAACTCAATCTCGTCCTTCAGCTGGTTACAATCATTGGTTTCGTGCCCGTAGTCGTTATGGTAACGATAGAACTTTGTTGAATCTCTCTTGGAGATATCTTTTCTTATAGGCGCGGGTCGTCTGTAGGGCACGCTCGAGCTAATCGCTTGGAAAACCTCAGCTCGACTTTCGACAAGGGCAGTGTAATTGGTAAATTTGGTTCATACCGATTATTTTTGGGGCACTTACTCTCGGAGGTCGAGGGTTCGCCATTTGCCCGCTTTCCACCATTTTTATCGTTGCCATTCCCGTTGCCTTTGCCGTTGCCATTGGGCTTAGTGCCATTGGCAGGTTCTTCCTTGGGCCCCTTGTCCTTTGCTGGCGATTTTCCTTCGTTGGCAATCGCGTCCTCGAGCTTGATGTACCGATCAGATCGATTTAAAAACTCCTGGGTGGTGTTAACCCCATGCTTCTTGAGGCTACTCCAGAGAGGAGAATGACGCCTAACCCCAACGGTTAGGGCCATCATCTTACCTTCATCACCCACAGTCTTGGCTCATGCTGCGGCTCACATGAAGCGCTGAACATACTCTTTCAAACGCTCCCCTACTTTCTGGCGTACCTCGACCAGTTGGTTTGCCTCTGTTGGGTGCACACGACCCGCATAGAACTGTCCGTAAAAATCCTCCATGAACATTTCCCAGGATATTATACTTGCAGGAGGGAACTTAAAGAACCACTCCTGAGCGGCATCAGAAAGGG
Organism: Humulus lupulus; assembly: GCF_963169125.1. Lineage (NCBI taxonomy): Eukaryota > Viridiplantae > Streptophyta > Magnoliopsida > Rosales > Cannabaceae > Humulus > Humulus lupulus. Next base: position 29,495,279 of record NC_084802.1, on the reverse strand, counting down.
TCGCTGGGAAGATCCTACAGCGAGCATCTTCAGAGACTTTCTGAATGTCCATCTGTATCTCAAATTTGTTTACATGAGATACCGGGTCTCCGTACCCATCAAAGTTTGGCAGAGTCGGCATCTTGAATTTGTTGGGGGTTTCTGCCACAGCAATCCTTTGTATGAAAGGGGTGCCTCTCCTCCGATCGTACTCTATATACGATGTCCGCCCCCCGACCAGCTGCTGTACAGCTTGGTTCAGGGCATCGATTTGAGCATGAACAGCTTTAGGAATTGCTGGGGCCTCTGGCGCTGGGGGGATGTACTCATCATGCCTTTCTCGGCGGTCGTTGAGTACATCCCTCAAGTCATAGTCTCTTCGCCGCTGCTCGTTGGCTCCGAGCCGGCTAAAGACGTTATTTTGTCTGGGCTGCCCCCCAGCATTATGTCCTGGTTGTCAGTCTTCTCTAGGTGGGGGGCTTCTGCCTCCACCTCTCTCCTCGTTTCTCCGACCAGGATTCCCTCTGCTTGAGTCGGCCTCATTGTAGTCGTTGCCATCTCTGAACCTTGACTGGCTATGGTGGGACCGACTGTTTCCTCTATTGCCTCCTTGGGCTAGAACTTCCCGAGCGTTAGGGGGAGGCCTACACTGTTCGGTGGGTCCCTGGGCATTGTCATGCCATGGAGGGCCCCTGACTGTAGAGCCTGTCTCAGAGTTCCTTCTGTTGGCAGAAGGACGCTACCCCCTGCTCGATGGGTGCGGCTCTTCACCCCCTGGCGTCTAGGGCTGTGGGGCTGTTGCCCGACCCTATTCTGCCTTGGGCGCGGGGGATTGCCTCGACCAGCCTGGGATGGAGGCTGCGTCTCAGGGTCCCTAGGTGGGACATCATCCTGAGGCATTGGTGGCTGCTCCGGCCTTTGAGGGCTTGTTTGCTGGAGCGGAGGGCTAGAATTGGGGCCTCTTTGAGGTGGCCCACTTGGGGGTTGATCAGGCTGTGAGGCAGGTGCAGCCTGATTCCTAGCTAATTTGAGGGCTGCTTCAAGGGTTGCCATGGCAGCCCTCTGACGATGGTCCATCTCCGCTTGTCTCTCGCTCAGCTCTTGGCACTGGCGCTCTATCTCCCTCTGCTGTGACACCATTATCTCGATGACACTTTCCTGATTGGCCCTCAGAGCAGCCAACTCATCTTGCAACACCCCCAGTGTTGTCTTCAGGGCCTCAGAGTCCACTTCCTCCTCATCAAACTCCAAATGAGGTTCGTCTTCAGCCATATTTGGGGGAGGAGGCTAGGATGGTGCAGCAGCAGCCTGTCCAGTCTTTTTGGTAGTCTTTGCCATTAGATTTTCTCGGATTCAAGTCTCTCAATGAAAGCATCAGACTGTTGACCCTAATTTTGGTCAACGACACGGAGTCTAGAAAACGACAGGAAAATGATATAGCGCTTGAAAATAATCTAATGGAAAGATAAAGAACACAAATATTTATAGTGGTTCAGCCCCAGTGGTTGGTAATGACCTACGTCCACTTAATACTATTATTAATATTGAGCTCCAAAGGTGTGATCAAAGAACTAAGGTTCCTGAGTTTCACAGACCTCAGAAGAAAAAAGCAATACAACGATGGATAATAGTAGTATAATTCCGAAAGAGAAAGATTGATCCCCTTCCTTGAGCTATTTCTTCTGTATTTATAGGCTCAGGAAGAGTTACATGAATTAGGAAATAAGATCTATCCTTAATGATCGGATCTGCAGGTCATAATGAAGAGATATTCTCGGATATCATCGCAACTGTATAGATCTTTACATAAATGAGCGAAGTATATGACCAAGCTGGTCGTATATAATACTTGATCTTTTTGTGTGGAAATAATGATGGTCGATAGACGAGCCGTATCTCTGCTACGTGTCCGTCACGTGTCAAAAATCCTTGCCACGTCATCAGCAGTCGATTTATGGATAAACAGAGGTAATTCAAGTTTTAAGCTCTAAGTTTTTAAATTTTTTAAGCTTGAATTGAGTTTTGTGTTTTGATGAGTTTTTGATTGAATTGAAGCTTGCCTTTTATTGGTTTTGGATCATGGGGATGTTTGGGAACTTGATTTTGGATTTTGGAATTATTTGGGTAGGTTTTTAGAAGGTTTTAAAATGGTTAAAAACAAGGTTTTTAGGTTAGTTCGTGGTTGGGCCGCGGCCCTGTTCTAGGGCGTCGCGGCCTAGGCTTGAAGAAGGAGGAGGCTGGCTCTGTCTGGAGGCGAGCCGCGACATGGTGTCTGGAGGGTCGCGGCACTTAAGGGAAAAGTTTGCCAGATTTGGTTTTTGGTCGTGGGAACTTAACTCTAAGAGCCCGGGATCGATCCTACTACCCAGTTGAGTGGGATTCGACGTTCCGGAGGCTTGGGTTGGGTTTGGAAGTATTTATTTACTCATTTTGATGAGGTTTTATATTATGGTTGTGACTAGGTTATCACTAGGGGATTGGAATCAGGATCATGCTTGTGGCTCGTTTATTGGTAACCTGTGCTTGGACCAAAGGTAAGAAAATTGCACCCAGTATGTGATGCATGTGATGCATAAGATACATGAGATTAGGGCATGTCATGACTGTTGAAATTGAGATTGATCAGAGCTTAAGTCTCTGTATTTGTGCATGATTATAATTATGCTTCTGATTATTAATTAAGCATGCTAAATGCCTTATATATATGAATATTTGACATATTATATATGTCTGTTTGCATTACCTCATTGAGGAAACACTGACTTATTAGTCAGGGATCGGCATTGGTGTTAGTATTGATTGTGAAGCTGTGACTTATCAGTCAAGATCAGCAGTAATACTGAGCACTGGTCGTATGGTATTGGCTTATGAGTCAAGAACGGTATTAGCGTATTTAACGCAAGCTGAAAAGATTAGATCTAATCGACATAAGCATTGAATGACTCATCATGAGCATTAATGCCTGATCGACCTTAAGTTCGATGAAAACAAAAGCGCTTGTCTAGTCTAAAGGCTAGCTATTTAGAGCCAAAGACAAAAGGCTAAGGTGACCTACGCGTCACATGGCTAGGAGGGTATGGGACCTCCGAGATAGACTTATCAATCATCTGACCGAGATGGACTTATCAGTCATCTGACTGGGATAGACCTATCAGTCATCTGATCGAGATGGACTTATCAGTCATATGACCGGGATTGACTTATCAGTCATCTGATTGGGATGGACTTATCAATCATCTGATCGGGATAGCCTTATCAGTCATCTGACTGGGATGGACTTATCAATCATCTGACCGAGATGGATTTATCAGTCATCTAACTAAGATACACACAGATAGACTTACTAGTCATCTAAACAGAGAATGACTTATTAGTCAACTAATCAGAGAGACTTATTAGTCGTATACCTCAGAGAGACTTATTATTCATCTACCTCAGAGCGAGAGACTCATTAGTCATCTACTCAGAGGGAAGGACTCCATAAACATTTATTTGTACCTGCTTGCATGCATGAGTAAGGTTACTACTGCTAGGCATGCCTGTTATGATTTAGTAACATGTTATTACTTGTTCATGAGCATATTAAGTTTTCTTGCTGAGCTTCGGCTCACGGGTGCTATGTGGTGCAGGTAAATGCAAAAGAAACCTGGACCATCCTTGAGTTGGAGAGCTTAGGTGACGATGTGTACATATGCAGCTACTCCACAGCCACGACCGAGGGTTTAAAGAGGAACTAGGGTTAAACCCTATTTTGTTGCTTAGGTCGGCTGGTTGTAAATCTTTTGTTGTAATTAACCTTTAAATTATATTTTGGTATCCCAATGTATACAGTAAACGTTTTAGTAAAACGTTATATCTTAACCAAAAATTTTAACCCTAAACCGCTAATCATACTTAGTTACACGATTATGGTCAAATGACTCGATTAGCGAGTTTAGCACTGTTTAAAAAGGCACACCATAACGGTCCCTGGAAATTAGGGCATTACATGTAGTCCCACCATTTTGTATCAAGCCAAAAATACAAGTTGAGTACTACAATAAAAAGTCTCTTCCATCATAATATTCTCTCCCATATTAACTTTAAGTTTTCAACAAAGTTTTCAAGTTCTCTCCCAAATTCATCTTAATTTTCAACAGTATCTATATTCTCTTTTCATGGAAACAAAGGGTGTGGATTTGTAAAATTTACTAGAATTTTAAATGTTGTAACATTCACTAGTTCCAAACTTTCGAACAGTCTTTTTTTTCTTTCCATATCATAGTTTTCTCTTATATGTGTATTGGAAATCAAGCATTGTGAAGAGGATTAACAACCAATTTCCATCATTGTGCTATACAAATAAATATCTAATGCCATCATTATTTACATGTTTTTTTTTTTGCTTTTGTTTTAGAGTGCACTACGTGAAATAAGACCTTTCGTCGGTTTTTGGCTTATGTGAAAAGTTTTTTTATGTTGGTTAAATGACAAACGTAATAAATCTTGGAAAAGAGATTGTAAGTTTGGTTTGGGAATTTTATGAATAACTCATGTATTAAGATTTAACTATAGAATTCTATACGTATTTTATGTGTTGAATTCCATAAGACTAAGTCTAAATGTGTGGAGGACCTAAGGTAAGTAAAGTGATCATTGTAATGTGCATGCGCATGTGTGTATTGTATCTAAGTGTTTAGTATGACGATAACATTGTTACGTTTATGCAGGGCCGGCCCTGAAAAAAAGTCGGCCTAAGACGGTTTTAATAAATTTGAAAAAAATGGACCCTTTTGTATATGTAATTTTTTTTTATGTAATTTTAAATAAAATTAAACTAATATTTAGTAATATAAATACATTTCAAACCAATAAAAGTTTACATGATATTTTTGGGCCCTGGGTAGGGGTGGGCCTTAGGCACGGGCCTAGCCCGCCTATGCCCAGGGCCGGCCCTGCGTTTATGATTATGAGCTATGTTGGTATAAAAATGCATGTTGTTGCATATTGAGTAAGGTAAATTGTGTGAATATCTAATTCACCAATATGATTGTAAGGTTGGCAAGGTGAACGTTAGATGCTTGAACTGCCAACATGCCAAGCTTATGTGTTGGGTGAGGTATGAAAGTAGGTTTACCTAATCCGTCAACTTAATGTCAATGTTAATATATACAATATAATGAACATGTTGTATGCTGTAATGAACATATCATGTTATAAGGTACTCTTAATATTGGAACTCCAGTCACGAGCTTAGACTTTCTTACTAAGTGTTAACTTATAGATGTCTTTCTGTAGCTACAGGAAATAGCAAGTTGCATGTACTTAGTGTGTGGCGATGAGTTGGAGTTCTCAAGGCTTGAGGTGTGCATAGTGCAAATATTGGCTGAAAGGCTCAAGCTTCATTTTATGTTTTTAAAGTTATTATGGGTTTTAGTTTGTAAAAGTTTAGTTAACAGCTTTTATCGAATATTTTTAAAAGTATTAGTTAGGGCTAGCTTTTAAAATCATAGGGCGCTCTAGAGTCGTTTTACATGGTTGTTCATGTTCTTCCATATTTTTATTTATTTTAATGAAAAATTAGTTTAATACACGTTTTCAAAATAAATAAAAATTTTGTAAGGTAAAAATTATTAGTTTACACTTGGCTAACTAAGTAGATAGTTATTGGAGGTGGGGCGTTACACGAATGGTGAGTTTTCCCAAGAAAACTTGCCACTAATTTAGTCCATATCACAAACCAATCCATTGGCCTTGGACTATTTAGAGTCATTCAATACAACCTCTCCACTTATACTTTTCCTCTATATACATGGGACACAATAATAGCTTGAAGACTACATTAATTTGCATAAGAATGGGCTGCTTTTGCAACTAGCGCGTGAGAGAGAGCTTCGGGCTGAGAGGAACATTGGAATTCAAAGGACTAGATATTTTATATGATATATGAAAATCTATCTATCTGTATATCTAGGGTTTAATGGGCATTTTTCTCCTCTACATCTTACCTGATTAGGCCTTTTGTACCCAATTTACGAGCAACAAATTAAGCTCGAATGCCTATTAGAGGATCAACTCAGAAAAAGATAGGTGCATGGTTGTTAAATAAGCTCAGAAAAAGTTGTAGTCTTTTTAAGTATCTCGAGAAGAATAGCTCGGATAATTAGAGATGTCACAATAGTGGTGGAGTATTGATGATAACCATCAACTCGAGCAATATTGGGTCGACGACAAGAAATAGCTCGAACATGCGTAACAACCCAAAAGATTCAAATAAATATTTTATTTGAATCCAAATGCAGTTCCACTTTAGGGATTATTTAGATATTCTCGTTTTAATTAATTATATTTATTTGTATTTAAAATAAGTATCTTGTAACTTTGATCATATTTTGTGGGAGGAGAATCTTGGCCAATTCCATAAATAAGACTCGTTCTTTCTCATTTATTATTTTTGGATGCGTATCATTAATGTACTAAAATTTTGAAGAAATAGTTATCAAGATGTAATTCAGAAAACTTTCTCAATAAAAGTGACTCGTGGAGTAGCTAGACTTAACTACTGAACCACGTAAAAAACTTGATTTCCTTTTATTCTTCATATTCATAAATTGTATTTGCTTAATTCTCTCCTAAAATACAATTAACGAAATTATGTGTCAAAAGTGTCTTAATAATAGGTTCAAAAGCTTGTTTCATTAAAATACCCACAACTTCAACATTAATAGAAGTTGAGTCAACCATGCATTTTTCTTTATCCGTCACAATAACATCACACTCCACATCTTCCGTATCATTTGGTAATAAAAACTTGAATTTCCACATCCTTTTATATATTTGCATTATAAGAAATTGGCTTGTTGATTTGAGCTTATCATATTCCACAAAGTGCTTTGCCGAATGCTCCAACAATGCCAGCTTTTTCCAGAGGTGGTGGCAATTGATTACTCACACTGGATTGCACCAAGAGCATCTCCAAGTGCCTTAAACTCACAATCGTTCTTTCACCATCATGATTACTTTTTTGTGCACACTAATTAATCTCCTCCACAGTCATCTACTGCAACCTTTTTTCCTCACTATGTTTTCTTCTTTCAAGCACTGATGAAGGACCCAACTCATACGTTCTTAGAATCACCAGAGTTTGATGACTTACTCAAGGAACTCTCATGGATCAATCAAGTTATCTTTGCATTTTTCATGATAGGAGAATCATCCTGAGAGTTCCTACACGTAACATGGCACGCTAGGCGATCTAGTATATTGGCGAAATAGGATCAGACAACCAAGTACGACCAAAACGACTCATTCTCTCACCTAGGGTGTCGCCATCCTCATTATCCTTTAGCGGACATTCTAAAACCTTATGACCTATAATACCACAATCGTAACAAATAAAACTCTTATAACCTCTCGTATTAAATAACATTGAAACTTGGTTACTCTTAATCATCAATCCTTACCTGAATGCCTCTCTTCAACGATTTCCCAAAATCGAACCCTAACTCTCATAATACCACCCTTCATCATATCTTCAACCTTTACCAATCTCAGCTCTCTATTCTTTTTGCAAAATGCGTAGTCATACACATTTTGCTAGAAACCAAGTTTCACTAAACAGATGAGTTGTTTGTCATATGTCTAGGGTACTCCAAAATATACTCTCCGTCGATCATTCTTACTACCAAAATGAAACATAAACACATTTTTAGCACTTAGTTGTTCCACCCAAATCCAATGGGAGACCTTCCGATCTCACTAATTTTCTTCTTACTATTTACATGTATGTCAGTTCTACTCTGTGATAAATAATCATGTTAGATGCATATAACATATTAACTTATAGAAATTGTTGACCCTCGATTTGGCCAACGACACGGAGTCAAAAATACGACAGGAAATGAGATGACAATTAAGAGTTTAATCTAATGGTAAAGAATAAACACAAACGATTTATAGTGGTTTGGACCCAATGAATGGTAATGACCTACGTCCACTTAGTGCTATTATTAATATTGAGTCCCAATGTCGTGATCGAAGAATTAGGGTTCTTGAGTTTCACAAGCCTTGGGAGAACTACAACAAGACGATAGATAATTGCACTCTATGCTCTCTTTATCAATATTAAAAAAAAAAAAGCTTCAAAGATCAAAAGTCCCCTCCTTGAGCTATTTCATGCATATTTATAGGCTCAAGGGGGGTTACATAGGCCAATGGGCCTTAACTCTCCTTAATATCCGTGTATCAAGGCAATAAATATGAAATAATCAACGAAAGTATTACAAGATTACGATCTTAGAAGGAAATAAACCAAATCATACAACCAGCCTGGTCGTATCTAATAGTCAGGCTTAATAAAGCAATGTATAGCTGGTCGATAATTGAACAACACCGCCTTATTTTGACTCTGCCACGTGTCATACACGTGCGAGAAATCCTTGCCACATCATAAGCAGTCGTTTTTGGGTAAACATTTTCCCCCCAAGTTTACGTTACTGCGACCAGCATAAAGTAAACTTAGGAAACTGACTCTTTGCTTACCCCACCAAATCTGTCAGAGCCACCCATGCTTTCTTGAAAAAAGTAATCAATCATGTCTAATGAAGTCTTTTCGGTTTCCCAAAAAATTGTCTGACGGCTATTGCACTTCCCCATACTTTGAAAAAAGTAATTCCATGATTACCTCTTTTACGGCACTACGATCACTATAAATAATACCCCCAGATCACATTTTTACTTTTTACCTTTCACTCGCCTTCTCTTCTTCAAGAACCTTAAAGAACCTCAACCTTCAGAGCTTAGAAAACTCAGAAAACCTTGAAGTGTTCACTGCTGATTTAAGGAATTTTCGCTCAGACACTTGAAACATTCGTGCTCATACTTTAACTTTCATCCAAGTAAGTTTCCAGAATCTTTCCATCGTTTGAGATGCCATGCAAAACCGTCTTATATCTGTTTTTATCTCTGAACTTTTGAATGTTCTTGGCTGAGACTGTTTTGGGGTAAATGGGCATATTGATCGATGCTTGATAGGGTAGTGAAATAATGTTTTTTAGGAGTTAGGAGTCAGTTTGGTAGTCGAGACTGTAGATTTAAGGCGTAAAATCGAAGTAAAAATTCAATTTTTAAGCTAGTTGAAAAATTGGGTTTTTCCCGCCCTCTCGGAGTCGGAAAAGTTTTCTCTGAAAAACTTTTTGCTTTCGCTTTTTCATCTGTTTCTCAAACTGCTCGTAAGAGACTTAGTGTTTTTGCTAGAATGCTGCTGGTCGTATAAAAGCTTAACTTTTATACTCGAGCAACGTTATTCCAACTCTCAACACAAGTTTTTAGGCTTTAAGTTCTCATCTCCCCCTTTTTCTGTTAGCAGCTTTTCATGCAAGATCCATGGGGAGGTGAGAGACCTATCGACGACGACTTGCTAGCCCAATTGCTCGAGGACAAGGAGCAACTGTCATTGTTGATAGCTAAAATTCCCTTTTCTCGTGCCACTTCAAACACTCCATCGATCCTCCTCCAAAATATGGGTCGAGTAAAATCTAAAGCCAAGAAAAAGAAACCTTCGAATCCTTCAAATTAGTCTGCTCCTCAAGCTGAAATTCCCTTGACCAGTGGTCGAGAAAGAAATATCCCCGACCTTAGCATCCAAATTCAAGCTCAACTTCGAAAAGCCATTCAACTAGATGTTGAATGGTACATCGCCCCTCCTAGCTGAGTAACAATTAGGATGATTGCGAATTATATTAAAAAATACGGACTTCCTGGGGTAACCCTAGTCCAACCCACCAGAGACCAACGGGCGAATCTGCCTGGAGGCGCCTTCAGCACCTGGTCGATGTATCACATCGAGGCAAGAGCGATCCTGCCTCTCCATCCTTTCTTCCAAGGAGTGGCCAACTATTTCGGGGTCACTCATTTTCAAACAACCCCTAACAGATATAGAATGCTCTCTGCACTCTATATCCTTTATAACCATAAGAAATGGCCTGTCCCCACACCACACGAGGTCAACTATCTGTTCGACCTTAAATCCAACCCCAACAAAGAAAACACGGGGTTCTTCCACTTCTGTCACCGGGAAACGTCCCGTACTTTCCTGAGTGACACAATCTTTATTTCCATTGTGGGGAACTACCACCTAGAGTACTTTCTGACTACGGACATGGTTGCCAATAACCTGGCCTTCACTCAAGGAGGTAATATTTTTACTCCCCTGGTTGTTTATTTTTCTTTAATTCTTCCTGCATTTCCCTTAGATTTTTAGCGCCTTTCAAGCCCATGGCTGTGACCGGCTCCCACACCAGGCATGGAAGTCCGATCAGCCCTCTTGACCAACATGACTGACGTGGAGAAGAGTGTCAAGCATCTGGTCACAGAGGCTAACCTTAGGCTGGTCGGGCATTTGGCACCTCACCAGGATGTGAGGGAGTCAACGGCGGGAAGTGCCATTGACGAGGAGATTCCCGAGCAGCACCCAGACGTGTCACAACCTCAAAGGAGGAGGATGACTAGAGTGACAATCAGGGAACCCTCCAGCATCCCGCGAGCTGCCGCTCCCCCTGCCCCACTGGGAAAGGGAAAAAAGAAAGCCACCGAATCTTCCGCTCCCATCGACGAGTCTTGAGATGAGAACGGTATTGTTTTCTCATTCTGAGATAGTTTGCCAATTCTCTGTCACTTATTTGACGGGGATAGCAACTTTAAGTATGCTCCAAACTTAAGTTCAGATTTCTTCTAGGCAGTAAATAGTTCAGTAAGTAATGTAGCGACCAGTAGTTGTAGCACGGTTACTTTACTTATAATCTCTTTGCTTTCATTTTTAGTTCCATCTATATATCTTGTCTCACTGCTCGGATTGTTTCCTTTTGTGCAGACATGTCGTCTGAAGACGTGTTCGAACATTACAAGGCTGCTACTGCTTCCTCAGGTAGGAAGAAAGATAACAAGAGGACTCGGGGGGAGAGCAGTAAAACCGCCTCAAAGAAGGCCCGAACTGAGGACCCTTCAGCCACTGTCCCTTTGAAGGAAAACATGCCACCTCCATCTCCACTCGAGCATCCAGCCTCAACACCTCCGGCCGACCAGCATTCCACTCCTCCAACTCCTGTCGACCAGCACCCCACTCCTCAGGACCCTACCAGCCGGACACACCGCACTCAACCCGAAGGCTCCCTGTCCAGCTCCGTGGTCAGCTCAGCCCGGGAGAGAATATACAAACTCTCCAAACACAAACGCAGTCAAGAGGCCATTGACAGCACCATCTCTATGGAGACCGACCAAATACTCAATCGAGGGTTGAATGAGATAGTCAGCATAAGTTGCTTTCTATTGCTGAATAATTTGTTTTTTATTTTCTGCCATCGCCTTACTCTTTTTATCTGGTTGAAGGGATTGCTGACCATGACTGCTGGCTGGCACTGTGCGGGTGCGATGGTGTCCCAGACCAGAAACTTTTACACCAGGCTCGCTGAGGCCATGAAAGCGCTCGAAGGGAAAAATGCCAACTTGCTCGAGAAGAACAATGGGCTGAACAAGCAGAACGGTGAGCTGCTCGAGAAAAATGCAGAGCTGACCAAGCTGAATGACTGCTTGAGCAAAAAGTCATGTTGACCGAGGAGCTGTTGGAGAGTCAGGATGCCCTGAAACAAGCCAAAGAAGATAAAGAAAAATTTAAGGAAAGCGCCAAACTCAACTACCAACAATCCAAACAGCTTGAGATCGATCTGATTGCGAGCAGGCAGGAAACGGAGGAGCTGGAAAAGCGCGTGAAGGAGCTTGAGGAAACTGAAGCCAAAAACTTGGAGAAGTACAAGGAAGCCACCCATCTTTGCTTCTACGAGTTTTGGAAGCACAATCGGAAGGCCAACTTCAGCTACCTGTCAGAGCGCTTGAGACGGACTCTAATGTCCTAGTGCACCATTCGCCTGGAAGAAGAAGAGAGGGCTAAAGTTCCTACTTCCCTAGAGATTTCCCTGGCAACGGGGATAGATGGTGCAGACAATGAAGCTGGCGCTGCTGTCGACCAGGATGCTCCTCAAGACCCTCCAGCCTCGTAGTCTTTTTCCTTTTTTCTTTTAATCTTTTGACTACTCGATCTACGGGTCGTGATTTAAAGACAATTACTTGTTTATTATTAATTTTTATTGCTGCATGGGCAACTTTTACTTTTAATCGAACAATCACATCCGAGCAGTAACTGCTCGCGGTGTAAAATGTTTCCTTTAGATATTGTAATATTTGCATTTTATTATAACATCTGTTCGCATGACCGAACTTAGCATAGTACTTTGGTTTGATTTAGCAAAATACAAAATTTTTGAAAAATACTCTAAGTACCCTAGCATGCTTTCACTTATTTTGCTTATGTGTTTACATACCTTTCGATATGCTTTGCTTACTAGATGCCTTATATGCTCCCCAAGTGATTGAGGAGCTTTAGCTCCTTAGTCACTTGCCTTGACCAAAACCTGTTCAAACATTATTGCTCGGTGCAAAGGAATTAAAACGATAATACAGCAGAACAACACACGTAATGAGCAAATACTTGTATTAAATACTATAATTGGCAAGAATGACTGGCTGCGCACAGTCCCTTGTATTTCTCGTTTTAAAAGGACAAAACGTGTCTGTACGAGTGATCATTAAGATCTGACACTTATAAGCGATTAGTCAGATAAAATGACCAACCCTTTTTCATAACTTGTAAAAAGTAAAATTAATACAAGCCAATTCTTTAAGAAGAATTGTTCACGGATAGTACTTGCGCAGGTGTTCTCCATTCCAATAGTGAGGAACAAGATCTCCATTTAAGCGAGCAAGTTTATAGGTGCCTGGATGGAGGACTTCTTCAATCTAGTATGGTCTTTCCCAGTTAGGTCTGAGTACTCCAGCAGCCTAGTCGCGGGTGTTTAAGAAAACTCTTTACAGTACTAGATCTCTGACATTGAATTTCCTTTCACGCACTTTAGAATTGAAATACCGGGTGACTTTTTGCTAGTTAGCAGCTACTCGGAGTTGGGCTTGCTCACGCTTCTCATTGATCAAGTCCAGGGATTCCATCAATAGTTGGTTGTTAGAGCCTTGATCGTACGTTATTCTTCGATGTGACGATGGATTTAACTCAACAGGCAACATAGCCTCATACCCATAAGCTAGTGAAAATGGAGTATGGCCTGTTGCTGTTCGGTGGGAAGTTCTGTACGACCAAAGAACTTCAGGAAATTGCTCAGGCCATGCCCCCTTAGCTTCTTCTAGTCTTTTCTTGAGAGTATCCTTTAGCATTTTACTGACTACTTCGACTTGTCCATTTTCTTGGGGATGATCGACTGAAGAAAATCTCTTGATAATCCCATGTCGTTCGCAAAAATTCATGAATAAATCACTATCAAACTGTGTGCCGTTATCTGAAACGATTTTCCTCGGCAATCCATAGCGACATACGATGTTTTTGACTACAAAATCCAGCACCTTCTTGGTCGTTATGGTTGTGAGTGGCTTGGCTTCGGCTCATTTAGTGAAGTAATCGATGACAACCACAACATACTTGACGCCTCCCTTTCCTGTGAGTAGAGATCCGATTAAATCTATACCCCAAACTTCGAACGGTCGCAGACTTTGCATTTGTTTCAGCTCGTTAGGGGCTGCTTGTGGGATTTTGGAGAATCTTTGGCACTTGTCGCACCTCCGCACAAATTCCATCAAGTCTTCATTCATGGTTGGCTAGAAATACCCTTGCCTCAGGATCTTTTTTGATAAGCTTTGCCCCCCAGCGTGGTCCCCACAAAAGCCTTCGTGTACCTCTTTCATCAATTCCTTGCCCTTATCTTTCGAAACACATATGAGGAGTGGCATTGAGTATCCCCTTCGGTACAAGATTCCATCGACCAGGATATACCTAGTAGCCTGCTGCTGAAGGGTCCTGGCTTTGTTTCTGTCTGTTGGTAACATGCCTTGCGTCAGATACTCTATGTATGGTGCCATCCATGTATCTGCCACCTGGATCACCAGAGTGCTCTCCTCTGCTTGGATGCTTGGCACAGATAGCCATTCAACTGGCACTATGTTTAGAGTATCAGCATCCTTCACACTTGCTAACTTGGCCAAAGCATCAACGTTTGAATTCTGGTCGCGAGGTACTTGCTGAAGTGTGTACTTGTCAAACTTCGCCAATAGATCTTTGTTTTGTTTAAGTAAGCAACCATTTTTAAACCTCGGGCCTTATATTCTCCCATGACTTGATTTACCACTAGCTGAGAGTCACTGTAGATCTCAAGTACCTTAATATTCATGTCCCTGGCTAATTGTAACCCAACGAGCAACGCTTCATACTCAGCCTCGTTGATAGAAGCAGTGAAGTCAAACCTGATTACACAGTGAAGTCGATGCTCCTCAGGCGTAATCAGAATCACACCTGCCCCTGCATGATGCTCATTAGAGGAGCTGTCTCTAAATAACTTCCATGAGGGAGCTTGGTTATGAGACTCAGGCTCTTTGAGCTGCTCGCTATCTGGAATTCCAGTGAACTATGCAATGAAATCAACCAGGGCTTGCCCTTTTATCGCTGCTCGCGGTAAGTAAGAGATATCGAACTGCCCAAGTTTGACCGCCCATTTCAATAATCTGCCTGCGGCCTCTGGCTTTTGCAGCACTTCCCGTAGAGGCTGGTCGGTCAAAACCATGATTGGGTGAGCTTGAAAGTAAGGTCGCAGCTTCCTAGAGGCCAAAATTAAGCAATAGGCTAACTTTTCAATAGGTGGGTACCGCAGCTCCGCTCCAAATAGCCTTTTTCTTACATAATAAACAACCTTCTGTACGCCTTCTTCTTCTCTTACTAAGACAACACTAGCATTGTATTCTGTAATCGCCAAGTAGACAAACAAAGTTTCCTTATCGACCAGCTTCGATATAAGGGGTGGTTGCGCCATGTGAGTCTTCAATGCTTGGAAAGCCTGCTCGCACTCCTCCATCCATTCGAATTTCATGTCGCCTCTAAGTAGATTAAAAAGTGGGACGCACTTGTCCGTTGATTTGGAAATAAATCTACTCAGAGCAGCAATTCTTCCGGTCAAACTTTGAACATCCTTGATCTTTACTGGCGATTTCATATCGACTAGGGCTTTGATCTTCTCGGGATTGGCCTCTATTCCTCTCAAGTTAACTATAAATCCCAAGAAATTCGCTAATCCTACCCAGAAGGAGCATTTGAGGGGATTCATCTTCATCTAATATTTGTTCAAGACGTTGAAGCACTCTTGCAAATCCTCTATATGCCCTTCTGCCTTCTTTGACTTAACCAGCATGTCGTCGACATAGACCTCCATGTTTGTGCCGATCAGCCCCCTAAACATGTGGTTGACCAGTCGCTGGTAAGTCGCACCAGCGTTTTTCAAAGCGAAGGGCACTACTTTGTAACAGTAAAGCCCGGTGTTAGTCTAAAAGCTAGTGTGATCCTCATCAGGAGGATGCATACTAATCTGATTATACTTGTAGTATGCATCCATGAAAGAGAGGATCTCGTGCCCTTCCATGGCATCGACCAGTTGGTCGATCCTAGGGAGTGGGAAACAATCCTTAGGGCAGGCTTTATTGAGGTCTGTGAAATCCACGCATGTTCACCATTTTCCATTCTGCTTTGGAACTAATACAGGATTAGAGACCCACGATGGATAAAATGCTACCCTAATGAATCCATTCTCCTTGAGCTTCTCGACTTCTTCTTTTAAGGCCTTTGATCTATCTTTGTTAAGCGACCTCCTTTTTTGTTGCATTGGTGGAAATTTTTTGTCTATATTATTAAGGGCATGGCTAATGACTGCAGGGTCTATTCCAACCATGTCTTTATGCGACCAGGAAAAGACCTCCTGGTTTTTCTTCAAAAATTCCACCAGCGCTTGTTTTGTTGTTGTCTCTAAGTTTTTACCGACTTTCACAACCCTGGTCGGATTTTCTTCATCGAGTTTGACCTCTTCAAGGTCCTCGATAGGTCCTATCTCTTCCTAAAAATCCCCAAAGCAAGGATCTAAGTCTTTATCCTCACTTTGGGCAACGCTCTATTTGGTGACATTATCACCTGATTGGGCCTGTACATCAATTGCCATTTGCAACTCTTTTCCGAGAACTTCCCTCGGCATACCTTTCTTCGCTTTAGTTATCTAGGCGTTGTAGCATTCCCTTGCTTCTCGCTGATTTCCCAATACGCATCCTACCCCTGCGTCTGTTGGGAATTTCATGGCAAGGTGCCATATTGAAGTGACGGCTCGTAGGTCGACCAGAATTGGCCTCCCAATTACAACATTATATGCCGAAGGACAATAAACTACTATGAAAGTAGTGAGTAATTTCCTGTTAGCAGGTGCAGTGCCTACTGTAACTGGAAGCCAAATCGACCCAGTTGGGGCGAGCCCTTCACCGGAAAAACCATAGATGGTTTGGTTGCATGGCTCCAGGTCCTTGATGGATAGCTTCATTCTCTCCAGTGAAGACTTGTATAAGATGTTGACCAAACTTCCTGTGTCAACCAACACCCTCTTCACCATCATGTTGGCAATTTTCACGTCCATGACCAGCGGATCAGAGTGTGGGAATCGTACGTGCTGGGCATCGTCTTCAGAGAAGGTTATCAATTCCTCCTCTGTTCGAGCCTTCTTTGGTGCTCGATCCTACACACTCATCATCTCGATGTCCTGGTCGTGGCATAGGGTTCAAGCGTATCGTTCCTTGCCTTCCCACTATCCCTGCAAGGTGTGGGCCGCCGCAGATGGTGAGTAAAGTGCCTACCACATGAGCTGGCTGTAAAGGTGGCAAGCGTTGGAGTGCAGGCGCCTGCTCGTTGCCACCTTGAGCCTCTCACTGAGACCCTCCTGTGGCTCGCACATACCTTCTTAGATGTCCCTACCTAATTAGGAACTCAATTTCGTCTTTCAACTGTTGCATTCGTTAGTGTCGTGCCCGTAGTCGTTGTGAAAAAGACAAAATTTCGTCGTATCTCTCTTAGAGATATCCTTCCTTATAGGTGCGGGTTGTTTATAAGGCACGTTTGAGCTAGTCGCTTGGTAGACTTCCGCTTGGCTTTTGACAAGTGACATGTAGTTGGTGAATCTCGGCTCGTATCGATTGCCTTTGGGGCGTTTATTCTCAGAAGCTGATGGTTCCTTGCTTGCCCGTTTTCCACCATTCCTACCATTTCCATTCCCGTTTCCTTTGTCGTTTCCATTGGATTTCTTTGACTAGTTGGAAGCCTTGGTGGGCTCTTCCTTTGGCCCCTTGTCTTTTGTTGCTGATTTCCCCTCACTGGCAATCGCGTCCTCGAGCTTGGTATATCGATCAGCCCGATCCAAAAACTCCTGGGTACTTCTTACCCCATTCTTTCTTAGGCTACTTCAGAGGGGTGAATGGCGCCTAACCCCAGCAGTTAGGGCCATCATCTTGCCTTCATCACCCACTGTCTTGGCTCCAGCTGCTGCTCACATGAAACGTTGGACATACTCCTTTAAGGGCTCTCCCTCCTTCTGGCATATCTCGACCAGCTGGTAGGCCTCTGTGGGGTGCACGCGACCCGCATAGAATTGTCCGTAAAATTCCTTCATGAACATCTCCCAATATACTATACCAGCAGGAGGGAACTTAAAGAACCACTCCTGGACGGTGTCAGATAGTGTCACGGGGAAGATCCTGCAGCGGGCATCTTCTGACACTTTCTGTATATCTATTTGTATCTCAAATTTGTTAACGTGAGATACTGGGTCTCCGTACCCATCAAAGTTTGGCAGTGTCAGCATCTTTTACTGGGGGTTTCAGCCACAGCAATCCTTTGCACAAACGGAGTGCCCCTCCTCCGATCGTACTCTATGTGGGATGTTCTTCCCTTATCCAGCTGTTGTACTGCCTGGTTCAGGGCATTAATCTGAGCTTGAACTGCTTCTGGGACTGCTGGGTTGACCGGTGCCGGGGGAGGGTACTCATAGTGCCTCTCACGATAGTCGTTGAGTACGTCCCTTAAATCATCATCCCTGCGTCTCTGCTCACTAACTCCTAGCCGATCAAAGACGTTCTGCTGCCTGGGTTGCTCCCCAGCGTTATGGCTAGCTGGCCTATTTTCTCTAGGTGTGGATCTTATGCCTCCACCTCTTTCCTCATTCCTCCGACCAGCATTCCCTCTGCCAGAGTCAGCTTCATTATAATTGTAGCTGTCTCTAAATTGGGGCAGACTATGACATGACCGACTGTTCACGCTATTTTCTCCTTGGGCTGGAATTTCCTAAGCGTCAGGGGGAGGCCTGCGCTGGTCGTTGGGTCACCGTGCATTGTTATGCCGTGGGGGGCCCCTGACCGCATAGCCTGACTCGTTGTTCCTTCTGTTGGCAAAAGGATGTTGTCCCTTGCTTGGTGGATTTGGCTCTTCGTCCCCTGGGCATCTAGGGCTGCGGGGCGGCTGCCTGGCCCTATTCTGCCTCTGGCGTTGCGATTGCCTCGACCAGCCTAAGATGGAGGCTGCTGCTCAGGATCCCTAGCTGGGACATCATCCTGAGCCACAGGTTGCTGCTCCGGCCTTTGAGGGCTTGCTGGTTGGAGCGGAGGACTAGGATTGGGGGCTCTCTGAGGCGGCATACTCGGTGGCTGATCTGGCTGAGAGGCCAGTGTAGCGTGACTTTGAGCAAATTGGATGGCTGCTTCGAGAGTGGCCATGGCATCCCTTTGTCGACGGTCCATGTCCACCTGCCGCTCACTCAGCTCCTGGCGCTGACGTTCAATTTCTCTCTGCTGCAGCGCCATTGTCTCCGCAGCATTCTCCTGATTGGCCCTCAGATTAGCCAACTCGTCCTGCAACACCCCTAGTGCTGCCTCAGCGTTTCCGAATCTAACTCCTCCTCTTCAAACTCTAAATGTGGTTCATTCTCAGCCACATTTGGGGGAGGAGGTTGGGATGATGCAGCGCCAGCGATTTTTCCAGCTCTCTTGGATGTCTTTGCCATTAGATTTTCTTATAGTTTTTTGATCAATCTCTCAATGAAAGCACCAGAATGTTGACCCTCGATTTGGCCAACGACACGGAGTCAAAAATACGACAAGAAATTAGATGAAAATTAAGAGTTTAATCTAATGGTAAAGAATAAACACAAACGATTTATAGTGGTTCGGCCCTAATATAATGAATGGTAATGACCTACGCCCACTTAATGCTATTATTAATATTGAGTCCCAATGTCATGATCGAAGAACTAGGGTTCTTGAGTTTCACAAGCCTTGGGAGAACTACAACAAGACGATAGATAATTGCACTATATGCTCTCTCTTTCAATATTAAAAAAAAAAGCTTCAAAGATCAAAAGTCCCCTCCTTGAGCTATTTCATGCATATTTATAGGCTCAAGAGGGGTTACATGGGTCAATGGGCCTTAACTCTCCTTAATATCCGTGTATCAAGGCAATAAAGATGAAATAATCGATGCAATTATTACAAGATTACGATCTTAGAAGGAAATAAACAGAATCGTATGACCAGCCTGGTCGTATCTAATAGTCAGGCTTGATGAAGCAATGTATAGCTGGTCGATAATCGAACAACACCGCCTTATTTCGACTCTGCCACATGTCATAAACAGCCGTTTTTGGGTAAACAGAAATAAGATCTTTAACAAACTTGCTGATAAAGAAAAAGATTGCAGTTTTGTGGTTCATTGGTTACTTATTTAGGACCTTGCATCTATCAATCTTGCCTTACTCTCCAACAATCAAATTGAAGTTATTTTTCTAGTGTATTACTGATTATTTGTAATTAATTAGCTTTGTATCATTTTGTAAACTTGTCATTGCAGATGAGATATAGCCAATATATGCTCAAATTTATGGGATGATAAAATTCTTCTTCAGTGGTCAATTATGTCCACTATAACTATTAAGAGTAATAAAGAAAGTCTCAGTCTACAAAATGAGGCTTGGGATTCAAGTAACAAGACTCTAAGGCGTATTTGTGTCAAAGGTGGAAGTTATAAATGAGTTGTTATGATTGTTCTTTATTCATTTTGATGTTTTTTTTGTTGTTTTTGGATAATTTGATGTGTAAATATGTATGAATTGTATATGTGAAATTGATTTTAGACAATTAATAAAGATGTATTTTTACAATTATGATATTGAATGAATTTTTGGTTTGACATTTATATTACGGTTAGAATGTTATGTTTTGGTACTCTCTCATTCGATTCAATATTTATGTAGTTCTTAAAAATATATGTAACACAAGTGACATCATTTTTAAGTATTTTATTTTATTTTTTAGCAACAGGTATTAATTGTTGTTGTAGAGAGCAACAATGTCATTTTTAATTGTCGGTGTAGTCAGTAACAGTGACAGTTTTTAACTGTCGACGTACATACCCCTATGCCAGCATATGCAAATATGATAGTTAGCCAACTGCCATCCTTGTTCAATAGCGACAGTTAAAAATTGTCAGGAAAATCCAATTTTGTAGTAGTGTAAGTTCAGTTCTTATTCTATTTCGTAAATTTGACTCAGTGTCATTGACCAAATCGGGGGTCAACAATAACATTTTTTAGTTCCAATTTTGTCCCTTGAATTACTACAAATTATTACACAATTCTTAACTTATTAATAATTAAATAGAAAATTTTAACTGCTAACAAAATAATTAAATGATAAATTTACCAATTCAGTAAACATTATCGAGAAATAATGCTAGGAACTCGAAAACATTTCCTATGACATATGGTTAAATAGTGTGGGTTTACGAATCATATGCCAAATAAAAACTAAAAAAGGAACTTCTAAAAGAATTCCTTTCCACTAATCAAAGCCTAGCTAATTAATAATAATAATTATTAACCTATGTATCCCTTTAAACTTCTCAACTAAAATGAGCTCTTGTAATACCTTCCTCTCTTCAATTTGACTAAGGTCCATTTTTTAACTTGGATTAAATCCTTTCTCATTTCATCCTGACTATTGTTTAATTTGACATATTTATTACCTCCTCTTCCTCTTACACTTTTGCCAATATCTAATTTGTCAACTACATTAATTCTTTCATCCTTGTTCTGCTCGTTCTCCAATCAATCATCTACATTTGTTTCATCTCTATTCTACTCATTCTCCAATTTGTCTACATTCCTTTCCTCTCTGCTCTGATCATTCTCTAATTTGTCGTTTGCATTTCTTTCTTCTCTGTTATGGTTCTCCAATCTGTCATCTACATTTTTTTCATCTCTATTATGCTCGTTCTCCAATTTATCTACATTCCTTTCATCTCTGCTCTGATCATTCTCTAATTTGTTGTTTGCATTTCTTTCTTCTCTCTTATGGTTCTCCAATTTTTTGTCTGTATTTTCTTCTTCTCTATTATTTCCTTTCTCTTCCAATTTGTTTTCTATATGTCCTTCTCCACTCTGATTTCTCTCCAATGTGTCTACACTTTCTCCTTCAGTTTCTCCTTCAATTTGACCAATGCCCTTGGAAAGTGCGATTTTTATTGGATTAAAAAATATAAGAGAAAGAATGAGTGAATCATTTTCCAACAATAAATTAGAAGAAAACAACTTAGATGAAAATGAGAGATTGGAAGGGGAATTATTTAAGTTGTTAGATTCATTTTTATATATATAAAAAAACATATAATAAAAATTATCTTATTGTATCAAATTCCTATATTTATTTTATATGTTTACATATGCTAGATAGAAGCAACATGCAATGGAAGTTTGATTAGTTTTATTTATAGAATTTATTAATTATATTTATTAAATTAGTATCATTGTCATATAAATAAACAATATTATATATAAAATAATGACATAAACATATTAAATGAAAAATTAAACCAAAACACTATTTATAAATTTATGTATATAAAATATTGTACGCCCTGATTTTCCACAGGCTAGTAGTGAGCTGAGATGTGGCATAATTATATCAGCCACGTGGACGCCACGTGGCCGGAGCTGCTGTTGTAAGGTCCTACCTCTTTAGCCCGAGGTAACCAATGGTTGACCAAGATTATTTAAGGGCCGAGGCAGGGATATGAAGACCGCGAAGCCAAGAAGGCATCCAGCTCGAGGTGCGAGCTGGAGTGGGAAGCCGTGACTCCTTATAAAGTCAACCACGCAATGTAAACGTGCATATATCAGACATCACGTGTCTGATATATCCCTGAATTCTTGGACACGCAGCAGGAACGTGCGTATTCAGGCACCCACGACTGGGTTGGGCCGTGCGGCCCATTATCCCCCTTACCTATTGATTAGACCACACTTCATTTGTCAGGTTTTAGGAATTAATCATGAGTGTCACAGAAGTGACATGATGGGTCAGAAGGTCACGGGATGACCCCCCTTACCAACTCCCAGGTGCCCTCAACTATAAATATGGAGACCCTGGGAGTTGCAAAATGTTGGATTCTATTGTGTAATGAAATACCTTGTAAAGAATACCAGAAATATAGCAATAATATTGGCTGGTGGAGTAGAAGGATTTTAACCTTTGAACCACCTAAAAACGTGTTTGTGTCATCAGTCCATTTTAAGATCATTCATCTGTTTCGGTTCATTATTAAGCACTAATCTCTTTCTCTCTTTTTCTTAATTACCTGTTGGCGAAGAACTGCGTCAACAGTTTGGTGCTTTCATTGAGAGCTAGTTAGATTGGTGCAATCGCAAACATCCAACTATGGTGACCACTCGATCAAGGCACGGTAATGAGGCGGAACAACATGATGGGCAGGAGGCTCATCATGCCACCATCTCCGGTGAGCAAAACCTTGAAGTTTGGCAGCGGCGGGGCAAGTAGCCAGTAGGCCAGGATGACACTGGAAGTTCTGCACCACGACCACCTAATCCAAATCCGGACTTTTACACGGCGGTAGAGATGGAGAACGCTCAGCTGAGGAGTCAACTGGTGAAAGCTAATCAGCAGGTTAAGGAGGTGTTGGCCCGACTACCCCCTCTTACAACCGACGCAAACGTCGGAAAGAGGCAAGGCGAGACTCGTAAGTCCCACCGGGGTAATCGGTCCAGGCCTAGCCACTCGGTCAGACCTCCGACGTCCAACTCCACTCCCTCATTGCACCGTCGAGAGGAAAACTTAGAAGAAATACCCAGGGCTGAACAACAGTATAGCCGCTCAGTCCGAACATCAACTCCCAGCTCACAGCCAGCCTCGAGCGTGCCCAAAAGGGCTCGAGGGAATTATAGAAGGAGATCCGGGGAGGGCTCACAGCACCAGCCCATCCCGACTAGTCGTCCTGCGCCTCGTCCAGATCGCCTGGCGCAGGGCCCACAAGTTGGCAGGGCTGAAAGGCCCCCACCTAACCGGATCAGCCCTGATGAAACTAGGATTGCATCCCCGGTCAAACATCCTCTGTCACCAATAAGATATCCGTCTCCTCCTCAGCCTATCCGAGATATTCTAGCTTATGGAAGCAGCAGGAGAATCCCGCCATCCGCAGGACCTTCCCATCGTAGGAGGGCGCCCAAAGGAAGCCCGGATCCTTACCCCCAGAGGCGGGCTCCAAGCTTCTCTAATGGGACCTACTGGACCGGAAGTTGCCGGAGTGACCTTTCTGGCGGAGACCTGCGTCAACGCCTAAGCTCGGCGCAAAGTCCTCAAGCCACCCCGAGGAGCGACCTACGAGATCGCCTTAACTCTCACAGGGGAGACCCAGTAGGAGGTGGCAGCCATGCTCGCTCAAGGGGAGACCTGTCCGAGGTACGTAACGGCGGGAATGTCTCAAATAACCTATCTCAAGATAGGAGGGGCAATAACCCACCAAATGTATACAATGGATCCGGAGCTGTTGAACAGCCCCGAAATAACCAAGGAGATCAGGACAAAACCCTTGAGTGCCTGGCTCAGATGGAGAAGCTAATGAGGAAGCTCCTGTCAAAAAAAGAGAAAGACGAATATGATTCAGGGGACGAGCTTGAGCTCTTCGCCCCTAGTATAGCAGCAACGGCATACTCGCCCGGTTTCCGTATGCCGCACCTGTCCAAATTCAACGGAGACGGAGATCCGTCAAATCATTTGGGTATGTTCAACACACTGATGATGGCCCACAACATCGGCCCCGAGCTAAGGGGTCTGATATTTCCCTCCACACTGACTGGGCCAGCCAGACAATGGTTCAAACAAAGCAAGAAACAATCAATCAGCTCTTGGAAATCTTTCTCTGCTGGCTTCAAAAGGGCATTCCGAGCCTCCCAGGCTGCCCGCGTCAAGGCTGACTCCCTGGCTAACGTGAGGCAACAACCCGACGAGCCTCTAAAGGCTTACCTGAGCAGGTTCGCGAACGTCGCCACTCGGGCCAGGGATGCAGATGACAGCTCCAAGCTCATGGCTTTGAGGACTGGAATCCTCGTCGGAGGGGGACTCTGGAACGAGATACAAAGGAAGGGAGTCAGCTCAGTAAAAGAATTCCTAAATAGGGCCCAAGGGTGGATCAACTTGGAGGAGGCCCAAGCCTCAGCTCCAGGAACCAGCCAGGTCCCTGAGCAGCCTGCTGGAGTGGGAACGGAGGTCGTGACAGCGACCCAGAATGTTACACAGAATAACCAGTTCAGTGGAGACAAGAGAAAGGGGAACGACGAAGGCAACCAACACAACCCAAGGAAGAATAAATCCATAGAAAAATTTAAGCCGGTCTACGCGACTTATACAGAGCTCACCCACTCTAGGGAGAACATCTTCCTAGCAAACTTTGCTCGCCTCCCCTGGAAGAAGCCAAAGCCGTTAAAGCACCAGAAGGGGAAGAGAGACACCTCCAAATTTTTCTGTTTCCACAACGACGTTGGCCACAATACCAATGATTGTAGACACTAGAAAGATGAGATCGAGACTCTCAATAGAGCCGGCCCCTTGGCTCAGTATGCGCGGAACAGGGTTCCAACAAGCCAACCTGCTCCGGAAGCCCTGATCAGTCATCCCGGGTCTCGGGTAGATCAAGACGTCCCTCCTCCAATGATAGGAGGAGAGATATCCACAATCTCGGGAGGTCCGCATGGCTGGCACGAGCAGGGGTGCCCAAAAGAGGTACGTCAACGAACTCAAGGCTCATAATGGAGTGGAGTTCATCCCCGAGCAGCATCTGCCAAAGCAGCAGCAATTGGAAAGGCAACCAATCATTTTTACTGAAGAAGATGCTAGCCACGTTCAGTTCCCTCATAACGACCCTCTGGTCGTAGCAGTGCAGCTCGCTAATCGGAGGGTCAGGAGAGTGCTGATCGATAATGGGAGCTCGGTAAACCTTCTATTCTGGTCCACGCTGGAGAAGATGGGTTTGACTGTCGCCGAGCTGAAGGCGACCTCCATGATGCTGTATGGTTTCTCGGGAAAGGATCAGTGGCTTTAGGGACAATCGAGCTGGTGATCATCTTAGGAGAGGAACCTTGGACAGTCTCAAAGCTCCTCGAGTTCGTGGTCATCGACTGCCCCGCTGCATACAATGCCATTTTGGGCCGACCTACACTTATAGCTTTTGAAGCCATCACCTCCGTTCGCCACCTCGCGCTGAAATTCCCTTCTTCCATGGGAATATGCACGGTCTGTGGCGATCAGCTTGCTGCCAGGGAATGCTACAGCATTTCCATGAAGGGAAATTCGAAACCCGGGCAGCTAACGATGGCCATCCAAGATGGAGAAGAGGAATCTCAGGAACCTTTGCCTAATCCTGAGATTGAAAAACCTCAGAGTGCCGAAGGGGAAGGTATCGTCCTGAGTGAGGATATTGACCCCCGAATAGGCGAGGACAAGTTCGAGCTCCAAGCTATTGAAGAGCTCGAGGAAGTAAATATCGATCCACAAAATCCTTCACAGATGGTTAAGCTTGGGAAAAACCTCTGTGGTAAGAGGAAGGCGGAGCTGATCAAATTTCTGCAGGATAACCTGGATGTGTTTGCATGGTCACACAAGGACATGGTGGGAATCAGTCCAAATGTCATCATGCACACCCTTCATTTGGATAAGAGCATTCCTGCAAAGTCCCAGAAACAGAGGCACCTAGGAACAACTCGGGCTGAGGCCTTAGAAGAAGAAGTAGCTTGGCTCAAGAAATGCGACTTTATCCGTGAAGCCAAGTTTCCGGTTTGGGTCGCCAACCCTGTGCTGGTCCCGATGCCCAACGGGAAATGGCGGACTTGCATCGACTTCTCTGACCTGAACAAAGCCTGCCCCAAAGATTTTTTTCCCTTACCAAGGATCGACCAACTGGTGGACGCCACGGCGGGGCACGAGCTCATGTCCTTTATGGACGCGTACTCAGGTTATAATCAGATCGCCATGAACCCGGTGGACCAGGAGCACACCAGCTTCATGACCCCAACTAACGTCTATTGTTACAAGGTCATGCCGTTCGGACTGAAGAACGCCGGTGCTACATACCAGAGATTAGTGAATAGAATGTTTGCCAACCAGATCGGGAAGAACATGGAAGTGTACATTGATGACATGCTGGTCAAGTCAAAGACTGCTGATAACCATGTTTCTGACCTGGAAGAATGCTTCAAGATACTAAGAGAATACGGAATAAGGCTTAACCCTCAGAAGTGCACTTTTGGGGTCGTGTCGGGAAAATTCCTGGGTTTCATTGTCAACACTAGAGGAATCGAGGCGAACCCCAATAAGATCAGGTCGTTGCTCGAGCTTCCCTCACCTCGGTCGCGAAAGGACGTTCAAGGCCTGACAGGAAGGGTGGTGGCCCTTAATCGGTTTATTTCAAAATCCACCGACAAGTGCCTGCCGTTCTACAACCTGCTTCGACGAAATAAGAAATTCGAATGGACAGAGGAGTGCGAAAGTGCTTTCCTCGACCTGAAGGCACATCTGGCCGAGCTGCCCGTATTGTCCAAACCAAAGGCAAGAAAGCCTCTTTTCCTCTACCTAACTGTCACAGAGGATGCAGCTAGTGCTGTATTGGTTCGTGAAGAAGACCGGGTTCAGAAACTGGTTTACTACATCAGCAAGAGACTTCTTGGGGCCGAATCTCAATACCCGTTGATGGAAAGTTGGCATTTTGTCTTATCACGGCCTCTCGAAAGCTCAGGTCGTATTTCCAGTCCCACTCAATACACGTCATGACCGATCAACCTTTAAGGCAGGTTTTGCAAAAACCTGAAGCATCGGGACGCCTGTTGAAATGGGTTGTCGAACTCAGTCAGTTCGAGATTTTGTACACCCCATGAACTGCTATAAAGAGTCAGGCCCTGGCCCATTTTGTGGCAGAGTGCACAGGATTCAGGGAGGATCCTGTGGAAGGGTCACCCCAGGTCACCTCGACCCAGGCATCATGGAAGATCTTCGTGGATTGCTCATCCAATGAGAACGGCTCCGGGGCTGGAATCATTTTGATATCCCCAGAAGGGCAGATTCGGATTCAAGGCCTCCAACAACGAGGCAGAATACGAAGCTTTGCTGGCCAGGCTAAGGATATCCCAGGAGCTGAAGGCCAGATCCGTTCAGTGCTTCAGCGATTCCCAACTCGTGGTAAACCAGGTGTTAGGTGAGTATCAAGCACGGGGAGCCAAGGTAAAAGTCGAGCTGTCTGCCTTTGAACGAGGCTCAATCGAGCAGATACCTCGAGAGCAGAACGCTAACGCAGACACTCTCGCCAAGCTCGCTACCTCTGGGGAGACGGAGGCTTTGGGGTTAGTACCGGTAGAGTTCTTGGAGAACCAAGTATAGAAGAGGTTGGGGCGGAGGTCGAGATGATCTACGCCAGATCAACCTGGATGACTCCCATCCTCGAGTACCTCACCAAAGGAAAGTCACCCGAGGGGCATAATGACGCACGGCGGGTACTGTATCAGGCTCCAAGGTATACAATAATAGATGGGGTGTTGTACCGAAGTGGGCATTCCCTACCTCTCCTACGATGTGTTCTGTCAGGCGAAGCAAAGGCCATCCTGCAGGAGGTGCATGAGGGTTTTTGCGGGGATCACACTGGGGGGCAAAGCTTGGCCCTAAAAGTCTTAAGGCAAGGGTATTATTGGCCCACTCTATCAAAGGACTCGATCTCATACGTCAAGAAATGTGACAAGTGCCAGCGATTCGCCACAGTTGCTCGAGCTCCCCCAGTCGAGCTGAAGATGATCTTGTCCCCATGGCCATTTGCGGTCTGGGGAATCGACTTGGTTGGAGCCCTCCCTACTGGAAAGGGCGGGGTCCGCTACGCCGTGGTGGCCATCGACTACTTCATGAAGTGGGCTGAGGCAGAACCTTTGGCAACAATAACTTCCAAGAAATTCCTCAACTTCGTGGTCAAGAGCATTATCTGCCGATTCGGGCTGCCCAAGAAAATCGTATTCGACAATGGGACCCAATTCGACAGCGACCTCTTCACCGAATTTTGTGAAAGGTACGACATCATGAAAAGCTTCTCATCCGTGGCCTATCCCCAGGCAAATGGCCAGGTCGAGGCTGTCAATAAAACGGTAAAGGAGAGCCTTAAGAAGAGGCTGGACGAAGCCAAAGGGGTCTGGCCAGAACAGCTCCTGCAGGTACTGTGGGCATACCGGACCTCGCATCGAACCCCTACGGGACATACTCCTTTCTCCCTGGCTTTTGGGAGTGAGGCAGTCCTCCCCGTTGAGTTAAAGGTATGTTCGCATAGAGTCCAGGCATATGACCAGGATCGCAATCATGAGCTACTTTGCTCATCCCTCGACCTGATTGACGAAAGGCGAGAAGAATCATAGCTCCAGCTCGCACATTACCAGCAAAAAATTACGCGTTATTTCAACTCAAAAGTTCGAAAACGCGCTTTTAGCATTGTCGACCTGGTCCTCAGGAGAATCTTCTTAGCCGACAAGGATCCAAAAGATGGAGTATTGGGACCGAACTGGGAAGGGCCTTATCAAATAGCTGAGGTCATAAAGGAAGGAATCTACAAGTTAGCCCAGCTTAATGGAGAAGCGGTCCCACGAGCTTGGAACGCCATCCACTTAAAGAAGTATTATCAGTGACACCCTTGTAAGGCTTACTTAGAAAGGCCATTTCTTATGTATTAAGCAATGAGAATTAAATCTCTTTCATTATTGTGTATATTTGCAGATGTAATCTCAAGTAACCACGAAAGACCCTTTCCTAATTACTTGGGGGGGCATATGGTACCTGGATAATATAACCAGGCCGCCTTAAAGACTTAGAAGTTGATTCAAATCGATTGGTCGATGTTTTTCTTAAAAAACACAACATATTGATAAAGGATTAACACAAACTAAGTCCTATCCTGGATATAACCAGGTCGTCCTAAAACTTAGAAGTTGGTTCAAATTGATTAATTAGTGTTTTTCTTAAAAAGCACAAGATATTAGTCAAAGAATTAACGCGAACTAAGTTTTCAAAATAACGTCCTGGACATAACCAGGTCCTAAAACTTAGAAGTTGGTTCAAATTGATTAATCAGTGTTTTTCTTAAAAAGCACAAGATATTAGTCAAAGAATTAACGCAAACTAAGTTTTCAAAATAACGTCCTGGACATAACAAGGTCCTAAAACTTAGAAGTTGATTCAAATTGATTAATCAGTGTTTTTCTTAAAAAGCACAAGATATTAGTCAAAGAATTAACGTGAACTAAGTTTTTAAAGCGAGGTCCGGGATTCAACCAAGATTTGTCTTGAAATTTGGATCAAGATCGGTTAATATGTTTTTCCCAGAAAAATATAAGAGTATCAATCATGGCAAAAAAACAAACTAAGGTGCATAGAATCAAAAATTAACTGAAACCAATTGTCTCGAGGTGAAAAGACCTCATACAAAGTTACAAAAAAAATGTATATATGTAAAAAGAAAAAAAAAAAGAAAAGCCCTAGGCTCCACTGGGCTGCTCCGTTGAGGTCACCGTCTCGCCCTCCTGCTCGGCCACTGTGGAGGCCTCCCCAGCTCGATGTTGTGGGAAAAGAATATCTTATTCACTTTCCCCTGGTCAGTAATCTTCGAGACGATCTTCTCAGCCTCGAAGAAGGCGTCGGGCGTCACCTCGAGCTCCCACTCCACGGCCGGCCCGAAAATGGGGATGGGGGAGTCTGTCACCACCTCCTTTCCTTTGGATTGTTGGGAGGATGAGCTGCCTACGGTCTTCTTTGGGGCGTTCTTCTTGGGTCCCATCTGGTCGCCTAGCGAACAAAAGAAGAAATTTTAGAAAGGGCGACCTGAGCATAAAAAAGGATCTGAAGAGGTGTTTCCTTTGCACGAGCTGAGGTAAGCTCAGCCCGTGGAGAGTGAGACCACGCGGTTCTATGAACACGCGCCTGTGCTCCCAACAGATCCCCGATTACTCGGAATTCGTGTGTCAGGAGGGTCAGGATAAAAGTTTTCCTTGGAAGGAAAGTTTCAGTAGGCAAGAGGTGCAAAACCGCCTGTGAAGCGTGTCCCCTAAGCTTCCCGGTTTTGCACCCAAAATGCTGATATTTTGAACAAGCATACCTAAATATCTACCCAGAAGGTTTCCCCAGAAAACGTACCCTATGAGCCATGCTCCTAAATGGTTTTCTTCTACAATCGATGCCCTAACCTAAAAGCCTACACCCTTCATACCCACAAAAAACCAACAAAACCTTGCATGCAGCTACAGGAACTATTTACCTAAGCTACAGTGAAAAGAAAATTTAAAGCATGCACAATCAGAAAACTTACGAAGTGTTTTGCTGTGGGGGGGATGAAGGGGTCGTTTGGGTTGGGGCCTCGACGGAGCGACTGGTTCCAAAACCTCAAAGGGGCCCTTGCGCCTGATCTTCTGGAATGCTGGGAACGGTAACCGGGAGAAAAAGAGGGTTTGTTGAGGATGAGAAGAGAGAAGAAGATGGGAAATTCAGAAAATTTTCAAATAAACGGGTGGCTCGTGCGTATGGTGGCCACCCCTTTTTATATACGTAAATGGCCGTGTGAGGAGGGTCGTTGGATTGCCCTAATGTGGGATCCGAGGCTCTCCACTCGAAAGGCGAAACGACGGCTGAGTATAGGCTAGGCCATTTAATGCGGTTCTAGGAAGACGTACCGTCACCAACCACGATACTCCACGTATTCGGCGCCTGCGTAATAGGTGGAATATGGAGAATCCATGGAGAAGCCTAAAAGCCCCCACTGTGGCCCCAGATGGTGTCGTGTGCCACGAGCAGAGGCTTGGGGGGCACATGTACGCCCTGATTTTCCACGGGCTAGTAGCGAGCTGAGATGTGGCATAATTATATCAGCCACGTGGACGCCACGTGGCCGGAGCTGCTGTTGTAAGGTCCTACCTCTTTAGCCCGAGGTAACCAATGGTTGACCAAGATTATTTAAGGGCCAAGGCAGGGATATGAAGACCGCGAAGCCAAGAAGGCATCCAGCTCGAGGTGCGAGCTGGAGTGGGAAGCCGTGACTCCTTATAAAGTCAACCACGCAATGTAAACGTGCATATATCAGACATCACGTGTCTGATATATCCCTGAATTCTCGGACACGCAGCAGGAACGTGCGTATTTAGGCACCCACGACTAGGTTGGGCCGTGCAGCCCATTATCCCCCTTACCTATTGATTAGACCACACTTCATTTGTCAGGTTTTAGGAAATGAATGTCACAGAAGTGACATGATGGGTCAGAAGGTCACGGGATGACCCCGCTTACCAACTCCCAGGTGCCCTCTCCTATAAATATGGAGACCCTGGGAGTTGCAAAGGGTTGGATTCTATTGTGTAACGAAATACCCTGTAAAGAATACCATAAATATAGCAATAATATTGGCTGGTGGAGTAGAAGGATTTTAACCTTTGAACCACCTAAAAACGTGTTTGTGTCATCAGTCCATTTTAAGATCATTCATCTGTTTCGGTTCATTATTAAGCACTAATCTCTTTCTCTCTTTTTCTTAATTACCTGTTGGCGAAGAACAGCGTCAACAAATATCATAACATTTTTTAAACATGATAATTTTTTTAATAAAAATTAAGAGTATGTATTATATATTATTATTATAATTATATTTTATAATATTTAAAATTATATTGATATAAGTATTAAATATTTAGTCTTGTATTAAATATTATTATTTTATAATATTTGAATTCATATTAATATAATTAGTAAAAAATTAACATTATATATTATTATTATAATAATATTTTATAATATTTAAATTTATATTAATATAATTATTAAGTATCTATTCTTGTATTATATATTATTATAATAATGATATTTTATAACTTTTGAATTTAAATTTATATTAATTTAATTATTATATATGTAGTCTTATATTAAATATTATTATAATAATGATATTTTATAATATTTGAATTTATATTAATATAATTATTAAATATCTATTTTTAAGTTAGTTTTAAAGGTATATTGTTAAATTTTAAGAATATTTCGTTAAAATTAACAAAATAAACCGTTAAAACAAAAAAAAAATCGTTATCTATAAATTTTTTATATAGAAGAGATTTCTATAAATCTTAAATTAATTTAGGTAATTAATTAAATAACAATACAGTTTTCAGACCAAAATTGAGTGTTTAAAAAATGGAAAAAAAATAGGAGTTGTTTAATTTACGTGGCAATGGCATAGTTGATATTCCTCCAATTCCCAATGAGTTTTCTTAGCCTTTAAACCTTGACGAGAAAAGTATGTCCTGGTGATTTTCTTTGCAACCTGTTTTCCTCCAATACTAATAAGAATTGCATCTTTATTTTCTCTCCAAAACCCCAAATTATTTTTCTTGCTGGAATCATTGTCTTCGTGATTAATAAAAAAGTATCACTCCCTTTCATTCTTGGATGAGAACGTCACTGATCAAATAATAGACTCGTGTTAGTATAAGAAGAAGTATATATAGTTAAAAACAAAAGTATAAACATTTTTCTTAACATACAATTTATGTATCCATATAGTATATATTTATAAGTTTGGAAAGATTAGAGTATAAAATACTAGAGGTAAAATTTATGTATGGAAACAAAGATGCTATGTATAACGGAAAAAAAAAAAAAAAGAAGTTATAAGAGAGAAAATTTACCTAAAAATAAGGTGTAACATTTTAAATATATTTATATATAGAATACAAATGCTATAAAATATATAGGATAATTTTATGGTGCATACTTAAAATGGTATGCAACGGTGCATACTTCTTGTGTTTTTTGGCTCATGAACAGTTTTTAGCGTGATTATTTTTTATGACCGTATATATTGTAGTTATTTAGAACTTCCTACAAATTTTCAGGAAATTTCGAATAATTTACAGTGTGGAAAATTAGGTTCAAACATGCTATTTTCCACGTGCATAAAAAAAATTAGTCACGCGTGCAACAATCTGTTTGAACCTAATTTTCGACACTGTAAATTATTAGGAATTTTCTGAAAATTTGCAGGATGATCTAATAACTACAATAAACATTGTCATAAAAAAATTCGCACTAAAAAATTTTCACGAGCTGGAAACACAAAAGTTATGCAGCGGTGCATACCACCATAGAAGTATCCTAAGTATATATGGGAAAATACCATTTTGGCCCTTGTGTTTTTCCCGACTACGCGATTGGCCATTGTGTTTTGTTAAATGACAATTCAGAATCTGTGTTTTACAAAATAGATCAAAATAGTACCCTGGACCCGATTTTGGTCAAAATATTTTAAAGGGATATTTGCGGCAATAATACCTATGTAGTTAACTTTATTGCACTTAAATGCTTATATAAAATTTTTGGCGGCAATAATGCCTACCGTTACGAATTTGGTGCAGACGTTGGTCCCTGGCCGTTAACTCTCATTAGGGACCAATGTGTAGCCATGTGGCGGCACCTGATTGGCCCAATCATTTTTATTTTAATAAAATATTATAAAAATATATATTTTAAATTTAGTTAATTAAAATTTTAATTTAAAAATATAAAAAATATATTAAAAAAATTAAACTGATTTAAATATTAAAAAATTATTTAAAAATAATTTTAAATTAAAAAATATAAAAAAAAAAACCTAAAACTAAAAATTAAAATAAACGTTTAGACTTATATATATATATATATTTTTTTTTTTTTCTACTCTTCTTCGTTTAGACTTTTATATATATATATATATTCTACTCTTCTTCATCTCCCTGTTCATTTTCTTCTTCCCCTAATCTTAGACCCCATGTTCTTATTTTCTTCCCCTAATCTCAATACAACTCAAATACTAGACCATCATCATCATATTCTTCTTCTTCTTCATCTTTGCTGTTCAGCCCAAACCCAAACCCCACATCCCTGCCTTGCGACAAGCTCCGGTCAACGCCATGGGTGGAGTATCGGTCCCCTCGACAAGCTCCGGTCCAGAGTTTTCTTCATCCCAACGAGTGTTTTGCCTGCCTTGCGACAAGCTCCGGTCAACGCCATGGGTGGAGTATCGGTCCCCTCGACAAGCTCCGGTCCAGAGTTTTCTTCATCCCAACGAGTGTTTTGCCTTTAAAATTTGAAGATTGGGCATCGGTAGCTCTGTTGGTTCTCAAACCAGTTGGGTATTTTCTATCTTTTTTACAGAAAAAGTGCCACTCTTTTTCATCCATTTTCGCTCTCCCTTCATGGAAGAATAAGAACCAAACTTCCCAAAATCCAAGCTTGAACTATAAAAAAAAATCGAGAGAAAATTGACCATCACACCACGAACCAAACTTCCCAAAATCCAAGCTTGAAAGAACTCAATTCAACCCAGAAAAATAAAAATAGAAGGAAAGCTACAAAGATTTTAGATAGTATTACATATGAAATATATATGAAGAAGACCCATGGAGTCGGGGGACCAGAGCTTGTCGAGTTGATCGAGGAGGGTGGAGCCCATGGGGTCGAGGGGAGAAGAGGTTGAAGAAAACCCATGGGGTTGGGGGATGTGAGGTTGAAGAAAACCCATGGGGTCAGGGGAGAAGGGGTTGAAGAAGACAATCAATTTAATTTTTTTAAATATATTTTTTATATTTTTAAATTAAAATTTTAATTAACTAAAATTAAAAAAAATATCTTTATAATATCTTATTAAAACAAAAATGATTGGGCCAATCAGGTGCTGCCACGTGGCTACCACGTTAGTCCTTAATCAGAGTTAACTGCCAGGGACCAACGACTGCACCAAATTCGTAACTGTAGGCATTATTGCCGCCAAAAATTTTACATAAGCATTTAAGTGCAATAAAGTTAACTACATAGGTATTATTGCCGCAAATATTCCTATTTTAAATAATAAGATCAATTCTCGGGTTGTTAATAATGCGATCGGTTCAGAGAAGTGGAGAAATTGGTTGATGAACTAAGAATGAAATATTATATTTGAATTTTTTTTTACTAAAATTGGGTATAAGGGACTATTTTGATCAATTTTGTAAAACATAAAGTCTGAATTGTCATTTAACAAAATACAAAAACCGATAACGTATGGGGGGAAAATAAAATGACTGTTATTATATATATATGTTTATATATATATATAGAATACAAAGAAAACATGATATGAGATTGCAGAATAATGGGTGTAAAGAAATGAAATAAGTCTGAATGAAGTAATATTTTCATTAGGATTGGAAACCCACTCATTACAGAGTATTTATAAATACATATGGTAAGTCTAAGCTAAACTAATCTACAGCTGTACAATATAACGGTTCTATAGCAAACTAATAAACTTGCAACAACCTAACTATATACAGTCTCTAACATTCTCCCTCAAACTTAGAGTGGATAAAGAAACAACTCTAAGTTTGTCTCTAAGCAGAAGAAACTGAGAGCTTGATAGGGCTTTGGTGAGGACATCATCTATTTGATCATGAGCAGGAGTGTGTTTAACAATCAGCTTCCCATTAATCACCTTCTCATGAACAAAATAAAGATCCAACTCTATGTGCTTGGTCTTGGCATGAAGAATAGGATTAACTGACATCAAAACTGTGCTGAGATTGTCACACCAAACTGTAGGAGGCTGATAAGAATGCAAGTGAAGCTCAGCTAACAGAGACTGAATCCAAGTTATTTCAGCAGTAACATTAGCAAGACTTCTATACTCTGCCTCATTACTAGACCTAGATACAGTTCTCTGCTTTTTGGAGGACCACGAAACAAGATTAGACCAAAGATAAACACAAAACCCAGAAGTGGATCTCCTATCATCTGGATCAGATGCCCAATCAGCATCACATAAACCTATCAACCCCAGCTCTTCAGACCTCCGCATATGTAAACCAAAGTCAAGAGTCCCTTTGAGATACCTCAAAATTCGTTTAACTGTCTTCCAATGTGACTGAAGAGGTGATTGCATAAACTGAGAAACCCGATTAACAGCATAAGTAATTTCAGGGCGAGTGATAGTAGCGTATTGGAGTGCTCCAACAAGACTTCTATACAGATGAAGGTCCTGAACAGGATCACTTCCTTCGGCTGAGAGTTTCTCACCACCAGTCATTGGTGTAGATAAAGAGTTGGAAAATTGAAGCTTGGCACGATACAAGACATCTGTGAGATACTTCTTTTGAGAGAGGTGAAACCCATCTGTAGTATGTTCAATTTGAACACCAAGAAAGTAGCTTAATGCACCAAGATCTTTAAGAGCAAAGGCTTTGTCTAAGTCTGAAACGAGATGTTGAATAACCATGGGAGTATCACCTGTGACTAATATATCATCAACATAAACTAAAACAATAGTAGTATGTTGATTAGTGAGCCTAATAAAAAGAGAATAATCTGATTTGGCACAGGTAAAACCAAAAGAAACTAAGGCAGCCCTCAATCTCTCAAACCAAGCTCGTGGAGCTTGTTTGAGACCATACCAAGCCTTGTGTAACTTGCAAACCAGATTTGGGGAAGTTTGATCTTCAAATCCAGGAGGTTGAAGCATATAAACCTCTTCATTAAGCACACCATTGAGAAAATCATTATTCACATATAATTGTTTGACAAGCCATCCTTTAGATAAAGCAAGAGTTAGAATTACCTGGATAGTTGTAGGCTTCACCACTGGACTGAATGTTTCAGTAAAATCATAGCCATATTGTTGATGAAAGCCTTTAGCGACAAGCCTAGCCTTATGCTTTTGAATAGAACCATCCGGGTTCTCCTTAAGCTTGAAAACCCACTTGCAGCCCACTGGTTTTCGATCTAAAGGTAAAGGAACCAAAGACCAAGTTCCATTTTCTGAAGAGCAACAAACTCCTCTTGCATAGCCAACTTCCATTCAGGACTCTTAAGAGCTTCAGATACAGTAAGAGGTTCTTTGGAAGCTATATAAACTTTAGGTTTGTACACTCCGGCCTTGGCTCATGTGGTCATGTTATGGGTGTTAGTGGGAGCATGTAGTATAGATGATGTTGGTAAATGCATGGTTGAAGTGGAAGTAGAAGGTAGTGTGGAGAGAAGTGGATGAGATAGAGAGAGAGACGTTGGTGAGGAAATGAGAGATGAAGGAAGTGGCTGAGATAAAGAGGTGGCAGCAGGTGAGGAAATGGGATTAGGCATGGCAGGCTGTACAGGAAAAGAAGAAGTAGGCGTGGCAGGTGGGACAGAAAAGGAAGGTGTAGGCATAGTGGGTTGTACCAAAACAGAGGTAGTGCTAGGCATGGGTGGCTGGACAAAAGGTGGAGCAGTAGGCATGTAGGAAGGCACTGAAAAAGGCTGACAATAAAGTGGTATATGATACCAGAAATTTGAGAGATAACAGTAGAGGGACTTTTGGACATATTAGAGGCATAAGGAAAATGAAACTCATTGAATAGTACATCTCTAGAGATGTAAACATGTCCTGATGGAGAGAGACATTTATACCCTTTGTGTTTTAAACTATATCCCATGAAAGTGCACTCTATTGACTGGAATTCATGTTTATTTTTATTGTATGGGCGTGTGTTGGGAAAACAAGCACACCCAAAAACTTTCAATTGTGAATAGTTAGGCTCCTTTTTAAACAAAAGATGCATAGGGATTTTATTATGTATAACATGAGAGGAAAGACGATTAATAAGAAAGGCAGAAGCTCTAACAGCTTCACCCCAAAATTTAAGTGATAGGGAAGCATGAGCAAGTAATGTGAGAGAAGTTTCAATTAAATGCCTATGTTTACGCTCAGCTAAACCATTTTGTTCATGAGTAGTTGGGCAAGAAACTCTATGTTTGATACCATGTTGTTCAACACCCCCCCCCCCCAATCACTTTGCAAAGCCTTAATGGAACAATTAAATTCATTTTCAACTTGTGTTTTGAAATTGATAAAGGTTTGCAAAGCTTCCAACTTGGTTTTCAACAAATAGACCCAAGTATATATAGAGTATGTATCAATAAAATGAACTTAATACTTGTAGCCATTGGAAGAAATTATAGGTGATGGACCCCATAAATCCGAATGGATTAATTGGAGGGGTTGGTCATATTTTGTATCAAAAATAGGAAAGGGAAGCTTGTGTATCTTTCCCTTGCAACAAGCACTACAGAAATCAGTTACATTTTTATTATTGGGAAAGACATTACATTTTGACATAATTCTTTGAACTATTTTAGCAGCACGATGACCCAACCTGTTATGCCACAAATGAAAAGGAGTACAAGACACAGTACATGAGGTCAATTGAGTATTATTGACAGACAGAGAAGACTTAGACTGTGATGAATACAATGGAGTAGCTAGGGGGAGAAGATGCATGGATGAAGGATGGAAGACATAGAGACCTTGTTTAACTGTGCCCTCCATCAGAACCTCCTTGGTAACCTGATCCTTGACAAGACAAAAATCAGGATAGAATTCAAAGAAAACATGGTTATCTTTAGCAAATTGGGAGACACTCATGAGGTTTTTGGTTATTTGAGGAACATGTAATAAACGATCTAGAACAAGATATCTTGAAGAATAAGGAGATTTGAACATGGACTTACCAACATTTTGAATAGAAATGCCACCACCATCACCCATGTGGATCTGATCCGAGCCAAAGTATTCAGCCTTTTTCATCAAATTGGTTGCATCAGAAGTGCAGTGGTTGGTAGCACTAGAGTCAGGATACCAAGCCATATCATTGATTGAATCTGCTGTGGCAACATTAGCTGAAAGTTTGTCTGATGAGGTAGCACCCATTCCAGGAAACTCAAAATTGAAACGCTGGTAGCATTTCGAGGAGACTTGACCTTGGCGCCCACAGAGTTGATAAACAGGACGATTAGAAGTATTCCCTGAGAAGTGAGATGGTCGATGATGACCACTTGAGGTAGGAGAAGGGCCACCTCGACCACCAGTAGCAAAAGGGTTCCGGAACCACGGCCAAGACCAGAATTGGAGCCACCACGAATTGAAGGCAAAGAACTTGAAAAAATTAGATCTATTATTAGAACCATATTGTGGAGAAAAAGTACCTCCACCTGAACGAGAATATCGATTCTGAGCAATGTTGACAGAAGCAGAATCGAGATCATGAGTTTGAGCCTCCAACCGATGCTCTTGAGACAATAGTAAGGATTCAATCTCAGCAACTGTGTAAGAATCGGTCCGAGAGTTGACAGAAACAATGAAGGTATTGTAATCGAGTGTTAGGCCTTTGAAAATGACTCCAATGTGCTCTTTAACAGACACAATATGACCCACAGATCCAAGCCGATCCACAAGAGCTTTTATTTTTAGTAGATATTCATCAAGAGACAATGAACCTTTCTTGACATTCTGAAGTTGAGTAGTAAACTGATCAATTTTGGCTATGGTTTGAGTAGCAAAATAGACCCCCAGGACTTTCCAAATTTTGGTACAAGTATCAGATCCAACAACTCTTGTGAGCATTCCTTCAGTCATCGAAGAAAGGAGCCAAGAATAGAGGAGGTTATCTTGTTGTTCCCACTGAACAAAGGCAGGATTCAGATTCTTGGCAATTTGATCCTCCTCTGTGAGATACTTTTCTGGAGGAGAGAAATCATCAGAGATATATTTTTGGAGCTGGTGACCTTTGATCGCAGAAAGAACCTGAGGTCGCCAGAAGTTGTTCTGATCAAGTTTAATCGAGATCTTGTGCGTGAAAACAACAGGGGTAAAAACATTGGTGGCAGTTGGAGCAGCTGCAGTCGCCGGAGTAGTCGCCATGGTTGAAGAAGAGAAACAGAAACGAAGAAATTGGAAGAATCTAGAAAAACTCAGAGAAACCCTCAGTGGAAGAACTCTGATACCATGTAAAGAAATGAAACAAGTCTGAATGAAGTAATATTTTCATTAGGATTGGAAACCCACTGATTACAGAGTATTTATAAATACATATGGTAAGTCTAAGCTAAACGAATCTACAGCTGTACAGTATAACGATTCTATAACAAACTAATAACAAAACTAACAAACTTGCAACAACCTAACTATATACAGTCTCTAACAATGGGGAATCCGTTGGGCATGTTGGGGTTGCTTCTGATGAGACCGGGGTAGTTGATCGGGGTTTTAGAAACACAACTTGGGCTGGGCTTGCTTCTCTGATGAGGTGAGATTGGGGTGGTTGACTTGACTGGGATATATATATCATAGTTACTAACCTAGTTACTTTGGTGGCTTACTATAAAAATCATATAGATTAATATCTGGAATATCGGTCGTGACAGGGTGTGGAAGAGGTTTGTGAAGCAGCTTCTTCACCAAATAACACTTCACTATTTCCTCATCAGTGGGAATAAATCTGTACCCAATAGGTAGTATTGCGCTACTCATCATTCTAAGTCTACCTCTCACTCTCACTTAGATTTCATTCTGTTTCTGTACTAGATATATATATATCCTCATCCTTATTGTCTAGTTGTAGTAGGAGTAGACTAACATACTTTCTTTATTCTAAATTAATTCAAATTCAAATTCAAAGATATTATTCCTTTGAATGTAAGGAGATAGTTTATACGTATTCATTTGAATTCAAGAAAGAAATATCTAATTCAGTAAATGAATCCACCATCGAAATCCTCGAGCCATGACCGTAAGTTGGGACGATCAATCAAGAATGAATCTGAAAATGAGTCCAAATGCAAACGTTGCTGATGTTACTTTCAATATACAATCAGAAAAAATCCCTATATATTTTTGTATCAGACTTACTCACCTTCGCAACCAATTATTCTATACTAAAGTATTTATTTTTTTAAGAATACAAAATCAAAGGCACTCCGCTCCGCACTCTTTCAACAAAAAATTCTCACCCTCTTTTCTATTATTATTATTATTATTATTATTATTATTATTACACGACAATTATCTCTAGTAAATAAATAAATTTGCATTTTTACTTTTTTTTTTTTCGTGTTTTCATTTTGCACAAGTCAAAAGTGTTAACATTCAGGAATCTATGAAAAGCAGCCTGTTGTGAATTAAAAAAAAAAGTTGTATTTGAATGTTTGATTTTGCTAATAAATATAAAATGATCAAAATGGAAATCATTATAATATTA
This sequence comes from Humulus lupulus, assembly GCF_963169125.1. NCBI lineage: Eukaryota > Viridiplantae > Streptophyta > Magnoliopsida > Rosales > Cannabaceae > Humulus > Humulus lupulus. The sequence goes on along the minus strand of NC_084802.1, from coordinate 29,453,937 downwards.
ATTCTTTCCAACAAAAACATATTTATAATTTTTATTTTTAATTTCAATATTAACAAAAATTATTGTATTTCTTCTAACAATAATTTTTTTTCTTTTCAATTCAACGCATTTTCACAATATTGTTTATAGTGTAAATATATTGGGGCATGATGCAAAATGACTCTTAATATTGTGTGAAAGTAAATAAATGTTCATGTTTTTAATTTTGTAGTAAAATAGCCTAATCATCTATTTAATATCACATATTACTAAATACACCCTTTAACAAATTACTATTTTATTCTAAATATTTTAATATTATGGTATATGTATATTAGTTTTGTTTAATTAGTTTTTATTTTAAAGTTATTTTGATTTTTTTTCGTTTTTTATGGGTTGTTGAATAATATACCATACCTCAAAATATATATACTGAGTTGAAAAATAATATACCATATCAAAACTTACAAAATTATTACTAAAAAATGTATATACTATGCTAACAAAGTTATCTACTACCATTAAAATGTATATACCATGATACAAAATTATATACTACCACTATGTATAATAAAATAGAAATTAAATATCACAAAAAAAAAAATTATATACCACACCACAAAAAACATATACACTAATTGGAAAATAATATACCAACAACCTATAAAAAACTTAAAAAATCAATATAACTTTAAAATAAAAACTAATTAAACAAAACTAATATACATATACCACTATATTAAAGTCATACAGTCATAAATAAATAAATAAATTATAAAAAATGACAATTTAGGTAATCAACAATGTAAAAGGGTCATTTATCTACAATTTTAAAAATGAGGACATTAACTTCTTGATGGCTTTATTTTGGGTCATTTCCTATAATTTCTCAAATATATTTCCGTTTTCATTTTAACTAATTGCCTAGTAAAGACACTGATAATCAAAACTCAATCTCTAACACAAGTAAATATTTTGTCAAAAATAAATAAATGCGTATAAAGTAAAATCCCACTTGCATTTGAAAATAACCATTTCACAATGATCTTTTGTAATACTGTATGTAAAATTATTTTAATAAATATTGTATTAAAGAAAAAAAAAGCAGGACCAAATCTGAGGCATGACTAACATTGTATACAAAAACTAAACCAACTTCTTACAACTTCTTACAAAAACTAAACCTTTGTTTTGTGCATGCTTGTAGGTTATTTGTGCCTCTTTGTAGGCTTTTTGTGTATGTTTATGTTATATTATTTTATAATATAATATTTTAGATGAAATAAATATGATAAAGGGTGTTGCATATTGTAACATGTAAAAGAGAGTTACAATATTTGGATATATGTGAATATTCAAATATGTAACATATTTTGTGTTACAAATTTATAACTTCCTAATATTTCTCATTATTGTGTAGATTTGTTATTACACAATTTTGATTTGAATTTCTTAAAGCCGTAAGTGAAATGACTATTAGAGATATGATTTTAATCACAATAATGTGTTTGGGGGTTACAAAATCAAGTGGGAGTAGATTGGAACCGTTTGGAAAAATAGCACAATTTTGTGTGCTAAAATTGGCCAGTGGTCGCGGCGAGAGGTGTTGGTGGCTGTGGCCTGAGGGACAGAGACCAGTGGCCGCGACCACTGATACTCCTGGCCGCAGCCAGTGTAGCTGAATGACCAAAAATTTCAGGTTTTCCAACTTTTTTGAACTGCTCCAAAAACACAAATAGCTCACAAATCTCATTTTTAATTCCATAAACATCCAATTAATCATTGGTAACAGCCATGGGGATTGGTGGAGTTTGAAATTCAAATGGTGTCTCTAAACTCTATAAATAGGAGTCTATTGCTCACATGTAAGACACAATTTTTCTATCCATTAGAGCACTTGGCTAGAAAGCACCTAGAGGCTTAATAATTCCATAAAGTTATTTCCAAAATAGAGAGAGATCCCTTAGTGCTTGAGTCAGAGGGAAATAAGCTTTTGGACAAAGGTTTCAAACCTTGTTCAAGTTAGTGATCCCCAACACTCTTCACTTTGGTTGTGTGAGTGAGAGTTCTTTGTTTATTGTTATTGTTCTTTCCTTTTATTCTATTGCTTTTCTTCTTCTTCTTCTTCTTCTTCTTCTTCTTCTTCTTCTTCTTCTTCTATGTTTACTTGTATTTCATGTTTAGAGTTGTAATCATTTCATTTCTTTTGTTATAAATACTATTTCTTTATTTGTTTCTTTTGTTTAGATTTGTAATTTTCTATTCTCTTCTTCTACTTCTTCTTATTCTATTTGTATTTTTCAATCATAAAGTTATAAAATTATTTTATCAATCTTGTTTATTTGTATATTTTGCTTAGAGTTGTAAGGTCTTTTTACCATTTCCATTGAGGCAATCTATATTTTTCCTAACATTCAAAAGCTTACCCCTTGTTTGTTTCAATGGAAGGCGAGACTATCAAAATCATGAATCAAGACCTAGTGAGGTTGGATAGGTTTGATGGATCCAATTTCACTAGATGGCAAGAAAATTTGAGATTTCTCTTGAACACTCTCAAGATCGCCTACATCCTAGAGTCCACCCTTGAACCTCTCCCAACGCCATCCGACAAGGACACTCTCGAGGTGGTGGAGAAAAGAAGGAAGAGGGAGGAGGACAATCCCCTTTGTAGGGGTCATATCCTCAACGCCCTTTCTGATAGGCTCTATGACCTCTACACCGAGACCAAGTCGGCAAAGGAAATATGGGTTGCACTTGAGACAAAATTCAAGGAAGAAGAGGAAGGTACCAAAAAGTTTTTGATTTCTCAATATATTGATTTCAAGTTTTTTGGTGATAAACCTATTCTTCCTCAAATACATGAATTGCAAATAATTTTTATCAAGTTGAAAGTTTTGAAGATTGAGCTTTAACGTCCTGAATTTGATATTAAGGCTGAGTGCCTTGACTACAGTGCCTAGAGGGCCTAATTGGGATTATTGAGCGAGTAATGGATTTTATACGTGATGAGGTGTTATAAATGAATTATGTGGTAATGTGAATTAGACATGCATGTTAATGTGTATTGAATGTGCATGTCGGCCCATTTTTGTGAATAGGGGCATGTTGGTAATTTTGGCCTGTTGAGGGCATATATGTAAATATGCATGTGTTTTGAGTGAGACCCCAGGGTTATGAGAATATATTTGAGATGTGTGGTTTGAGACGATCCTAGGGAGTAGATTAACGGAATAGTCACAATGATGTCAAATACCCGGCTCGGGGTGAGCCTAAGGGTATTTTGCGAACATGGCATGTGCCTGGGGTTTACCGTGTAACAGGTAATTACCTAGTAATTATTTGGGTATGTCGAGATTAAATGAAAATTTATAGGAATACTCGAGGAATTAGCGGGAGGTGGAAAATGACGGGATTGCCCTTGGTGGCACTGAAGAACTAGAGATAGACTTAGGGGCATTTTGGGTATTTTACAGCTGGGGATAGACTTAAGCTAACCTATACTCTAGAACTGGCCAGAAAACAGGGGAAAGACACCACAACCTTTCAACTCTCTCTCTCTCTCTCTCTCTCTCTCTCTCTCAAAGGGCTAAGGAAGTTTTGTTGCTAAAATTCAAGAGAGAAGGCTTGGAATTCAAAGGGGGATTAAAGCTAGAGGAAGTTGAGGTTTAGCTCAGGGCTGGGTCATCAGTTGAGGTTTAGCTCAGGGTTGGGTCATCAGTTGAGGTAAGGTGGTTTCTATGTTTCTTCTGGTAATTACTGCTGATTTTACTGAGTTGATGTTGTGTTTTAGAGGTTCTATAGGGTTGAATTTTAGGATATGATTTCTGGATTTTGATGAGTTTGTGGGGGTAAGTTTAGGGATATCTTTATTAGTTATGCTTCTTTGGTATGAATTGTGGGGTGAATTTTGGGTCTAGGCTCTGATTTGTGTGGGTTTTGGAGAGGTTGGCTCGTAAAAAAAATGGTGGATTTATGGGTTTCGGAGGCCCGAGCCACGACTCTGTTCTTCAAGTGCCGCGACCCGCGTGTTTGAAGAGGCTGAGAAGCCTCTGGTTTGCCTAGGCAGCGCGACCCTAGGGGGGCATGCTGTGACCTGCATCCTTTAGCAGAGAGAGGTCTGCTCTCTGACCTGTAGGCACGCTGTGGCCCTAAGGGGCATGCCGTGACTCAAATTAGGGAAAGTAACCAAATTAGAGTTTTAAGCTCGGGAACCCAAATGTTAAGGCTCGGGAAGGATTCTACAACCCGGTTTAGTAGAATTCGAGGTCTCGAAGGCTAGTATGTTATTCCAAAGGCTTTTAATTGACTTAGATCATGATGGATATTTACTGATACGTTGTGACTAGGTCTTACCGCTCAGGCTCGGGATCACTTTGGGTTGTCAGTTCGGGACAGCAAGTAAGAGAAATGTTTGTACCCGTAGAGCTATGTGACATATAGTGTTGTATGTATTGTTTATATTTGTTATGTCATACATATGATTATGAATGAACGGCAAGAGTCGCGATCGATAAGAGCTGGAAGCGGCAAAATCCGGGAGCGATAAGGGGTCGAGATTGGCGTTAAGTACTCTAAATGCAGGCCACTAGGGCGACACCCTCAAGGGTGTTGTACACACCCGTTCGGCTAGGACCACGAACTGGGTGCCTGATAGCGCACCCCGATCGGTGAAGGGAGCTGATGTGTTATTAGGCTGCTGTGTTATTAGGCTGTTGTGTTATTAGACTGCTATGTTATTATACTGCTAAGTTGTAACGCCCTGGTTACCCCAAGACCGTTACGGTGAACGTTGAACTGTAAATTTAACTCGCTACCCGAGTTCTTTAGTTAAAAACGTGCTTCTAGGTGTTGTTAATAGGTTAAGGTGGAAAACCAATCAAAAGGAAATGATATATTGTATTTAAAACATAAAACTGTTCATGGGCCCATAAAAACGTTTATAAGTTATTTACAATGAAAAATTGTCACTACAATATAAAATTTACAACCCGCCGATCTAAGCGGCAAAAATAAGGTAAACCCCCTAGTTCCCCTAAGAACTCCTTGGCCGTGGTGGTCAAGCAGCCGCATATGTACACATCACCACCTAAGCTCTCCACTCAAAGTTGGGTGAGCTTTTCCTTTCCTTTATCTACACCACATAGCACCCATGAGCCAAAGCCCAGCAAGAAAACACAATATTGCATGAATATAATATCAACAATAATCGTAATAATCATTCAGGACTTTCAGTCCAAAATAGAGGAGTGACAGTTGTAAAAGTCACTAAGGTGGGTTCCGTTCCCATCAGCCATGTGACGATAGGGTCACCTGGGCTTTACAAATAAGTGATCCTTTCACTAGCTTATCAAGATAGGTGTTTGATGAACTAGTCACCAACATAACCTACCGCATGACCATAGAGTCACAACCATGGGATTCCGCTCCCTAGCCACGTGACAAAACAGTCGCCTAGGCCTTAGGCCCTGGCTCTAAGTAACTAGTCTTAGACTAGTCAAGCGCTTATAATTTTTATCGACCTTAGGGTCGGTCCAGCAGTAATGCTCCTAGAGTCATTCAATGCTCATATCGATTAGATCTAATCTTTTATCGGCTCTGTGTCCATGACGCTTATGCTGTTCCTGACTCTTAGGTCAGTAATACGCGACCAGTGCCGGTTCTGAATAGCCAGTGCCATACACAAGTAAACAAGATTTGCTAAGCATTTAATATGCAATCAATGTCCACATTTAATAACCAACATGCCTCAATAACAACCACGCATATAATATACACAGGGTGCAGTTTTCTTACCTCTGGTTCGAGCGAGAATGAATAAAAGAACGACCCTTGAGAACGATCTGCCTTTTTGATTCCTTAGCAGTTACCTAATCATAACCAATTATAACATCCATTAATGAAAATCAACAATAATAGGGTCTTGACCTAAACCCCACTCTCGGGACCTCGAAATGTACCCACGCGGTGAGTAGATTCGATCCCGGGCCCTAAGGATTGAAACCCCGAGCCAAGAATCCTTAAAAACACCCAAAACGGGATTTTGAAGGAACAGAGTAGCGCCCTAGCGCTACCCACTAGCGCCCCAACGCTCTACTTAGAACCAAAAACGCCCAAAGCCAACCCTGGGTAGCGCTGTAGCGCCCCCTTGTGGGCGCTACAGCGCAACACCAAGCCTAATTTGCCCCTGAATCTTCTCCCTTCGACTCCTCCATTTCCAACTTGATTCAAATGCTTCCAAACATCAAATTAAGTGCCAAATGAACCCAAAAACTATCCCCACATGTCCTAGGCATCACAACCCCAAGAACCCTAGCCAAAAACTCCCAACAATTCCATTCAACTAACCTAGAAATCCCAGTTGAAATTCAAAGCAAAAGCAGAGCAAACCAGAGATTTGATGGCTAAAATCTTACCTCAAATTCATATTATGATGCTCTTCAATGGTGGAACACACTCCCAAGCCCTCAAGACTTACTTCCCAAGCTTGAATCATCAAGTTAGGCTAAAAAATCTAAAGAGAAAAATGAAAAGAAATGGTGTACGAGAAAGGTATTTTCTATGCTCAGTTTTCTTCAAACTTCCATAGCCTTCATGGCATAAATCAATCCTAAGGGTGAAAAGACTAAAATACCCCTAGGTCAAATAAAGGTTTCTAAAGACTCCCAAGGGTAAAATTGTCCTTTCCCGCCTATTTCATTAATCATAATTAACACTCTCCAATTCCCGTTATTCTCGATACTCTCAAATACCAATAATTCATATCATGTTACCCTTTAATTCCCGGCAATGCTCTAATCATTAAAATCACCCTGAGACTCACCCTGAGCCCCGAACTTAATCCCGTTATGACTAAACCGCTAATTCGCACTCAAGATCGTCTCATGATGAATGGCTCGAACAAATCCACATTATAATGTGGCCTCAACAATAGGTCACCGACATGCATACAAATATACAATTACGCCCTCAACAGGCCAAATTACCAAAACACCCCTATAATGAAACGTGGACCCACATGCATGCATTTAACATCATATTATAATATAATTCACATAAACATGCATATAATTATTTAATGGCATAATAAAAAAATTATGGCCCTACCGGCCTACTAATCCAGCCATTAAACCGCATTAAGGATTTCGGGGCATTACAACTATCCCCTCCTTACAGAAATTTCGTCCTATAAATTTACCTGAACAGCTCGAGATACTGACTCTGCATATCTTACTCCAGCTCTGAGGTCGCTTCCTCGACCTTGTTGTTCCTCCACAATACCTTAACCAAAGGTATCGTCTTATTCCTAAGGACCTTGTCTTTTTTGTCAAGTATCTGGACTGGTTATTCCTCAAAGGAGAGATCTGCCTCAAGCTCCAGATCTTCATAGCTCAAAACATGAGTCACATCAGGTACATACCTCCGAAGAGCTGAAACATGAAACACGTTATGCACGGCTGACAATGCTGGAGGGAAGGCCAACCTGTAGGCCAACACGTAGTCTCCCACTTGGAACTCAACGTTCCTGCGCTTGGGATCTGCATAGCTCTTCTTTCTGCTTTGAGAAGCGAGAATCCGAGCTCTAATCTTCTCAATGGCCTCACTGGTCCTCTGAACTGCCTCAAGACCCAAGTATCTCCTTTCACCCGTGATAACTCTACAAAATAGAGTTATTTTACCATGTTTTATATGCTAATTGTTGCTTAGTTCTTGAATTTTTAATTGATTTGTTATGTTTTTAAGTAATTTTGAATTTATTGGATTTATTTTGATTTTATATATATTTGTGTGTTTTTATAGTTATTTTGTTGTAAAATATTGTAGTGAATTATTTGAATTATTGTTGTTTAATTTGAGGTAAAAAATGTTGTTTTATGGAAATTAAATGTTAAATATAAATTAAGTTATAATTAATATTTTCAAAGAATTAAATTGATTTATTTTATAGTTGAAAATATTTTATTGTGATTTATTTTATGTTTATTTTATTAGGGAATTTGGTGTATTTTTGTGGTTGAAAGACAATGATAGAATGCTAAAAAAGAGAAGGAAAAATGTGGCATTCTTGAGAAGCAAGACCCAATTAGCCCAAGGTTCCCTTGCCCCAGCCGCAGATTGGGCCTGCATGCCCCACTCGGCCCAGTGCCTCAACCCATGCCAGCTCCCTTCCACCTGCCAGCCTGTAACGACCCAAATTTACTAATAAGGCTTAAGGGCCTCGATTAGTGTGCCGGGAGGGCATAACTGGAATATATGTGATTTAATGATTTAAAGCATGTTATATGACTATTTGAATACTTGAGATGCATGACTATGTGTATTAGTATGCATGTAGGCCCTGAACAGGTTTGAAGGGCATAATCGTAATTTTGGCCCGTTGCAGGCATAACTGTATATATATGTGATAACTATTGGGACCACATTATTATGTGGATATATCTATAATCTGTGAGTCAAGACGATCCTAGTGAGCGAGTTAGCGAAAAAGCCACGGTGGGGATTTATACCCGGCTCGGGGCGAGCCAGGGGGTATTTCTGGAAATGTAGGTAACATATTGGAAATTATTTGGTATAGAGGAATATAATTGGAGATTAGTTAGGTGTCGGGAATTAAGTAGTGAATACTAGACACATTCGAGGAATAAGCGAGAGTTGGGGTGAAATGACCAAAATGCCCTAGATGCACTTAAAGGTTTAAAATTAAAAGGGAGGACATTATGGTCATTTGGCTTGCAAGAGATAAGTATGCTGAGGCTTTATACTTAGTGGAAATGGTAGAATAATATAGAAGTATGGGGAAAGAAAGAAAAGAAGGAAAAGAAAGAAAAAGAAAGGGAAGAAAATATAGCTGTTTTTCTAAGGGTCGGTTGGTGATCTCCTTCACCATTTCCTTGTGTTTTCTTGGAGCAAAACTTAGAGGGGAGCTAGTTTAGGCTGAGCAACAAGAATTCTGAGCTAAGCTTGAAGGGTTGACAAGGGTTGACAAGGTAAGACTTTGGAGTTTTTAGTTTCTGGTTTGACTTGTTTATACTATGGGGTCTAAGCTGAGCTGATGGGAACTTTTGGGGAATTCAAGCCAAGGAATTGAGGAAGAACAAGCTAAGGAGGGCTAGAGGCTAACTTGAAATCGAATTTCCATCAAAGGTATAAAATTCTAAGCTTTAAACTTTGAAGTTTTTATTGTGTTTTGCTGAGTTCTGAAGTCCAGGAGCAGCTATGGTGAATTTTGGGATTTGGGGTGCATGTGGTTAGATTTTGTATGGTTATGACGCTTGGGATGAGTTAGACATGTTAGTGAGCTTGATTTTGAGTTTGGTGAAAGTTTGGGGAAGTTTTTCTTAAGTTTGGCTCGGGAGAAATCGCAGGAAGAAATTGAGCAATTTGGCAGTTTGTGACTAGCGCTACAGCGCTAGCCTTTGGGCGTTGTAGCGCTAGGACAAGTTTGCTGAGAGCATTTTGGTTCTATTTTTAGCACTGTAGTGCCCTCCAATGAGCGCTGTAGCGCTACCCTGTGTTCAGAAAGGGATTTTAGGATTATTTTCATGGGTTTTTGACCAAGGGTTCGGGGTTCGATTCCACCACCTTGTTTGGTGGAACTAGGACTTCCCGAGGGCTCGGGATAGGTTCTGAGGCTAGGTTATGGACTTGAGGGTTGGTAATGACTTTGGTCTATGCTTGTGGCTAGGTTCGCGCTAGTGCTCGGGAAGGATTGTGCTTGAGGATTTCATTGAACAAAGCTAGCAAATTCAAAGGTAAGAAAACTGCACCTGGTTATATGTTTGTGATGGGACTAAGAGCTCCCGATATTTGTATAATGTCAATGATGGTATTATGCCATGGGATATGTGATAGAGGCCTAAGGGTGCCGTACACAATATTTGCGCACAGGGTGCGGCTTGGCCACTGGTAGTCGAGGACAGCTTAATATTCACTGAGCTCGGTTTAAGCGGGCCGGAGTCAGTGGGATAACGGAGGGTGCGGCCTGAGGGTGCTAACCCTAGTTATCATTTGTGAATTGATGTATGATATAAGTTGATATGTTTGGTATGCTGAATACTTGGTTATTCTGAATGTTTAAATGGTTGAGAACATGTTTATGGAATATGTGATATTGAATTGTCTGTTGGTTGCTTATGCTCTGTTATTGTGTTTTCTTGCTGGGCCTTGGCAAACGGGTGCTACGTGGTGCAGGTAAAGGCAAAGGCAAGTTAGACCAGTCCTGAGATGGAGAGCTGCGGGGCTGAATGTACATAGCCAGCTATTCGGTCGCCATGGTCGAGGAGTGGATCAGGACAGAGATTGCCTAATTGTCTGTTTTGCCTTAATATGGCTAATACTGTATTTAATTCTTGAATCTTTTGTAAATGGTTTTAATCTTAATATTTTTGGGATCCCGTGTAAAAAGGAAATGTTTCTTTATAAGAAATGTGACTTTTAAGACCAAAACATTTTAACCCTAGTTCCATTATAGTTTCAGTAACACGTTCTTAATTAAATGACTTGATTAGGAAGTCTAGCACTTTTATAAACACACAGTGTAACGGTCTTGGCTATCCAGGGCGTTACACAACCCGTTTCCCTTCAGCAACCAGCAGCTTCAGCTCAACCGAAGCTTCTCTCCACGCCTGATGCACCCAACACGCCAACTGAAGTACCCAGCTGCCTCCCTACCTTCACAGCCCACCGTGGGCCTGCCCACATCTGCCAACCCGAGCCCAACAATCCACAAGCCCGCCTGACACACCACTGCCAGCAGCCACAGCCTTATTTAGCCCATAAATTTCCCAATGTTCCCTTGTCCCCTATGTCTAAAAATACCACATTTTTACCCCACTTTCTACACATTTTACCCAAAAATCATCTTTACACCCTACAATTTCCCCATATTTTCCATATTATTATTAATTTAAGCAATTTAATTAATTTAAATTGATTATTTTAATACTATCATTTTGGCTATAAATAGGGATTTTTCAAGACCATTTGGGGTGCTTAATTTTTTAGGAGGTTACCATACCACAAGTTCTACACTTTCAAAACCTCTCAATTCTCTTCATCTTTTTCTTCTTTTTGGTCATTTTTCCTATGAGTTTTTAGAGGAAAAATTTGGGTGTTTCTCCTCCAAATTTTCCTATTTATGTTTGTAACTTTTAGTTTGTATTTGCTATTTTAGTTATGAGTTTCTAATCTTTTTAAGATTATTAAGGTGATGATGAAAAAATATGTAACTAGATAGTATTTATTTTTTATGTTGATTTCCCATTTTGTGCAACAAAGATTATGGAATTTTCTTCTTCAAATATCTTCTTTCATCTTAAATATCATGTATTTTGGATTGTTAGCACATATTTACACTTTGTTCTTTATTAGTGCAAAAACATAATATTCTTTGTGTAAGATGTGTCATTAAATTGTACACATCCATGCTTAGAACAAAAATATTATGTTTTGCCTTATAAATAATGTTCATTGATTTATTTGTTATTTCATTAGATTGATTTACACTAAATGCTTTGAAATTATGATTTTGAAAAGTGAAGAAAAATCTTATTTTTTTTAGAAGTAATTTGTGCTTAGAATTATAAATCTATTTGGAAAATAATAGTTTGATTTATTTTAATTATCACTAAAACTTGGGAATCAATGTACTTGTAAATATTATTGAACTTATATTTTGTGGATTCTAATCCTTAATAATCTTATTTTACCATCTGGTTTATAATTATTAATTTAGTAATATATATTGTCTTTAATATCTCTATTTTAAATCTTTTATTTTATGTTCATGACATTAAATCTCATCAATCTTTGGAGCTAGGTTAGAATTTATTAATTTTGGTTTAAAATAGTTTTCTTTTCGATTTTAGACAACTCCTTTGGGTTCGATCTCGTGCTTACACAAACACTATATTCCATATACGATTCGTGCGCTTGCGAGTATAAATATTTAAAACATACCCATTTTGGGTCCACCAACCCGTCTCATCCCAATGAATGGGAGATCTACACTTCCTACCATACAGCATCTCAAAAGGTGCAACTCCAATGGTAGACTGATAATTGTTGTTGTAACGCCCTGGTTACCCCAGGACAGTTACTGTGAACGTTGAACTGTGAATTTAACTCACTACCCGAGTTCTTAAGTTAAAAACGTGCTTCTAGGTATTATTAATAGGTTAAGGTGAAAAGCCAATCAAAAGGAAATGATATATTTTATTTAAAACATAAAACTGTTCATGGGCCCATAAAAATGTTTACAAGTTATTTACAACTCAAAATGGTAATTACAATTTAAATATACAACCCGCCGACCTAAGCGGCAAAAATAGGGTAAACCCCCTAGTTCCTCTGAGAACACCTTGGTCGTGGTGGTCAAGCGGCCGCATATGTACACATCGCCACCTAAGCTCTCCACTCAAGACTGGGTGACCTTTTATTTCCCTTTACCTGCACCACATAGCACCCATGAGCCAAAGCCCAACAAGAAAACACAATAATGCAAGCATATAATATCCAATGATGATCATGATAATCATACAGAGCTTATAGCTCTGAACAGATGAGTAAATATCACTTTGTGGTTACATTAACCATGAAGGAGTTTATAGCTCTTAATCAGATGAGTTATTTAACACTTGAGGTTCTGGTAAACCATAATGAGTGACTGACAAGCAAGTCACTAGCTTAAACAGATGTGTGACTGATGGGTAAGTCACACGGGGCTCGGCACCCACAGCCATGTGACTAAATAGTCACTGTGGCTCTAAGTAACTAGCCTTTGGCTAGACAAGCGCTTATAGCATTCATCGAACTTGAGGTCGGTCCGGCATTAACGCTCTTCTGAGTCATTTAATGCAGACGTCGATTAGATCTAATCTTTGTTGGCTTGCGTTGAACGTGCTAAGGCCGTTCCTGACTTATGAGTCAGCACTGTGTGACCAGTGCCCGGTACCACTGCCGAACTTGACTAAGGAGTCACAACTTCACAGTTGATACTGACACTATTGCCAATTCTGACTATTCAGTTAGTGCCATACACAAGTGAGCAAGATTTTCTAAGCATTCAATGTTCAATCCATGTCCACATTTAAACATTCAACATGCCTCGTAAATAACCATGCATGTAACGATCGACCTTTTGATTCCTTAGCGGTTACCTAATCATAATTAATTATAACCTTCATTAATGAAAATCAACAATAATAGGGTCTTTACCTAAACCCCACTCTCGGGACCTTGAAACGTTCCCACACGGTGAGTAGATTCGATCTCGGGCTTGAAGGATTGAAACCCCGAGCCAAAAACCCTTAAAAACACTCAAAACGGGATTCTGAAGGAATAGAGTAGCACCCAGCGCTACTCACTAGCGCCCCAACGCTCATCTCAGAACCAAAACCGCCCAAGCACAACCCTAGGTAGCGCTGTAGCGCTCCCTTGTGGGCGCTATAGCGCTACACCCAGCCAGTTTTGCCCCTGAACTTCTCCCCTTCGACTCCTTCATTTCCAACTTGATTCCAATGCTTCCAAACATCAAATTAAGTGCCAAATGAACCCAAAAACCATCCCCAAATGTCCTAAGCATCACAACCCCAAGAACCGTAACCAGAAACTCCCAATAAAACCAATCAACCAACCTAGAAATCTCAACTGAATTCCAAAGAAAAACAGAGCAAACCAGGAATCTAATGGCTAGAAACTTACCTCAAGTTCAGCTTATGATGCTCCTCAATGGTGGAATACACTCCCAAGCCCTCAAGACTTATTTCCCAAGCTTGGTTCCTCAAATTAAGCTCAAAAATCCAAGAAGAAAAGGAGAGAAAATAGGTACGGGAGAAGGTGCAAAAGATGCTTTGTTTTTCCCTTCCTTCTACAGCCTTCAATGGCTTTAAACATATCACATGGTGAAAATACCCTTTTGCACCTAGGTCACTTAAGGCTTTCTAAAGACTCCCAAGGGTAAAATCGACATTTTCCACCTATTTCACTAATCATAATTAACGCTCTCCAATTCCCATTATTCTCAATATTCTCAAACACCAATAATTCATATCTTGTTACCCTTTAATTCTCGGCAACACTCTAATCATTAAAATCACCTCGAGACTCGCCCCGAGCCCGGAACTTAATCCCGTTATGACTAAACTGCTAATTTGTACTCAAGATCGTCTCATGTCGAATGGCTTGAACAAATCTACTTTATAATGTGGTCTCAACAATATGTCACTGACATGCATACAAATATACAATTACGCCCTCAATGGGCCAAATTACCAAAACACCCCTGTAAGGAAATGTAGACCCACGTGCATGCATTTAACATCATATTATAATATAATTCACATAAACATGCATATAATGATTTAATGGCATAATAAAGCAATTATGGCCCTCTCGGCCTACTAATCCAATCATTAAACCGCATTAGGGATTTCGGGGCATTACAACTATCCCCTCCTCACAGATATTTTTTCCTCGAAATTTACCTGAACAACTTGGGATACTGACTCTGCATATCTGATTCCAGCTCCCAGGCCGCTTCCTTGACCTTGTTGTTCCTCCACAATACCTTAACCAAATGTATCGTCTTATTCCTAAGGACCTTGTCCTTCTATCAAGTATCTGGACTGGCTGCACCTCAAAGGAGAGATCTGCCTCAAGCTCCAAATCTTCATAGCTCAAAATATGAGTCACATCAGATACATACCTCCAAAGAGCTGAAACATGAAACACATTATGCATGACTGACAATTCCGGAGGCAAGGCCAATCTGTAAGCCACTTGTCCAACCCCTCCAGGATCTCAAATGGACCTACAAATCTAGGGCTCAGCTTACCCTTTTTTCCAAACCTTCTCACCCTTTTCCATGGCGAGACTCTAAGGAAGACATAGTCTCCCACTTGGAACTCTACGTTCCTACGCTTGGGATCTGCATAACTTTTCTGCCTACTCTGAGAAGCGAGCATCCGAGCTCTAATCTTCTCAATGGCCTCACTGGTCCTCTGCACTGGCTCAGGACCCAAGTATCTCCTTTCACCTGTCTCATCCCAATGAATGGGAGATCTACACTTCCTACCATACAACATCTCATAAGGTGCAACTCCAATGGTAGACTGATAGGTGTTGTTGTAGGAAAACTCTATCAAAGGTAGATGCTTACTCCAAGATCCACCAAAGTCCAGCACACATGCTCGCAGCATGTCTTCCAATATTTGGATCGTCCTCTCAAATTTCCCATCTGTCTGAGGATGATAAGCAGTACTGAACTTCAACTGTGTTCCCATGGCCTTCTGTAGAATCCCCCAAAACTTGGAAGTAAGAGGAGGGTCCCGATCTGACACGATCGATCCCAGTGCTCCATGGAGGCGCACGATCTTTCTCACATAGAGAATTGCATACTGGTCAACTGTATAGGTAGTCCTCACTGGCAATAAGTGAGCTGACTTGGTGTAGCGATCCACTATCACCCAAATAGAATCATGATGACCAACAGTCTTGGGTAAGCCCACCACGAAATCCACCGTGATGACCTCCCATTTCCACTATGGGATATCCAGAGGCTGCAATAACCCTGCCGACCTCTGATGCTTAGCCTTGACCTACTGACATGTCAAGCACTGGTAGACCCAAAACGGGTATGTTTAAAAATTTATAAATCGCAAGCGCATGAATCGTTCATATAGAATAGTGATCGTGTAAGCAAGGATGTCGAACCCAAAGGAGTTGTCTAAAATTGAAAAGAGAAAACTATTTTAAATCAAAAGTAATAAATTCTAACCTAGCTCCAAAGATTGATGAGTTTTAATATTATGAACATAAAATAAAATATTGAAAAATAAAGCTATTTAAGAGAATAAATATAAAGCAATAATGAGTTGAAAATAAGTGTTATAAGAAAAGATTATTAAGATACTAGAATCCACAAAATGTAAGTTTAATAATATTTATTAGTATATTGATTCCCAAGTTTTAGTGATAGTTAAAATAATTTAAACTATCATTTTCTAAATAGATTTATAATTTTAAGCACAAATTACTTCTAAAAAGATAGGATTTTTCTTCACTTTTCAAAATTATAATTTCAAAGCATTTAGTGTAAATTAAACTAATGAAATAACAAATAAATCAATGAATATTATTTATAAGGCAAAACATAATATTTTTGTTCTAAGCATGGATGTGTACAATTTAATGACACATCTTACACAAAGAATATTATGTTTATGCACTAATGAAGAACAAAGTGTAAATATGTTCTAACAATCTAAAATACAAGATATTTAAGATGAAAAAAATATATGAAGAAGAAAAATCCATAAACTTTGTTGCATTACAAGGGAAATCAACATACAACATAAATATTACCTAGTTACAAGTTGCTTCATCATGATCTTAATAATCTTATGAAAAAGATTAGAAGCACATAACTAGAGTAGAAATTACAAGATAAATGACATACATACTTGCAAAATGCTGAAAAACCCAAAATGGAAGAGAGGATGGTAGAGAGAAAATGGGAGAAAGGAAGATAGTAACCAAAAATTAAGCACCCTAAAATGGTCTTGAAATTCCATATTTATATCCAAAGTGAGATTATTAAAATAATCAATTTAAATTGATTAGATTAATTAAATAAAATAAATATGGTATGTAGAGGTAAATTATAGGGTGTAATGATGATGTTGTGGTGAAAATGTGTAGACAAAAGGGTAAAAAGTTGGCATTTTTATCATAGGGGACAAATGAGCAAGTTGATGGGCTCAAGGGGATGGTGTACGGCACACCAGGCGGCTGGGCAGTGAGACTCGGCTGGAACACTACTGGGCCGAAGGATAGGCCCGCGGTGGGCTGCTTTGTGGTGCTGGAGCTGGCTTCGACTTTGGCAAATGATGGCCGAATGGTGAGCTTGCGTGATTGGCTGGGGCTTCAATGATGAGGCAGGCGGATTGAAGGCAGTAGGACAGCTGGCCCTGTTGGTGCATGGTTGGAGCTGTACGTTTATGCTTGGCGTGAAGGAGCTGGGCATTTAAATGCTGAGCCATGGGAAGGAAAGGCAGCTTGTTGGGCTGTGATTGGTGGTGGCAAGTTGGGCTTGGAAGGCTTGGGCCGAGTGGAGCTTGAAGGGGATGCTTGGGCCCTTGCTCAAATGCCAAAATTTCTTTACTTTTTCTACAAAAATGCCATTTTTATTTCCTTTTCTCTTCTTTTTCAAGCATAAAAATTGCAAAGTACATCCTACAAAATAAGTAAATATTAAATTAGCATCAAATATTTTCAATTATAAAATATCTCATATTAAGTTCATAAAAATTCTAATTAAAATTTAATTTATTTTGACAATTAAGTTCAATAACATCACATTTTTTTGACTTATAATCTAACAACACAAATTTCAAATAATTAAATTACAACATATTATAATAAAATATAAATAAAAACATATAAAAATCTAGAAAACTACAATAAGACTAATAAATTAAAAATTACATAAAAACTTAATAAATCAATTAAAAACTCAAGAATTAAGCAACAATTAGTACATAAAAAGTGGTAAAATAACTCTATTTTGTAGAGTTATCAAGCACTTAGCCACATACTCCACCACATCCCTCTTCATCCCCGGCCACCAATACAACGATCTCACATTCTGATACATCTTCGTGGTGCCTGGATGCAAAGAGTAAGGTGTAGTATGAGATTCATCCAGAATCTCTTGCCTCAAAGCAGTGTCTAACGGAACACATATCCTCCCCTTATATTTCAACAAGCCCATATCAGACACTTTATAATCTCTGGATACTCCAGCCAAAGCATCTTCTCTGATCTTGATCAGCTGTGAATCAGCCAACTGACCCTTTTTTATTCTTTCCAACAATGTAGACTGTAGCGTAATATTGGCCAAATGGCCCACCAGCAACTCTATACCAGCTCTGGTCATGTCCTCTGCTATCTCTCTGGCTATCAGCCTCGCACTACAAATCTGCCCCGGGCCCTTTCGGCTTAAAGCATCAGCTACCACGTTGGCTTTTCCTGGATGATACAAAATCTCACATTCATAATCTTTTACTAACTCCAGCCAACACCTTTGCCTCATATTCAAATCTTTCTGCATGAAGAAGTATTTCAGGCTCTTGTGGTCTGTATAGATCTCACACTTCTCTCCATAAAGATAATGCCTCCGTATCTTTAAAGCAAAGACCACAGCCGCCAACTCCAAATCATGAGTGGGATATCTCTTTTCATACTCCTTCAGCTGACGAGAGGCATAAGCAATTACCTTCTCAAACTGCATCAGAACACAGCCCAAAACTTGATGTGAAGCATCGCAATAAATCATAAATTTCTCTTGATCTGTCGAGAGACACAGAATCGGAGCTGCAATCAATCTCTGCTTCAGTTCTTGGAAGCTGTTCTCACATTTGTCTGACCACACAAACTTCTGATTCTTGCGTGTCAGCTCAGTCAATGCAGTAGCAATCTTTGAGAACCCTTCCACGAAATGCCTATAATAACCTGCCAATCCAAGGAAACTTCTAAACTCAGAAGCATTCTTTGGCCTTGGCCAGTCTCTGACTACCTCGATCTTTGCTGGATCTACCTTAATCCCCTCCTTACTGACAGTGTGCCCAAGAAAAGATACCTGAGATAACCATAACTCACATTTCTTGAACTTTACAAACAATTTGTGTTCCCTCAGTCTCTGTAGAACCAACCTCAGATGTTGCTCATGCTCTGACTCAGACTGAGAATATACCAGGATATCATCGATGAAGACGATCACAAACAGGTCCAGATAATCCTTGAACACTCTGTTCATCAGATCCATAAAAGCAGCAGGGGCATTAGTTAATCCAAAAGACATGACTAAGAACTCATAATGCCTATACCTGGTACAAAAAGTAGTCTTCGGTATGTCTGCCTCCTTGACCCTCAACTGATGATAACCAGAACGAAGGTCGATCTTGAGAATACCTTCTTACCTTGCAACTGATCAAACAGATCATCTATCCTTGGCAAAGGATACTTATTCTTGATTGTTAGCTAATTTAGTTCTCCGTAATCAATGCACATCCTCAGAGAACCATATTTCTTTTTCACAAACAAAACTGGCGCTCCCCAAGGTGAGAAACTAGGTATGATAAAACCCAAATCTAGCAGCTCTTGCAACTATACTTTCAATTCCTTTAACTCAACTGGGGCCATTCTGTAAGGTGCTCTAGACACTGGCTCTGTCCCTGGTGCCAGTTCTATCACGAACTCTATCTCTCTATGTGGTGGCAACCCTGGCGAATCTTCTGGAAACACATCCAGGAATTCACAAACAAGTTTTGTATCTTCCGGTCTCAGTGGCACGACTTGAGTGGTGTCAACCACACTAGCTAAGAATCCAATGCAACCTCCTTGCAATAGATCCCTAGCCCTCAAAATAGAAATCATAGGTATGCGAGGTCCATGCACAGTACCAACAAACATAAAAGGATATTCTCCTTCAGGCTGAAAGGTGACCATCTTCCTTCTGCAATCAATGGTTGCCCCATACTTTACTAACCAACCCATACCCAGTATCATGTCGAAGTCAGTCATAACCAACTCTATCAAATCCACTGACAACTCTCTGCCTTCCACTGTCACTGGCAAAGATCTGACCTATCTCATGGATACCATTAATTCCCCAGTGGGTAACAAAGTTCCAAACCCCACAGCATAAAAATCACAGGGTCTACACAATCTATCAATAATACTACTAGCAACAAAAGAATTTGTAGCAGCATAATCAATCAAAACATTATAAGGGGTTCCAGCACTAAGAATCTGACCTATAACCACTAAGGGAGAAGCCTCAGCTTCTGCTTGTGTTAATGCGAACACTCGAGCTGGGGCCGAGCTGTCCACTTTTCTGGGTTCTTCCTTTGTTGCCTTAGGGAAATCCTTCTTAAAATGACCTACTGCTCCACACAAAAAGCAGGCATTTGCCCTACACTCTCCCAAATGACGCCTCTTGCATCTAGGGTATTCAGGACGAGTCTTCCAGGCTTCACTAACACCTTGACGACCCATTGAAATACCATGAGGTCGCCTATCAGAACCTGGAACTAGGAAGGTGTCAGGAACCTTCCTCTTCTGCTCACTGGGGCCTCCACCCTTACTTGGGGCCTCCACCCTTACTTGAACCCACAAAAGGAGAACCTGCACTCCTAAACTCCTTTTTGGCTTCATTGTCTCGCCAGATCTTGTTCTCTGCACTCTCAGCTGTGGGTGCCTTCTCGACCACCTATGCATAGGTAGTAACCCCAGCCACAGTGGTAATACGAACATCACAGGCTAATTTGGGCTGTAGTCCCTGGAGAAATCTCTCCTTCCTGGTCCCATCAGTGGGCACCAGCTCCATGGCAAACTTTGCCAAATGATCAAACTTCAGGGCATACTCAGTCACTGACAAACTTCCCTGAAGCAATCTGATGAACTCCTCAGCCTTTGCCTCCCTGATAGCATCATTATAATATTTCTCGTTGAACAGTGTCTGAAACTTTTCCCAACTCAAGGCATTGATGTTTCTGTTATGGGATATAACTTCCCACCAAATTTGGACATCCTCCCGAAACATATAAGTGGCACAAACCACCCTCTCATTACCAGTCCCCCTCATGAAGTCCAGGATGGTGGTAATCATACTCATCCACTGCTCAGCTTTGGCAGGATCTGCACTGCCTTCAAAAACTGGAGGTTGTTGCTTTCTAAACCTTTCATAGAGAGGCTCCCATTTATTACCAACCTGGGGAAGCTGCTCAGTTGCTGGAACCGATACAGGAGGTGCCTCATATACACTGGCCACTGCAGGAGCTTGCTATTATCTCAGGAGGTGGATTTCTTCTCCCTGCCTCAACACTGTAGCCTGCAGATCGTTAAATAACTGCTGCCGATTTGTAGGAGCTAGCTGTGGAATCTGTCCCTGGCCATTCTCTTGACCCTGATTATTATTATTCTGGCCTTGATCACTCTGGCCAGCTGATGTATCTGTCTGTCCTGAATTCATTCTTATCAACTTATACCTTGCTGAAACAATAGTCAATACAGCCAATCAGGTAGTAATAACTAAACCTCTTCCCGCCTTACGGTCCAAGAACAAGCAGATAATTATCATATTCCACAGTCATACAATTATATGCAAATAGATACATGATTATAGCATTTAGCACTTAGCATGTATCACATAATACTTCACAATCAACAATACTAATAAGTATGTTCCTGCAATTTCAGTACTATTTACCACACGGTTGCTAAAGATGTAATATTCAGGGCACAAGTTTAACATGGTGTCTCATGTAGACAGGTAAAGCATTTATACTATATTTAGGCAGTTATACATATGACTACATAAATAGTTACCAAACCATGAGTCGAGCTTGTATTCAGTGGTGAGTGTACATGCCCAGCCAGTCTACAGGAACCTTAACCTTGGCATGCTCTGATACCAAGTTGTAACACCCTGGTTACCCCAGGACAGTTACTGTGAACGTTGAACAGTGAATTTAACTCACTACTTGAGTTCTTTGGTTAAAAACGTGCTTCTAGGTGTTATTAATAGGTTAAGGTGAAAAACCAATCAAAAGGAAATGATATATTTTATTTAAAACATAAAACTGTTCATGTGCCCATAAAAACGTTTGCAAGTTATTTACAACTCAAAATGGTCATTACAGTTTAAATATACAACCCGCCGACCTAAGCGGCAAAAATAGGGTAAACCCTCTAGTTCCTTTGAGAACACCTTGACCGTGGTAGTCAAGGGGCCGCATTTGTACACATCGCCACCTAAGCTCTCCACTCATGGCTGGGTGAGCTTTTCTTTCCCTTAACCTGCACCACATAGCACCCATGAGCCAAAGCCTAGCAAGAAAAATCAATAATGCAAGCATCTAATATCCAATGATGATCATGATAATCATACAAAGCTTATAGCTTTGAATAGATGAGTGAATATCACTTTGTGGTTACATTAACCATGAAGGAGCTTATAGCTCTTAATCAGATGAGAGATTTATCACTTGAGGTTCTGGTAAACCATAATGGTTGACTAGCAAGGAAGTCACTAGCTTAAACAGATAAGTGACTGATGGGTAAGTCACACAGGGCTCGACACCCATAGCCATGTGACTAAATAGTCACTGTGGCTCTAAGTAACTAGCCTTTGGTTAGACAAGCGCTTATAGCATTCATTAAACTTGAGGTCGGTCCAGCATTAACGCTCTTCTAAGTCATTTAATGTAGATTTCGATTAGATCTAATCTTTGTTGGCTTGCATTGAACACGCTAAGGCCGTTCCTGACTTATGAGTCAGCACTGTGAGACCAGTGCCCGGTACCACTGCCGAACTTGACTAATGAGTCACAGCTTCACAGTTGATATTGACACTATTGCCAATTCTGACTATTCAGTCAGTGCCATACACAAGTGAGCAAGATTTTCTAAGCATTCAATATTTAATCCATATCCACATTTAAACATTCAGCATGCCTCATGAATAACCATGCATGTCACATATGGGGTGCAGTTTTCTTACCTCTGGTTTGAGCAAGAAATAGAATAAGAATGACCCCTGAGAACGATCAACATTTTGATTCTTTAGCGATTACCTAATCATAACCAATTATAACCTTCATTAATGAAAATCAACAATAATAGGGTCTTGACCTAAACCCCACTCTCAGGACCTCAACACGTACCCACACGATGAGTAGATTCGATCCCGGGCCATAAGGATTGAAACCCCAAGCCAAAAACCCTTAAAAACACTCAAAATGGGATTCTGAAGGAACATAGTAGCGCCCAACGCTACTCACTAGCGCCCCAACGCTCATCTCAGAACCAAAACCGCCCAAGCACAACCCTAGGTAGCGCTGTAGCGCTCCCTTGTGGGCGCTATAGCGCTACACCCAGCCAGTTTTGTCCCTGAACTTCTCCCCTTCGACTCCTTCATTTCCAACTTGATTCCAATGCTTCCAAACATCAAATTAAGTGCCAAATGAACCCAAAAACCATCCCCACATGTCCTAAGCATCACAACCACAAGAATCCTAGCCAGAAACTCCCAAGAAAACCAATCAACCAACCCAGAAATCTCAACTGAATTCCAAAGAAAAATAGAGCAAACCAGGAATCTAATGGCTAGAATCTTACCTAAAGTTCAGCTTATGATGCCCCTCAATGGTGGAATACACTCCCAAGCCCTCAAGACTTATTTCCCAAGCTTGGTTCCTCAAATTAAGCTCAAAAATCCAAGAAGAAAATGAGAGAAAATAGGTACGGGAGAAGGTGCAAAAGATGCTCTGTTTTTCCCTTCCTTCTACAGCCTTCAATGGCTTTAAACATATCACATGGTGAAAAGACCCTTTTGCCTCTAGGTCACTTAAGGCTTTCTGAAGACTCCCAAGGGTAAAATCGACATTTTCCACCTATTTTGTTAATCATAATTAACGCTCTCCATTTCCCGTTATTCTCAATATTCTCAAACACCAATAATTCATATCCCGCTACCCTTTAATTCTCGGCAATGCTCTAATCATTAAAATCACCCCGAGATTCGCCCCGAACCCCAAACTTAATCCCATTACGACTAAACTGCTAATTTGCACCCAAGATCGTCTCATGCTAAATGGCTCGAACAAATCCACATTATAATATGGTCTCAACAATATGTCACCGACATGCATACAAATATAAAATTACGCCCTCAATGGGCCAAATTACCAAAACACCCCTATAAAGAAATGTGGACCCACATGCATGCATTTAACATCATATTATAATATAATTCACATAAACATGCATATAATCATTTAATGGCATAATAAAACAATTATGGCCCTCCCGACCTACTAATCCAACCATTAAACTGCATTAGGGATTTCGGGGCATTACAATTGTTGTTGGAAAACTCTATCAAAGGCAGATACTTACTCCAAGATCCACCTAAGTCTAGCACACATGCTCGCAGCATGTCTTCCAATATCTGGATCTTCCTCTCAGATTGCCCATCTATCTGAGGATCATAAGCAGTACTTAACTTCAATTGTGTTTCCAAGGCCTTCTCTAAACTTCCCCAGAACTTGGAAGAAAAAGTAGGGTCCCGATGTGACACGGTTGACCTCGGTGCCCCATGAAGGTGCACGATCTCTCTCACATAGAGATCTGCATACTGATCAACTGTATATGTAGTCCTCACTGGCAAGAAGTGAGCTGACTTGGTATAGCGATCCACTATCACCTAAATAGAATCATGCTCACCAACAGTCCTGGGTAACCCCACCACAAATTCCATCGTGATGTCCTCCCATTTCCACTCTGGGATATCCAAAGGCTGCAATAACCCTGCTAGCCTCTGATGCTCAGCCTTGACCTATTGACATGTCAAGCACTTAGCCACATATTCCACTACATCCCTCTTTTTCACCGGCCACCAATACAACGATCTCACATCCTGATACATCTTCGTGGTGCCTGGATGCAAAGAGTAAGGTGTAGTATGAGATTAATCCAGAATCTCTCACCTCAAAGCAATGTCTAACGGAACACATATTCACTCCTTGTATCGCAACAAGCCTAAATCAGACAATGAATAATATCTGGATGTTCCAGCCAAATATCCTCTCTGATCTTGATCAGTTGTGGATCATTCAACTGACCCTCCTTGATTCTCTCCAACAGCGTAGACTGTAGCGTAATATTGGCCAACTGGCCCACCAAAAATTCTATACCAGCTCTGATCATGTCATCTGCTAACTCTCTGGCTATCAGCCTTGCACTACAAATTTGCCCCGGACCCTTCCAGTGCAAAGCATCAGCTATCGCGTTGGCTTTTCCTAGATGATACAAAATCTCACAATCATAATCTTTTACAAACTCCAGCCAACGCCTTTATCTCATATTTAAGTCTTTCTGCGTGAAGAAGTTTTTTCAGGCTCTTGTGGTCTGTATAGATCTCACACTTCACCCCATAAAGACCTCCATATCTTTAAAGCAAAGACCACATCCGCCAACTCCAAATCGTGAGTGGGATATCTCTTTTCATATTCCTTCAATTGACGTGAGGCATAAGCAATTACCTTGTCTGACTGCATCAGTACACAGCCCAAACCTTGGTGTGAAACATCGCAATAAATCACAAATTTCTCCTGATCTGTCGGGAGACTCTGAATCGGAGCTGTAATCAATCTCTGCTTCAGTTCCTGAAAGTTGTTCTCACACTTGTCTAACCACACAAATATTTTATTCTTGCGCGTTAGCTCAGTCAATAAAGTAGCAATCTTTGAGAACCCTTCCACGAAATGCCTATAATAACCTGCCAATCCAAGGAAACTTCTAACCTCAAAAGCATTCTTTGGCCTTGGCCAATCTCTGACTGTCTCTATCTTCGCTGGATTTACCTTAATCCCCTCCTTACTAACAATGTGCCCTAGAAAAGATACCTGAGATAACCAGAACTCACATTTCTTGAACTTTACAAATAGTTTATGCTCCCTCAGTCTCTGTAGAACCAACCTCAGATGTTGCTCATGCTCTGACTCAGACTGAGAATATACCAGGATATCATCAATGAAGACGATCACAAACAGGTCCAGATAATCCTTGAACACTCTGTTCATCAGATCCATAAAAGCAGCAGGGGCATTAGTCAATCCAAAAGACATGACTAAGAACCCATAATGCCCATACCTGGTACGAAAAGCAGTCTTTGGTTTGTCTCCCTCCTTGACCCTCAACTGATGATAACCCAAACGAAGGTCGATCTTTGAGAATACCTTCTTACCTTGCAACTGATCAAACAGATCATCTATCCTTGGAAAAGGATACTTATTCTTGATTGTTAGCTTATTCAGTTCTCTGTAATCAATGCACATCCTCAAAGAACCATCTTTCTTTTTCACAAACAGAACTGGCACTCCCTAAGGTGAGAAACTAGGTATGATAAAACCCAAATGTAGCAGATCTTGCAACTGTACTTTCAATTCCTTTAACTCAACCGGGGCCATTCTGTAAGGTGCTCTAGACACTGGCTCCATCCCTAGTGCCAGTTCTATCACGAACTCTATCTCTCTATGTGGTGGCAACCCTGGCAAATCTTCTAGAAACACATCCAGGAATTCACAAACAAGTCTGGCATCTTTTGGTCTCAGTGGCATGACTTGAGTGGTGCCAGCCACACTGGCTAAGAATCCAATGCAACCTCCTTGCAATAGATCCCTAGCCCTCAAAACAGAAATCATAGGTATGCGAGGTCCATGCA
Organism: Humulus lupulus; assembly: GCF_963169125.1. NCBI lineage: Eukaryota > Viridiplantae > Streptophyta > Magnoliopsida > Rosales > Cannabaceae > Humulus > Humulus lupulus. The sequence goes on along the minus strand of NC_084802.1, from coordinate 29,427,677 downwards.
CAGTACCAACAAACACAAAAGGATCTTCACCTTCAGGCTGAAAGGTGAGCATCTTCCTCCTACAATCAATGGTTGCCCCATACTTTAACTCAGCTGGATTTTGATGAGCTTGTGGGGTAAGTTTAGGGATATTTTTATTAGTTATGGTGCTTTGGTATGAATTGTCGGGTGAATTCTGGGTCTAGGCTCTGATTTGTGTGGATTTTGGAGAGGTTGGATTGTAAAAAAAATGATGGATTTCTAGGTTTCGGAGGCCCGAACCACGGCCCTGTTCTTCAGGTGCCGCGACCCGCGTGTTTGAAGAGACTGAGAAGCCTCTGGTTTGCCCAGGCACCGCGACCCGAGGGGGCATGCCGTAACCCGCGTCCTTCAGCAGAGAGAGCTCTGCTCTCTGACCTATAGGCACGTTGTGGCCCTAAGGGGCATGCCGTGACTCAAATTAGGGAATGTGACCAAATTAGAGTTTTAATCTCGGGAACCCAAATGTTAAGGCTCGGGAAGGATTCTACTACCCAGTTTAGTAGAATTCGAGGTCTCGGAGGCTAGTATGTTATTCCAAAGGCTTTTAATTGATTTAGATCATGATGGATATTTACTGGTACGTTGTGACTAGGTCTTACCGCTCAGGCTCGGGATTGGGAGTCGTGGTCGAGATCGCTTTGGGTTGTCAGTTTGGGACACCAAGTAAGAGAAATGTTTGTACCCGTAGAGCTATGTGACGTATAGTGTTGTATGCATTTTTTATATTTTTTATGTCATACATGTTATTATGACTGAACGGCAAGAGTCGGCATCGGCAAGAGCTGGAAGCGGCAAAAGCCGGGAGAGATAAGAGGTCGAGATTGGCGTTAAGCATGCTAAATGCAGGCCACCAGGGAGAGACCCCAAGGGTGTTGTACACACCCATTCGGCTAGGACCACGAACTGGGTGCCTGATAGTGCACCCCGATCGGTGAAGGCCATTGCTGTGTTATTAGGCTATTGTGTTATTAGGCTGTTGTGTTATTAGACTGCTATGTTATTATACTGCTAAGTTGTAACACCCTGGTTACCCCAAGACCGTTACGGTGAACGTTGAACCGTGAATTTAACTCGCTACCCGAGTTCTTTAATTAAAAGCGTGCTTCTAGGTGTTGTTAACAGGTTAAGGTGGAGAACCATTCAAAAGGAAATGATATATTTTATTTAAAACATAAAACTATTCATGGGCCCATAAAAACGTTTATAAGTTATTTACAATGCAAAATGGTCACTACAATATAAAATTTACAACCCGCCGATCTAAGCGGCAAAAATAGGGTAAACCCCCTAGTTCCCCTAAGAACTCCTTGGCCATGGTGGTCAAGCGTCCGCATATGTACACATCACCACCTAAGCTCTCCACTCAAAGCTGGGTGAGTTTTTCCTCCCCTTTACCTGCACCACATAGCACCCATGAGCCAAAGCCCAGCAAGAAAACACAATATTGCATGAATATAATATCAACAATGATCGTAATAATCATTCAGGACTTTCAGTCCAAAATAGAGGAGTGACAGTTAAAAAAGTCACTAAGGTGGGTTCTAATCCCATCATCCATGTGACGATAGGGTCACCTGAGCTTTATAAATAAGTGATCATTTCACTAGCTTATAAAGATAGGTGTTTCATGAACTAGTCACCAACATAACCAATCGCATGAACATAGAGTCACAACCATGGGATTCCGCTCCCTAGCCACATGACAAAACAGTCACCTAGGCCTTAGGCCTTGGCTTTGAGTAACTAGTCTTAGACTAGTCAAGCGCTTGTAATTTTCATCGACCTTAGGGTCGGTCCAACATTAATGCTCCTAGTGTCATTCAACGCTGATATCGATTAGATCTAATCTTTTATCGGCTCTGCATTCATGACGCTTATGCCGTTCCTGACTCTTTGGTCAGTAATACACGACCAGTGCCGGTTCTAAATAGCTAATGCCATACACAAGTAAGCAAGATTTGCTAAGCATTTAATATGAAATCAATGTCCACATTTAATAACCAACATGCCTCAATAACAACCACACATGTCATACAGAAAGGGTTCATTTTTCTTACCTCTGGTTCGAGCAAGAATGAATAAAAGAACGACCATTGCGAACAATCTGACTTTTTGATTCCTTAGCGGTTACCTAATCATAACCAATAATAACCTCCATTAATGAAAATCAACAATAATAGGATCTTGACCTAAACCCCACTCTCAAGACCTCGAAATGTACCCACATGGTGAGTAGATTCGATCCTGGGCCCTAAGGATTGAAACCCCGAGCCAAAAACCCTTAAAAACACCCAAAACGGGATTCTGAAGGAACAGAGTAGCACCCCAGCGCTACCCACTAGCGCCCCATCGGTCTACTTACAACCAAAAATGCCCAAAGCCAACCCTGGGTAGCGCTGTAGCGCCCCCTTATGGGCGCTACATTGCTACACCCAACCTGATTTGCCCCTGAATCTTCTCCCTTCGAGTCATCCATTTCCAACTTGATTCAAACGCTTCCAAACATCAAATTAAGTGCCAAATGAACCCAAAAACTATAACGACCCGAATTTTCTAATCGGGGCTTTGGGCCTGGATTAGTGTGCTTGGAGGGCAATAAGTGATTTAATATGCTAATATGTGGATTTGTGTAAATATATGATAATGATGCATGTTTAATTGAGTTAAATGTGCATGTGAGCCCAACTGGATATTAGGGGCATAAGTGTGATAAATTTTATATATGTGATATGTCTGTGCAGCACGATCCGAGACAGTCCTGGGGAGCAGTTAGCCAGGGAGTCACAACGGGGTTGAGATTCGAACTCGGGGTGAGTCGAGGGGTAATTTGGGTACTAGGTGTGTTATGGGATTATCGGGACATGAAAATAAATATTTGGAGATATATTTGAGGATAGAATGTCTAGGAGGGAGTATTGGGGAAATTTACCATTTTGCCCTCGGGGACGTTTCGGTACCCCGAGCCTTGAGGTAACCACATAGACTTAAGTGAATAAAACAAAAAGGAAGAATTGTTTAGAAGTTTTAGAAACCAACATATATTTCCTCCCAACTGAAGATAGCTCTGATTCCTTTCTCTCTTTCATTCTCTAAGACATATCAAAGGAGAACTTTGGAGGAACTAGTCAAGGAATTGAGGACTTTGGGCTGTGAAATTAAGGAGCTAGGAGCTTGGGGATTAAGGTTCAACTTCAGAGGTTTAACTTAGCAAGAGGTAAGCTTTACCATGGGAGTTATGCTTAAATTTCAGTTGTGTTTCTAAGCTATGCATGTGGGTAAAATCTAATTTGTTCTTGGGGGTTTTAGTTGAGTTTTGGAGCAGATTTTGATGGGTTTTGATGTTGTTATTGAGCTGGAACATATGTGTTAATTATCTGGGTTTGATAGATGAGTTTTGGGTGAATTGGCTTGAGGAAAGGTGTGGAAAAATGGTGAGAAAATCTGGGTTTGGTGGTGAGGGCCGCAGCTCGTGTGCGCGCGCGGCCGAGGAGTTTATGCGCGCCGCGGCGCTTAGTGTGCGCACCGCGGTCCGTGTGTGTTGCAGGGGTGTGCTAGCCTCTGTTTTGAGGCTATCCACGGCTCTTGAGGGTGGGGTCGCGGCCCTTAGTGCCAGTTTGAGTTTTTAAGGGTGTTTAGGCTTGGGAACTCAATGGCTAAGGCTCGGGATGGATTTTATCACCCGGATTGATAGAATTCAAGGTCCTGGAGGTTAGAGATATGACTCAAAGATATTTGATGGATTAGAACTTGATGGATGGACATTGTTAATGTGTTCTGAATAGGGTTTCGGTGAGGCTCAAGTTAGAGGACTATGCTCGGGACATCGGTGCTCGAGAAGCTCGGGACTCAGGTAAGAAAACCCTTATTCCCATAGAGCTTGTATGCAGGGCTGAGCCCAACATGTTTGAATTGCAGGGCGTAGCCCTTTGATTGTATTTGCTAGTATTATGTACTTGTTTATTATGCTATGAGTGCAATTATGTGAATGATCGACAAGAGCCGGGAACGGTGTAGGCTGAGGTCAGCAGGGGCCGGGAACAGCAAAGGGGCCGGGAACGGCGTTAGGCACGTTGGGTGCAAGGCCGAGTACGGCAAGGGGGCCGGGAGTAGCATTGAGCACGTGGAGTGCGAGTTTCCAGGGTGAGTCCCTAAAGGATACCTGGGATATCCTCATGGTGTGGATCGCGAACCCAGGGCCTGGTAAGCGCCTGGGACGGCTAGGCCGTATGTGTTTAGCTTATTGATGGCTAGTTTATATACTTGGTGTATGTTTTGCATATGTTATCTGTTTTGGGTTTTCTTGCTGGGCTTTGGCTCACAGATCCTCTATGGTGTAGGTAAAGGTAAGGAGAAAGCCAACCAACCATGAATATAGCAGGCGTGAGGCGGCGTGTACATATTGGGCCAGCCTGGCTACCACAGCCAGTGGATTTTGGGAGATGTTTGTAAATAAACCTAGATTTTGTTGTTTAGTCGACTTGGTTCAGTTTATGTGTTGTAAATATTTCTAAACTGTATATTGGGATCCCAAGTGTCAAACTTTTATAATTTTCAATGTTATGGAGTTAATTCTAAATTTTTCCTCTGTTTATGGCTTAATTACACTGTTTGACTTAAAACCTCGATTAGCGAGTTGAAAGCACGTTTTTAAACTCACTTGTAACGGCTCTAAGGAAGTAGGGTGTTACAACTTGGTATCAGAGCGAGCCAAGGTTATTGGTTCTGGAGATTGACCGAACATGTACACACGCTGTCAGTGATAAGCTCAACTCAGGGTTGGTTGGTAAGATTGGCTAATATGTCTGAATATGTGTTTGAATGCCCTGTTTGCCTGCTTATCTTATATAGAGCATGATGAATGAGTTAACATATGCATGATGCTAGGGCATGGCCCGTTGTGTGTTAAATGCTATGTGAGTTATTGCTTGTGAATGGCTAATGTGTTTGGGAGGTGGTTTTTGGATGTTGTTATCATGCTTGATGAGCGGAGTCGTTGGTTGCAGGCATATTTGTTGAGATGCCTCGGCAATTAGCTAGACTCCGCGGCAATAGGACCGAGGATGACAACCAGGGTCAAGACCCTCCACCTGCCCCACTGAATTGGCAAGAGATGTCTGCCGAGATGGAAACAAGACTGCAGCGAACAGAGGAAGAGTTGCGACAGTTGAGGCAGCAGGCCCCACCTCAGGTTACTGGGCTGCCAGTGCAGCAGGTTGCAGCGCCAGTGCTAGTGTAGTCTACTATGGAGAATAAGTGGGAACCTTTGTATGAGAGGTTCAGGAAGCAGCATCCTCCCACCTTCGAGGGTGGATCAGACCCACTCTCGAAGGTGGATTGCAAAATGGACTTGAATTATTGAATTCCCCTATATTATTCGTCCTGAACAATTTGCGGACAGATTGCTACAGCAATATCCTAGCAAAACTCCCAGGTTAACAAGAATTCCTTTAAACACTCATAAAACTTTCCCAAATTTTATGACATTAACTCTTCTACCTAATTAAACATATTCTTATGCAAAATCAGATTTAAGAATGCAAATCAAAGTTTACTTCTCAAAAGTTACACAAGGCAAATAACATATCCCTATGTTACTTACTAACATAACCTAACCTAGATTATGACTTGTGTCATCCAAGTTTTTCCCATTACATTTAATCTATCCAGCATTAAATATAACTAAATAACTTGCCATTTCTGGCCAAACAACAACAAGAAATTAATGTAAGAACACTTGAATGAACAAAGGAGATTTCACTAGAATAAAGTGCAAGAAATTTATAGACTATAACATAGGGTTCATCAACAATTCAAGCCACCTAAAAATTAGTTCATAGCTGAGTTCATAGACAGCAATTCACAATCAAAACAACCCATAATATTCAGATTTAGAATCCAACTCAGAAATTAATAAAATAAAGATGAGGAAAAGAAGAAAAAACAAATCCAAAATGATGCTTGAGCTTTCTATGCTTGTTCTCCTTCTTCCTTGTTGGTATCTCAGCTTGTTTTCTCTGTTTTTTCTGGTTTTTTTTGTTGCCAAAAATGGCTGCTGGTTCCCTCTTACGGCTGGAGCATTCTTTTGGTATATTAGGTTTTCTCTTCTCCTCCCAAAAGTACCATAATGCCCCTCTTTTTCTCCCAAAACATAAAGTCTTCCTTCTCTTTTGTCCTTTTCTCCAATATGCTGATTATTTCCTTCTGCCACTGCCACATCAGCCGAAATATAAGCTTTCCTCTGACTGCCACGTGTCCCATGCTCCAAAATATACCTGATCACAATGCTTCAGTTTTGCTGCAGCAATCCTGAATATTCAGCCATCAACACATAATTTCATCACAATAGACTCTTAAGCTCACTCATTCCTTTGTGCAAATATTTATCCATGAAATCATTATCTTTAACCCAATAGCTATTAAAAACTAAAAAATAATTACACTTAATTAAGATAATGAAAACATCCAAGTTAGCTACAAAAACTAAAAATAAACTAACATCACCCATGATTTTTTTTCACAATTATTAGTTCAAAAGCACATGAAATAACTCTTTATTCTAGAGTTATCACACCCCCAAACTTACGACATTACTCGTCCTCGAGTGATGACTCTAAAAACACAATACAACTAACAAGAGACACAAAAGGCACAAACTAAACACAAAAGACAAGAAAATACAAAGACAAAACACCACAACAATGGACAAACTTTGATATGTCGATGGTAACAAGGGGAAGGCTCTCGGGAAATTTTATTTTGAAAAAGAGAAGTTGAATTTCAATCTTTCACAAGTTTTAAACCAAATTCTTCAAGTATGAATGTTGCTGCCAAAAATATGAATCAAGTGTTTCACCCTTTAGTGCATGCATAGCTTTTCCTAAACAATTTCAATCACCAAAAATCAAGCTAGACCTTGGTTCTCAAGCTTAAATAATGTCTCCATAAGTTACTTAGTGATTCCCTCTCCACTAATGTAGACAAACACCACACCAAAGATCAATAGGACTTTATCAAGCTTGTAATGATAGGCTAGGATAAAGGTAGGATAAGAGAGATAAATTTTTGGCTCAAATCACCCTAAACACCTCAATCTTTCTAGGACCTAAATACATAAATGCACACATTAATTTCCCCAAAGAAAACCTCACAACACTATAAATCTTGCCACTAGCCTTTATATCTAACATACAAAGACAATAACTTAAACACCTTTTCCTTTATTTGAAAAGTACACCCCCAAACTTATTTACAAACATACATACTTTTTTTTTTATTTATTTTCTTTTTCTTTTCTGATTTTTTCTTTTTCTCTATTTTTTTTTTACTTTTTTTTATATGCTTTGATGCAAGGGAGTGTACTCTTAAATATATATATATTTTGATGCTCTATTTTTTTTTTTTACTATAAAAATAAACAACTAGTGGCAAGAGTACAAGAAAATTGAGAACACACTCTCCCCCAAACTTAAAATCAACATTGTCCCCAATGGTGAAAACAAGCAAAATAAGAAAAGGAAAATGCTCACCCAATTTTCTTGCTCACACTCAACTCATCACAACCCCCCAAAATGCATAACAAATAAATCCTATAAAGATCAAGGTGCTAAAAGGGTGTGGTGAAAAGAGGTGAATATATATATATATGTAAAGCTAGGCTAATGAGTGGCTAAGAAAGAAAAATGACACTTAAGCTCAATGGGGTGACTAGGGATAAAAATGCATACAAGGTAGGCTTCAAAGGCGCAAACGGTCCAAAGAGGGCCTAAATCATGTCATTGGTGTAGTAGTGTCTAGGATTTCGCCTCAAGGAAAATCACTAAGTAATTCTAGAGACTAAAGCTCTCACAAGCAACTAGCTCTTTCTCGGGTGTCAAAAATGTTTAATCAAGCTATGCACATACTAAAAAGATAAACACTTTCATCAATCAATGGCTAGCAACATTCACATCCAAATAATTTAGCTTAAAACTCAAGAAAGAAAGACATTCAGCTTCACTAAGATTTATTATATATTTTTTTTAAGTTTGCAAAGTCGTCCCCCTAGTTAAACACTAACAAAAGCAAAGAATATCCTCAAAAGAACAACAACACAACAAGACAAAGACAAACTAAAAAATAAAATAAAGATAACTATACTAACAAAGTACCTTCCTAGCAACAAAACACAAGACAAATGACTCAAGTTTCGGTGCTCACTACACAAAAATCACCTAAGAAACATAACTAAATACAACACAGAGAACCCAGTACACAAAACACAAAATTCATTAACAACACTTGAGACCAAAAGTATAACACAACACAAAAAATTTCCAATGAGTAAGAACTACACCTAAAACAGAGAATACAAAGAAACAAACATAATCAAAATCAAATTGGGGAGTAGAGTTCAGAAATCTTATTCAATGAATATGCAGCCTCTGCTCAAGGGATGCGCAGTTAGGTCACTCGGTGCTTGGGTGAGGCTGGGAGACATTGGGCTCAGGTTGGTGCGAGAGGTAACTGCTGGGAAACCCAGCCAATGTGTGGCTCGTGAGCTGCTTGGTGCCTGAACAAAACTGATGGAGGGGCTCTCAGATGGGAGCTGTGTGCGCCTCTGGGTGGTGTTCGCCTAGGTTTGGCTTGGGATGCGTAGATGGGGCCTCGCCTAGGCGAGGTGTAGAGAGGGGGCGAGGGGCTGGTGGTGGGCTCATGGAGCTGTGAGATGGGTTTCTTTTTGGCTGGTTGTGGGGTAGATTTGGGGACAGATTGGCACTAGGCACAAAGGGACCACAACAAACAGATCTTGCTCAATGCCATCAATAAACACCAGAACAGAACCTGAAATTGATCAAAATAACAATCCCCAAACTTCCAGTAGAATTTACGGCATAGGCACAATTACAAGGCACCCAAGCAACAGAAAATAAAGCAGTGACCCATGAGGATATTCAACGAATGGGCTGTATAAAGCTGTGTGAAATTTCCAAAAATCACAGGGAAAATCACAATATGGGCGAATTTTGCACTGTTTCAAGGCTTGGTTTGGTGTACTCTTGGATGTGGCTTGGAGGCGCCTGGGCAAAAATGGGTTGTGAGAAGATATGGGTGTTAGGGTATTTGGGGTATATACGGGTATGAACATATATTTTATAGATATAATAAAATTGTACTGAAATACATATATATATATATTATAAAATAAATAAATAAAATATAAACAGATATATTGTATATTTATAATATATATTATACAGATATACATATATATATATATATGCAGATATATATAGTTTATAAATATAATAAAAAAAATTACTGAAGTATATATGCATATAATTATATATATATACTATGGATGCTCAATATTCCACGCCCATAAAAGATCCAAGACGCGCCTAAGCACGAGGCCACCCTCGGCCATGCACGCGAGGCCCGTCTCAGCGTCGCGCCTCGCCCATGCGAAGACCTTCTCGGTGTCGTACCACACCCACGCGAGGCCCTCCTTGGCAATGTGCACGAGGCCCGTCTCGGCGTCGCCCCTCGCCCACGCGAGGCCCTTCTCGGCGTCGCACCACGCCCACGCGAGGCCATCCTCGGCCATGCACGCGAGGCCCGTCTCGGCGTCGCGCCACGCCCACGCGAGGCCACCCTCAGCCATGCGCGCGAGGCCCGTCTCAGCTTCGCGCCTCACCCACGCGAGGCCCTTCTCATGCTCAGCCTCGGCCATGCGCGTGAGGCCCATCTCAGCTTCGCGCCTCGCCCTCGCGAGGCCCATCTCGGCCATGCACGCGAGGCCCTTCTCGTGCTCAGCCTCGACCATGCGCGCGAGGCCCGTCTTAGCTTCACGCCTCGCCCACGCGAGGCCCATCTCGGCCATGCACGCGAGGCCCTTCTTGTGCTCAGCCTCGGCCACGCGAGGCCCGGCGTCCCAGCGCCTTGCAAGCAAGGCCCATGCCCAGGCGCGGACCTGTCGTCGCCCCGCCTTGCACTCAGCCGCGACCATTACACACACCAAGGGTTCCATTCCCTATACCTTGAGACCCCAATGCTCAGAGGCTCCAGTACGAATCGAATGGAACCTACTTGTACGATCTAGTACTGGGTACGGCCGCTAAGACCATGTACGTCGAGTACAGACACCCGTACCAGTGGGGTAATGGGAGTGCTGGAATAAGAGTTGTGGCCCGTACGTCTACGGCCAGGAGTTAGAGTCGACACCACTACCACCTGCGCCACTATGTCTGTCCCCACTCCACTGACATGAGTACGGACAAGTAGTGGAGACATCCCCCTGACGCCTGCCCCTGTACTGGGTGCACGACCTCAGCTTCTGAAACCACTCTCCTAGCAGAGTACTTATGTACCACTTGGTCTCCTGGACCACCATGTATCCTAGGCCATCAGAGCCTACTATAAAAAGGACCCCTCTCCCACATGGGAGGGGGTTGGAAAATTTACTGTAGTAAGTGCTTGAGAGTGAATGAAAGATTGATTTCTCCATTGTTGTTCTGCCATTGTTCTTGAGTTATTACTTAAATTTCTACAACTTTTTTATTGACTATCTTTACTTGCTAATTTTTTCCAACTCAACTTAGTTGACGAGTTCTCACCGTCAACAGTTTGGCGCCGTCTGTGGGAACGTTAGTTCTAAGCAATTGTTCTACCATTATTTTCGGCAAGAAGAAATACCGAGATGTTCAAAACGACTCAGGGAGCCACGGGAGGTAGAGATCCACCTGAGCGGAGTCCAGCTGAAGGCCTCCATGAAGGACCCTCCTCCACCCGGAGACGTGGAGCCCCCGAAGGACCCTGAGGTTCACGGAGGTGATAGAGTGACCTCGTCACCGGTCGCTCCACCTGGAGAAATTCCTCCAAGAGCACCACCGGGAAATTCTAATGAGTTCCCTCTCCCAAAACCACCGCAGGTACCGAACTCCGGCCGGCAGGACCCGGGCCCCTCCACCCGAAGGCATGATAAGCATCCCCGGGTCCATTCTGTGAGCTCGAGTTCGAAATCTCGATTTTATGAAGAGGAAATACGTGAGCTCCACTGCCATAACCAAAGGTTGGAGACCACCTTGGAGAACATGCAAGAGGTCCTGAATGGCCTGTTGCAGGGTAAATCGAGCGTGACCTTGCCTGAGAGGAAGGAGAAAGACCGGGAGGGGGTGGAGACCACCGTACCAGTATATGATGGGAGAACCCGACACTCTACCAGTAACACCCCCCAAGCGAAGCAATGCGAGCACCTTGAACCACCTAAGCAGGCTCAGAAACCAACGCCAAGGACCAACACTGCCCCTCGCAACGAGGACGAGGTCACCTCTAAAAGAGCACCTTTGGATTTACGGGAGGAGCTCAATAAAAAGAGGGCGGGCAAAGGGACCACGCCCCCTATGGCGCCTCGGGAGGGCAAGGGAAAGGCGGATCTTAGCCCGTCCGCTCTGAGGGACTCTCTAAGCAAGAGGAGGCAGGACTTGGATACAGAAATGAGGAGCCTGCGAAGCAAGATCATCACCGCCACTGGAGGTCAAGTTTTTGAGGAGGAGTTCGACCATGAGTCGCCCTTCGTCAGGGAGATCCAGGCCATAAGGCTCCCTGCCAACTTTAAAGAGCCCCATATGACCCCCTAAGAAGGAAACACGGATCCAAAATATCATCTAGATACATTTAATGACCTGATGAAGCTGAGGGGAATTGGCTGCGGGGCGCGATGTCATTGCTTCGCTGTCACCTTAAGGGGACCTGCCTACAAATAGTTCAGGAGGCTTAGACCGGGGTCTATCCGATCATGGCAGCAACTTTCTGATGAATTCCTCCAGCAGCACCACGTCGTGCGAGATTACACGATGCCAGGCACCAGCCTCGCCAATGTGAAGCAAGGAGAAAATGAGAGTTTGAAGAGCTATATCCACCGGTTCAATATGGAGGCGGCTAAGGTAGGGAGCCTGACCCGCTGAGAGCTGAAAATGGCCATCACAGCTGGAGTACGCCCGGGGAGCAAGTTATGGGATAACATGCTCAAGAGAGAGGTCATGGACTTGGATGATTTCTATAGCGGGCACAAAAGTACGTTTGCGTGGAGGATGGTCACGAGAACCTCAAAGCTGGAAAAGGCCCATCGCCCCCGAAACCTTCTGTCCAGGAAAACCAAAGCAGTGCAAAGAATAAGGGTGTATATGGAGGAATGAGGGACGATCGACCCCGGAAACACCAATGCTCTGACGAGCACATACAGAGCCCCTACACCTTTTACACGGACCTCACCCATGCGAGAGAGGATATTTTCGTTACGAACGAAAACCGAGTCCTTTTCAAAAGGCCCCCGCCAATAAAAAAGGATCGGTCTAAAAGAGACCCTGGCAAGTATTGCTAATATCACAAGGATATCGGCCACACCACCGCGGAGTGCAACCATTTGAAGGTGGAAATCGAGGAGCTCATCCGCAGGGGACATTTGGGCAGATATGTGCGCAAGGAGAACCAAAGGCTAGAAGAAGGAGAGTCCCCGCCGCGGGCATGAGGGGTGGCCCCAGAAGTGGAGGGAGAGGTCAGGACCATCTTTGGAGGACTGGGAGTCGGAGGCGATTCGAGGAAGAGGAGAGACAAGTACGCCAAGGAGGCCAGACGAAGTCCACCACCTTGCGTTTTAAGTTTGGAGCAGCGCCCCCCGAAGAGCTTCAAAGGCGAGAATGACTCAATAACTTTCACTGAAGAAGATGTGCAGGGGATGCATTTCCCTCATAATGACCCCCTGGTGCTAACTGCCCAGCTTGCTAACATGAGGGTACATCGGATCTTGGTGGATAACGGGAGCTCTGTGGACATCTTGTATCGACCAGCGCTAGAAAAGATGGGGTTGAGCCTCCGCCACCTAAAGCCTTGCACTACGTCTTTGTGTGGGTTTATGGGAGATTCGATACAGCCCCTGGGGGCGATCAAATTAGCCCTCACCATGGGGGAGCAACCCAGGCAAACCACCGTAATGGCCAACTTTATCGTGGTGGATTGCGCCTCAACCTTCAATGCGGTATTAGGGAGACCCTCTCTGAGAGAATTGAAGGCGATAACTTCTGTGTATCATCTAGCTATGAAGTTCCCGACCCCCGAGGGAGTAGCATGCGTGAAAGGGGAGCAGAGGGAAGCAAGGGAATGTTATAACATGTCCCTCCGCACAGCCACCAAACCATATGAACCGATGGCAATGGTTGTGTATGAAGGAGCGACCCACACAAATTAGACCCACACAAGTTGGACCCACGAGTTACGGATCGTCCCAAGAAGTGCTACCAGTGAGGCTTTAGCACTCAATGCAGAAAGAACCTATGTTTAGTTTGTTCCTTGTTGTTTTAAATTAAGTAAGTAAGAATCAAAGAGGCTACCTAGGTAACCTCATAGTTAGATGTAACCCCACAATTTACAAGGTTGGTTGTAAACCGCATGTTATGAATGAAACTGTTTGCAACTTCATGTGTTATTTTTCTTCGCTACGCGGGTATCAGCCAAAGTGCCTACCGAAATAAATTTCACCAAACACTTGGGGGGCAGGACAAGAGGCAACAACATGCGGCCAGCAAGGGGAACCTAAAAAGGGCCCTCTAACGGAGGATCCTAAAAAGGACTCCTTGCCCTCCTAAAAAGGTGGCCCCTAAAAGGGACCCTCTACCAAGAGGACCCTAAAAACGACCCCCTACCAAGAGGATCCTAAAAAGGGCCCTCCATCAGGAGGAAGTGACCCTAAAAAAAAGGACCCTTTGATGGGGGATCCCAGAGGGACCCCCTATACCAGGGCCTTAAACGAAGTCCTTACAAGGCATCCCCTGGGATCACAAGGATTAGCTACCCTTGTGAACACCAAGGAAGGCCATAGGGCCTTAAAAAAAAAAAGATGGTAATGACAATAATAAGTCTAGTGCGGCCACCAAGCCGTCTAGCCAAAAAGGGTCCTAAAGGAGACCTTTGCAAAAATAGTACTATGAATAACGACGAGAAGGACGCTTCTCGCAAAAAAATAATAAGCGCGCGCAAGAATATATAAAAGGATAGCTAGGACCCAAGGGGTCAAAATATCCTTATAAAAGTAATCAAGAGGCACCAAAAGAGGTCCCAGTGAACCCTTTCACATGGGCTCCAAAGGACCTCCAACCTAGTAAATAAAAGAGGGGAACCAACTAAACCCCATCATACAGGCTTAAAAGGGCCTCAAATGCAGTAGAACAAGAAATAAACAGCAGCACATGTATATATACATTGAAAAAGAAAGTTTCAAAGACAGTACAAGAGTTACCAAAGAAAAATAGTGAGAACGACAATATTACAACGACTCAAGCAAGCATACATCTACTGTGGGCTGGCAGAGGTAATGAGATAGCAACTTCAGGGCCTCCTACCATGGGCGCTCCACATGGCTGCTTGAGCGACGGCATGCTCACCAAAAGAAGAGAAATCAAAATTAGGGTCCTGCCTCCACACGTTGTAAAGGGCGCGGTCGATGGACCTGTACTCAATGGAAGTCTTCTCCGCCTTCAAGGAAGCATTTCTCTCCTGCAACGTAGCAACATTGGTCCTAGCAGCCTGGAGTTCAGTCCTGGTAGCCTCGACTTCGGCCCTTGCAGTCTGGAGTTCGACCCTGATAGACTCGACTTCGGCCTCTAAATAAGTAACCCTCTCCTGTGACACTGTCACAATATCCTTGGTCGCCTGGAGTTTGCTCTTCAGGCAGGCAACTTGGTCCTTCAGCTCCTTGGCCTTGGCAACCACCTTCAGCTTCCTTTTCGACGAGGTGGCAAGTTTGGCCCGAACCTTCTTCAGCTCAGACTGGGTTTTCTCAAGCTCTTTCTCGAGCTCCTGGACCTGGGCTGTAAGGCAGTCCCTCTCAGCAGTAGACGCGGAGAGGTTGCTGGACGAGTCAGCAAACTGTAGAGCCACGGTATAGGCCTACACAAGAAAGTTAATGGCATCAACAATAAGTTACAAAAAGAAAAACGCATGTACATCTATACATAATAATGCCAACGCAAGGTGCAGGAACTCACCCAGGCTGTGGCGCGCCTTAGGGTTTCCCCAAGGTCCGTTTGGGAAACGTTCCCAAGACCGTTCCAGTCTTATACGAGGAGGCCCGAGGCAAGTTGGATGTATCTCTGCCCGTAAGACGTCGCCATCCGAGTCACCCAGGGCTCCCCATCCGCACCAGTGGCACCTGGTTGGGTGAGGACGGACGACCCACTCGCCAAAACAGGAGGGGGCGCGGTGAAAGTGGAAAACTGAGGATCTGGTAGATCAGAGGGAGGCTCCAGAAGGTCGGCAAAATAATTCCCCGATGGTTCAGGGTCGAGAGGAGCCTGAGTGAAGGCGTCGTAGCCCTCAGGGTCAGGGCAAATACAACACCCCGGAATGTCCTGCTGGTCTTGTGAGTGAGGGGCTATGTCTGGATCATAGGAAGCACATGGAGGGCACCCCCCAGGAGATGGAGGCAGCTGGTGGGATCCCCCGCAGTCAAGGGGGGCTTCCTCCGGTTCCTCCTCATCCTCATCGTCATCCGGGCAAGGCTCAGCCAAGGTCCCCTTCATCTTCGCGGACCCAGAGATGGTCCACAATAACTTGGGGTCAGAGACAGGAGACAATTTATGGCGGTTCAGATTCTTTATGGTGAATAGGCGCACCGCCTTTTTCATAGCGGGGTCAGCGCTAAGGAACGCTCTCATGTCTCTTGCCTCCGACCCAACAACTATAGGTGCGGCGAATTGCTCTGCATAATACACGTCATGGTCGATATGAACGTAAGTCGCAAAACAGTAAGTTGTAAAAAAATAGAAGAGAGAAAGTGATGCGTAGGCTACTTACTGGGAGTGGCCCGAAAGTCCTCGCAGACAGAGAGGGGGCCTTCCACGAAGAAAAAGTCCTGCTTCCAGGACCCCGAGTTGGACACCGAGCCCTCTATCAAAGTGGCCTCGTTGTTGGCTTTTTGTAAATAGTAAAAGCCCTTGGACTTGGGAAAGGGCATGAGGTTGTAGAGGAAATGCACCTCTGTCGCCGTAGGAGCGCGTCTAAACAGCTTCGTAAATGCAATGAAAAGGCAGCTTAAAGTCAGCCAGCCATTGGGCGCCAGCTGAAGCGGGGCAAGGTCGAAGTAGTTGAGGACCGCGACAAAGAATGGGTGTAACGGGATGGTGCCACCCGCCTTCAGGATGTGCTCGCTGAGGGCCAAGAAGCCGGGCTTGGGACTGTCAGCCCGGCATGTCTCCCGAGGAGCATATAATGCATAATCTTGAGGGACACGATAGTTATCCACGATGTCCACCAGTTTGTTTTCAAACACACGCGACACCAGTTCGGTTGCTAGTAACAGAGCATCGTCCAGTTCATTAGAAGCCACCTGTCTTCGCACCCTCGGCATATCTGCAAAATCAAAAGAAAAATGTGAGGCAGAGACAAAACACTTAACCCTCCATTTTTTCTTCCCAGCAAGAGTCTTCCATCGAGGGAGCGACTGCGGAAGTGCTAAGCTAGGAAAAACCGAGACTAAGGGCTGAGGAGAAGCGGTAGCGGCTCCATGATCGTCAGCAGGCGAGGATGGGTTGGGGGGTTCGGGCGGAAGGTGTCCCTCCATAAACTCCAACTCCCACTGCAATTCAAAAAGGGTCATCCTAAGGCTCGCTACATGGTCAATAAGGTCTAGGGGGAAAGGTGCTCCATCTCCTCTCGACACCGAGTCAATTTCGCTCTCCACCACCCAAATTTTACGCCTAAGTTCAGCCATGTACTCAAGATGGTGGATACGGGCCTGCCTTAAGGAGTCATAGTCCTGGTAGGGGTTTTCCTCAGGGGACTCTGAATCTGAGGACAGGTCAATAAATTCAACCCCTGGAGGTATGTCGAACGGGCCGTCGCTGGCCATGAGACCTCGCCCCAAAAGCAAAAAGGGGTTCACGTGTAAACAAGGGAATGGCTACAAAACACAAAGGAATAGGCTTAATATCTCTGGATGCAGACGTCCTAAATGGCCCACTACAGGATATAAAAAAGGGGGGGCGTGCATATGGTCAAACCCACTACAAGCTCAGGCCAAGGTACCCTATCCCGAGTAACGCTAATTTGAACCCAACAAAAACAAGGGAAAAAGAGAATATACCTCAAGATGTAGAAATTGGAGGCTGTCGAGTCCAAAAAAAAGAGGACGAGGGCCAAAAGCACCAAATGGTTGAAAATACACGTCTGCAAAAATAGGCAAAAAGGATGTGTTAGCCTCCAAATAGACACACCAAAAAATTAGCTCATATGTAAAAAAAAAAAAAATGATGATGATGAGATGAAAAAATAAAATAAAGAAACCTATGACAAAAGTGAGGGTGTGGGGGATTGAACCCCTTACCTCTTCGAAGGAGTAAGGGCCTAGCTACCACTAAGCTAAGAGAGTAAGGTGTGAATAATGAGCCAAGCATGAGGGCCTATTTATAAGAGTCATGAAGAATAGTCTACAAGAGCACCTAAAGGTCCTCTCCTAGACTGGGGGGCAAGTGTGGACGCTCAATATTCCGCGCCCATAAAAGATCCAAGACGCGCCTAGGCACGAGGCCACCCTCGGCCATGCACGCGAGGCCCGTCTCAGCGTCGCGCCTCGCCCACGTGAGGCCCTTCTCGGCGTCGCACCACGCCCACACGAGGCCATCCTCGTCCATGCGCGCGAGGCCCGTCTCGGCGTCGCGCCTCGCCCACGCGAGGCCCTTCTCGGCGTCGCACCACGCCTACGCGAGGCCATCCTCGGCCATGCGCGCGAGGCCCGTCTCGACGTCGCGCCACTCCCACGCGAGGTCCATCTCGGTCATGCACGCAAGGCCCTTCTCGTGCTCATCCTTGGCCACGCGAGGCCCGGCGTCCCAGCGCCTTGCAAGCAAGGCCCGTGCCCAGGGGCGGACCCGTCTTCGCTCCACCTTGCACTCAGCCGCGACCATTACGCGCATCAAGGGTCCCATTCCTTATACCTTGAGACCCCAATGCTCAGAGGCTCCAGTACGAATCGAATGGAACCTACTTGTATGATCTAGTACTGGGTACGGCCACTAAGACCCTGTACATCAAGTACGGACACCCGTACCAGTGGGGTAGTGGGAGTGCTGGAATAAGAGTTGTGGCCCGTACGTCTACGGCCAGGAGTCAGAGTCGACACCACTACCACCTGCGCCACTATGTCTGTCCCCACTCCACTGACATGAGTACGGACAAGTAGGGGAGACATCCCCCTAACGCCTGCCCCTGTACTGGGTGCACGACCTCAGCTTCTGAAACCACTCTCCTGGCAGAGTACTTATGTACCACTTGGTCTCCTGGACCACCATGTATCCCAGGCCATCAGAGCCTACTATAAAAAGGACCCCTCTCCCACATGGGAGGGGGTTGGAAAATTTACTGTAGCAAGTGCTTGAGAGTGAATGAAAGATTGATTTCTCCATTGTTGTTCTATCATTGTTCTTGAGTTATTACTTAAATTTCTACAGCTTTTTTATTGACTATCTTTACTTGCTAATTTTTTCCAACTCAACTTAGTTGACGAGTTCTCACTGTCAACATATACATACATAAAGTAAAATTTGTAGAAAGAATATTAAATATAGTACATATATGTATATATATATATTAATATAGTATTATATATATCTGAATGACACCACGACCCATGTTTTTTCTCTGCCCAGATTTCTAACAGTTTGCCCAAGAATTTCTTCAGCAGCCCAACTTTGACGTAACTCTCTTTTTTTTTTTGGATATTTTTGCGGCCATTTTGCTGAAGCAAAACCTTCAGACTCCAACATGACTCTCAAAACAGCCTGTTTCTTGATTTCTCCATACCTGAAACACCAAAATACACCTAAAACCACTCCAAAACATCACAATAAAATGGAATTAACATTACAAAAAGTGAAATTAAAATAAAAATAACTATAATTAAAAACACTCATATGTATATATTTTTTTTTTTCTTTCTTTCTTTTATTTCTGATTGATTTTTTTTTCTTTTTTTTTCAGTACATTTTTATTCTTTCTTTCTTTGAGTTTCTTTACAAATGAATCCTCCAAAAACCATAGCAACCCAAACTTCATTTTTTTTCTAAGGATCTTTCAAGGAAACCGAGGTTTGGTATTGCTCAACCTCGCTTCCCCCAAACTTTGCTCCTTTCCTTGTTACCTTAAATGCTCTTCCCAAATGCTCATCATATAATTCCACTACACCATTGGGAAACACCTTGCTCACTAAGAACCCACCATCACACCTTGATTTCACTAGAGAGTTTGAGAAAAACACTCTATTCCCAACTTCCAACATTTGTGATTTAGGCTTGCTACTATGTTTCTTTTTCTTCGGTAGCTTTGGAGAATGCGATGGTTCTTCTTCCTTACTTATCCATGGCTCGCCACCTTTCTCAATTTCTTCAAAAGGGACCTTTTTCTTGACTCCATTGCTATACTTTCCATGCATCTTTTCAATTATCTTGAAGTTAGAAGCACTTATGGTCAAACAAGCTTCAACTTCATTAGGAGAGCGTATAGGATTAAAAACCTTGAATGTGACTTGTTTTTCTTGAGCTCGAATGGTGAGCTCTCCTTTTTCAACATCTATCAACATCCTCCCGGTGGCAAGAAATGATCTCCCCAAAATGATCGGTACATCCCTATCTTCCTCATAGTCAAGAATAATGAAATCCGCCGGAAAAATGAACTCGTCAACTTGTACTAGGATGTCTTCAATCTTTCCCTCCGGATGCACCATAGAATGGTCAGCAAATTGCAAGGTGAGTGTAGTTGGCCTTCCTTCTCCAATTCCCAACTTCTTAAAAATGGACATGGGCATCAAATTAATACTAGCTCCCAAATCACAAAGAGCTTTACCAACTTCTCGTCCCCCTATAGAAATTGGAATTGTGAAGCTGCCCGGATCTTTCAATTTAGGAGGAATTTTATTTTTCAATATGGCACTACAACCTTCAGTCAAAGCCACCATTTCAAATTCTCCAAGCCTCCTCTTCTTAGTTAAAATATCCTTCAAAAACTTCACATAGTTGGGCATTTACTCCAAAGCTTCCACCAACGGTATATTGATGTGAAGTTGTTTCAAAACATCCAAAAATCTTCATAATTGACCATCTTGTTGCTGCTTTTGAAAACGCTGAGGAAATGGTGGAGGTGGCTTGCTCATAGGCTTCTCTGTAGCATTTTGCGGGGGAATTGCTGCAGCAATTGCTTCAAGATCAGCAATTAAAATTTTTCATTTCACAGCTTTGTCTCCCTTGTCCACACTACTTTGGATTGAAGTGGGCTCGCTATTTCTAGTACAATTTTCCTCCGTCAATTCCAGGTTTTTACCACTCCTCAAGGTAACCGCCTTACAATGCTCCTTACCATCTTTCCTTGGATTTTCCGTATCACTAGGCAAGGTGCCTTGTGGTCTATTCCTTAGCTCATTAGCAAGCTGCCCCAATTGAATTTCTAGATTCCTCAAGGATGCCGCTTGACTCTAAATCACAGCATCGTTCTTGGCCATATATTCCTTCATTAAACTCTCCAAAAAGCTTGATTGAGACACTTGAGGAGAAGGTGGTTGAGCTCTTGGTTGTTGAGAAAACCCCGGTGGATATGTAGGCTTGTTTTGGATTGGTGCGCCACTTGAACTAGCTCCTTGACCCCCCCATGAGAAGTTTGGATGTTGCCTCCACCCCAGATTGTAAGAGTTCGAATAAGGGTTATGTTGGTTGGCATTTTGATTTCCCACATAACAAAATGAAGCGGGATTCGAAGGACAACTCTCAAATGCATGCCCATCTCCACAATAAACACAAGATACATCGGCAACTTGTCCCATAGCAGCTGGTTGTACCATTCCCCCCAAACTCATGTTCTTGAGAAGGTTAGTCATTGAAGAAACTTGAGCTGTCAAAGCTGTCAATGCATCAACTTCAAGTATACCAGCAACTTTTCGACTTGTTGAGGCTCTAACGTTGGACCATTGATAATTGTTGCTAGCTATCCTCTCCAAAATCTCATAGGCTTCATTGTAGGACTTAGAAAGAATGGCCCCATTGGCTGAAGCATCTAACACCATACGAGTGGAAGAATTGAGCCCATTGTAGAAAGTCTCCATTTGTATACAATGCGGAATCCCATGGTGTGGGCACTTTCTCAATAATTCCTTGAATCTCTCCCAAGCTTCACAGAATGATTCATCTTCCAGCTGCTGAAATGGCATGATTTCATTGCGAAACTTGGCATTTTTGGTAGGGGGAAAGTACTTCATCAAGAATTTCTTAGCC
Source organism: Humulus lupulus (assembly GCF_963169125.1). Lineage (NCBI taxonomy): Eukaryota > Viridiplantae > Streptophyta > Magnoliopsida > Rosales > Cannabaceae > Humulus > Humulus lupulus. The sequence goes on along the minus strand of NC_084802.1, from coordinate 29,406,372 downwards.
AACTCATTCCATGTAATCTCCGAGTCGGGAGGAAGGGTGTTGAGCCAAGCTCTAGCTCGATCCCTCAAAGAGAAAGGGAACAATTTCAACCTTAGGGCCTCATCAGTCACTCCTTGTAGCTTGAAAGAATCGCTCACCTCCAAAAATGAACGAAGATGAAGGTGAGGATCCTCAGTAGGAATCCCACTAAATTGACCCACTATTTGCAACATTTGGAACATCACGGGCTTTAACTCAACTTGGGGTGCTTGAATTTCAGGCCTAACAATGCCCGGATTAAGCTCATTAAACATGGGGGCAGCATACTCCCTTATGGCTCTCTCTCTATCATCAGCCATAGTAATTGTGTTAGTGACATTATTAGCACCCTCAACTCCTTCAACCTCTTCAGCCATATTAAGGCGATTTTGAGCCTGTTGTTCCCTTAGTCTTCTTCTAATTGTTCTTTCAATTTCAGGGTCAATAGGAGCTAGTTCAATGTCTTCTTTCTCGTTCATATAGTAAATCACCTGAGAAAACTCAAGAGCAAGCAAACAAAGTCAGCTCAACAAAGAAAAAAATTAAATTGCAAGTAATTGATTTTACAAGAATTTCTAATTTCAATCCCCGGCAATGGCGCCAAAAACTTGTTGCGATCAATTTAATATTTGATTTTAAATACGCAAGTGCACGTAATCACACAAGTAATATAATGATAAGTAAATCGTCTCCACAGGGATTGCAAATTAAAAAAAATAAGCAAAATAATTACGAAACAATTTTGGAAAATTAAAATCAAGTGGGTTGTTTATAGGCTAAGCAAACTATTAAAATAAAATGGAAATACTGAATTTAAAAACTGAACTGAACAAGAAAATTGAGAGAAATATATGGATTGCAAAATGGACTTGAATTATTGAATTCCCCTATATTATTCGTCCTGAACAATTTGCGGACATATTGCTGCAGCAATATCCTAGCAAAACTCCCAGGTTAACAAGAATTCATTTAAACACTCATAAAACTTTCCCAAATTTTATGACATTAATTCTTCTACCTAATTAAACATATTCCTATGCAAAATCAGAATTAAGAATGCAAATCAAAGTTTAATTCTCAAAAGTTACACAAGGAAAATAACATATCCCTATGTTACTTACTAACATAACCTAACCTAGATTATGACTTGTGTCATCCAAGTTTTTCCCATTACATTTAATTTATCCAGCATTAAATATAACTAAATAACTTGCCATTGCTGGCCAAACAACAACAAGAAATTAATGTAAGAATACTTGAATGAACAAAGGAGATTTCACTAGAATAAAGTGCAAGAAATTTATAGACTATAACATAGGGTTCATCAACAATTCAAGCCACCTAAAAATTAGTTCATAGCTGAGTTCATAGACAGCAATTCACAATCAAAACAACCCATAATATTCAGATTTAGAATCCAACTCAGAAATTAATAAAATAAAGATGAGGAAAAGAAGAAAAAACAAATCCAAAATGATGCTTGAGCTTTCTATGCTTGTTCTCCTTCTTCCTTGTTGGTATCTCAGCTTGTTTTCTCTGTTTTTTCTGGGTTTTTTTTGCCAAAAATGGCTGCTGGTTCCCTCTTACGGCTTGAGCATTCTTTTGGTATATTAGGTTTTCTCTTCTCCTCCCAAAAGTACCATAATGCCCCTCTTTTTCTCCCAAAACATAAAGTCTTCCTTCTCTTTTGTCCTTTTCTCCAATATGCTGATTATTTCCTTCTGCCACTGCCACATCAGCCGAAATATAAGCTTTCCTCTGACTGCCACGTGTCCCATGCTCCAAAATATACCTGATCACAATGCTTCAGTTTTGCTGCAGCAATCCTGAATATTCAGCCATCAACACATAATTTCATCACAATAGACTCTTAAGCTCACTCATTCCTTTGTGCAAATATTTATCCATGAAATCATTATCTTTAACCCAATAGCTATTAAAAACTAAAAAATAATTACACTTAATTAAGATAATGAAAACATCCAAGTTAGCTACAAAAACTAAAAATAAACTAACATCACCCATGATTTTTTTCACAATTATTAGTTCAAAAGCACATGAAATAACTCTTTATTCTAGAGTTATCATTTATCAACCTGACTCAGAATCGATCGACAGTGACAGAGTATGCTATAAAGTTTGATAGATTGGCGAAGTTTGCGCCAGATCTAGTGCCGACTGATGCGGCAAGGAGGAATAGGTTTGTGTGGGGGTTGAATGTTATTATCGCCCGCGATGTGAACATTACCTTGGATCCAGAGACTACTACTTATGGCCAAGCAGTGGATAAGGTCCTTACTGCTGAGAGGGTCGAGGATCAGATTTGGAAGGATAGCGTTGTTAGGCGCAATGCCAGGAGGACAGTGCCTCCTTTCGTTGGGTTCAATCGTGGTGGTGGTTCTAGTGAGCAGAAGAGGAAGGCCCCAGATTCCTTTGTTCCTCCCAGATTAGAGAGGAGGGCTCAGGGTGCTTCTACTGGTCGTCAGGGTGGCAGTGATAACTGGAGGAGTTTTCCTATGTGTCCGCGGTGCAGGCGTCGACACCAGGGTGAGTGCAGGATTAGGGCCTGCTTTGTTTGTGGGAGTGCTAGTCATTTGAAGAGGGATTCCCTTCAACTTAAAAAGGAGGAGCAGAAGCAGAGTGACAGTCTTGCTCCTGCCAGGGTATTCACTTTGACACAGACTGAGGCGGAGGCTAGCCCCTCAGTTGTGACAGGTCGGATTTCTAGTGCTGGTTCTTTGCATACTGCATTGTTTGATTCAGGGGCTACCCATTCATTTGTATCTGCTAGAGTAATAGATCAGCTTTGTAGACCTAGTGGTGTGTATGCTAGGGGATTTCAGACTTTGTTGCCAACAGGAGAACTGGTAGTCTCTAGGAAGTGGATTAGAGCATTGCCAGTAGAGGTAGATGGTAGGGAACTGTCTGTTGATTTGATTAAGTTAGAAATGGATGATTTTGATATGATTTTAGGAATGGATTGGTTATCAAAGTATAGGGCAACGATTGAATGCAAGCGCAGAATGATGAGTTTTGAACCAGAAGGGGAGGTACCCTTTGTGTTTGTGGGGACAGTTAGTGGATCACGAGTACCAATGATTTCAGCATTGAAGGCTAAAGACCTGATGCAGGAAGGTTGCATGGGATTCCTAGCGAGCGTTGTGGATATCTCTAGGGTGGTGTCGGTTGAACCGGGTGAGACTAGATTGATGTGTGAGTTTCTAGATTTGTTTCCAGCAGATTTTCCAGGGTTGCCGCCGCAGTGGGAGATTGACTTTGTTATAGAATTGGTACCAGGAGCGGAGCCAGTATCTAGGACACCTTATAGAATGGCTCCAGCGGAGCTAAAGGAGTTGAAGATTCAGTTGTAGGAGTTACTTGATTTGGGGTTCATCAGACCGAGTTTCTCGCCATGGGGTGCTCCAGTGTTGTTCGTTAAGAAGAAGGATGGATCCCGTAGGATGTGTATTGATTACAGGGAGCTAAACAAGTTAACCATTAAGAACAAGTATCCACTGCCTAGGATCGTCGATTTATTTGATCAGCTACAGGGAAGAACAGTGTTTTCCTAGATAAATCTCTGATCAGGTTATCATCAGTTAAGGATTAAAGAGGAGGACATACCAAAGACTGCTTTCCAAACGAGGTATGGACACTATGAATTCCTGGTTATGTCCTTTGGATTAACCAATGCCCCAACAGCCTTCATGGACATGATGAATAGGGTTTTCAAGGATTATTTGGACAAGTTTGTGATTGTATTCATCGACGACATCCTAGTGTACTCTCAGTCATAGACAGAGCATGAGCAGCATCTACGGTTGGTTCTGCAGCGGTTGAGAGAGCATAAGTTATATGCTAAGTTCAGTAAGTGTGAGTTTTGGTTGCCATAAGTTACATTTCTGGGCCAGATTGTCAGTAAGGAGGGGATTCTGGTTGACCCAAGTAAGATTGAGGTGGTCAGAGATTGGCCTAGACCGAGCAATGTTCCTGAAGTGAGAAGCTTTCTGGGTTTAGCAGGGTATTATCGGCGGTTTGTTGAGGGGTTCTCCAGAATAGCTACGCCATTGATAGAATTGACAAAGAAGAAAACAAGGTATGTCTGGATGGACAGATGTGAGAACAGTTTTAAGGAGTTGAAGCGGCGACTGATCACTGAGCCAGTGTTAAGCTTGCCGACAGAGAATGAAAAGTTTGTGGTTTACTGTGATGCATCCAGAAAAGGTTTGGGGTGCGTGCTGATGCAAGCTGGTAAGGTGATAGCCTATGCATCGAGACAGTTAAAGGAATATGAGCAGAGATATCCTACGCATGATCTGGAATTGGCAGCGGTGGTGTTTGCACTTAAGATTTGGAGGCATTATCTTTATGGTGAGAAGTGCGAGATATACACCGACCATAAAAGCCTAAAGTATTTCTTTACCCAGAAGGGCCTGAATATGCGCCAGAGGCAGTGGCTGGAGTTGGTTAAGGATTATGATTGTGATATCCTATACCATCCTGGGAAGGCTAATGTAGTGGCTGATGCATTGAGTCGGAAAGGCTCAGGACAGTTGTTTAGTTCGAGGCAGATATCTAACAAGTTAGCTGAGGAGATGACCAGAGCAGGTATAGAGTTGGTGGTTGGTTAGTTAGCCAACATCACTCTTCACTCTACACTCCTTGAGAGGATCACGGAAGCGCAGGGGAAAGATTCCTAGTTGAGAGGTCATAGGGAGAGTGCCTTAGTCGGAGCAACTAAGGACTTTTCCATTCCAGAGATGGTTCAAAGGACCAATGAGGTGATTAAGAAGATTATAGCACGTATGCTCGTCTCCTAGAGTCGACAGAAAAGTTATTCAGACTTGAAACACAGAAGCGTGGAATTTCAGGTTGGTGATCATGTGTTCCTAAGGGTTTCACCCATGAGAGGTGTGAAACGGTTTGTTGTTCGTGGCAAGCTGAGCCCTAGGTTTGTTTTCCCCTTCGAGATTCTGGAACGAGTTGGTGAGGTAGCTTACAGATTAGCGATGCCTCCGGATTTATCAAGGGTTCATGATGTTTTCCATGTATCCATGCTCTGGAAGTATGTGTCAAATTCGACGCAAAGTTCTAACTTATGAGAATCTGGAGCTTGATCAGGATTTTTCCTATGAGGAGAAGTCGGTTCAGGTTCTTGATCGAAAAGATAAAGTCTTGCGGAGCAAGACCATCGACTTGGTAAAAGTGCTATGGAGAAACACCAAGGTTGAGGAGGCGACGTGGGAACTTGAGTCAGAGATGAGGGAGCGGTATCTCGAGTTGTTCAGGTAATTTCAAGGATGAAATTTCTGTAAGGAGGGGATAGTTGTAACGACCCGAATTTTCTAATCGGGCTTTGGGCCTGGATTAGTGTGCCTGGAGGGCAATAAGTGATTTAATATGCTAATATGAGGATTTGTGTGAATATATGATAATGATGCATGTTTAATTGAGTTAAATGTGCATGTGGGCCCCGTCTGGATATTAGGGGCATAAGTGTGATAAATGTTATATATGTGATATGTCTGTGCAGCACGATCCGAGACAGTCCTGGGGAGCGGTTAGCCAGAGAGTCACAACGGGGTTGAGATTCGAACTCGGGGTGAGTCGAGGGGTAATTTGGGTACTAGGTGTGTTATGGGATTATCGGGACATGAAAATAAATATTTGGAGATATATTTGAGGATAGAATGTCTAGGAGGGAGTATTGGGGAAATTTACCATTTTGCCCTCGGGGACGTTTCGGTACCCCGAGCCTTGAGGTAACCACATAGACTTAAGTGAATAAAACAAAAAGGAAGAATTGTTTAGAAGTTTTAGAAACCAACATATATTTCCTCCCAACTGAAGATAGCTCTGATTCCTTTCTCTCTTTCATTCTCTAAGACATATCAAAGGAGAACTTTGGAGGAACTAGTCAAGGAATTGAGGACTTTGGGCTGTGAAATTAAGGAGCTAGGAGCTTGGGGATTAAGGTTCAACTTCAGAGGTTTAACTCAGCAAGAGGTAAGCTTTACCATGGGAGTTATGCTTAAATTTCAGTTGTGTTTCTAAGCTATGCAGTGGGTAAAATCTAATTTGTTCTTGGGGGTTTTAGTTGAGTTTTGGAGAAGATTTTGATGGGTTTTGATGTTGTTATTGAGCTGGAACATATGTGTTAATTATCTGGGTTTGATAGATGAGTTTTGGGTGAATTGGCTTCAGGAAAGGTGTGGAAAAATGGTGAGAAAATCTGGGTTCGGTGGTGAGGGCCGCGGCCTGTGTGCGCGCGCGGTCAAGGAGTTCATGCGCGCCTCGGCCCGTGTGTGTTGCAGGGGTGTGCTAGCCTTTGTTTTGAGGCTAGCTGCGGCTCTTGAGGGTGGGGCCGCGGCTAGCCTCTGTTTTGAGGCTAGCCGCGACTCTTGAGGGTGGGGTCGCGGCCCTTAGTGCCAGATTGAGTTTTTAAGGGTGTTTAGGCTTGGGAACTCAATGGTTAAGGCTCGGGATGGATTTTATCACCCGGATTGATAGAATTCAAGGTCCCGGAGGTTAGAGATATGGCTCAAAGATATTTGATGGATTAGAACTTGATGGATGGACATTATTAATGTGTTGTGAATAGGGTTTCGGCGAGGCTCAAGTTAGAGGACTGTGCTCGAGACATCGGTGCTCGGGAAGCTCGGGACTCAGGTAAGAAAACCCTTGTTCCCATAGAGCTTGTATGCAGGGCTGAGCCCAACGTGTTTGAATTGCAGGGCGTAGCCCTTTGATTGTATTTGCTAGTATTCTGTACTTGTTTATTATGCTATGAGTGCAATTATGTGAATGATCGGCAAGAGCCGGGAATGGTGTAGGCCGAGGTCGGCAGGGGACGGGAACGGCAAAGGCACGTTGAGTGCAAGGCCGAGTACGGCAAGGGAGCCGGGAGCAGCATTGAGCACGTTGAGTGTGAGTTTCCAGAGCGAGTCCCTAAAGGATACCTGGGATATCCTCACGGTGTGGACCGCGAACCCAGGGCCTGGTAAGCGCCTGGGACAGCTAGGCCGTATGTGTTTAGCCTATTGATGGCTAGTTTATATACTTGGTGTATGTTTTGCATATGTTATCTGTTTTGGGTTTTCTTTTTGGGCTTCGGCTCACAGATGCTTTGTGGTGCAGGTAAGGGCAAGGAGAAAGCCAACCAACCATGAGTATAGCAGGCGTGAGGCGGCGTGTACATGTTAGGCCAGCCTGGCTGCCACAGCCAGTGGATTTTGGGAGATGTTTGTAAATAAACCTAGATTTTGTTGTTTAGTCGACTTGGTTCAGTTTATGTGTTGTAAATATTTCTAAACTCTATTTTGGGATCCTAGGTGTCAAACTTTTATAATTTTCAATGTTATGGAGTTAATTCTAAATTTTTCCTCTGTTTATGACTTAATTACACTGTTTGACTTAAAACCTCGATTAGCGAGTTGAAAGAACGTTTTTAAACTCACCTGTAATGGCTCTAAGGAAGTAGGGCGTTACAAAAACCATCCCCACATGTCCTAGGCATCACAACCCCAAGAACCCTAGCCAAAAACTCCCAACAATTCTATTCAACTAACCTAGAAATCCCAGCTGAAATTCAAAGCAAAAATAGAGCAAACCAGAGATTTAATGGCAAAAATCTTACCTCAAGTTCAGATTATGATGCTCTTCAATGGTGGAACACACTCCCAAGCCCTCAAGACTTACTTCCCAAGCTTGAATCCTCAAGTTAGGCTCAAAAATCCAAAGAGAAAAATGAAGAGAAATGGTGTACGGGAAAGGTATTTTCTGTGCTCTGTTTTCTTCAAACTTCCACAGCCTTCATGGCTTAAATCAATCCTAGAGGTGAAAAGACTAAAATACCCCTAGGTCAAATAAAGGTTTCTAAAGACTCCCAATGGTAAAATCATCATTTCCTGCCTATTTCGTTAATAATAATTAACACTCCCCAATTCCCGTTATTCTCGATACTCTCAAATACCAATAATTCATATCTCGTTGCCCTTTAATTCCCGACAACACTCTAATCATTAAAATCACCCTGAGACTCACCTCGAGCCCCGAACTTAATCCCATTATGACTAAACCACTAATTTGCACTCAAGATCGTCTCATGCCGAATGGCTCGAAAAAATCCACATTATAATGTGGCCTCAACAATAGGTCACCGACATGCATACAAATATATAATTATGCCCTCAACGGGCCAAATTACCAAAACACCCCTGTAATGAAATGTGGACCCACGTGCATGCATTTAACATCATATTATACTATAATTCACATAAACATGCATATAATCATTTAATGGCATAATAAAACAATTATGGCCCTCCCGGCCTACTAATCCAGCCATTAAACTGCATTAGGGATTTCGGGGCATTACAGCTAAGTTATTGTACTGTTGTTTTAACGTATTGATGTACTATTAGGTTGTTATGCCATTGTGCTATTGAGCTATTCTACTGATGTATTGTTGTGCATTCCAATAGGAACTGGTGGCTATCTGTTGTTCTGATTAAGTATGTCTTGCTAAGGTGTGTTATTATTGTATGTTGTGCTTGAAGTTCTCTAGTTGGGCCTCGACTCACGGGTGCTCTGTGGTGAAGGTAAGAGCAAGGAAAATGGGTCGAGCAACCATGAGTTGGAGGGCATGGAGCGGTGTGTACATGTTTGGCCTACCTAGTCGCCACGGCTGAGGTTGTTTAAGGAACACATAGTAAATGTTCACTTTTGTCGCTTAGGTCGATTGTACCATATCTTTGGATTGTAAATGTATTTTAAAACAGTATTTTGGGATCCCAATGTAACAATTTTATAAATTTTAATGAATAACCAACTCCTTTTATTTAATATTCATTAAACGAGTCTTTAATTCAATTTAATCACACTTTTTAACCTAAAACCTCGATTAGCGAGCTAATGGCACATTTATAAATCACATGGTAACAGCTCTAAGGAAGTAGGGCGTTACAATTGAGCTTCCCGAGGCCTTTCACATTGGTGCTATTGTGGAAAAATTACCACCAACTTTGAGGAGCTATAGGAAAAGAATCTATCATAAAAATGAGAATCATTCTTTGGAGGAAATCCAAAAGCATATTCGAATCGAGGAGGAATCGATATGTAGAGATAAACTTGTGGAGGGGCCTAACGGAGAGACTTCCAAAGAAAATGTGGTGTCACAACCAAAACATCCCAAAAACAAAGGGAAAGACAAGAAGGGTAATGCGACATCCTTGGGTCCAAGAACCAACCCAAACAAGTTTAAGGGCAAGAAAGGTCCTTGCTTTGTGTGTGGGAAAAATGGTCACTATGCTAGAGAGTGCGAGCATAGAAAAGACCAACAAGGACCTAAGGTGAATGCAATTCAAGAGGAGAATATAGTTGATACCCTTAGTGAGGTGAATGCGGTCCAATGCAAGGTGAGGGGTGGTGGTATGATACATGTGCATCCATCAATGTCACCTGTGACAAATCATTGTTCAAGACCTTCGAAGAGTCAAAGGGAAACCATGAGATTCAAATGGGCAATGAGGGCAAATCCAAGGTACTTGGCAAAAGGTACCATTGAAGTCTTTTTCACCTCCAGCAAGAAAGTAACATTAGTGAATGTACTTTATGTTCCCGAAATGAGTATAAACTTAGTAAGTGGTGATTTTCTTGGCAAGCCCAGCATTAAAGCCGTTTTTTAGTACGGTAAACTTATTCTTACCAAATCCAATGTATTTTTTGGAAAGGGGTCCTTTTGTGATGGTATGGTTAAGTTGTGCACCAATGATGTAACTTTCAATGTTATCAATAAAAATGCTAATTCTGCTTATATAGTTAAGTATGATTCTTTATTTCTATGGCATCTTATACAATCTCACATAGGTTTTTCAACCATGAAAAGAGTAGTAAAATGTGGTATGATTGCATGCAATATTAAAACTATGGTAAATGTGAAACATGAGTTAAGGCTAAAATAATTAAGAAACCATTTCCTAGTGTAGAAAGGTCATCTAATTTACTAGATTTAATCATAGTGATCTTTGTGAATTAAATGATGTTTTAACTAGAGGTGGTAAAATATATTTTCTTACTTTTATAGATGATTTTAGTAGATATACCTATGTGTTTCTTTTAAAGCATAAAGATGAAACTTTTGATGCTTTTAAAGTATATAAATTATAAGTTGAAAATCAACTCAATAAAAAGATTAAGGTGCTAAGAAGTGATAGAGGAGGAGAGTACTTCTCTAATGAATTCAATACATTTTGTGAAGAAAATGGTAAAATTCATGAGTGCATCGCACCTTATACACCACAACACAATGGTGTTGCTGAAAGGAAAAATAAGACTTATCTAGAGATGATAAATTCTATGTTGGTATTTTCTAAGTTGAACTTCAAGTTATGGGGTGAAGCGTTGTTAACCGCTTGTCACATTCTTCATCGAATACCGATGAAGAAAAATGAGATATCTCCGTATGAGTTATGGAAACAAAGAAAACCCAACATAGGGTACTTCAAAGTGTGGGGGTGTCTTGCATATTGCAAGAAAAACAAACCTAATAGAACAAAGTTAGGTTCAAGAGCCATAAAGTGTGCTTTTGTTGGTTATGCCAACAATAGTAAAGCTTATAGGCTATTAGACTTAGAATCTAATGTTGTGATTGAATTTAGAGAAGTTGAATTCTTTGAGAACATGTTATGTGACAACAATTCTCAAGCTTCAACATCTCTAAAGAAGAATTTGTTATATGAGAACAATTCTCAAGCATCTACATCCAAAAATGATTCTCAAGAGGAGAAATCTCAAAGGAATGTAGAGCAACCCATTGAACTTAGAAGAAGTCAAAGGGTTAAAAAGGAGAAAAGTCTAGGATTGGATGAGATAGATTCTCAAGGAATTTCTTTCTACATGGTAGAAGGATATAGAGAGGAAGTCATTAGGAAAATTCCTACTGTACTTCTTGTTGAGGATGATCCTAAGACTTATAGAGAAGTCATGCAATCAAGAGATAGTGCATTTTGGAAAGAAGCCATCACTGATGAGATGGATTCCATGCTTTCCAACAACACTTGGGAATTGGTAGACCTCCCACTGGGGTCTAAGCCAATTAGGTGTAAGTGGGTATTTATGATAAAATACCACACTGACAGCATTATCCAAACCTTTAAAGCTAGATTAATAGCTAAAGGGTTTAGGCAAAAAGAGGGTATCGATTATTTCGATACCTATGCGCTTGTTGCAAGAACAACTTCTATAAGAATTTTGTTCGCTTTGGCTTCTATACACAACTTGCATGTTCATCAAATGGATGTCAAAACGACATTCTTTAATGGTGACCTCAATGAGGTTTATATGGAACAACCTGAAGGGTTTGTCCTACCAAGAAATGAACATAAAGTATGTAGACTTGTAAAATCCTTGTATGGATTGAAACAAGCTCCTAAGTAATGACATGAGAAATTTGATCAAGCCATCATGTCTAATGGGTTTAGGCATAACAATGGAGACAAGTGTTTGTATTCCAAAACTTGTAAGGGATATGTGATCATTGTTTGCTTATATGTGGATGACATGCTTATTCTAAGTGATAGCATGAAAGGGATAGAAGAAATGAAGATGTTTCTATCATCAACCTTCAAGATGAAAGATCTTGGAGAAGTTGACACCATACTTGGTATCAAAGTGAAGAAACATAGTGGGGGTTTTGCGTTAGGGCAAGCCCACTATGTTGAGAAATTATTGAACAAATTTAACCATCTCAAGGTTAAAGATGTCAATACTCCATTCGATCATAGTGTAAAACTAGAGAAGAATAAAGGAAGAACGGTGGCTCAATTGGAGTACGCTAGTGCTATAGGGAGTCTTATGTACGCTACCCAATGTACTAGACCTGATATTGCATTTGCGGTAAGTAAACTTAGTACTTTTACAAGTAATCCAAGTGTGGATCATTGGAAGGCTATTGGGAGAGTCCTAGGTTTTCTCAAGAAAACCAAAGGACTAAGCCTTCACTACTCCAAATTTCCTTCAATCTTAGAAGGATATACAGATGCAAGCCGGATATCCAATCTTGGGGACAACTTGTCCACCACTGGTTGTGTATTTACACTTGGTGGGGGTGCAATTTCTTGGGGTTCCAAGAAACAAACCTGTATATCTCATTCCACTATGGAAGCAGAGTTTATAGCTTTAGGTGCTACCGATAAAGAGGCTGAATGGTTAAGGGATATATTGATAGAGATACCCCTAATCAAAGAGAATGTATCCACTATATCGATACATTGTGATAGCCAAACAACATTGGCTAGAGCATACAACGAAGTGCATAATGGAAAGTCTAAACACATTAGTCTAATACATGGATATGTAAGAGAATTGATTCAAAGAGGAGTCATCTCAATATCCTATGTGAGAACAAATGAAAACTTGGTGTATCCTTTCACCAAGCCACTAATGAGAGATTTAGTGGCTACATCATCTCGAGGGATGAGACTTAAACTCCCTAAAGAGATTCACGATTGATGGTAACCTATCTTAACACTAGTTATTTAACTAGTGTTAGGTTCAATAGGTAATAACAAGTCAATCAAGTGAATGTTAGTTTTACTCAAAACAAGTCTCATCTAAGATGTTGAGTACTTGTGAGTTACCAAATTGAGGGTTAAAACCGAGAGGCTTTTTAATAGAATTCAGTCTTGTGAAGAAAAGTATTTTTGGTAACAAAATACTGTAAGAGTTCTACCTATATGGACCTAGGGGTGGTGCCGCCTCTCATAAGATTTGGGAGTATTCTCAAGAACGTCCATGAATGGAAAGTGCACATGGCCATTAACGGTGCGAAGATAGACATAGAGGTCTCAAGTGAACATGGCAAAGGTGTGTGTTATCAGCAATTTTTTATCATGGAAAGATGGTTCAATGCCTACTGCAACCAAATTTTCAATAAATTTTGTGATAATTACACTATAGTAAAGTTCAAATTGAAAAACACTTTACTTTATGCTCCAATGCAATGGCTTCTATAAGAAAGAGTTATTATTTAATCAAGTGGGGGATGTGTTTTATTTTAAAATATAATGTTGATTGATTAAATAAGTGTTACAATAGATAACTATTTAATCTATTGGGCGAATGTTATATTATTTTATAATATAATCTTTTAGATTAAATATATGTGACAAAGAGTGTTACATATTGTAACATATAAAAGAGAGTTACAATATTTGGATATATGTGAATATTCAAATATGTAACATATTTGGTGTTACAAATTTAGTTACAAATTCAGTTACAAATTTGTAACTTCCAAATATTGCCCATTATTGTATAGATTTATTGTTACACAATTTTGAGTAGAATTTCTTTAACTCATAATTGAAATGGCTGTTAGAGATATGATTTTAACTCTAATAATGTGTTTGGGGGTTACAAAATCAATTGGGAGTAGATTAGGACCGTTTGGAAAAATAGCACAATTTTGTGTGCTAAATTTGGCTAGTGGTCGCGGCTAGAGGTGTTGGTGGTCGCGGCCTGGGGGACAGAGACTAGTGGCCACGGCCAGTGTGGCTGACTGACAAAAAATTTCAGTTTTCCAACTTTTTTGAACGGCTCCAAAAACACAAATAACTCACAAATAACGGCCCCATGGGAAAGATCCAGCTGCCGGTTACGCTGGGGGGTGAATTGCAGCACTCGTTCAAGTTCTGCACCTTTGTAGTGGTAGACTGCCCCACCGCTTATAACGTCATTTTTGGCCGGCCCGTACTGGTCGAGTTCGGGGCCATCACCCCCATTCGCCATCTTTGTTTGAAGTTCCCATGCGACAACGGAGGGGTAGAGACCGTCCGGGGAGACCAAAAGAGCGCCAGGAAGTGCTACCATGTCTCCGCCCGGCCCATATACATGGTACGCGAGGAGCCCGTCGAACCAGTTCTCCTCCCTCCTGCCGAGAGGATTGTCCAGGAAGAGGTCGACCTGGACCCGCGGATAGGAGACGATCGCTCCCTGGAGCCAATGGACGAAATAGAAGAGGTGTGCATCAGCGAAACCGATCCGACCCGGATCATCCAAGTCGAGAAGAACCTGCCGGCCGACATTCGGGCCGCCGTCATCACTCAAGTCAAGGGAAACCAGGACCTTCTCGCCTGGTCCCACTCCGACATGACAGGGATCGACCGCAATATCATTTGCCACGCGTTAAGTATTGACCCAAACGCGACTCCGGTCCGCCAGATACCCAGGCCTTTGGGGACGGAGAGGGCTGAGGCCCTTAAGCTGGAGGTTGAGAAGCTGTCTTCCATCAACTTCATACGCGAGGCTGTGTACCCCATGTGGCTGGCCAATCCCGTCCTGGTACCAAAACCGAACGGGACCTGGAGAACATGCATTGACTTCACGGACCTCAACAAAGCCTGTCCGAAGGACTGTTTCCCGCTCCCCCGGATCGACCAAATGGTGGATGCCACGTCCGGATACGAGATCTTGAGCTTCATGGACGCTTACTCCGGCTACAATCAGATCTCTATGCACGTGGCTGATCAGGAACACACCAGTTTCCAAACCGACAAGGGAATCTATTGCTACATAGTCATGCCTTTCGGACTCAAGAATGCCGGAGCAACTTACCAAAGACTCGTCAATCGGATGTTTCGGGCCCAGTTAGGGCGAAACATGGAGGTATACATCGATGATATGCTGGTCAAGTCTAAGACATCCCGGAGCCACTCGGACGACTTGACGGAGGCTTTCGCGGTTATCCGAAAGTACGGGATGAAACTGAATCCTAAAAAGTGCACTTTCGGCGTGGCTTCCGGGAAGTTCCTGGGTTTCATAGTAAGTTTTCGAGGAATAGAAGCCAATCCGGATAAGATTAAGGCATTGATCGACATGGCCTCTCCCCGAAAGCACAAGGACGTGCAAAGCCTGACGGGGCGAGTAGCCGCCCTGAGCCGTTTCGTTTCTAAAGCCACGGACAAGTGCGTCCCGTTCTTCAACGTCCTTCGCGGAAGCCAGCGTTTCAAGTGGTCGTCCGAGTGCGAAGAGGCCTTCCGAAAGCTGAAAGAACACCTGGCGAAAGCCCCAATCCTGGCGAAATCGGTAGAGGGGGAGCCCCTGTATCTATACCTGGCCGTGACTGAGCACGCGATCAGCGCCGCATTGGTGCGAGAAGAAGAAAGGACACAACTCCCGGTGTACTACGTAAGCAAGCGGTTGCTAGACGCCGAATCTCATACCCATTGATCGAAAAACTGACTTTCTGCCTGCTGATGGCGTCCCGGAAGCTTCGACCTTACTTTCAGGCCCACGCCATAAAGGTCTTAACCAACCATCCCCTGCGGCAGGTGTTACAGAAGCCCGAATCATCGGGAAGACTCCTGAATTGGGCCATGGAGCTGAGCCAGTTCGATATATCTTACGTGCCCAGGGTGTCCATCAAAGGACAGGCCCTGGCCGATTTCATCGTCGAATGTTCCAGGATTTCTCCGGAAGACAATATTCCCGAAGCCCCCGCGGCACCCGTGTGGAAAATCTTCGTGGACGGAGCCTCGAACAAGAATGGGGCTGGGGCCGGGATCATCATGGTGTCACCACAGGGGCACCAGCTACAAAATTCCCTCCGTTTCCAGTTCAAAGCGTCGAACAACGAAGCAGAGCATGAAGCTGTCCTAGCCGGCCTGCGTTTGGCCCGGGAGGTAGAGGCAGCGAACCTGGAAATTTACAGCGATTCCCAGCTAGTCGTCAGACAAATTTCAGGGGAGTATCAGACCAAAGGAGAGAGAATGGCGGCGTACGTGACTCAAACGAGGGAACTGCTGCGGGCATTCGCAACACATTCCATCCGCCAGATCCCCCGGGAGCAGAATGTCTTCGCGGATACACTGGCCAAGCTGGCCACCGACGCCGAGTCAGAGCTTGCCGGACTGGTCCCCGTCAATCATCTCTCCATCCCAAGCATTAGGGCCCCCGCGGTCCACAGCGTAGATCACTCCGCTTCCTGGATGGGACCGCTGATCCGCTATCTGTTTGCTGGGGAAGTTCCAACCGACCAGGCCGCTGCCAGGAAACTCCAGTACCAAGTCCACCGCTACGTCATGATGGATGGAAAGCTCTATCGCCGGGGTTTATCCATGCCTTACCTCAGGTGCGTATTCGGGACCGAGCTGGGTGCCATCATGCATGAGGTGCATGAAGGTTTTTGCGGAGATCACACTGCCGGCCCCAGTCTGTCCAAAAAGATCCTGCGCCAAGGATACTTCTGGGCAACCATGAAAAAAGACTGCATTGAATACGTCTGCAAGTGCGAGCAGTGTCAGAGGTACGCGAAGGTGCCACAGGCCCCCCCGACAGAGATAACCCTGATGAATAGCCCCTGGCCCTTTGCAGTATGGGGAATCGATCTCATCGGGTCTCTCCCGACCGGAAGAGGATGGGTAAAGTACGCCATCGTGGCCGTGGACTACTACACGAAGTGGGTCGAGGCGGAGCCCATGAGCACAATCACTTCCAAAAAGGCCTTAGACTTCGTCGTCAACAACATAGTGTGTCTCGTCGTCAACAACATAGTGTGTCGATACGGTCTCCCCTATAAAATCGTGTCCGACAACGGGAAGCAGTTCGACAGCGCCTACTTCACGGATTTTTGCGAAAGACACGGTATAGTGAAGAGCTTCTCCGCGGTTGCCAGACCCCAGGTAAACGGGCAGGCAGAAGTCGTGAACAAAATCCTAAAGGGGACACTGAAGAAAAAGCTCCAGGCCTGCAAGAGCAAGTGGCCCGAGGAACTCCCCCGCGTACTATGGGCTTACCGGACGACCAAGCGGACGTCAACCGAACACACCCCCTACTCTATGGTCTATGGATGCGAAGACGTCATCCCAATCGAAACGGCCGTCTCATCCCACCGACGTGACACGTATGATCCCGCCCAGAACCACGCCTTACTCCAAGAATCGCTAGATCTCATCGAAGAGATCCGGGAAGAGTCGCAGGTGCAGCTGAAGATGTACCAAGGCAAGATTGCACGGCTCTTCAACTCCAAAGTCAGGAGCCGTCAGTTTGAAACGGGCGACTTGGTCTTGCGAAGAGTGTTCCCTGCCACTCAAGATCTAGGAGTGGGGGTTTTGGGCCCAAATTGGGAGGGGTCGTATGAGATCCAGCACGAGGTGTGCCCCGGAACGTACAGCTTAAAGCGGCTCGATGGCTCGAAGGTCCCACGAGCCTGGAACCCGGAGCATCTCCGTAAATACTATCAATAGTCAGGGAGCCTTTCCCAGTTTAAGATTTTCGTTGTAAACAATGTATGCCTCAGGGCAAACCTTTTTCAAACAATGGAAATGACGTATGCAAAACGTCATAATGGAATATTGTGAAACCACACTAATCTTTCTCAAGTGAACCCAGACCCGTCTCCGTTCACTTGCGGGGGGTATCCCGGGAGTAAACAAACACCTGGCGAGGATCGACCCGAGGCCGGTCCCACCCCGGACGAACGATGTCCGGGGGTACAAATTAGAGGACCGAGCCCGAGGCCGGTCCCACCCCGGACGAACGATGTTCGGGGGTACAAATTAGAGGACCGAGCCCGAGGCCGGTCCCACCCCGGACGAAGAATGTCTGGGGGTACAAATTAGAGGACCGAGCCCGAGGCTGGTCCCTCCCCAGACGAACGATGTCCGGGGGTACAAATTAAAGGACCGAGCCCAAGGCCGGTCCCGCCCCGGACGAACGATGTCCGGGGTTATAAATTAGAGGACCGAGCCCGAGGCCGTTCCCACCCCGGACGAACGATGTCCCGAGGTACAAATTAGAGGACCGAGCCTGAGGCCGGTCCCACCCCGGACGAACGATGTCCAGGGGTACAAATTAGAGGACCGAGCCCGAGGCCGGTCCCACCCCGGACGAACAATGTCCGGGGGTACAAATTAGAGGACCGAGCCCGAGGCCGGTCCCGCCCCGAACGAACGATGTCCGGGGGTACAAATTAGAGGAACGAGCACGAGGCCGGTCCCACCCCGGACGAACGATGTCCGGGGGTACAAATTAGAGGACCGAGCCCAAGGCCGGTCCCGCCCCGGACGAACGATGTCCGAGGGTATAAATTAGAGGACCGAGCCCGAGGCCGGTCCCACCCCGGACGAATGATGTCCGGGGGTACAAATTAGAGGACCGAGCCCGAGGCCGGTCCCACCCCGGACGAACGATGTCAGGGGGTATAAATTAGAGGACCGAGCCCGAGGCCGGTCCCACCCCGAACAAACGATGTCCGGGGGTACAAATTAGAGGACCGAGCCCGAGGCCGGTCCCACCCCGGACGAACGATGTCCGGGGGTACAAATTAGAGGACCGAGCCCGAGGCCGGTCCCACCCCGGACGAACGATGTCTGGGGGTATAAATTAGAGGACCGAGCTCGAGGCTGGTCCCACCCCGGACGAACGATGTCCGGGGGTACAAATTAAAGGACCGAGCCCGAGGCCAGTCCTAACCCGGACGAACGATATCCAGGGGTATAAATTAGAGGACCGAGCCCGTAGCCAGTCCCACCCCGGACGAACGATGTCCGGGGGTACAAATTAGAGGACCGAGCCCGAGGCCGGTTCCACCCCGGACGAACGATGTCCGGGGGTACAAATTAGAGGACTGAGCCCGAGGCCGGTCCCGCCCCAGACGAACGATGTTCGGGGGTATAAATTAGAGGGCCGAGCCCGAGGCCGGTCCCACCCCGGACGAACGATGTCCAGGGGTACAAATTAGAGGACCGAGCCCGAGGCCGGTCCTACCCCGGACGAACGATGTCCGGGGGTACAAATTAGAGGACCGAGCCCGAGGTCAGTCCCACCCCGGACGAACGATGTCCAGGGGTATAAATTAGAGGACCGAGCCCGAGGCTGGTCCCACCCCGGAAAAACGATGTCCGGGGGTACAAATTAGAGGACCGAGCCCGAGGCCGGTCCCACCCCGGACGAACGATGTCCGGGGGTACAAATTAGAGGACCGAGCCCCAGGCCGGTCCCGCCCTGGACGAACGATGTCCGGGGGTATAAATTAGAGGACCGAGCCCATAGCCGGTCCCACCCCGGACGAACGATGTCTGGGGTTATAGTATAAAGAGGATCGACCCGAGGCTGGTCCCATCCCAGACGAACGATGTCCAGGGGTATAAAGCAAAGGGGCGAGCCCCAAGCTCGTCCGGTTCGGACAATTGATGTCCGGGATATAAAAATATCCGGTTCGCCCCAAGGCAAAGCCAGGGCCTAAAACTGAAAAAGGAGAACAGAACTCCAGGTTAAAGCAAGCCCCGAGGACCCTGGACTGGGTGCCAGGATTAGAAACTTGGAAAGTTAAGTCGTTGGGTCTAGTCCAGGCCGTTGGAACCGGAACTAAACCCTTGCAATCAGTTAATCGCGGCAACAAAATGAAATCCCTACTTGGAACAACGAAAGGAAGCCTTCATAAAAAGTAGAGAAGGTAGCAGTGTTCTAAATTTAATTACAAGCCAAAAACACTAATAAAAACTACAAGGCCGGGGTTCGGGCCTACAGCGCATCCGCCCGGAGGTCCGCATCCTCCCTCTCCTTGGCCTCGTACTCGGCCGGCTTTGACTCGGGATCAGGGAAGACAAGGAGATTCATACTCTTATCCTTGCACCAGGCCATGTAGACGGCCTCGTCAAAGGTGACATCCAACATGCCCTCGGCCTCCTCCTTTTCACGACGTGTCGTTTCGTGCGTCGCCTTCTCCTGAAGCAGGGAATCGCCCAGTTCGCAGACTCGGGCCTTCAAGGCCAGGATCTCCTCCTTATCCAGGACGGACTGAGCCGCGGCCGTCTCCAAGAGCGTCGCCCGCTCATCGGCCTCTTTTGTTTTCTGAGACAACTCCTCTTCCAACCCGGCCTTGGCACGGCCGAGCTCCTCGCGCTCTGTCTTGACACAGGCCACCTCTACCTGGACGCGGGCCGTCTCCCAGCAAAGAGCCTCCTTGGCGGCCTCCCTCTGATTCACGGCCACCTCCAACTCCAGCTTGGCTGTCTCCATCTTTATGGCGAGCTCGGCCACCAGATCGGCACTCCATTGGGACAGCAGATCAACTTGGAGCAAAGAAAAGTTAGAAAATAAAACTATCATCAACAAGTAAGGGAAGGAGTTTAAGGGAAGTGAAAGTTACCGCGGTGGCCTGGTGGCGGAGAGCCTGGGAGACGAACAGTCGTCTGGGTTGGCTATCGTGGCGTACCTCTTGAGCTGAAGGTTGGACATGGTGCTCCCAACCTGGTCCAGTAGATCAGCCGCCAAGGGGGTCGTGTCCTGGCCGAGTTTAGGGCGGAAGCCCACTTCGGCGACTAGCCCGTCCACGATCGGCTGAGGAGCGCTGAACTCGACAGGACAATCCGAGAATTCGACCTGACGACGGATCGTCTGGGCCTTGTAAGTTTCGTCCCTCCAGCACCGGCCATTTTCCCAGGTCCGGTTGATCAGCCGGGACTGCTCATCCCGCAGGGCTGACTCCCCCTCTTCGAGAAGAGTTGGGTGTAGGGGGAGAACTGGAGGGGAAGGGATTTCCTTCGCGGCCAGCCGACTCACCCCGTGTGACTCTTCAGTCGAGCCGGCTCGCCCCGTCCGAGGCCTCTTCCTGGTGTTGCCCTCTTCGGCGCCAGCGTCTGGGCCCCTCTTCCCGGAGCTCCGACTGACGGCCGCGCCCGCCTCCAAGTCAATCACGGGGGGCGGGTCGGAGGCGGAGTTTGCAGCAGGCTCCACAGCCTGGAAGGGTACCACAGCCAGGGAACCTTCACCGGGGCGCATCTCCGTCCTGGACAACTCCTTGGCAGGGTGTTTCTCTGGGCCCACCGCCTCGCTGTTCTTCCTGGCCGCCTTCTTGGCCGCCCTTTCCATGATGAGCTGCCTCATTTCGCTGGCAGGGGTTGACATATCGGAGTCCCCTGCAAAAGTACAGAAGAAAAAAGGGAGTTAGGACGATAAGCCAATCAGATGAAGACATAAATCAAAGTTATAAATAACCCGGGACGAACCCTCGTCTGTGCCCCGGGTATGACCCAATTCCTCTAAAGCAAACGAATGGACCCGATCCCCTATGTCGTCCGGGTTCAGGAAACCCCCGTACTGGAGAAACCCAGACAAGAACATGAGGACCTCCAAGCCTACGGGGACGGGAATTGAAGGTCTCATCTCCCCATCGGCCCCAAGTGCGGGGTCCGGGGGTACTAGCCTATCCCTAGCTAAGTCCCCGACTCGGGGAGCATAAGTTAAGATCAAAGGGGAGTTACCTCGCCCCGATACGCTAGCCCCGGGGGTCCCGACGTTTGGTAGGGCATCTTCGAAGAGCTCCTCTAGCTCTTCTGAGGTGGCCGCTTCTGCCGGGGACTGGTCCTTCTTGCGCCGGGCCGCGTCGGCTCGCGCCGCTCTTACCACAGTGGCAATGTGATCCAAGGCCATCTGCTCCCGGACTTCGACGTTCTTCTCGCAGGGGATGCCCCGAAGGTTCGGGATAACAATGGTCTGGGTGGCCGCAAGCATCCCAACCAATCGGAGATTGTCGTCCATGACGTAGCCCCCGACATCCAGATCCTCTGCGCTCAACTTGGAATAAAATCTCCTCCTTTCCAGAATGAACACGGTAAGGGGAGTTTGAGCGAAAGGCCCTGCCACCCGGAAGATGTGATAAGAGAAGAGTAGAAAAGATGAGGAATAAAATAGAGGTCCAAGAAGTTACTTACCCACTCGCTAGAAGTCCAGCAACAGGGTGGGGTTCTTGTCCACGAGGAACCCGGACGTCATGAACCAGTAATGCCTGACGTCCGGGGGATGCCTCCAGGAGCTGGTAGGAGCGGGATAGCCACTCCGCGGCTTCAGCCCATAAAAGTCGTCCAGGGTCTTGTCCTTGACGTAAACCTGCCGCTCCAGCTTGTAGAAGTACAGGACCTCCGCAGGGGTGGGCTCCGCGATCTCCTTCGCGGCGCAAAACACCCGCCATCCAGCGAGCAGACGATACGCTTGGGGCAGAAGCTGGAACGGTGCGATTCCCACGTACGTCAGGAACTGCACGAAGTAGCCGTGCAGCGGGATCGTAGCTCCCGCGCTGATATGGCCAGCACTCCAGGCTCTGAATCCTTCCATGGATGTATGCGCCCGCTCCTCGAGCCTGGCCAGACGGTTGTGGGAGAGGCCCGGAGTTGATTCGATGCCCAGATGCTGCTCCAGGAGCAGCATCATCCGGTAATTCCGGAACGAGTTGGCCGTCACGTCCATTTCCCACCTGTTGCCCATAGGCGTCTGGGATCCGGGAACGACGACAGGGGCCCTATTGACCTCTTCTTCAGAATGGAGCGTAACGCCCGTTGCCATAGCTGACAATCTGGGAGCAAAGAAAGAAAACCAAGCAGTCAGTACCTAAACCCAAGAAAGTCGGTCAAGGTACGGGGAGTCTCCTAAGGACTGCTTGGAGTCCCGTCGGATCAGGTTCGGGACTCCCGAGAGCCCCGGGACCATGATCGGGAGAGGAGACTACTAAGGCCCGCCCTATGTCTGGGAAGCATACGGGTACAGAGCAACCCGAACCAGGCGGCCTTCCTAACAACTTCTAAGCATAAAGCCTAAACGCACACATCAAAAGAACATAAGTTCATAAAGTTGTCAAGAGAGTCAGGAGAACTTACTGTGAGGTGTCAGCCATAGATGATGATGGTTGTCCAACTGTAAGGACGGCAGATGTAATGCCCCAAATTTCCTTATAAGGTTTAGGACCTTGATTAGGAGGCCGGGAGGGCCATAATTGATTTATTATAGTATTTCATAATTATATGCATATTTACGTGAATTATATTATTATATGACGGTGGGTGCATGATTGTGATTAGTTAATATAGCCACATTATAAGGTGGATTGGTTTGAGCTATCGACATGAGACGATCATGAGATGTAAGTGTTCGATCTAGTCATAACGGGTTTAAGTCTGGGGCTCGGGGTGAGTCTCGGGGTGAATTTAATGGTTAGAGCATTACCGGGAATTAAAGGGTAATGGGATACGGCTTATTGGTGTTTGAGAATATTGGGAATAGCGGGAATTGGAGGATGTTAATTGTGATTAATGAAATAGGTGCGAAAGGACGGTTTTGCCCTTGGTGGCTGCTAAGGTTTCATTTTAGACCTAAGGGTATTTAGGTCTTTTTACCCTAAGAGATATATATCAGCTATTAAGGCTGTTTGAGGAATCGAGCCAAGGAACCAAGCTTAGCCAAACTAGGGTTATGCTCCACCATTGAAGAGGGTGTGTTGCCAAGATTAAGGTGACCGTCAAAGGATTGAGGATCGATCGTTCTCAAGGGTTGTTTCTTTAATCATTCTAGCTCGACTTTGAGGTAAGAAAACTGCACCCTGTGTATATGTGACATGCATGGCTACTGTGATGCATGTTGGTTGATTATTGAGTATGACATGCATGGTTTTTGTTGATGCATGTCGGTTGATTATTATGTGTGGCACGCATGGCTATTCTTGATGCATGCTGGTAGACTATTAAACGTGACATACATGGCTGTTATTGGTGCATGTTGGATTGCTGGATATATTGCATATGATACTTGAGAAACATATGGTTAGGACATGCTTTGTATACTGGGTATGATACTGTTCAGAGCTTGAGCCTCTGTGGTTGTATACGGTCCTAATTGTATTGGCACCTGTTTAGTAAGCATGCTAAATACCTTGTCTATGAATATTGGACATGTGATATATGTTTGGTGGCATGGCTTACCTGTGTATGGCGCTGAATTATTATTCAAAATCGACAATGGTGTCAGATCCGTCTGTGAAGCTGTGACTTATTAGTTAGGTTCACCACGGGCTGAGCACTGGTCGTGTTTTACCGACCCAAGGGTCAAAAGTGGCAGTGCGTTGTGAACGCCGGGCCGATTAAAGCTTAGTTCTAATCGAGGTCAGCATTGAATGACTCATATGGGGTATTAATGCTGGACCGACCGGAAGGTCAATGAGAACTATAAGCGCTTGCCTGGTCTATGACCAGATGTTTATGGCCAAGGTATATGACCTCGGTGACTGTTTGTCACATGGCCAAGGGACGCTGTCCATAGCACGACTCTAGGGTCGGGAGGAAGGTTATGTTGGTGACCATTCACCATGCACCTGTCCTAATCAAACTTATGAAAGGATCACTTGTCAGTTGAGCCCTGGTGACCCTACCATCACATGGATAGAAGGAGCGATGCTCATTATTGTGACTTTTGGCTATTGTCACCTATTTGCTTGGACTGATAGTCCTAGATGGTTATTATGATCGTCGTTGAGACTATGTTACGCTTTATTGTGTTTTCTTGCTGGGCTTTGGCTCACGGGTGCTACGTGGTGCAGGTAAAGGCAAGAGGAAGCTGGACCATCCTTGAGTTGGAGGGCTTAGGTGATGATGTGTACATATGCAGCTGCTCGTCGGCCACGGCCGAGGTTTAAAGTGGAACTAGGGTTGAACCCTGTTTTGCCGCCTAGAACGGCCTGTTGTAAATATTTTCTGTAATAAGCTCTGAAACTTTATTTTCGAGATCCCAATGTATATGTTGAACGTTTTAGTGAAACGTTACCTCTTAACCAAAAGGTTAAATCCCTAAACCGCTAATCATACTTAGTTCACAATTTTGGCCAAATGACTCGGTTAGCGAGTTTAGCACTGTTTACAAGGCACACCGTAACGGTCCCTGGAGTTTGGGGCGTTACAGCAGAACCTCGGTCTTGAAGTGGTGCAGCCGGGGCAGTAGTTCGTCGACAGGACAAACCCGGGATGCGTCTTCAGGTAGAAGAGCGGAAGTTGGGGTTCTGGGGAACAGGCGGCGGTGCAGAGTTAGCAGATGGCGGTGTACGTCGTCGGCGATGTCAGACATGCAAGGCTCGAGTAGTGTTTGACGGTTCTTAAGCTGGTTCGAAGAGGTAAAAGTGCCAAATGTGGTTTTCGTGGGGTATTTATAGTGGCCCTAAATCCTGGCCCACGATCCAACGGACAAATGTCTCTTCATCGGACGGTCAGGAACCGTGCAGGGACATTTATGAGTCCTTTCAGGTTGGATCATCGCCGTCTCAGATCTGACGACCCAGGAGTGACAGATGCCAAAGGTCACCCCATCCTACTGTCCACCTCATCCCAGGGGCATTAATGATGGCCCCCCGTGCGGATGGGACGCTTCGAGACATGTGCTGACACCCTAGCCTAGGCCTAGCGACCCTTGGGAGGGCTAGGCGACCTTTCAAGACCCGTGCAGCAATCACCTGGTGACACGTGTGTCCCTGCCACAAGGCGGGACAAAGGTGAACGTCCCCGGATCGTGGTAAACGATCCGAGCCAATCACCCAACCAGTGCCACGGCCCACTGTCGCGTACCCACAATCTCGGGCAGGAACTGGGGAGGCAACCACGCGAGCGTCTTGGGGACGATGCAACCCTCCTCCTGGCAGACCTAGGCGAAGGCTTGGGGGGTAAATGTTATCCCCATTTCCTGCATGGGCTCGGGGCCTTCGTCCAGGCCCATTGTCAGGGGCCATGTAAGAATGCGGGTCCGGCCCAAGGCCTTTTGGTACGGAGAGCATCCAAGGGAGAGGGGGTACGGATCGGGGATGCATGTCTGGGCCTATTTGAAGGGTCCGGCATGTCCCTCCGGGACAATAGTCTGGGTGATGTACAGAGCGTTCGGACCCCCGCGGCCTACGCGTCCAGGTCCCGGACCCTGATACGGTCCGGGCCTATGGTAAACGAAGCGGGACAGAGGTAAACGGACTCGGATCACTTCACCCCCCGTTGAAGGGGTCAAGCGTCCAGGACCCTGAAGCCGCCCCACTCCGCGTGGGCGTTGTCCCCACTTTTCACCTGCAGAAAAGGCCACCTCGGGATTGCACGCCGTTGTTTCAGGACTGCGCTGTCAAGTACTCTGACTGATCTTGTCTCCTGAATCTGCCTCGTAACTCGAAATGTCCAGACCAAAAGCACCGTTTTGTCAGGCGAGATACAGCTCCAAGGTCAACCTATTGGGCCTTAGCTGGTTTGGAATTCATGTATTTTGTACCTTGTGTATTGGGCCTCCGCAGAAAGGCTAGGAATTTCCCTATCTCCAATGGGCCCGGGTCATACCCGGCCCAGACCCGGTCTTCCCATAAGCCTATAAATATAAGCTACAGAACATTGTAAAAGCTCTCTCTCTCTTCACCGGAAAAAACACAGGAACTCTATCAAAATATAGAGGGAAACTCCATTGTAAAAGGTTCTTCAAGCTCTAATAATATAGACTCATGGACTAAGGCTAGTTAACGCCCCAACCACGTAAAAACTCCGTGCTAATCATCTGCTTTCATTATAATTATCGTATTAATAATAGTTATTAATAGAGTTGCCGAAAATCTCGGTTAACAGAGCCTATTGCACACTTGTAAGACACAATTTTTCTATCCATTAGAGCACTTGGCTATAAAACACCTAAAGGCTTATAATTCCATAAAGTTATTTCCAAAATAGAGAGATCCCTTAGTGCTTGAGTTAGAGAGAAATAAGATTTTGGACAAAGGTTTCAAACTTTGTTCAAGTTGGTGATCCCTAACACTCTTTCACTTTTGTTGTGTGAGTGAGACTTCTTTGTTTATTGTTATTGTTATTTCCTTTTATTCTATTGCTTTTTATCTTCTTATTATTCTTTTATATTTACTTGTATTTCTTGTTTAGAGTTGTAATTTTTTCATTTCTTTTGTTACAAACACTACTTCTTTATTTGTATATTTTGTTTAGAGTTGTAATTTTCTCTTCTCTTCTTCTACTTCTTCTTATTCTATTTGTATTTTTTTAGTCATAGAGTTGTAACATTATATAATCACTCTTGTTTATTTGTATATTTTTCTTAGAGTTGTAAGGTCTTTTTACCATTTCCATCGAGGCAATCTATATTTTTCCTAACAGTTTGTAGGCTGGTTTGTGTTTGTTTGAAGGCTTGACTTTGTTCTCCTAGTGATCGTGCAACTTGGGCTGCCGATGACGTTGCTCTAGTTGTGCTTTTTTAGGCTATTTTTTTTCCCTTTTTTAGCTGTTTTGAGAAGAAGTTTATTATTCTTAGTGGTATAATGGTACACGTATACGATTGACATTTCTAGGAGAGACACTTGTTCTTTTAATCAATGTTCCTAACCTCTAGTTGAAGGATTTTACTTCAGTTAGAATAGTTGGTGACCCACCCAATATATATACATATTTTTATAAAGTATATCTTAAAAACTTATTAATCTTATTTGATTTTTAGGTTAAAATCTCACTTCTTCAGGGAGTTTCGAATGCGATCAAGTTTACACACTTTCAAGTATATTTTTTTTTATATTTTATTATCTAATTTTTTTAGGCATCTTTACATGTTTTTTTACTAGACAATAAAACTAAATTGTAATCTTATACAATTATTCAATCTGAACAATAATAAAGTATATTAAAAAAAAAAAAAGCTTCTCCTGAGAAAAAATATATTTGGGGACTATGAAAGTGGTAGTTTAACAAGTGGATTATATGAAGTTTTCCAAGTATCACATAGAATTAAAAAAATGCTTTTGGTGGTATTTGGGTAAAAAATAAAAAGCCATTTTTTAATTTAAAATGTCTTTTTTGAGAAGTTAGGATTTGTAGCTTTTTTTTTAAAATATATTTTTTAGAAGCTATTTTCTAAATTAGAATAATTTTATTATTCATAATTTATTTATAAAAGATATTTTTTTATTGATATCTAAACACTTTTAAAAAAACATTTCATTAGAAAACATCTTTATAAAATAGTTATCTAAACATAAAAAATAAATCAAAACTTTTACTTATCGCATATTTCTTAATATCAATGTTTATTTTGAAAATTATGATAATAATAACAAGAAACCAAAAGATTCAATTTGTTTTCTTTTCTCTATTTTTTTTAATTAAAATAAATTATAGAAATAAATTCTAATCACCCATATATTCATAATCATAACATAGATATTTTAGGTTTATCTTAAAAAAGTTTGACTAAATTCTTAATTATTTTGTTTTGTTTATGCAAACAAGTAGTTTATTTCATAAAATATTTAGATTAAAAATAATATTTAATGAAATTCTATTTTAAGTAATTACCAAATTAGTTAAACCATGTGAATTAATTAAAGTGTGGAATGGTAATTAAATGTTTAAACAGATGTCCATTTTGTCGGGACAGAATCCAAACTTGGCACGACAGAAACTGAACACAATAAAAAAAGTGCAAAGAAAATTAAAGAACACAACGAATTTTTACAAGATTCAGAAACACTTTCGGATAACCTACTCCTTGAAGCCACGCCCAAAGAATAAAATCAATTAATAAAGAATCATAAGTACAAAATATTGACTTATACAAAACAAGATTTCCTCTTGAGATTTGCCGCAACTGTTTTGTACTTCTCTTCACCAATCTGATTTTGATGGAAACGCTCAACCACTTGAACTCCCTTCAATGGCCAGCGAGTGCTTGCATCCTCCCGACGCAAGTCTTGAAAAAATCCTCTCCCGAAGATTATAAAAGTTGTGTTCAAATTACAAAGTGTATTCACTCATGAACGTGGTATAAACTCACCACAAATACTTAACACTTATTTTTTTCACAAGATCACGTGAATACTATGATCTTGGATACAAAGAATGAGCTCTCACAAATATTACAATACAATCACAAATTATGCATCTAAGAGTTCATTTTTTCTCAATGCCTTTTGAGACCTATTTATAAAGTCAATTTCGTGCTCATAAAGACAAAGAAAGAATCTCCTATTAAAGGCAACAATATTTGAAGATATTCTTGATTGATAAAGAATTGCCTTTTTTAGAAGATCATGCTGATCCGACAGATACGATCTTGGTGGGGACAGCTAATACCTGTGTCGAATCAAAAAGCTCAAGATATAAATAATTATTAATGACATCAAAGATTCAGTTTCCTGAATTTTATAAACTTGAGCTGCACGAAAATTTAAAGTCAAATATTCCAGAAACGACTTTGAGTAAGTACTAGCTTTAAATAAACAAGATATATCTTCCCTTTATAATCAAATGGTGATAAAATTAAGCTAAATAATCTGAAAATCACAAGAAGGGGAAAGTGAATTCCGAAAATTACAATAAAGGGAAACAAAAATTAATCTTTTAATTAAAAAGATATTTCTATAAAATATGCCAATTTTAGAATTTACATTTAATTATAACATATTGATGAAAATAGTATAAATTATTATTTATTAAAAAAGTATAAGATATTCGAATTCAATTATAACAAGACAAAGATGTTGAGGATTTTTTGTTCCTGGATCTTAAATCAGATGTGAGTGGGGACATGGACAATATTCTTATTAAGAAATGTCAAATATACTCTATATTATATTATTTTTTATATTTTTTTAAATCAATGAATGATATGTATATTCTACTAATGATTTAAAAAAAATATTAAAATATAAAAAAATTAAATAATATTCACATATCATGTATGCATGAACGAATGAGAATATTTAAAAAAATGTAAAATAGACTTTACTTCGGCACTCCTCTACTCTTCTTTGGCTCTTAAAATTGAAGTATTTAATTGTCTTTTTTTTTTGGTCTAGTTTTTAAAATTATTGGTTATATAAATATATATATAATTATACAGGCATTCTCGAAAATTCTCCACTTGATAGGAAATTTCTATCTTGTCCTCGTTTGAAAATAAACCGAAATAGGTTAGAAACAAGAACTATAAATGAGAAAGTGCTAGAGAAGAGCTTTTTTTTTTATAATTCCTTACCATTATCAATATATGTATAATATTATTTTAAAAAAAACATTTCGTCCAATTTATAACAATATAATAAAGGAGACTGATAAAGTCATCGGTAAACATATCATAAATGTTCAATATATTATTTAAAAAATAAATATATTATATTAATCAATAAAAAATAATAATTATTAAAAACTCTTTTCTTTTTTTTTTCAAGGTCCGCAGTGTGGTTCTTGGCTTCTTAAGGTGTTTTTAATTCAAACTTCTCTTCTAAAATTGGTATTTTCATAGATGAAAATGAAATATAGATTAGTATTATTATATCCAAATTCTTATGTGCATTAAAAAAGAAAGTAGACATATTCAAACTAAAAGTTGTTGGTACGATACTTTGATTATTGTTAAGTTTAACTTATAAATTTTGACATTTTTTTTATAATAGAAAAAAGAGTGAGAATAGTATTTTTTTTTAAATAATTTTTTACTCTAATGTACTTTTGATAATTTTTTACAAAATAAATTTTGTCTAAAAATTCAATCAGTTGTCTAAGTTTTGTTGAACAGTTATTTAAAATTTTCAACCAGCTGTCTAAATTGTCAGAAGTCATTTTGTAAAAAATTATCAAAACTAGACTAAATAGCAAAATTACTTTAAAAGATAAATTATTTTGTAAAGTAACCTTTGTACTCTCTAATTAAGTATAAACATTTTATCTTTCTATATTATTTAATGTCATTGATTCTCTCATATCACACCTAATTTAGAATAAATTATGATATATTATTTTAAATTTAAATTATGTATTTTTTTTAATATTTAAATGGGAACTTATTCAGTGCCTCGTATCACAAATGGGACAAAAATAATTTATTGTAGAAGGTCAATTTTTTACATTTTGACCTTTAACAATGGGTTTCGTAACCTGCATTCCATTTCCCAGTATATGTGGAAAATAATAACTTTATATTTGTTTTGTGTACTTTTTTTATATAGTATATAATCTTTAGGAACAATTTTGTAACTTTGATTGTTTTGTTTTTTTTTGTTGATATGTATCTAACGTGAATAAAAATGTATTCAAATGGAAGTGGATGGTATCCTCGAATATGAGTGAATTTTAACATTTTAAAGTTTTTAATTTTTGTTAACATAATTATAAATTACATTAACCAGTTTAGTTAGTTAGACTAACTACTTGATTTTTCATTTATATCATTATTTAAAAGAAATAGTTCTTTACTTTTTACAAAATTAATAAATTATTTATATAATTGTAAAAAAAATTAATTAAATTATTTAGTTAGTTAGACTCATTACTAAATAATATTTCATTTATATCTTAATTCTTTTAAGTGTTTTCTTTTCTTTGATTTAATAAAATTAATAGTTTATTTGTAAGTCAATAAATGATATCCTATACATATGTAGATATATTTTTCTCTCTTTCTCAAAATATTATCGTTTATTAAGTAAATTTTCCATTTAAAATTATGCTTTTTATTTCCAATTTTTTATTTTATATTAAAAAATAAAATTACAAAAAATTTAGCTAACAAATGATAAAGTAACAAGTCTTTTGTGATATCAAATGCTTAAAATAAATTAAATTTTTGCTATCTTATCTATTAAAATAATTACGAATAATTTTGCTTAAGATTATTTTATTTTGTACATCAATTTTTACATTGTAATATTATAAACTCAAATTTACTAGAATTTTTTTGTTTTTTGAAAAAAATCAAGGTGGATTATGAATTTAGCTTAAATAGAAGGTACATTTATGTTATTAACTCATAGTTTTTTTGACATTATTAATAACTAGATAACATAGACGCGCTTCGCGCAGTTTTTTGTAATATTAAAAAATATATTTTTAAATAATTTTTGGGAGATTATGTGTAAGAGATTCATTTTCGCACTACCCGTAAACATATGCTCCTTATATAGATACGTAAAGACGTCTTAATCGTAATTTTTTTTCTTCGTGATAATGTTCATTATATAGCGAGCTTCTTCCAAGTTTTCTAGAAATTCTGAATAATTAAAGTGCCAAAATTAAAATTCAAACTATTTGTTGTATGTGTGCTTTTATTAAATATTAGTATTATTTTATACACTTTGCGTTATTTTTTTTGTTTATAATATTATTTCTTTAATATTTTTATATTTTTAGGGTAGAAAATTTATAAATCATGATCTTTTGCACAATCATTTATTTTTTAAAAATAAATATTTTTATTAATTTAATTAATAATTTTCTTAATGAAATTAATATCACATGTATACATGTTGATATTTTTAATTGTTAAGAAATTTTGGTTTTCAATTTGAAATATCAAAACAATAAATCTTGAAGATAAATGTCAATTTATATAAGATTCATTTATTATTATAATTATTAAAAAATTAGTTATTCTTAAATATCTTATATAAATATAAATAAAAATATTTTTATTTTAAATTTGAAATGTCAAAACAATAAAAAGATAAATACAGATGAATTTTTTTGAAATAAATATCAATTATATATGATTATTTATTATTATAATTATTAAAAAATTAGTTATTTATAAATAAATTAAAATATTTTAAATTTTGAATTTGAAATATGAAACAATAAAAATATTATCATGAATTGGAAAATTTTCAAGATAAATGTGAATTTATATATGGTTGATTTATTATAATAATTATTAAAAAATTAGTTATTAATAAATATTAAAAAAAGTTACGGAAGAGGCATTGCCGTTATTGATGATTTTAGATATTTTATTTTTTTTAATTATTTACTAATCATAAATTAAATAAAATAGAATAAAAATTTAGAAAAATTAGAAATAGATTAGAGATTTTGACTTGAATTCTCCTTTTTTTTTTTTAAAATCGTTTGACATTTTTCAGTTTTGACATTGTCATTTAAAATATATCTGTTGACGAACTTTATAGGTATTATTTATGTTTTTGCCAAATAAAATTGCTTTAATTGGCTTATCACATTATTGTCAAGGCAATGGCAGTAGCAGTATCCTAGATTTTGATTTGTTAATTATTTGAGCTTAGGAACAAATGAAACTTGAGTAGCTTAATTCTATAAGGCCAAGTTTTAATGGTTTTTTTGCTTCCTATTATTAATCTCCTTTATGCATATAGAGACCATTAACCATGTAATGTTTTACAATGCTGACATTGTCACTTAAAATATATCTGACGACGAACTTTATAGGTATTATTTATGTTTTTGCCAAATAAAATTTATTCAATTGGTTTATCACATTATTGTCAAGGCAATGACAGTGTCCCAGATTTTGATTTCTTGATTATTTGAGCTTAGGAACAAATTGAACTTGAGTAGCTTAATTCTATAAAGCCAAGTTTTAAGGGTTTTTTGCTTCCTATTATTAAGTTCATTTATGCATAGAGATTGTTTACTTCATTTAGATTTGATGAATTTGATTTCTAGACATGATTATTGTTTACCTTGTATGGTAACTTCCTAAATGTGTGAATATGTTATTGATCAGTGACATTATTCATACTTATTAGTTTTAGAAGTTGACAGGTGTGATAAGTTATTTTATACTATTGCTACTAAAAGATATTACAATACATATATTAAAATTTCTATTTAGCACCATATTTTGATGGGATGGTGTTATCCCCAAAATTTTAGTTTAATGACGTGGCAATCAGAGGGGACAGTTGGCAACTCATGGCTACCAAGTGGAGCATTAATGGTTAGTAGGTGTGTTAACCAAAGGAAATGCAAAGGTTAGAAAATGATCAACAGAGTCGTCGTGTCACTGATCGGAAGAACATTGGTCGAAAAGATGGTTTTACCTGGTTAGGAAACAGTTAACCCAAACGGATAAGAATTTGCCT
Source organism: Humulus lupulus (assembly GCF_963169125.1). Classification (NCBI taxonomy): domain Eukaryota; kingdom Viridiplantae; phylum Streptophyta; class Magnoliopsida; order Rosales; family Cannabaceae; genus Humulus; species Humulus lupulus. Next base: position 29,372,690 of record NC_084802.1, on the reverse strand, counting down.
AGTCAGGAGGGGGTTTTACCCAACCAGCAACGTCAGGAGGGAGCCTTACCCGATCGGCCATATCAGGAGGAAGTCTTACCCGACCAACCACATCAGAAGGGGAGTTTAGCCGACCGGGAATGTTGAGCTAGTTGCCCAATAATTTTTTACGAAACTCAGTACCAACTTCAATTCGAATCGCCAGTAACTACCGCGTGAATCTCTCATATATCTCGGAGTAATAGATATACCATTGTAATTTGAATTTGTTTATGACTTGGTTAGTTAAAGTTGGTTGAAACAACCAAGGACCCCGTCAAAATGGTAGATTTTTTGGTCCATGAGCTTATAAATAAATGGCTCATGGCATTATTTGGGAGATCTTTTTGGAGATTGGAAAACTCTATAATTGGGAGACTTGAAAACTCTCTAGTTGGGAGACTTCGGGGAGTTTAGCCGACTGAGAATGTTGAGCGAGCTGCCCAGTGATATTTTACGAATCTCAGTAACAACTTCAACTCGAATCGCCCGTAACTACCGCACGAATCTCTCAGATATCCCAGAGTAATAGATACACTGTTGTAATTTGAATTTGTTTATGACTTGGTTAGTTAAAGTTGGTTGAAACAACCAAGGACCCTGTCAAAACTGGAGATTTTTCAGTCCATGAGCCTATAAATAAAGGGCTCATGGCATTATTTGGGGGATCTTTTTGGAGATTGGAAAACTCTATAATTGGGAGACTTAAAAACTCTCTAGTTGGGAGACTTTGGGACTGTTACTTGGGGCATTATGAGGGCATTTTCTGAGAACTTAGAGAGAGAAACATTGTACTTTTCGACTTATTCTTAAGAAACTCAGTTGGCTCAGGTTCATCTGATCTCAAGGGTAGGTACATATATAACAATTCCAAGTGGATTAGGCTATTACCAACAAATTGGAGCTGAATTAGTATAAAAGTATATGCGTCATTTATTTTCTACTCAAGGTTTACTATCGTTTTTGCGTCTACTCGTCGTTGGCCAAAATCGTGGTCAACATTTTTGGTGCTTTAATTGAGAGCCTGAATAGAAGAAACACACTACTATCCTACCAATATGGCGCCCAGGAAGCTCGGTATGTCAACTGCAAAAGAAACTGTTACACCAGAAGGTCCTGAACCTGAGAACCTGACACTGAGCCTAGGGTCTTTTTCGAGGAGACAACTCCAGAGTTCGAACAACTCCAAGAAGCCATGGGGGCTTTCCAGGAAGAGATGCTGCAATTCAATGCTCGGCAGGAGTCTTTCGCTGAGGAATGGCCAGACAGAAGGCTACATTCGAGTAGCAAAGACGAGAAATGGATGTCAGAAGCGAAGAGATCAGGCGACGGCAGGAGGAGGTCGACCGGCGACATCTCGAGGCCGCACTTGCTCTAGAAGCAGCTACTCAATTGGCCCATGCCAATGCCTAAGCTACGGCATGAGAAGCTGCCCAGGGAGCAAGAAACAATAATGCCAGTCAGAAGTCCCCTGCTGGCAGGGCCGATTTTCGAGGGCTAGACAGAAGTAGAAGAAATCCCACTGGTCGGGCAGATTATGGGGTTTGCTTTGGGACTGCATCGATGCAAAGGGAGAATTCTAGAACCCCTTCCAGAAGCCATCAGTCAAAAACTTCTCGATCAGGAAGTCACCGGTCAGGTAGTAAGAAGACTCTGCCCAGGCATAACCAGACCAGAGCTCCTCGAGATAAGAAAACTCCACAATATAAAGACGGATATGGTCGGGATGAAGCTGATAGTCATCAAACCGATCGGTCAAAAGAAAAAGAGGGCAACGACCAACTAGAAGGAGGAAAGAGTCGCCTAGGCCGTGCTGAGAAGCCGCCACTACATCCTGGCTAGCAGCGTAGTGGAAGAGAGCAGGACCCGCATAGTAAGCCCTCTGAAAAATCGAAGAGTACGGTGTTCGATCGGTTAGGAGGACATGCTTCCTAGAGGGATCGAAGGGATGTTATCAGCAACAAGAGGAAGACCATCCCAGTCGAAGGGCAAGATTTGAACTGCCCTGCCGATCAAATAGAAATACTTTACCACAGTGCACTAGATGGAAATGCCCGACCGGGAGGTCAAAATCTTGGAGCCCCGTCAGTTGCACCAGTCATGCAAGCCTAACTTGATGCTAAACAGCTGCGGTGCAGGGTTTATCTAAACGACCTTCCGGGATAGATGTAGTAGACCACAGGAGTGGCAGTCCATTTTGTGCCCGGATTAGAGCAGCCCAGCCGCCGAGAAAATATAAAGCATCGGTGCTACTTGTGTATACAGAAAAAGAAGATCCCATCAGACATGTTGGGAATTGAGGACCAGATGGAACTGCTTGGGGTAAGTGATGATTATCAGTGTAGAGTCTTCCCAACTACGCTGTCAGATACTATCCAGGAATGGTATTGGAAGTTTAAGCCGAATTCCATTACCTCATGGGAAACATTCAGGAAGGAGTTTTGTATACAATTCAGTGCTGCCTGGACTCCACCAATTTATGCCAACCACTTGGCAGATATCAAACAAGGAAATGATAAATCTCTAAAGAATTATATACAGAGATTCATGAGAGAGGCCAACAGAGCAACTATTGTAGGAGATGAGGGGAAGATGGTTGCCATATCATCTGGAATTGCTTACCGAAGCCCTTTGTGGGATAGTATACATAGAAATCCAATTTCAACACTTCAATAATTTCTTGACCGAGTAGACAAGTATATTCAATTGGATGATGCAATCGAGAAAGAGGAGAAGGACATAAACAATCTGGGCAAATCAGCTGACCCTCCTATGAATGGTGGAAATAGTCAAAATGGTGGAAAGAAACGTGGAAATAACGGGTCTGACCGCCATGAGGAAAAGAATGCTAAGTCAGGTCAAAACGACAAGCCGACCAAGTATGAGTCTTGGTTCACTAATTACACCACTCTCTTGGCCATCTGGGCAGAAATATATCTCGCTAGTCATCATGAGGTTCCTTACTGAAAGCCTCCATCCATCAGGAAAAAGATGAGTAAGAGAGACATGAATAAGTTTTGTCATTTCCATGGAGATTATGGTCACAACACGAATGAATGCAATCACCTCAAGGAAGAGACGAAATTTCTTCTTCGGTCGGGTAAGTTGAAAAAGTACCGGGCAGAGAAACCCCAAGGAGAAGGAAGCAACAACAATCCCGGATTCCAACGACATCGATCTCCACCTTTGCAACCTGAGCCTGTGGACTTTACCTTAGACACTATATGTGGAGGTCCACACTTGGCTGGGGATAGTAACAAAGAAAGGGAAAGATATGCCCAGACACTTCGACATGAGTTGGATACAACATCAGAAGTCATGACTATTGAGGAGCGACCTCCAAAGAATCCTTGGTACGAGAGTGAGTCTCTTATCTTCAAAGAGGATGATGCTGGACACATCAGGTATCCCCATAATGACCCACTCGTCATTACAGTCCAAATCGCAAACATGAAGGTAAAGAGATGCCTAGTTGATACGGGAAGCTTTGTGGACATTATCTACAACTCATCTTTCGAAAAGATGAAATTGTATGTCAATGACTTGAAACCATGCTCTCACGTTATTTACGGGTTCACTAGAGAAGGATTGTCACTGGTCGGAACAATCAAGTTACAGGTCACAGCAGGAGATGCTCCTAGGCACGAGACAGTCATGGCAGAGTTTTTGATAGTATATTTCTCGTCGGCGTACAATGTGGTGATTGGTTGACCACTACTCATGGCTCTACACGCAGCGCTGTCTATATGGCACATTTCTATGAAATTCTCGACTAGTACAGGCATAGGTTGTGTCCAGGGAAACTAGAGAGAAGCCAGGGGATGCTACAATGCTTCAGTGGTTAAGGCAGAGAGGGGAACCAAGGAGAGTAACATGATTGTGTGTGGGGAGAAAGAAGAAGTAGTAGACGAGATGGACATCAACCAATATAACATTGTGAATTTTATCGAACAAGAAAAACTTTTAAAAGTTACCAACCAGGAAAAGACTCCTAGTGTTATTGAGCAGCAGACCCCATCTGGTGATGAAGTCACCAAATAGAGCGTTGCCCAAAGCGAGGGAATGACATTGATCCTCCCTTTGGGGATTTGGAGAGTGGAGTAGGACCTATGGAAGATTTAGAGGAAGTCCTGATAGATGAGAATGAACCGACCAAAGTGGTCAAAGTTGGAAAGAATTTAAAGGTGGAAATGAGAGCACAACTGGTAGAAGCGAAGAAATCAAGAGGTCTTCGCCTGGTCTCACAAGGATATGGTGGGTATTTCACCAATTGTGATTAGCCACGTGCTCAACGTGGATGAAAACTACCCAGCAGTTCAACAGAAGAGAAGGTTGCTTGACAAGGAACGAGCAAGAGCTCTAAAAGAAGAAGTCGAGCGACTGAAGTAAAATGGGTTCATCAGGGAGGCTTACTACCCAGCCTGGGTTTCCAACCCAGTGTTAGTACCCAAGTCCAATGGGAAGTGGAGGACCTGCATGGACTTCACTGATTTGAATAAAGCATGTCCAAGGACTGTTTTCCTCTGCCCAGGATAGACCAGTGGGTTGATGCAACTTCTGGTCATGAAATTGTGTCCTTCATGGACGCTTACTCTGGGTATAATCAAATAAGTATGCACCCTCCTGACGAGGAGCATATCAACTTCTGAATAGACATAGGATTATAATGTTATAAGGTTATGCCATTTGCCTTGAAAAACGCAGGTGCCACCTACCAACATTTAGTGAATGGCATGTTCCACGACATGATCGGCAAAAACATGGAGGTGTATATCGATGACATGCTGGTCAAGTCAAAGGAAGCTGGGAAGCATGTACAAGATCTAGGGGAGTGCTTTGCAATACTTAGAAAGTATCGCATGAAGTTGAACCCCCTCAAATGCTCGTTTTGAGTCAGTTATGGGACGTTTCTAGGATTTATTGTTAACTCACGCGAAATAGAGGCCAACCCTGAGAAGATTAAGGCACTTATAGAAATGAAATCCCCGACCAGAACTAAGGATGTGCAGAGTTTTGACTGGGTGAATTGCTGCTCTAAGTAGGTTTATTTCTAAGTCAACGGACAAGTGTGTCCCATTTTTTAACTTACTAAGAGGAAGCAAGAAATTTGACTGGACGGAGGAATACGTGCAAGCATTCCAAGCCATAAAGAAACATTTGGTTCAACCTCCAGTTTTATCAAAACCTATGGATGGAGAGGACCTCTTCATTTATTTAGTAGTCACAGAGCATGCTGCCAGAGCTGCTCTAATATGAGAGGAAAATAAGGTGCAACATCCGGTCTACTACGTCAGCAAGTAGTTGATAGGAGCAGAATTAAGATATCCATTGATCTAAAAACTTGTGCATTGTTTAGTACTCACCTTTCGCAAACTACGACCATACTTTCAAGTGCATCCCATTAAAGTGCTCACCAACCAACCCTTACGATAAGTTTTAAAAAAACCAGAAAATTCTAGTCGACTGCTAGGTTGTTGAATTAGGCCAATTCGAAATCAAGTATCAACCCCGATCAACCATTAAAGGACAAACTCTAGCGGACTTCATTGCTGAATGCACCGGAATTCTGATGTTCCCGACCAGACAAAAAATGTAGCTAGGCATAGAAAAAAATTTCCTACCTGTCAACTTTATGTGGATAGATCCTCGAATGAACATCATTCAGGAGCAGGGCTTATATTAATCACACCTAAGCAGCATCGAATCCACTGCGCCTTAAGGTTTGGGTTCAATGCTTCTAATAATGAGGCGGAGTATGAAGCCCTCTTAGCAAGATTACGACTGGCCAGAGATGTTCATGCCCAGTTAGTCGAAGTAAATAGTGATTCTGAGCTGGTGGTCTACCAAATTTTAGCTGAATATCAGTCCAGGGGTTTGCGTATGGTGGCATACTTAAATAAATCTAAGGACTTGCTAACATAGTTTGAAGAGTACACAATCAAGTTGGTGCCACAAGAGCAGAACTCCAACGCAGAAGCCTTGGCAATATTATCCAATGCAAAGGATGTTGACTCTCTGAATATAGTATCAGTGGACTACTTGGAAAACCCAAGTATCACCGAGCAGGAAGCAATGCCAATTACAGTAGCTAACACTTGGATGACACCCATCATCACATACCTCGAACAAGGCACCTTGCCAGATAACCGCAATGATGCAAAGAAGACAATGAGACAGGCTACTCAGTATGTCATGATAGAGGGGGTGTTATATAGAAGAGGGTACTCTATGTCATTACTTAGATGTGTGACACCCGACCAATTAAAAAACTTGTTAGGTGAGGTACACGAGGGATTTTGTGGAGATCACGCTGGGGGGCAAAGTCTCTCTAAAAATATTTTGCGACAAGGATTTTTCTGGCCTACAATGAATGAGGACTCCATGGAATATGTGAAAAGATGTGGTAAATGTCAGAGATTTTCTAGGATACCTAGAGCACCTCCTAACGTTTTGAAGCAAATGCAAAGTCCCTGGCCTTTTGCGGTATGGGGAATTGATTTGACCGGGAGACTACCCAAATGAAAAGGAGGAGTGCAGTTCACGGTAGTTGTTGTGGATTATTTCACTAAATGGACTGAACCTGAACCACTAGCGACGATCACCTCGAAGAAAGTGTTATATTTTGGGGTGAAAAATATCATATGTCGCTATGGTTTGTAAAAAAAAGATAGTGTTTGACAATGGTACTCAGTTTGATAGCGATCTGTTTACTAATTTTTTGCTAGACATGGAATTACAAAGATTTTCTCCTCGGTGGCTCACCCACAGGCAAATGGGCAAGTCGAAGTAGTAAACAGAACGTTGAAAGACACCCTAAAGAAGCGGCTCGAACAAGCTAAAGGATCCTGGGCAGAAGAATTACCAGAGGTTCTCTGGTCGTACGGAACCACTGCTCGAACAACAACTGGTCATACTCCTTTTTCCTTGGCATATGGTTATAAAGCTATGATACCAGTCGAAATCGACCCCCCATCCCATCGAAGAAGTACGTACGACTAGGAAGAGAACAATCAATTATTAGCTTAATCTTTGGATTTTATTGAAGAAAAACAAGAAAAGGCGAGCTTGAGAGTTGCTGCCCATCAACAAAAGGTGGCCCGCTATTTTAATTCCAGATAAAGATCGAAAGTTCCAGGTTGGAGATTTGGTTCTCAGAAAGGTGTTCATCAAAGACCCAGTAGCTGGAGTGCTAGGACCAAATTGGGAAGGACCATATCAGATTGAGCAAGTCATACCGCCCAGCACTTACAAACTTTCTAGGCTGAATGGTGAGCTGATCAGAAACTACTGGAATTACGAGCACCTGAGGAAATATTATCAATAAATATCGCTTACAGAGTGGTAGCTTGGATTCAAGTGTTTTGCTTGTTATTTAAGTATGTTTATGAGCTGTTTATTTGCTAACCAGTCATTTATTTTTGAACAATTTTGGTTTGTTTGAGACTTGTTATTAGACACGTTTTGTCCTTTTATAATTTACGAGTAATAAAAGAGATCACGCGCAGTGCGATCAAATTTTGCAACAAATTGTGCATATATGTTGATTATTTTTTTCGAGCACTGTTCAACATGTCGAAACAAACCGGGGAGTGTTCAACTAACCGAGCCAATTGACAATATTTAACTGGTCGGGTATTCTAGCAATGTTCAACTGCTCATATGTTTTCTTTATATTCAATATGTTTCACGAGTAATAACTACTCTGACATATTTGGTCAAGTAGCAAGTGACCAAGGATCTTTTAACCCTCAATCACTTAGGGGGCACATGGGGTATACTGGTATACAATTCAATGCAGGCAATGAGAGCACAAGTTAAAATATTTGTTTTTAGGTTGACTTGTAAAATTTTGAAGTAAAAAAAAAGGTCATTGAGCTAACTTGTCTAACAAAGCTTAAGTAACTTGGAATCTTTCCAAATTTCAAGTTAAAAGCAAATATTCGTGTAAAAATAAACATTATGCTCATAAAATGTTAGAGTAATAAGAGTGTTAGAAAGTATACTTAGTATGGACTTATGAAATGTCTAGAATTTCTAAGTTAGAAAACTAAGTACTCATGCGAAAATATAGAGCATATATCAGAATGACTTTAATATTTAAAAAACTTATAATGTTTTAAGTCTAAAAAGACTTAGAATGTTTCAGGTTAGCAACGAAAAGTAAAGTGTAAAAGTCAAATAACTCAGCCATACGAGCAAACTATCAAAGTTGATAACTAGCAATCGTCTCAACAAAAGTATAAGAAAAACAATTAAATTACTGGCCAGGTACAAAGTTTCTATTAGTCAGTTAGGAGGCTCTCTGGTCGGTTAAGCATGTTTACCGATCGGGTAAACTGGTCCCTAGCTGGTCAACACCGTCGTCCACGTCTGGAACCTCCTCTGGTCGGAATGATAGAGCAGGAGAAGTAGGCACAACACCAGCTGGAATGGCTACCTCCTCGGTAGCCTTGGCTTCACATTTGGCAAGCTCTTCCGCCCTTGCCTCTTCAGAGAGAAAGTCGAGGTTAAGGGGCTTGTTTAGCTTCCATATCTGATAGAAACAGTTGAAGCAGTGAGACAGATCAGCTTCTTTGTCTTGTTTCAACTCTTCATTCTCATGAGTCATTTTCTCTAGCTGGTCAGTCAATGCCTTGTTGGCCTAGATCTGCTTGTTATTTTCATCAGCCAACGCCCTCAGAGATCTATCCTGGTCGCCAATTTTTTCTCTGCCTGCTCAGTCTTTGCTTGGAGATCTTTCTCAGATTTAGTCAGAGTTTCAATCTTTGCTTGGGCTTCCACCAATTGATCATTCAAGACCTTGACCAGCTCCTTATAGTTGACTACTCGACGTTGAGCATGACTAACAGTGATAAGTCCATGGAGTAAATAACTGGAAAAATATTTAGAATGAGAATAATTAATAATAAAGTGAGAGTTTCTGATAAGATTCTTACACTCATAATTTGAGCAAGGCCTTTGTGAAGGACAACTTCAACGCTTTGTCGGAGTAGAGTCCAAAGGTCTGAGTTGTCATTGAATGGTGGAGAGTATGGTCTAGTAACTCTTTGTCGTACTCACCAGCAATGTGAATGGGATCGCTTAAGCAGGTTGACCGAGTAGTTTGTAGGCTGGAAAAAGAGGGAATTGACGGAGGAGTCAAGGGTGGGATAGTGACTGACTGATCAGATGGTCTCCCCTTGTTAGGTGGTGTAGTCCTCATGACCTTTCTTGGCGGAGTCAAGCTGCTACCTTTACCAGTTTTCCTCTTTTGGGCAGAAGGAGTGTTGAACTGCTTGAACATGGTTGGATCTGCATAAAAGTAAAGCAAGAGCCTGGTAGTGGAAACAATAAATGAACATAGGCTTGGTAGGGAAGGCGGGTCAGTGAGAATTTTCAAGAAGAGGCTCTCTAATGATAAGACCACCTGGTCGGCATGGCTGAAGGGATGGTTCGGGAGAAAACTGACCAGTCACTACTTCGGTATCGGCATTAGACTGATCAGTGTATCTGCTTCATCAGTCGTGATACCCACAACAATATCTTGGTTGTTCTGTAACAATCCCACCAATTGGAGGTTCTCCAAGGTGACCAACTGTTCAACATCCTTCTCCTCAATGGGCATGTTAGCGAGATCTTCTGCCCGGGCATGCATTTTCCTGGTTGGGATAGGTTGATCAAAAGGGTCTGTGTGTGTAAAAGCCAGGTTGTTGGTGTTGACACAAGTGTTTTCCAACAGTATATTAAGAAATAAAATGGGTAGATTAGTGCTAGATTATAAACCGCAATGAAATATCAAGCATTCACTCAAAAGCATAGAACTTTTACGTGGTTCAGTGGTTAAAATCTACCTAGTCCATGAGTCAATATTATTACTGTTTCTCTCTCTATGTCTCCAGAGTTTCGGTAATACAAAAAATGACCCCCTTCCCTGTCCAACATTCCTAGTATTTATAGGGGAATTGCATGGACACGTTTGGGTAACTGCGTAAATAAACTGCGTAATTATACATGGCATATAATTAATACAGATTATTCCCATTTATATTGGGATATGATTTGATAACAAAATAAATACGCTCCTGCTATCTCGGATAATAAATGATAGATATATGATATTGCCTGATCATTAATGAGCGCACAAAGAATTCCTGAATCTCCTGGGATTCTTCAGTATGTGTTATATCTAGGTCCTCACGAGCTAAATATCTCACCTGAGCTCGTGCTTGACAACTATCTGACTCCGAGATCGGAGTAAGTTCAGAATGCCTAAAGTTGGGTCTGACCATTATAAGTCTCGAGCTCGATTATTATCTTAAGTGTTGGTCAGATAATGACTTGTATACCATGTACGAACTGGATTGAATCTCGAGCTGCTCACACGGTCAATAACCAAATATTCTACTTGGTTATTTTTCCACGTATTTACCTGCTAGCTGTACCCGACCTGAGTAATTGAACTTGTGCTAAATTTAGGGTACAACATTTCCCCCAAGCTCCTGCTCGTGTTTGATGTCGTCACTTTCTGACATACACAGTAGGGGCTTTTAGACTTCTGTCATATAAAATCATGCCTGCCCACTACTCAAGTATTGGACATGTGGCTTCCTGCAATTGGCGTCCGTTCGGGTTTCGAGTACTGAAACAACTGTCCTGTCAAATTTTTGTCATAGTATGGTTTATTTAATCTGGACCCTTGGATCTCGAGCTAACCCAATCGGATGGTCCGTATTTATTTTCGTAGTTTACGTATAAATAGGGCGATCAGTCCTGAGACCTCACCACCTTTGTATTCAAAAAATTTCTCTTTCAAACACTCAAGCTTTCCTTCTTATTCTCCAGAATCCCCAAAAACTTTCATCACCTCTCTGATCTTTAGAAGCTTTCAAGGAGCTTCCTGTGGATATATCGACATCTTCTCTTAATCGAACTTATTTTCTGTAAGTATTTCATCATCGAGTTTGAATTTTTTTTATTCTTCAATTTCCAGTGAGATTTTTACTTCGAAAAATGCTCGTTGTTCAGTATCATTAGGCTATTTCTGAGTGCAAATAAGAAATGGGCTTCGGTTTAGGTCACACGAATGAAACCAAACTTGTTTAGGAATAAGATATTCATAAATCTAGGCAATTCTCTGGGTTAATATGGGAAAACCCTAATGGCAAACCAGTTTGAATACCTGGGGTGTAGAGACTGAAAGGGTTTTACGTTTAATCCTAGGTAGCTTAGGGGTTAAGATTCCTTAGGCGGCTTTGCATTAAACTGCTTTCAAAAGGAAAGTAATGGGTCTGACAGCTCTGACATGTGGATCCCGAAGTATCTGGAGATTTTAAGAAATCAAGGCATGTGGCCTAGGATACCATGTGGGACCACGCGTTGAAGCTAGGGAAAAATTTAGCTCGTATGAGCTTTCACATTTTGAAAGTAGTCCAATTAGGCCTTTTTCATTTCCCGTACTTTCACGATCATAGCTATAGACCATCATAGGCCGCCTACTAATTAGGCCGCTTTGTCGTCAAGCGATCTGAATCATGGCGCCTCCTAAGAAGAATGCCACAAGCTCATCTACCCAAAACAAAGGCAAAGGTAAGTAGGTCGCCTCAGATTCTACCATCCCACACTTTTGTCCTGTGGTGGAGAGAGAGGTTTTTGTCGACCCCAACACGTTTTTCAAGGCTGAGCATATAGTCTCGAGGATAACAACTCAGGGGAAGGTGAATAAGATCCTGCTGAGTCACAATATCGAGATGGGAGCTGATGGTCTCATCGACCGACCTGCACTTGAAGGGGAATGGAGTTGTGCCCCCTTCCAAGATGACTACGGTGCTTGGAGTGATGAACACCTGAAGTTCGGTGCCTTCCTCCCATTGGACCAATATTTCGTAGATTTTCTTAACTACGTTAAATTGGCTCCCTTTCAGCTCTCCCCAAATTCCTACAGGCTTTTGGCAGGATTAAAATATCTTCTTCTGAGGCACGAATGGGAGGTCCCTACTCCAGCAAATATCCTATACTTCTTCTACCTCAAGGCTAGTCCTAACTAGAAAGGGCTAGGTGACAAATTTTATTACCTTACTCGGTTTCCAAATTCCACTTATGTCATCGAGCTTCCCAGCCACCCAAATGACTATAAAGATTTATTCTTTATGTCGAATGGGTTCAAGAATTGTCATCATCGGTACTTCAACCATCCTCATAATTCTTCTATCTTTGTGAATTCATCACATGAACTTTTATCACCATCATTAAAAAAAATTATATATGTTCTGATTAAGTTTGCTCCTTGTGCAGCTATATTCGCGAGGACGGGATGATTTGAGACTCTCGGGGGTCAGTACGAGACTTTTTTCTAGCCTTCCTCCCCGGGAAATGACTATCGCCAAATCGTGAACAATGCCACCATGGTGGCATGCAAATTAATCAACAAGGGTCAGAAATTAACTCTGAGGAGTTGAGCTCCACTTCCCGTCATCCCCGAGCTCCCCTCTTCTCAAGGGGCCTTGCCAGCCACCGAGGACACCGAGGAGGAAGAAGATGTAGCACCGTTGGTGCGAAAAAGACGAGCTCCTAAAGATAATCAGGGGCCCGATTCTGAACGAGCAGCGTCCGAGGCAGCAACCAGTTATATCGGGTTGCTACCAGTTATAGGCTAATCCGTTTTAACCCTAACCAGCTCGTTAACCGTCACCCTACCGATCCATACCTAAATGTAACCCTTCTTCAATGTGTGGATCATTTAGTGGTACGCTATGATCATAGCTATCCCAAAGGCACCATCATAGTCGACAACACATTAAACTTTAGTTCCACCATCTTTGAAGAGTATGGGACCAACCATAGGACCTAGCCTTCCCTGCTCCAGGGTGCATTTGCTCTGGGTTTTAGGAAATACGTAGATGAGTCCAGCCCCGAGGAAGGACCTGAACCCCCTAAGATCCAAGTGATCGTAGCTATAGATTCCCCCTCCCCTCCGTTAATCCCAGAATTGGAGGTTGTACCTAACCAAGTCAATACACCTGAGCTGATCGTAATAGATTCCTCCCCTAGCCCAGAGGGTAGGATTCTCGTTCTCTTCTATTTTTTTTTTGTACTTAAAATATTTTTGAAGCATTAATCATGTGAACTGAATCTTCTGTTTGCTCTTTTTCTAGGTGAAGAAATGGAGTTGTCGGGAGCTCCAGGTTTAAGGAGTGCCTTTAGGGCCGGAGGGTCCGGAGCTGGTGTCAAAAGACCCAGGGTGGCAAAGAAGACCACCCCTAAGACGGGGGGTACCACAAAATCCCCTCCTAAGGGTAAAGGTGCAAGCACTGCCCGGGAGTAGCCACCAAGAGAAATCCCCTTGGCTCCGGTAACAGCTGTCACTGTCCAGCAAGCTCCTTCACCCCCTCCTCGACATATGCCTCCCTCACATCCCCAAGTGATTCAAAATAAGGCCCCCGTCTGAGGTGAGATTCCTCTCGTCCAGATACCGGTCGAGCCACACAATCTGGACCAGATCCCTAAGGCTTTTCGGGGTATCGTGTACGAGACGGCGAGTCACTTGGTGGGCCATGCATACAAAGCTAGTGTCAGGGATCTGAGGACCATAAAAGAATGCAGCCCAGAAGATCTCCTTGAATCTGCTATGGGGATGAACCTCACCGTAAATCCTTTTCCCACTTCTAACCTTTCATCTTCTTTTTCTTTATTATGTGTTTTTTCTTTCTTTTTTTGACTTGCTTCATTATTCTGCAGTCTGTCTTGGCTCAATACTGAAGCATAGCTCGTGTTAAAGCCAAGAATGAGGAACTACAAGATGCTTTAATAGCTGCTCAAGAGAATGAGCAGGCCGCTCGGGCCGCCCTGAGTGTTGCCCAAGAGAGTGAGCATGCTGCCAAAGCTGCTCTCATTTATTCGCAAGAGAGTGAGCAGTCTGCGAAGGTCGCACTGTCCACCTCTCAGGCTCAGGTCATGGAGGCGAGTTGCTGTGTTGATCAGCTTCAGATCGAGAATGATGAACTTAAAGCGAAGTTGATTGAGGCCTAGGCTAAGTCCAAAGAGGAAGCTACAATGTCCTCGTCGACAATGGAGGAGATGTTTTACCGTTGCTGGGCTTTCGACCAGGACGGGAACTTCTCCTTCATGCAACCTGAGTTGTGGGACCCGTATCTTGCTAGATTCAAGATTCGGTTTTCGCAGGAACCCTCGGAGACTGGCGAGGCTTCCGGAGCGGTAGAGGGAGACGGTGAGGAGGTCACCTCAGTGGAGCGTGCTGACGGGGCTTAATGACATTTTTTCAAGATCGTAACAATCCCTTGGGATTAAAATGATTGCCTTCGGGCTTAGCTCGAGGTTTCTTCTCATTGATGTGAATTTTTTTTTTATTTGAATATACATCTAACTTTTGATCTATTTGTCTTTCCGTTATTATTTTCTCATGTTTATGAATCCTTAAACTCTTGTACATTCAAAATCTTAGGGATCGACTTTTAGAATGAGATAGATTTTATCAACCTTGGTTGTATCCAAGATTTTGCTCGCTTATTTGCATCATACTTGTTAAGAATCAGGCCTCGAACCTGGTTATATCTAGGGTTTCTAATAACTTAATAGCATATACCTATTAGGACTCAGGCCTCGGATCTGGTTATATCCAGGGTTTTTAATAAACTTTTTTTTAGGCTTAGTTCGCGCTAGGTTTTTTGAAAACTCGAGCTTTTAATAAGTCGTTGAATAATCAATTTCTCCAAGCTTCAGACCTGGTTATATCCAGGGTTTTAAATGATTTTTCAAACTTAGCTCGTGCTAGGTTTATTGAAAACTCGAGCTTTAAAAAGTCATTGAATAATAAATTTATCCAAGCTTCTAAGTTTTTAATCTTATCCGAGTAAGCTTAATTTTCTCAAAAACTCACCTCGGTTATGTGCCCCCCAAGTAACCAGAACATATAAACTTTCTTGGTTGCTTTTGCAATGTGAAAGCACAAGCTTGCAATAATAAAACCAAGAAATGGTTATTTAATATTATATATCATTTATTTGAAATGGCTTTTATAAATAAGCCTTACATTGATAATAATATTGATAATATTTTTTTTAAATGAAGAGCATTCCAGGTCCGTGGAACTATTTCTCCATTTAGTCGGGCTAGCTTAAAAGTTCCTTCGCGTAAGACCTCTATGATCTGGTACGGTCCTTCCCAGTTCGGGCCCAACACACCATCTTTGGGGTCATTATTCGCCAAAAAGACCCTTCGGAGCACCAAATCACCTAATCCGATCTCTTGAATTTTGAATTGAAATAACGAGTGATCTTTTGTTGATAATGGGCAAGGTGTAATTGCGGTTCCTCTCATTTTTCTTCGATCAGATCGAGAGATGCGCTAAGTAGCTCGTTATTCTGTTCTTGATCAAATTTCCTCTGCCTGTGAGTAGCCACCATTACTTCACTCAGAAGCATGGCCTCACTTCCGAAGGTTAGGGAAAAAGGAGTATGCCCTGTGGAGGTTCCATGAGAAGTTCGGTAGGCCCAAGGTACTTGCGGGAGCTGCTCAAGCCATAATCCTTTGGCTTCATCCAAACTTTTCTTCTGGATCCCCTTGAGGGTCTTATTTACAGCCTTGACCTGACCATTGGCTTGTGGGTATGCTACCGACAAGAAACTCTTCGTTATGTCGTATCTTTCACAAAATTCTGTGAAGAGATCACTATCGAACTGCGTCTCGTTGTCTGATACAATCTTTTTAGGGAGTCCAAATCGACAGATGATATTCTTTACCATGAAATACAGGACTCTCTTCGAGGTGATGGTTGCCAGAGGTTCGACTTCTACCCACTTCTTGAAGTAATTAATTGCCACCACCACATATCGAACTCCTCCTTTCCCCTAGGCAGGGAACCTATCAGGTCAATTCCCCATGCTGTAAATGGCCACGGGGTTGAAATCATTGTTAGCTCGACTGGAGCAGCTCAGGCAACAATGGCGAAACACTGGCATTTGTCGCATTTCTGAACATACGAGATCAAATATTTCGTTAAAGTGGGCCAGAAATAGCCTTGTCTCAGTACCTTCAGTGCTAAGTTTTGCCCCCTAGCGTGATCTTCGCAAAAACCTTCGTGTATTTCTTGCAAAATGGTTCTGGCTTCCTCGGGCAGAATACACCGTAGGAGGGGCAACGAATGACCTCGCTGATATAGGACTCAATCAACTATTACATACTGTGGAGCTTGATAAAGTAGTTTTCTCGCGTCTTTTCTGTCACCAGGTAACTTTCCAGTCGTGAGATATTCCATTATAGGGGTCATCCAGGTTGGTCTTATGTCAATCATTCTGACCTCCACCATTTTTCCCGTTATAGTTGGGCTTTCCAAGAACTCCAGTGGTACTAAATTCAATGTTTCAGCCTCTTTGGTGGTAGCAAGTCATGCCAAAGCGTCAACGTTAGAGTTCTGCTCGTGGGGTATCCGTTCAACAGAGCTAAACTCAAATTCAAAAAGTTGCCCCTTTACCTTAGCCAGGTAGGCCACCATCTTGATGCCTCGAGCTTGATACTCTCCCAATATCTGATTTACCATGATTTGGGAATCACTATAGCATTGGATGGCTTTCGTCTTCAGCTATTTTACCACCCTCAGCCCTGCCAGTAAGGCCTCATATTCTGCTTCATTGTTGGATGCCTCAAATTTGAATCTAAGAGTTGTATGGAACCGATGTCCTTTAGGCGAGATTAAGATTATCCCAGCTCCCGATCCGTTCTCGTTTGACGATCCATCAACGAAGATTTTCCATAATTCTTGCACCGGCTCCCTCATGAGCTCATCCTGAAAACGGTGCATTCAGCCATAAAATCAGCAAGGGCTTGACTCTTGATGTAAGTTCATGGCATGTATAATATCTCAAACTGGCTCAGTTTGATGGCCCATTTTAAGAGGCGTCCCGACGTTTCAGGCTTTTGCAATACCTACCTTAAAGGTTGGTCGGTTAAGACGTTGACAAAATGGGACTAGAAATATGGTTGGAGCTTTCTGGAAGCCAAAATTAGATAGAATGCCAGCTTCTCTATCACTGAGTACTGTGACTCAGCTCCGAGAACCCTCTTGCTTACATAATACACTGGTTTCTGAACACAGTCTTTTTCTCGACCTAACACGCACTGACTGCATTCTCTGTCATGGCCAGATAAAGAAACAGAGACTCTCCAGATGTCAGTTTGGATAATACCGAGGGCTTAACTAGATGCATTTTTCAGATCATGGAATGCCTATTTGCATTCTTTGGTCCACTCAAAGTTCTTGTTTCCCCTGAGCAAGTTTTAGAATGGCAGACACTTGTCAATGGATTTCGAAATGAAGCGATTTAAAGCCACTACCCTTCCAGTTAGGCTTTGAACTTCCTTATGCGACCTGGGTGAAGGCATGTCTAACAACGATATGATTTTTTCAGGATTCGCCTCTATTCCCCTTGTGTTGACTATGAACCCCAGAAATTTTCTAGATGCCACCCCGAAAATGCATTTCTGGGATTCAACTTCATGTCATATCTCCTTAAGATTCCAAAACATTCTTCCAAGTCAAATACATGGTTATTGGTAGTTTTTTACTTGACAAGCATGTCATCGACATACACCTCCATGTTTCTCCCGATCTGGTTAGCGAACATTTTGTTGACCAAGCGTTGGTATGTAGCCCCGACATTTTTCAATCCGAACGGCATAACTTTGTAATAATATACGTTATGCTCGGTCATGAAACTGGTATGCTCTTGGTTCATAGGGTTCATCGTGATCTGGTTATATCTAGAGTATGCCTCCATGAAGGACATTAGCTCGTGACCTGCCGTGACGTCTACCAATTGATCAATCCTTGGCAGTGGGAAACAGTCATTGGGACAAGCCTTGTTTAGGTTGGAGAAGTAGATATAGGTTCTCCACTTCCTATTCAGCTTCGAGACCAGCACGGGAATGGCCACCCAGATCGGGTATTTTGCCTCCTGGATAAACCCGCATTTTAGTAACCGAGCTACTTCTTCTTCTAGTGCTTCAGCTCGGACTGTTCCTAAAAGCCTCCATTTTTGGCATTTTGCAGGCACATTTTTGTCCGAATTTAATGTGTGCATTATTATATTTGGAATGATTCCCACCATATCCTCATGTGACCAGGCAAAAAAATCCAGGTTCTTCTGTAAGAAATTGACCAGTTCCTTCTTTCTTTTGTCTTCAAGATTATTTCCAACTTTTACGACTCTTGAAGCTTCTTTGGGGTTGATGTTCACTCCCTCGAGCTCTTCTATGGCTTTGATCTTTGACTAGTCTTTGCCTATCCGCGGATCAATGTTGACACATTGGGCGACCTCACTATCCTCTTCTTGTTGAGGTTCTTCTGTCCCACGAGTGAATTCTACTTCCTGGGACTCCTCACCTCCGTCATTTATGACCATTGCCAGCTGCCCGGGTTGTGACTTTCCCCTCATAGAAATTCTATAGCATTCTCTGACAGCGAGTTGATCACCTTTGACTGTGCATATCCCTGAAGCTGAGGGGAATTTCATTTCTAGGTGTCGGATCGATGTTATGGCTTCAAATTCCATCAGTACGGGTCGGCCCAAAATCGCATTGTATGCAGCCGAACAATCGATTACCACGAACTCGAGTATTTTGGAGACAGTTTGTGACTCTTCTCCCAATGTCACCACTAGTCTGATTGTCCCTATGGTCGCCGTTCCTTCACCTGAAAACCCATACAGAGTCATCGAGGTCGCCTTCAAATCGAATATGGACAGTCCCATTTTTTCCAGGGTGGACCATAAAAGTAAATTAATGGAGCTTCTGTTATCCACCAGTATTCTTCGAACCCTTGGTTGGCGAGCTGCACGTTTACCACCAGCGGATCAATATGTGGGAATTGGACATGGCTGGCATCTTCTTCCGTAAAAATGATTGGTTGTTTTTCCAATCGTTGCTCCAGGACGAACTCCACCCCATTATGAGCCTTCAACTCATTAATGTACCTCTTTTGGGCCCTGCTGCTCGTGCTCGCCAAATGAGTTCCTCCGACAATAGTGGTTATATCTCCCCTACTATTGGAGGAGGATCAACCTGATTCTCTTGAGTTCCAAATTGGCCTATCAGAGCTTCTGGGACTGACTGGGAGTTCTGCCGACAAGCTAATTGGGAACTACCTGATTTCGAGCGTATTGGGCCAACGGTCTAGCTCGAATGAGAGTCTCAATTTCATCCTTCAGCTACCGACAATCGTCAGTATTATGACCAATGTCATTATGGAATCGGCAGAATTTTGAAGGATCTCTCTTCGCCCTCTGGTTTCTTAAAGGTTCTGGCTTCTTCATTGGGAGGCGATTAGAATTAGCCAGAAAGATACGCTCTCGGGTATCTGTTAGGTCGGTATATGTTGCGTAGATAGGCTTGAATTTCTCCACGGACTTATTCTCCTTTGTCCCGCTCTGGTCGCCCTCACCGTTCCCCTTCCTTTTGTTGTTCCCCCCTTAGTTATTCTGGGTAACGACTTGAGCCGTAGCTATAACATCCGTTACCGCTCCAACGGGTTGGATAGGGGTCTGGCTGGTTCTTGCGACAGAAGCTCATGCCTCCTCCGGGTTTATCCACTCCTGAGCTCGGGCCAAGAATTCATCTATGCTTTTAACTCCTTTTCTTTGGATTTCTTGCCACAGGTCACCCCCGACGAGGATTCCCGTTCTCATTGCCATGATCCTGGGGCTATCATCAGCGTCCCTAGCTCGTGCAGCAACATTGGCAAATTTGCTCAAATATGCCTTTAGTGTCTCGCCAGGCTGCTATTTTATGTTGGCCAATGAATCTGCCTCAACCCGAGCTGCCTGTGAAGCTCATAATGCTTTTTTGAAATCGGAGGAAAATTTATTCCATGAGCTTATGGAATTCCTCTTGTATTGTTTAAACCACTGCCTGGCAGGCCCGACCAGAGTTGCAGGGAACAAGATACACCTTAGATCGAGCCCAACATTATGGGCCATCATCATGGTGTTAAACATTCTAAGGTGATCAGACGGATCTCCATCTCCATCAAACTTCGACATGTGTAGCATCTTGAAACCTATAGGATATGTTGCCGCTGCAATGTTTTGAGCAAAAGTTTCGAGCTCCTCATTTGAGTCGCAATCGTCCTTTTCCTTCCCGGACAAGAGTCTTTCATTTGCTCTTCCATTAGAGTCAGTCTCTCAAGGGTTTGGTCCCTAGTCCCTAGGTTAGATGAGGGTTGTTCAACAACTCTCATCCTATTATACGTGTTTGGCAGGTTATTGTCCCTCCAAGCTCGAGCTTAGTTATGTGGGACATTCTCGTTATCACGTACTATGGATGAACCTCCCTCATGTTGAGTATAGCTAATATCCTCATCCCGAGCTAGATACCTTCTCTGTGAGTTTAGATGATCGCGCAGGTCGGGTTGTGGATCATATTGAGGACTTTGTGCTGAACTCAAATGATTTCTCAAGTCGCTCTCAGACCTGCCTCCATGCTGGCTCTCTGTCCAATAACTTTCATTTGCGAAACTTACAACTCGCGGTTGAGATCGAGGACCTGGATTCTCAACACGCGTTCGTGGGACAGAAGTATTTGCGAACGGAGGAGGATTTATCCTGTTGTCCCCATGAGCTGGAATATCTCGTTGGGGACGAGGTGGTGTTGGATGTCTTACAAGTGACGGAGGATGCCTTATTGGCGAGGCTATAATCATTCCATCAAGACGGACTAAATTAGCTCACCTTGGTTCTACTCTAACATCCCTAGTTCTCTATGCCTGGTGCTTCGATCATGGCACAGAGGGATTTGATGGAGCGTTATGCCTTCGTGAACTTGTCCCAGCCCCTCCTCGTAGATTGTTATGGGCATTCCTGGGAATTTGTGAAGAAGGCACCGAGCTTGGGGTCACAGTCCTAACTGACCGACTGACATGCTGATGACCCCTGTGATGATCAGCGGGCCGAGCATTCTGGTGATTTCGCCCTGAAGGCATGGAACTCAGAGTGGAAGCTTTTACAAAATGACTCGGTTTAGGCCAATTATTCCTGTGGGACTTATGAGACCCACTTTTGCCTCTTTCCGACATTAACGTCGATTGCAAGAGGGGGTAACCGAGCCAAGACCTCCTTATTCTGTCAGTTTTCCCTAGCAAGATGGCTCCTCAACTGGATGTTTTCCATCTCGACAGCAGTCAAGTACCCTGGGTTAGGATTTGGTGGTAGCGATGCCGAACTCCCAGTATCGTCCTGACCCGCTGGTTGTTTTCCCAGACGTTGATGAACATCCAGGCCCCTTTCATTGGGAACAGCGGTATGATGGCCCTCCTTCCCACCAGGCTGTTATGTCTCATTATCATGCATTGAGCAAGTGACCACCATGATGAAAGTTGACTGGAACTTGTGAATCACTAATTTACTCTCAATGAAAGTACCAAACTATTGATGCGGTTTTTCGCCAACAGTATATTGAGAAATAAAATGGATAGATTAGTGCTAGATTATAAACCGTAATGAAATATCAAGCATTCACTCAAAAGCACAGAACTTTTACGTGGTTCAGTGGTTAAAATCCACCTAGTCCATGAGTCAATATTATTATTGTTTCTCTCTCTATTTCTGCAGAGTTTCGGTAATACAAAAACCGATCCCCCTTCCCTGTCCAACATTCCTAGTATTTATAGGGGAATTACATGGACAGGTTTGGGTAACTGCGTAATTATACATGGCATATAATTAATACAGATTATTCCCATTTATATTGGGATATGATTTGATAATAGAATAAATACGCTCCTGCTATCTCGGATAATAAATGATAGATATATGATACCGCCTGATCATTAATGAGCGCACAAAGAATTCCCAAATCTCTTGGGATTCTTCAGTATGTGTTATATCTAGGTCCTCATGAGCTAAATATCTCACCTGAGCTCGTGCTTGACAACTATCTGACTCTGAGATCAGAGTAAGTTCAGAACGCCTAAAGTTGGGTCTGACCATTATGAGTCTCGAGCTCGATTATTACCTTAAGTGTTGGTCAAATAATGACTTGTATACCATGTACGAACTGGATTGAATCTCGAGTTGCTCACACGGTCAATTACTAGATACTTTACTTGGTTATTTTTCCACGTATTTACCTGCCAGTTGTACCTGAGCTAAGTAATTGTACTTGTGCTAAATTTAGGGTACAATAGTTGGCTTTAATGTCTGGAGTAAGAAAGTATTCTGTATAATACTTTCTAGGATTCGATTTATAGGCAATACCATGAAGATACTTGAACCCTTTTTGCCTATGAAAGGGTGGAAAAAACCTGTATTCTTGTGGCTGGGGTTGGTCCTAAAATTGAACATATAGTGTACCTCGTGAGGGGTAGGTGGGTTCCAACCCTGGAAGTGGTAGAGAATGTATAGGGCAGATAGGGTTTGTACCCCATTTGGAGCAATCTGGAAGGGAGAAACATTAAAGTAATCTGCTATTGACCTAAATAAAGGATGCAAAGGGATAGTAGCTCCTGCATAAATGTGATACTTAGACCAGACACAATAGGCTCCACCAAGATTATTGGCTCTTTGGTGTGGGTGTGGACATATCACATTCACTCTTTCAAGACCCAAAGTCTGAATGTGTATATCGAGCATTTTGGAGTTTAGCTTAGAAGCCTTAGCTACGAACCATGAAGGCACGCGATCTTCTTCTTTCCTCGGTTTAAGTGTAGCAGTTTGTTGGATTTCTGTGGCAAAAATCTAAGTAACCTTTCTCTTGGGTTTACTAGCTTTTCGAGCTTGGCGGGGAGGCTTTGAAGAAGCTTCAGTCTCAACTTCTTCTCATAATTTTTCTCCCACAAAGGGCACTGGTTCTACCACCTTTTGCATTGCTCTACGAGCTACTTGGGGATCTTGTCCTGAGGGAGTCGATTGGAATTTTTCACCCTCATCGGGTTGTACTGACATTGCTGCTTAAGGAACTAATCTTCGTGAAGGAAGTATAAAGATGACCACGGAAGGATTTTCTTGAGACGATGAAGACGTTCTTCCAGAGTTCGCTTGCTTGGAGATTTGGAAGAGGAATCGCTGCTCGGAAGGGTATCACTTGAAGCGAGAGATGAGGACTTGGAGTCTGATTGGTTGTCACATCCCCTGTAGTCAAAACGATTCATCTACAAAACATACAGGGAGGTGAGTAAACCAAATAAGAACTTAATACAATTAAAAATATTTTACTACCCAGATAAAATGTATATGAGCAGTGGTGATAATCTTAAGCAATTAACAAAGAAAAAGGAAATTTTTTTGGGTGCTATGTGTTCGGGGACATTAGACCTATAGTTTTGTGCTATGTGCTTTTGAACTATGAGGTTGTGTTCGGCTAATATATGCACAAACTCGAGTGGTATGGTGCATAATCCAAGTGGCTGAAACATGTTGTCGAGGAGCTAGGAAAAGTTCCAAGGGGCAATGAATGCCCGAGAGGCTTCAAATAGGTTCCGAGGAGCCACGACACCCGAGTGGTGTGTGACCGCTACACGAAGACAGCATCCAATTTGATGGGTTATGCTGAGGAGCTAAATGGTTTCCGAGGATCCACAGAATATGAGTTGAGTAATGCGTGGTCTGGTTGGCTAGCAGGTGTCCGAGGAGGTAAAACACTAAAAAATGGCTCGGGGTTCCAAAGAGCCAGGACAGGAAAAAGACTACTCAATCAGTTACAATGTTCCGAGGGGTTAAAGCACCCAAATGGTTAGGAGGTTCTGAGGAGCCAAGTGTGAAAATCGAGGGGGTATATGGGTGACCCGATCAGCTAGGTGGAATCCGAGCAGTCAAAGCCCAAAACATGGGGTATAATATTGAGCACAAAGACATTTTCCTATTCGTGGGGCACACAAACAAGATCAAATAGGGGAATTTCAAGGGTTTGCAAAAGTTTCATAAACTCCAAGAATTCATACATACCCATGAACCCAATTTTTTCTCTAAAATTTCATGAAATTTGAAGTGAAATTGGCTAGCCCAAATCCTAAGCTACACCAAAACAACCACAAAATTACTATCCTTCAAAGATTCATAACAAAAATTCCAAAGAAAGCATTCCAAAAGAGGGTTTCGACCACCTCATGTTCTAGCAAAATATTTGTGCAAAATTTTAAAGGAAAAAATGCTTAGAGGTAAAGCCAAAGAAGAGAAAACTTACCCAAATGGCTGGAAGATCCTTGGATTTCTTGAGAGCTTCCTTTGAGTTACTTGAAGAAAATGAGACACTCTTGGAGGCCTTGAGGAGAATTCGGCCATGGCAAGGATTTTTTTTTTTTTTTTTTTTTGTGATGTTCTTTTTGGCTTGAGAAGGATAGGCAAGCATGGGGTATTTATAGGAAAAGAGGGGAGTCCTCAACTCTTAATTTTTCCTATATCCCATTACCTCATTATCCCACTTTCTGGGAAACTGTTAACTGCCCTTTTTATGAACCAAAAAGTTTAAACGTGCATCTATTTGAAAAATGCGGGAAAGTGCAGAGGGTCATTTTTGGAATTTTAAGACACGGAAATTATTAAATTTTCTGGTGGATCATCACTTGGAGCTAGAGGAAAAGTTTATCATATGAGAAAATCATATAATAAACTTGGGGGGAAAATGTTATCCCCGAAATTTTAGTTTAATGATGTGGCAATCAGAGGTGACAGGTGACAACTCATGGCTACCAAGTGGAGCATTAATGGTTAGTAGGTGTGTTAACCAAAGGAAGTGCAAAGGTTAGAAAATGATCAACGGAGTCGTCGTGTCACTGATCGAAAGAACATTGGTCGAAAAGATGGTTTTACCTGGTCAGGAAACATGAACCCAACCAGATAAGAATTTGCCTGGTTAGGAGGGGGTTTTATCTGACCAGCAATGACAGGAGGAAGCCTTACCCGATTGGCTATATCAGTAGGAAGTCTTACCCCGACCATCCACATTAGAAGGGAGTTTAGCCGGCTGGGAATGTTGAGCTAGCTGCCCAATAATTTTTTATGAATCTCAGTAACAACTTCAATTTGAATCGCCCATAATTACTGCGTGAATCTCTCAGATATCGTGGTGTATAGATATACTTTTGTAATTTGAATTTGTTTATGACTTGGTTAGTTAAAGTTGGTTGAAACAACCAAGGACCCCATCAAAACGGGAGATTTTTCAATCCATGAGCCTATAAATAAAGGGTTCATGACATTATTTGGGGGATCTTTTAGGAGATTGGAAAACTCTATAATTGGAAAACTTGAAAACTCTCTAGTTAGGAGACTATGGGACTGTTACTTGGAGCATTCTGTGGGCATATTCTGAGAACTTAAAGAGAGAAACATTGTACTTTTTGACTTATTCTTAAGAAACTCAGTTGGCTCAGGTTCTTCTGATCTTGAGGGTGGGTACATATATAACAATTCCAAGTGGATTAGGCTATTACCAACAAATTGGGGCTGAAGCACTATAAAATTATCTGTGTCATTTATTTTCTATTCAAGGGTTACTGTCGTTTTTGCTTCTACTCGCCGTTGGCCAAAATCGTGGTCAACAAATGGTAAATTTAGATTTTTTCCTAGTCTATTTACTCGCATCTCTTCCGAAAAAGGGAATGATTATTGAGAGAGATCATAGGTTTTTGTATCATAATTATAATATTCAAATTCAAATTGTACCAAAACTTCACATATATTAATAATAATAATATCCATCGAGAATAATATTTAATTAATTTAAAAAATAATTATTTAAATTTAAATTTATATTCATATACAAAAAGATATTTTTTCTCATAAAATATCTTTAATTTTAAAAAAAGTCTACAAAAATAGTAAATAAAAAAAATAATATCTTATTTAAATTTAAAATAATAATAGTAAATTAATTAACCACAAATAAACAGATAAAAAATAAGATAGTTTTATCAATTATATTATTTTTTATATTTTTTATTCATTTTAAATAATAATAGTAATTAAATCAAATATAAATATATTAGAACTTGCAATAACTTCCATATCATTGGAGATGGAAAATCTTTCAATTAATGATGCTATAGAATCTATTTGAATATTTATCAATTAACTTATACTTACTAATTTGTTAAAACTTTGATGTTTTTTTTCCCAACCACCTCCAATATTCTCAACATTACCCACACAATATAAACATCCAATAACATCTAAAACATGATAGAAAAATAAGATGAAGATTTTAGAATATCAAGATCAATAATTTAAAATAAAAACTTTAAAGATTAACAAACATTAATAATTGAATAAATGCCCAAAGTTTAAAGATTAACAAACATTAATAATTGAATAAATACCCGAGATGATTGTATTATCATTAACACGTAAATCAATCAAATTTGGAGATATGAATTGGAATTCATTGAAAATTGAAATTGAAATAATTTAGAGAGAAGAAGAGAAAAAAAAATGGAGTAGAGAAATATATGAGATTAATAGAGAATGTTTAGAATATATATATAGATTCACAAAGATATATTTATCTATATTTAAATCATAATATCTTATAAATATCTCATTTAAATTTAAAAAATTACATTTATTATTATTATAATTTATAAAATGAATAAAAAAATAGATTAAATGAGAAAATAGATAGAGTGCTTAAAAGAGTTTTTAAAGTGTCACATCATCTCCTTAGTGCTCTCATTTTTATTTATTTACATATATTTATATATATAGGTAAGACCAAAACATAATATATAGTAGAGTCGCGCTCTGCGCAGCCATTTATAATAATTGAATAATATATATCTTGAAAAAACTTTTTATATTTGTTTAATTAAAAATATTTTAGAATAAAATAGTATAGTTGTAGAAAAAATAATTTATAATCAGTAAAATAATTAAAAAATAAAGATAATAATTTCAATTATAAAAATATTTATTAATATTTTAGTGTGATTATCTTATTGTGGTATTGTTCTTATTATTATAAATTAAGTATAATTTTGTAATAGTAGGGAAAATATGTATTAATTTTTATTTTATTTTACTTTTCTAATTAGTCCATATCTTTTATGATAATCATCCAATGGACTAATCCAATACACAATTGAAAATAATGGTTAATCAAATTAAACAAATTATATTATACATTATATATGTAAATATTGGTGAAATTTTTTGTTCAAAAAAAAATATTGGTGAAATTTTATGCAAAAGTTTCCTTGATTCCGTTTAAATATTATAAAATAATAATGGTAATAGACAATAAACAAAAAGTTTTATGAATACAAAATAAATAAATAATACAATATTATTATAATAAAATTACTCGTGTTTATATTTTTTATCTATCTAATAAAATGAAATTAAAGAAGAATAATATATCTCTAGAGATCTAGAAATAGAGAAAATTTGCCACATAATTGAAGCGAGCAGACAAAAAAAAAACAAAATCAATATATACATATATATATAATGAAAATATACTAAAGAACAAAATTAAAACTCATAAGTTCTTCGTTCTTTTTACTTTTTGACGTATTTAAAAACTGAAAATTTACATGGAATATTATATCATTCCATATCTGTAACGCCCTAAACTCCAGGGACCGTTACGGTGTGCATTTTAAACAGTGCTAAACTCACTAATCGAGTCATTTGGCTCTAATCGTGTAGCTAAGTATGATTAACAGTTTAGGGTTAAAAAATTTTGTTAAGACACAACGTTTCACTAAAACGTTTACTGTATACATTGGGATCCCAAAAATATAATTTAAAGGCTAATTACAACAAAAGATTTACAACCAGCCGACCTAAGCGGAAAAATAGGATTTAACACTAGTTCCTCTTTAAACCCTCGACTGGGATGGTCGAGTAGCCGCATATGTACACATCATCACCTAAGCTCTCCAACTCAAGGATGGTCCAGCTTTCTTTTGCCTTTACCTACACCACATAGCACCCATGAGCCGAAGCTCAGCAAGAAAACTCAATATGTTCATGAACAGTAATAACACGTTACTAAAGCATAATGTGCATGCCTAGCAATAATAGCCATATTCATACATGCAATTACGTCCAAATAATGGTTGTGGGCCCTGCCCTTTGTATAAATGACTTATGGGCCCTGCCCTTTGTATAGATGAGTCATGGGCCCTGCCCTTTTTATTGATGACTATCAAGTCATAAAGAAAATAGATGGCCAATGTGTCCATCTAAAATAAGTGACTCAAATAAGTGACAATTAAGTCACGTACTGGGGGTCAGTACCCTAATCAGATGAGTGAATATCACTTTATGAATTTGGTAATCATACTGGGGCTTATAGCCCAAATCAAATGAGTGAGTCACACTTTGGGCTCCGCACCCTAATCAGATGAGTAACTATGGAGTCACAAACTTAGGCTTTGCACCCCAATCAGAAGAGTGACTATGGAGTCACAAACTTAGGATTTACACCCTAATAATATGAGTGACTATGGATTCACAAACTTGAATTAGATAAGTGACTAATGTGTAAGTCACGAACTTGGGCTCCGCACCCTTAGCCATGTGACGATGCAGTCACCTGGGCCTTTTTGACCCTAGCTCTAAGTAACTAGCCATTAAACTAGACAAGCGCTTTTGATTTCATCGAACTTAAGGTCGGTCAAGCATTTCATGCTTATGATGATAACGCTAAT
Organism: Humulus lupulus; assembly: GCF_963169125.1. Taxonomy (NCBI): domain Eukaryota; kingdom Viridiplantae; phylum Streptophyta; class Magnoliopsida; order Rosales; family Cannabaceae; genus Humulus; species Humulus lupulus. Next base: position 29,344,042 of record NC_084802.1, on the reverse strand, counting down.
GTCAATTAGATCTAATCTTTTCAGCCTGCGTTAAACATGCTAATACCGTTCTTGACTCATAAGCCAATACCATACGACCAGTGCTCAGTACTACTGACGAACTTGACTAGTAAGTCACATCTTCACAGTCAGTACTATCACCATTGCCGATTCCTGACTCATAGGTCAGTGCCACTCACAGATAAGCAAGATTGCTAAGCATTTAATATGCATTCCAGATATACAAATAGAGCATTCAACATGCTACATAAAAAAATCATGCATGTCACATATGGGGTGCAGTTTTCTTACCTCTGCTCGAGTGAGAAATACGTTAAAAACGACCCTTGAGAACGATCAATCCTTTAATCCCTTAGCGGTCACCTAGTCATAACCAAATATGGAATCCAATTAATGAAATCAACAATAAAAGGTTCTTGACCTAAACCTCACTCCCGGAACCCCGAATCATACTCAAATGGTGAGTAGATTCGATCCCGAGCCTTAGGAATTGAAACCCCGAGCCAAAAACCCTAAAAAATGCCCAAAACAAGAATTTGGAAAAGTAGGGTAGCGCTACCCCCTAGCACCCCAATGCTATAAGCAGGGCAGAATGCCCCTGGATAGTGTTGTAGCGCCCATAGTTGGGCGTTGTAGCGCTACAACCAGGGTTTTCAACCCTGGTTTTTCCCTCCTACGACTCCTCCATTTCCAACCTGAAAAACAAGCTTCCAAACCTCATTCAAACTCCCAATTGAACCCAAATACCATATACACAAGTCTAAGGCATCATAACCCAAGCAATCATAGCCAAAAACTCCCATCAATCCTCAATATCAACCTTGAAAATCCAGCTGAAATCCAAATGAAAACAGAGTATGAAACCAGAGTTTTAATGGATAGAACCTTACCTCAAGCTCAGTATAGAACCCTCTTCAATGGTGGAACACAACCCTAAGCCCTCAAGGTCCACTTCCTTAGCTTGGTTCCTCAAATTAAGCTAAAAAATCCAAGGAGAAAAGGAGAAGAAAATGGTGTATGGGAGAGAAGAAAACTCACTCTATTTTTGCCAAGGTTTCTACAGCCTTCAATGGTTATATTTATCCTTAGGGTGAAAAGACCATATTGCCCCTAAGCCTAATTAAAACCCTAAATAGCCTCCAAGGGAAAAATCGTCCTTTCCCGCCTATCTTGTTAATCATAAATAACACATTCCAATTCCCATTATTCCCAATATTCTCAAATGCTAATAAACCATATCCCATTACCTTTTTATTCCCAGCAATGTTCTAATCACCAAATTACCCCGAGACTCACCCCGAGCCCCGAAATCAACCCCGTTATGACCAAACTGCTAATTTGCATTAAAAGACCGTCTCTTGCCGAATGGCTCGAACAAATCGACATTATAATGTGGTCTCATCAATAATTCAACAACATGCTTGAAAATACACAATTATGCCCTCAACGGGCCAAATTACCAAAATGCTCTTATCAAGAAATGTGGACCCATATGCATGCATTTAACATCATATCATAATATAATTCACATAAACATGCATATAATCATTTAATGACATAATAAATCAATTATGGCCCTCCCGACCTCCTAATCAAGGTCCTAAACCTTATTAGGAAATTTGGGTAATTACAACTATCCCCTCCTTACAGAAATTTCATCCTCGAAATTTATTTGAATTGCCCGGAATATAAATTCCGCATAACTGATTCCAGTTTCCCAGGTCGTTCCTTTGACCTCACTGTTAACGTATCCTACCTTAACCCAAGGTATAGCTTTACTTCTCAGAACCTTATCCTTTCTGTTAAAATCTGAACTGGCTACTCCTCAAAGGATAACTTAGCCTTAATCTCTAGATTCTCATAACTCAACACATGAGTCTCTTCTAACTCATGTCCTTAACATGGAAATACAAAATACACTGTATACGGCCAACAGTGCCAAAACTGAGGTCAACCCAAGGGCAACCTGACCGATCCTATCTAGGATTTCAAATAGTCTTATTAATCTAGGGCTCAACTTGCCCTTATCTCCTCACCCCTTTCCATGGTGATACTCTAAGGAAGACATAATCTTCTACTTGGAACTCCATGTTCCTACATCTCAAATCATCATAACTTTTCCATTTACTCTGAGAAGTGAGCATCCAAGCTCTAACCTTTTCAATAACCTCAATGATCCCCTTAACTACCTCAGGATCCAGATATAATATCTCATTCATCTCATAAGATGCCCTTCCAATGACTAGATAACTCTCTCTCTGATTTACCATCAGTCTGAGAGTAATAAACTGTGTTAAATTTCAACTGTATATTCATCACCTTCTGCAACCCTTCCAAAACTTGGAAGTAATAATAGAGTCTTCATCTGATAAGATGGACCTTGAATTTCCATGAAGGCATACTACCTCTCTCACACAAAGATCTGAATACCGATCAACTGTGTTACTTGTCCTTACAGATAAAGGTGGGCTCACTTTAAATACTAGTCCATAATGACTCAATCCAAATCACGCTGACCCACTATCCTGGGCAGCCTCACCGCAAAACCCATCTCGATGTTTCCTTATTTCCACTATGGAATACTCAAAGGCTACAGTAGTCTTACTAGTTTCTGATACTCTGTCTTGACCTGCTAACAAGTTAAGAACTTTGCCACATATACCATTATGTCCCTCTCCATCCCAGGCCATCAATATAAGGCTTTCAAACTCTGTACATTTTCCATTATGCCTGGATGAAGAAAATAAGAGAGTAGTATGAGATTCATCCAGAATCTCCCAATTAATACCAGTGTCCATCGGATTCCAATTCTGATCTCTATACCTCAATAAATTCATACCTGACACTATATAACCCTTAGCTAATCCAACTAAGACTTTCTCCTCAATTCTCTTATCTATGGTTCACTTAATTTTCTTTCCCTTGATTCTCTCTGAAAGAGTAAACTCAAGTATACCACTGGCCACCTGGCCCACCAGAAACTCTACTCTAGTTCTGGTCAGATCTTTTAACCAACATGATGCATAGGCAATCCTTTTTTCCATGTCACTGAGGTGTCATAACAACCTACAAACTAATTCGGATCTGTAAGAAGACTCAGAATTCTTTCCCAAAACACATATAATATCCTGCCTGTCCAAGGAAACTCCTGCCCCTAAGGCGTTCCTTGACCTTGGCAAATCTCCGCAGAGAATATACCACGATACCATCATTCAAGACGATCACAAATCCAATTCTATTAATTCTTGAATATTTTGTTCATCTGATACATCCAAACATAACTTAGCGTTAACCATTTCCTCAAAACATAACTCAACACTCCTAGTGCCCTTATCTAATACAAAAGCAGTCTTCTGCATATCATTTTCCCTGATCTTCAGCTAGTACTAACCAGATCAAAGATCCATCTTAGAGAATACCATCTTACTCAATAACTAAGCCATTAGGTTTTACCACTTTGCTGAGCCGTTCAAAACAGTTCCCTAGACCTGATTTTTTCCTTGGCACCAATTCAATTACCCTTTATCTTTTTATGTAAAGGTAACCCTGGCAAATTCCTTAGAGATACATCCAGAACTTCACAGACTAATCACGTCTGTCCTGATCCCACTGGCACAACCTAAGTGGTATCTACCACACTAGCTAGGAGTTCAATGCATCCCCCTGCAATAGATCTTTAGCTCTAAATAAAAATGTCATAAGCATACAAAATCCATGCACAGTGCCAACTATCACAAGGGTCTCCAACTCTCAAACCCAAGTGTTACTATCCTTTACTTACAAGCTATCATTGCCTCACACTTGGCTAACCAATCCAAATTTAGGATCATACTAAAGTCAGTCATAACCAACCCTATCAAACTAACTGATGAGTCATTTTCAAAATAATCTAACTTATCACAACATAACAATGCAATCTACATAACAACTCTATGCCTCCCTATATGCAACAAGCAAAGAAACAGCATGGTACCAATGTTGGGGTTTTATGCCCTAATTAAAACCAAAATTCTTTATAATCTCATTTTGTTATCAATAAAAGAATAGAAATCATTTTTTGACTTGGTCAATCACTTTGCTCACGTGTTTTCTTTTCATGACTATTTGTTTAATATAAATTTCTATTAAATTCCGAGCATATAGCTAATCTTATTTATAGAGACGTAATCACAGAGGAATATAAATATGATTATATGTTCAAAATAAGTTAGCCCTAAGATTAGTCAGTGCACATGATTTACACTGACTTGCCAATCTGCAATATGATCTGCTTACACATTACAGTGTTATACTCTTTCCAAAACATTAGCAAAGTAGATAAGTTCGGGTACATTTGTTACATCAGACAAGACCGATATTGACAGTTGATAAGATAAGTAAACATACCGTTATTATCTATTCTAGTTATATCATATAGTTGACCATAGGTCAATTCAATCTCAATTCTGAGTGGTTAGTATTCTAATTGATTGTATTATTTGCGTTCCTTGACTTGTTCGTTACCAGCTTACCCTACGGACTAGCCCATACTTACATCTTGGGAACTCGGTAGTATAATTGAGTGGGAGTGTTACTCATAGATATGAACATCTATAGCTTCTGATGAAGAAGTGAAATGATGGTTTCCTTTTAGTTTGGTTCAAGGTGTTAAATGATAGAGATCTCATTTCAGCATTTCAGTAATTAAATTAGTTTACTGAAATATCAAGGAACTAAGTGTTTTAAGGATAAAATACAATGAGGGGTAAAACGGTATTTTAGTCCCATCTCATTGCAGACCATCTATAGAGGATTGAGTGACAATTATGGTTGTAACAATGGATAATTAATAGCGTATCTATATTTGTTATAGAGCGTTCTATGAATTCAAGAGTGCAATTCTGAGTCTATAGTGGATTCACGAGAAATTAATAAGTTAATAAATTTATTTGTTAGATTTATGATAACTTATTGGAACTTGATTTCATAGGCCCATGGTCCTCATTGTACCTTGGATAAAATCATCTAGATAGTCTCAATTAATTGATTTAATTATCAATTAGAATTATCAAAGTTGACCATGTCAATTTTGGATAGTTTCACTGAGTTATGTATTTTTTAGAAGAAAAGAGAAATTATGGCAGATTTATTAATTAAGATAAATTGGTATCTAAATTAATAAATAAGTTTAAATCAATGTTCAAATTATAAATAATTAATTTGATAAAGGATTTAAATAATTATTTAATTAATTAAATCAATAGAAAATAATACATGCCTTGATTTTAAGTCCAATGGGCTTATAATCAAATGGGAAATTTCACAGGCCTAAAGCCCATGATAATTTCGACCTAGGGCTTCATATTGGCTATTATTTTATTGATTTTTTAATTAAATTAAATGACATAATTGAGTCTATAAAAGGAATGCTTAAAGAGAAGTGAAAACATAAGTTCTGACAAGTTCATAAGTTCAGAAGTTAGTTTTTCTGATAGGTTTTAGATTCTCTCTAAACACAAGTCATTTTCTAAGCCTCTTTGTTATTTTCTCTTCTTCTCTCTGTATCTATCTCATGTGTTGAGAATTGCCCACACTAGTCTAGGTGATTCTAAGGATACATTGGAAGACTGTGAAGAAATTAGAAGAACGGTTCAGTCTCTTGATAATACTCTGCGACAGAAAGGATACAAGAGTTAGAGAAACTGAAGGAATGACTATTTCATTCCGTTGCGTATACTATAAGTATTCTTATCATTGTTTCTCTTTGAATTCAATTTTAGAAACATGTTCTAGGTTATCTCATATTAATTTGTTTAATATTAGATCTACATGAAAATAAATATAGATCATGTATAAGTTTTCCCAACAACTGGCCTCGGAGTCTTTGGTAATCTTTATTTTCATGCATGAACATGTTAAAAATTGGATTATTTGATGTGTTTGAATAATTGGATGGTTTTTCATATTTTTATGAAGCATATCGATTTTATGTGATTATTATCAATTTTTAGATTATTTTGTTGTGTTTTCTATGCTATTAATTTTTATATTCGCTTTATTTTGTGTAAAAACATGTTAAAAATTAATTAGAAAATGGTTTTGGTTTGAAAAATTGCTCCAAAAAAAAAATTTGTTTGCACTGGCTGCCATGCGCGCGCGCCCCCAAAAATATTTTTTTTTAATTTTTTTTTTTAAATTAAAGAAAAATAAAATTTGTAGAAATAAATTATTTATAATTAAAGCCAAAAATATCAGATTTGTTTTTGTATTTAAAATTGTTTTTGAAAAAAATTAAGATATTTTTGTTAGTTGAGATTTAAATAATTAGATATTCTCTACAAAGATTCAAAGTCAAATTTAAAAATAGACTAACAACTTAATTTTAAATCTTTTAATATATTAAAATATTATAATTATGATATCAGATATTTAAGATATTTTCATTTAAATTCTTGATATTTTTATTAAATCTTTATTTGAAAATATAAATATATTTTTATTCTATAGTTTTTAATATTTAAATTATTTGAAATTTGAATATTGTTAAATAGATATTTTTATGGATATTTGAATTTGATTATCTGTTTTGAGATATTTTATGATTGTTATAACTATTAATATTTTTTTAATGGTTAAAATATTAGCTATAGTTGTAACAACACAAGATATTTTTAAAAAAAAGTTAAGATATTGATTTTAAATTTTAAAATTGGTTAAATTTTGAAAAATATCATTTTTTTCAGCCAATTAATAAAATATTTTTTTAATAAATGAGATTTAAATTAACTTTGGTTAATTGATGATAAATCCTATTTAAATTAAATTAATATTTTTTTTCAAATTAACCTAAAACTAAGTTGATTGTTGATAAATGAAATTTAAATTAACTATTGTTAATTCTTGATAAATTTCATTTAAATTGACTTATTCTTTGTAAAAAATTAATTAATTTGAATTTTTTGATAAATTCTAGATAATTAATTGTGGTATTTTTGCAAATGAAATAAATTGTGGTATTTTGCATAAATTTATGGAATTGCTCCTATAGTAACATGATTAGGCCCATCCAATTATAACATGTCTATTTGCACTATATGTGGTATTTTTGCAATTGGGCAAAGATGCATATAGTGGCCCATATGTTTGTTAGATATATGTTTTTTGCCAAATAAAATATTCATAAAATGATAGGTTTTATTTGGGCCCATTAGAAAATATAAAGTTTAAATTCCTCTCTTGTGAGTGATTCCACTTGCGAAGGCCCATTTACTTTGCATGACTATAGTGGGTCTAATCAATTAATAACAATTAATAAAACGAATGTTTAAATTCCTATCTTTTGGACCTTATATGGAAGATTAGGGGCATTTGTAGTGGGAACGACATACTGGACCCAGCCCTCCTCCATACAAGCCCAATTGTTAAGGCCCATTTACCTGAGTTTGACTTAATTGTATAGGTTCATTATATTAGTTAAACCTAAATATTGATTAGCAACAAATTAATTCTAAATTAATTGAATTTGTTTCAATGTGACACTTTAGAATTAATAGAAAATTATAGGACTTTGGTTTTAAAAATTTAATCTGTTTAATTTTTTTCGGAAAACCATAGTCATTAATTTTCTAAAAAATAAATAATAAAAAATATTTTTTTTAATTTAATAATGAGCTTATTTTAAGATTTTTATTCGATCTCCACCGTTGGTTTAACATAGTCAATAGCTTAATGGGGTCTCGAGGCGCTTAGATTCGTCCCCCTACGGAAGGTGTTCATTAGCTATTTTGACAAGGTTAGATCTCGAAAGATAGATAATTATAGATCAAATTCTAATAGACTCACCCCTACGGTAACTACTAGGACTAAATCTATGATTATCGAAACCGTGGGTCTAGCTCATAAAATAAGAGATTTTGTTTTCTTATTTTGATCGAATAGTAGGTTGTTAATAGTGGTGTCCATTATTAAATGAGTTTGCAACTCTATTTAACTAGTGGTATTTTTTACTCTCACCAACCGGGACAAGGATATCATAGATTAGTTAAAAACCTAAAGAAATAGAGATATGATTGTTTTTGGTATTTTTTTCTCATATCTTACATATTTTTGGTATATGTTGTTCTATTTCTTGAAATTTGTGTGAATAGAAGTGTTATTGGGCAAATGTGATTGATTTCTATTTTATTGATAATTTGTAGTTTTAAGTTAAGTAGTGTCAGTGTCTACTCCCATCCTTCTCAACTTTCGATGGAGAAACTCACTGGAGAAAACTTCCTCAAATGGAAGCAGATTATCAACATAGAGTTGATTGATGACAACTCCGAATTCTTCATGATTGAGGAATCCCTAGAACGAGCACTATGTCCACACGTTCGTGATGGCACCGTAAATGCTTGGATAGCACTGTCTCCGCACATGCGTGAAGACACCGTAAATGCTCGAATGGCATCGTGTCTGCACGTTCGTGATCAACTTAACTATGGTCTGACGCAACTCATGAATGATCTTCAGAATTTTGAGTCTATCATGGGTGGACCTAGTAAAGGAGGAGAAAATAAGACTATTGTTGTTGCTGCTGATCCAGCTAAGGCTGAAGCTAACCAAGCTTCGTCTTCGAAAAATGGAAATAAGAGGAAAGGTGGACAAACAACCCCAAGCCTGCAAAGGCTGCAAAGACGAGTGCACAACCAAGTGCACAGACGCCTAAGGGGGAGAATAAGAAAAACAAGAACGGTAAAGATAAGTGCTTTCACTGCAAAGAGAAGGGGCATTGGAAACGAGATTGCCCCAAGTTTCTAGCAGCTAAAAAGAAATGTAATGATTATAGTTCATTTATCTTAGAAACATGTGTTTTAGAGAATGATAAATCTGTTTGGATTATTGATTCTGGGTCTACCAATCATGTTTGCAACTCTTTACAGCTTCTTGAATCGTGGGAGGAAGTGAACGAAGGCAGCTTAAAGCTTAGAGTTGGGAACAGAGCGTTCGCTGCGATCCAAGCTAGAGGAAGAGCTCGTCTGAAGTTCAGAAATAAATTTTTAATTTTAAATAATGTATTTTTTATTCCAGATTTTAGTAGAAATTTAATTTCAGTTGCCATGTTGCAATTAGAACAATTTGTTATAACTTTCACAAGTTCTAATATATCTATTTATTTCAATGGATCACAATTGTGTATTGCATGTTTGGAAAACGGGCTTTATATTCTGCGACCTAACGAATCCCTCGCTCTTAACAATGATTTATTCAAAGTAGCTAAAACTAGGACCAATAAACGTCAAAATACCGATAACGATGATATGATGTATTTATGGCACTTGAGATTAGGTCACATTGGCTATGATAGGATTCAAACACTTACAATGGATGGGCCTTTGAGGGAACTCACCATAGGTGAATTACTTGTCTGTGAATCTTGTCTAGAAGGAAAACTGACCAAGCGTCCATTCTCGGCAAAGGGTGATAGGGCCAAAGAACCACTTGGTCTTGTGCATTCAGATGTTTGTGGACCTTTGAATGTACAAGCCAGGGGTGGTTTTGAGTATTTCGTCACTATCATTGACAATTACTCTAGATACTCATGTCTTTACCTAATGCATAGGAAATCAAAAACATTTTCAAAGTTTCAGGAATTCCTAGCAATGACTCAGAACCAATTAGGTAAAATGTTAAAGATCTTGCGATTTGATAGGGATGGAGAATATTTGGATATGCAGTTCCAAGATTATTTAACTGAACTTGGGATTTTATCACAACTTAATGCCCCAGGTACTCCGCAACAAAATGGTGTAGCGGAACGCCGGAACAGAACTTTATTGGAAATTGTTATATGCATGCTTAGTTACTCAACTCTACCAACTTCATTCTGGGGACATGCAATTGAAACCGCGAACGACATTCGCAATGTCGTGCCATCTAAATCAATCCCCAAAACACCTTTAGAATGCTGGAATGGCCATGAACCTAGTTTACGCCATTATAGAATCTGGGGGTGTCCCGCTCACATCCTGAGGAAAAATGAGGGAAAGCTAGAACCGCGAACTGAAGTTTGCATGTTTGTTGTCTATCCTAAAGGTACTTGGGGTGGAATTTTATATAGTTATTCATAAAAGAAAGTGTTTAATTCTACAAATGCTACTTTTCTAGAAAATGGCTATGTCCAGAACTTTAAACCTCGCAGCAAAGTAGTTTTAGAGGAGATGGTTAAAGAATTGACTCCAACCAATGTTCCATCATCATCAACGCAAGTTGATGATGAAATTCCCACTCTTCATGTCCAACCGACGCAAGTCGATTTAAATGAAAAAAGTACCACTGTTCCTGAGCAAACAATCACGGAGCCTCGTCGTAGTGGGAGGGTTTCTAGGAACCTAGTTCGCTATGGTTTGGATGGTGAAACCAATATGGTTGTTGGTGACACTAGTGATGATGATCCGCTGTCTTTCAAACAGGCAATGGCTAGCCCTGAAAAAGAACTATGGCTCGAAGCCATGAAACAGGAAATGGAGTCCATGTACTCAAATTCTGTCTGGGATCTTGTGGAAGCACCTAGTGACTTTAGGGTCATTGGGTGCAAGTGAATCTACAAGAAGAAACGAGGTGTTGATGGAAATATCGAGACTTATAAAGCTCGATTAGTGGCAAAGGGTTATACCCAAATCTGGTAGCCATGCTCAAGTCCATTCGCATCCTCCTATCCATTGCAGCTGCTCTCGACTATGAGATCTGGAAAATGGACGTCAAGACAGCTTTTCTTAATGGAAAGTTTGACAAAGTCATTTATATGGATCAGCCAGAAGGATTTAAAGTAGCTGGACAAGAAGGAAAAGTTTGCAAGTTGAATAGGTCTATCTATGGACTTAAGCAAGCTTCTCATTCCTGGAATCTTAGGTTTTATGAAATAATCAAAACCTATGGCTTTGAAAAAAATATTGATGAGCCTTGTGTTTACCAACTGAAGGCAAATCAAATAGTGGTATTCCTGGTACTTTATGTAGATGATATCTTACTCATTGGAAACAATGTTAAGAAATTATCAGATGTGAAGAATTGGCTGAGCACTCAATTCCAGAGGAAGGATTTAGGTGAAGCAAGTTATGTTCTAGACATCCAGATCATTAAGGATAGAAAGAACATACTCTTAGCTCTATCTCAAGCAGCTTACATAGATAAAGTGCTTAAACATTTCTCAATGACAAATTCCAAAAAAGGGCATCTATCGTCTCGCCATGGAATTCATCTTTCAAAGAAGTAGTCTCCCCAGACTCCTGAAGAGGAAGATGCAATGAGAAAAGTTCCTTACGCATCTGTAGTTGGAAGTCTGATGTATGCTATGTTGTGTACTAGACCAGATATCTGCTATGAAGTGGGAGTAGTGAGCATGTATCAGTCAAACCCAGGACCGGAACATTGGATAGCAGTTAAGCATATCATGAAGTATTTGAGATGGACTAGGGATTATATGTTAGTCTACAAGGGTGGTGTTCTGAACCCTGTAGGCTACACCGATTCAGATTTTTAGACTGATGTCGATGGTAGGAAGTCTACTTTTGGAATGGTGTTTACTCTTGGGGGTGGAGTTGTGATTTGGAGAAGCGTAAAGCAGTCTGCAATCTCATATTCCACCATGGAGGTTGAGTACATAGCCGCGTCAGAAGCAGCTAAGGAAATAGTCTGGCTAAAAAAGTTCTATTCGGATCTTGGTGTTATTCCAGAAATGGATAAACCGCTTGTGTTGTTTTGTGACAATACAGGAGCGATAGCCAACTCGAAAGAACCTCGAAGTCACAAGAGGAGTAAGCATATAGAAAGGAAGTATCACATTATTCGAGAATATGTGGCCCGGGGAGATGTGAAGGTTATGAAGATTGCAACTGAAGACAATCTTGCGGATCCGTTTACAAAGACACTACCAGAAGCTACATTTGATAAGCATATCAAGGAAATGAGATTAGTATAATTAAGGCATTAGTTTAAATTAGTGCAAGTGGGAGTTTGTTGGGGTTTTATGCCCTAATTAAAACTCAAATTCTTTGTAATCTCATTTTATTATCAATAAAAGAATAGATATCATTTTTTGACTTGGTCAACCACTTTGCTCACATGTTTTATTTTCATGATTATTTGTTTAAAATAAACTTCTATTAAATCCTGAGCATATAGCTAATCTTATTTATAGTGATGTAATCACAATGGAATATAAATATGATTATATGTTCAAAATAAGTTAGTCCTAAGATTAGTCAGTGCACAGGATTTACACTGACTTGCCAATCTACGATATGATCTACATACACATTACAGTATTATGTTCTTTCCAGAACATTAGCAAAATAGATAAGATCGGGTGTATTTGTTACATCGGACAGGAGCGATATTGACAGTTGATAAGATAAGTAAACATGCCGTTATTATCTATTCTAGTCATATCATATAGTTGACCATAGGTCAATTCAATCTCAATTCTGAGTGGTTAGTATTCTAACTGATTGTATTATTTGAGTTCTTTGACTTGTTCGTTACCAGCTTACCCTACGGACTAGCCCATACTTACATCTTGGGAACTCGGTAGTATAATTGAGTGTGAGTGTTAATCATAGATATGAACATCTATAGCTTCTGATGAAGAAGTGAAATGATGGTTTCCTTTTAGTTTGGTTCAAGGTGTTAAATGATAGAGATCTCATTTCAATAATTAAATTAGTTTACTGAAATATCATTTACAAGGAACTAAGTGTTTTAAGGATAAAATACAATGAGGGGTAAAACGGTATTTTAGTCCCATCTCATTGCAGACCATCTATAGAGGATTGAGTGACAATTATGGTTGTAACAATGGATAATTAATAGCGTATCTATATTTTTTATAGAGCGTTCTATGAATTCAAGAGTGCAATTCCGAGTCTATAGTGGAGTCACAAGGAATTAATAAGTTAGTAAATTTATTTGTTAGATTTATGATAACATATTGGAGCTTGATTTCATAGGCCCATGGTCCCCATTTTACCTTGGATAAAATCATCTAGATAATCTCAATTAATTGATTTAATTATCAATTAGAATTATCAAAGTTGACCAGGTCAATGTTGGATAGTTTCACAGAGTTATGTATTTTTTAGAAGAAAAGAGAAATTATGGCAGATTTATTAATTAAGATAAATTGGTATCTAAATTAATAAATAAGTTTAAATCAATGTTCAAATTATAAATAATTAATTTGATAAAGGATTTAAATAATTATTTAATTAATTAAATCAATAGAAAATAATACATGCCTTGATTTTAAGTCCAATGGGCTTATAATCAAATGGGAAATTTTACGGGCCTAAAGCCCATGATAATTTCGACCTAGGGCTTCATATTGGCTATTATTTTATTGATTTTTTAATTAAATTAAATGACCTAATTGAGTCTATAAAAGGAGTGCATAAAGAGAAGTGAAAACATAAGTTCTGACAAGTTCATAAGTTCAGAAGTCAGTTTTTCTGATAGGTTTTAGATTCTCTCTAAACACAAGTCATTTTCTAAGCCTCTTTGTTATTTCTCTTCCTCTCTCTGTATCTATCACATGTGTTGAGAATTGCCCACACTAGTCTAGGTGATTCTAAGGATACATTGGAAGACTGTGAAGAAATTAGAAGAACGGTTCAGTTTCTTGATAATACTCTGCGACAGAAAGGATACAAGAGTTAGAGAAACTAAAGGAAGGACTCTTTCATTCCGTTGCGTATACTGTAAGTATTCTTATCATTGTTTCTCTTTGTATTCAATTTTAGAAACATGTTCTAGGTTATCTCATATTAATTTGTTTAATATTAGATCTACATGAAAATAAATAAAGATCTTGTATAAGTTTTCCCAACAACCAAAACCAGTCAGCATAATACAAAAACCAAAACTAGAAAGCTGACCTGCTACCCCTGAGGAACCAACCTCAATCTCAGTCTCTGACTCTGACTCTGACTGCCTCGGAATGAACACTCAAGCTGGAGTTGAGCTATCCACCCCTTTTTGCTCATCCTTCATTCACCTTGGGAAATTCTTCTTACGGTGCCCAACCATTCCACAAAAGAAACATACTTTTGCTCGGCATTCTCCCAGATGATGCCTCTTACACCGAGTGCATTCTGGGCAGGGTTTCCAATCCTTGTTCTTGCTCAATCCAATAAATGGAGGTGTCACTGTCTGAGCTCCGTGCTCCCCGACACTCTTCTTCTCAATTTTATTTCCTGTGCTCTCAATAGCAAGAGCCTTCCCTTCCACCTGAGCGTAGGTAGAAATTTCATGCACTGGGGCGACTCTAATGCCTTGAGCTATTCTAGGATTCAATCCCTAAATAAACCTTTCCTTCCAAGCTACATTCATGGGTACCATATCAAAAGCAAACTTGGGTAACCCATCGAATTTGTTAACATACTCGGTTAGTGTTGCATTTCCCTGAATCAGGTTCATAAACTCATTCATCTTAGCAGTCTGGGCTGCATCACAATAATATCTCTCATTGAACAGCTGCCTAAATTCATTCCAGTCCATCACAGTTGTGTCTCACGTCTGGGATATTACTTCCCACCACGTCCGGGCATCATCCCGCAATACATATGTAGCACAGATCACCCTATCGTGACCTACCAGCCCCATACTATCGAGAATGGAACTGATCATGCCCATCCATTGCTCATCTCTGAATGGATCCACAAAGAAATTCCCATCTTCTCACAGCCCTAGGCTGAGCCAAAACTGGTGCCACTCCTGGCATAGCAAAGGAAGAGGTGTTCCTCGATAAATTCCGTTGTTGCTTCAAACACCTAATCTCTTCCTCTTTCCTATGCAATCTTAATTGCAAATCTGTAAACACCTGGTGGAAATTCTGAGGGGCAGGTGAAGAAATCAAACCCTGGCTGTAACTCTCAGCCCCGGTATAACCACCACCAGGCCTCAATAGCTGCCTTGGATACATACATGTTGATGGAATCTGCAGTCAATAACTTGTCCCATTAAACATGATGAACATATCAAGAGCTTTCCCCACGGGAACAATCTTACCACACTACATTCACAAACCACTATAGTGCTAAACACATGCCCATAGCATTTATACATCAATCATAATCCCTGCTCTTCCCACAGACACACCATGCCTCCAACTCCAGCATGAAAATATCACATTTATATAATCACGGAGTAGGTAATCATATAATCACATTCAACTATATATATATATATATTCACGGAGCATGTAATCATATAGTCGCATTAATAGTCAAGAGCCAGGTTCTATCAGAATCTCATGCTCCCTAATACAATGTGTAGGTAAAGCATTTATATTCCATTTAAGCAGTTAAACACATAACTATAGAAATAGTTACCATATCCTAAGTAAAGCTATCTTTAGTGACGAGTGTACATGCCCAGCTTGTCTTCAGGAACCCTTAACCTTGGCTCGCTCTGATACCAAGTTGTAATGCCCTAAACTCCAGGGACGGTTACGGTGTGCATTTTAAACAGTGATAAACTCGCTAATCGAGTCATTTGGCCATAATCGTGGAGCTAAGTATGATTAACAGTTTAGGGTTAAAAATTTTGGTTAAGATATATCGTTTCACTAAAACGTTTACTGTGTACATTGGGATCCCAAAAATATAATTTAAAGGTTAATTACAACAAAAGATTTATAACTAGCCAACCTAAGCGGAAAAATATGATTTAACCCTAGTTCCTCTTTAAACCCTCGGCCGTGGTGGAAAAATACAACAAAACATTCTCTCTCCCTCCCGTTCCCTTTTCAACACCTGATCGCATTTTCGAAGGAAACTCTAGTTTTAGGACTCGGATTCAAGCAAGGATTGAGGCATAGCAATTCTAGGGAGATTAGAAGCTTATTATCCGAAGGATTTAGTTGGGAAACGACTCAATCGGAGGTAATCCAAGTTTTAAGTTTTCAAGTTTTTAAGATTTGATTGGATTTTATGTTTTTATGAGTTTTTGGATGGTTTGGGACTTGGGTTTTCATGGTTTTGGATAATTGGGATGTTTGGAACTTTGATTTTTGGATTTGGATAGGTTTTTGGAAGGTTTTAAGGGGAGAAAACGTAGGAAATGGCTGATTTCGTGGTCAAGTCGCAACCTTGTTCTAGCAAGTCGTGACTTGGATGAAGCCAGAACCAAGAGGAGGCTGCTTGGGGAGCGCGCCGCGACTCAAACAGGGGCAAGTCACGGCCCGCACCCTAAAGCCCAGGCAGAGGCTCTTGTTTCGGGGGCAAGTCGCGACCCACCTGTGTAGTTTTGCCCAGATTTGGTTTTTAGTCATGGAACTTAACTCTAAGGGCCTAGGATCGATCCTACTACCCAGTTTGGTAGGATTCGACGTCCCGGAGGCTAGGATTTGGTCCGAAAGTATTTATTTACTCATTTTTTATGGGATTTTATATTATGGTTGTGACTAGGTTGTCGCTAGGGGCTTGGAAAAGGATCGTGCTTGAGGGTCGTTTATTGGTGACCTGTGCTTGGACCAAAGATAAGAAAACCCTGTATGTGATGCATGTGATGCATGCGATACATGTGATTATGGCATGTCATGAATGTGAAATATAGAATTGATCAGAGCTTGAGTTTTTATAAATTTGCAGGATTATGATTATGTTTGTGATCGTATAGTAAGCTTGTTGAATGCCTTATATTTGGATATTTGACATATGATATATGCTTGATTTCATTGCTTATGTGTGAGTGGCATTGACTTTTTAGTCAGAAATGACAATGGTGTTTAGTACTGGTCATGAAGCTCTGACTTATCAGTCATGATCGGCAATAGTACTGAGCATTAGTCGTATGGAATTGACATACGAGTCAATATTGGCATTAGCGTATTGAACGCAGAGCCAAAATGATTAGATCTAATCAACATGAGCATTAAATGCTTGACTGACCCATTGGTCGAAGAAAACTAAAGCGCTTGGCTAGTCTAATGCTAGTTACTCAAAGTCAGGGCTAAAAGGCTTAGGTGACTGGAAAGTCACATGGCTTAGGGCGCAGGTCCCCAGAGATAGACTCATTAGTCATCTATTCAGGGTGCAGGTCCCCAGAGATAGACTCATTAGTCATCTATTTAGGGCGCAGGACCCCAGAGAGACTGGATAGTCATCTATTCAGGGCGCGTGACCCCAGATTGACTTGAAAGTCATCTACTCAGGGCGCAGGACCCCATAATCATTTATTCGGACTTGCCTGCATGCATGAATAGGGTTATTACTGCTAGGCATGCTTATTATAATTTGGAGACATGTTATCGTCTGCTTATGAGCATATTTGAGTTTTCTTGCTGAGCCTCGGCTCACGGGTGCTATGTGGTGTAGGTAAAGGTAAAAGAAAGTTGGACCATCCTTGAGTTGGAGAGCTTAGGTGACGATGTGTACATATGCGGTTGCTCGACCACCATGGCTGAGGGTTTAAAGAGGAACTAGGGTTAAACCTTATTTTGTCGCTTAGATCGGCTGGTTGTAAATCTTTTATTATAATTAACCTTTAAAATATATTTTGGAATCCCAATGTATACAGTAAACGTTTTAGTGAAATGTTATATCTTTGACCAAATTTTTTAACCATAAACCGTTAACCACATTTAGTTACACGATTATGGCCAAGTGACTCGGTTAGCGAGTTTAACACTGTTTAAAATGCACAGCGTAACAGTCCCTGGGTAGTAGGGCGTTACATATTCATTGCATTCTTGTTACATGTTCTTTAATTTCTACATCAAGTGATCATATACACTATGATTCTTTATGCATACGATGTTCTTTGGGACTTCTCTACTCATAATTTAATCTATAAACAAAGAATATATTTAATAATTCCCAATCTACAAGATGAAATAAGAAATCCTTCTTCAACAGTTTATAAAATAATCAGGAGCTCTTCAAGAGCTTTTTACAACGTATTATTTACGAATTCACATTGCATAGACCATCATACTTGTAATTTCAAATAATTATTCACCTACATGTCTTTAATCCAGACAAAGATCTTTATTGTACAATGCACGCGACTTTAAATTTATATTTCATAAGACATGTTAAATTCTTTTAGATTTTTTCCGATAAGGCATATTTTCAATTCTCATATTACTTGGAGCTCCAAATAAATAATTTGTGTTGGAATGTTTATATGAAACATATCAATTCTCATAAAACATATATACTCCAGGCTATAATCAAATCTTGATTATATTTTCTCATATAAATATATATATGCTTTTATTTAATCATTCTCTTGTCTATGCAAATTTTGTACAATAATTCATTTGTGTACAAATATACAAAATTCTCATTAGAATTACATTTTCTTATACAAATATTTATTTATACCCCTACAGGTTTTACTTCACTTTATGTGAGTAAATTTATACTGTCTGGATTGTGTCATATGATTTTGGCCAAAATTATATATACATCGATAATTATCGACCACCATGATCCTTGCTATCTCATATCAGTTTGTTGCATATGCAAACATTTTGTATTGTCGACAATAATTCATAATATGATAATTTCCTCCCATATTGACATAACTTAAAGAGATCTCCTTATTTTCAACATACTTGTCAAACATGTATATTATTTATAGGTACCTATATAACCACTTCAAGGGCTTTAATTATTATCAATTTTGTTATGTCTATAACTTCTTTAAGGAGTCTCTTTAGGAGCACCATTTTTATTTAATGTTCAAATTATCAATACTTTATAACATTAAGGTATCTTCATGAGTGCCTCTTACTTACAACATTTTCAGGACGAACCAAATGAATATTTATTTTCATAATTTCTACTTTGTTCACTTACGCTTCAAGTGTTATTAGACTCATTTTGACTCAATTTAAATAATATTGATTTATAGTTGGCATACATATATGTATGATTTTATCATTTTGAACTTCTAGTTCTTATTTTGTGCAATGATCATTTTTCAAAATATTCATCGATCCAACTGTATTTCTCTCCTCCTGATCGAGAGGATATTTAAAAAATCAATACATTCTGTAGGGATTTTAATATATCACAATAAATTAATATTTGTTCAAACTCATATATATTATTGGGTCATTGAACTTCAGGTTCAATAAATCACAATTACGAACATATTTCATTTTCAAGAATGAGTCATATATATGTATATATAGTTGAAAATATACAAGCTTATAATTCTTGTAAGTTCATGATCATACGACCTTATCACATTGATAAGAAATTATGCAATAAAAATCCAACAATGATTCAAGAATACAAAGTGAATATAATTAAATACTCATTATCAAAATAATATAATTTTTTTCATACATCTTGGACTAAAAAAAATAAAACTATATAGCAAAATAATTTTCAGAAGAAATATAATTTCAACTTATAAATAATTATGAAAATTTTGAGAAATGAATGTTGTAACACCCTCGATAACCAAGACTGTTACACTGTGTGTTTATAAAGGTGCAGGACTTGCTAATCAAGTCGTTTAGTTAAAAATGTGATGTTAAACCATAATCGAGCTAAGGTTAAAAGATTTTGGTCATAAAAGATAAATTCTCATTTAAATAAGAATTTGATACACGGGATCCCAAAAACAGGGTTAAATAACAACTTATAAAATTTTCAGAGGTTATAACCAACCACAAGCCATTCTAGTAGAAAAATAGGCATTTTGGGGTCTCCTGTCCTTGTATCATCCCTTGGCCATGGCGGCCAAGCAGCTGACTATGTATATTCTACCCCCAGAGCTCTCCAAATCAATATTGGTCCAGCTTACCCTTGCCTTTACCTGCACCCAAGAATTCACAAACCAATATAGTCTCTCCCGGCCCTGTTGGCAAAACCTTGGTGGTATCCACCACACTAGCTAGAAAACCTATACATCCTCCCTGTAATAGGTCTTTGGCTCTCAGTGCTGATATCATGGGTATGCAGGGTCCACATACCATACCCACAAAAACAAAGGGATCCTCTCCCTCCGGCTCGAAGGTCACCATCTTCTTCCTACAATCAATAGTAGCTTTGTATCTAACCAGCCAATCCATCCCCAAAATCATGTCAAAGTCCCCCATTCCTAACTCAATCAGGTTTACTGATAGCTCCCTACAATCAACCATCACTGGCAGTGCTCTAATCCACCTCCTAGAAACTACTAGTTCCCCTGTAGGCGATATAGTCCCAAACCCCGCAGTATAGTACTCACTAGGTCTACACAATCTATCAATTACCTTACTAGAAACAAATGAATGTGTAGCACCAGAGTCAGTCAACACAGTAAAAGGAGAGCCAATGCTAGAAAGCTGACATGTCACCACCGAGGGATTAGCCTCGGCCTCTACCTGCGTCAAGGTGAACACTAGAGCTGGAGTCAAGCTGTCCACCTTCCCTCTTCCCCTTTCTTCACTGTTGAGCAATCCTTCTTGAGGTGTCCCACCACCCCACACACATAACATGCCTTAGCCCAACATTCGCCCAGATGGTGTCTTCTGCACCTCGTGCACTCTGGATAGCTCCTCCATGTATCACCGCCTCCCTGACAGCCACCCTGAACACCCCGACCCCTCCTATTAGGACCACCAGTGATCGAAGTGCCAGGGGTCTTCCTCTTCAGATCACTGGGGCCTCACCCCTACCGGACCCAGAATATGGAGGCACCACCCTACGGACCTCCCGCCTCGCAACATTCTCCCTACAAATCTTGTTCTCCACTTCCTCAGCAGTAAGAGCCTTCTCAACAGCCTGGGCATAAGTCGTCCCCCCAGGTACTGTTATAATCCTAACATCTCGGGCTATCATAGCATTAAGCCCTCTGATAAATATTTCCTGCCTAGCTGCATCAGTAGGCACAAGATCTGGTGCTAACTTCGCAAGTCTATCGAACTTCAGGGCATATTCTGTAAGTGTCATGTTGCTCTGTATCAATCCCACAAATTCATTCACCTTTGCTACCCTGATGCCAACATTGTAATACTTCTGACTGAACAAATCCTTGAATCCATCCCAACCCAAAGTAGTAACATCTCTGGTATGTGATGCCACTTCCCACCAAATGCGGGCATCCTCTCTCAGCATATATGTGGCACAGGCCACCCTGTCATGACCCTCTACCCTCATAAAGTCCAGGATAGCGGTAATCATACTCATCCACTGTTCGGCCTTTAGTGGATATTGTCCCCCCTCAAAAGTTAGAGGATGTCGTCTCCTGAACTGCTCATACAACGGCTCCCACCTATTCCCAACCTCCAATGGCTGTACAACTGGTGCCACTACGGGTGGCACAATGGATGCAGCACTCCTTGACGGAGCCTGCTGTCTAAGAAGATGGATCTGCTCATCCTGACTCTGAAGTCGGGCTTACATGTCTGCCATAATCTGCTGCCAATTCTCAGGGACTGGCAAAGGGTTCTGACCTTGGTCATCATCTCTAGCCTCAGACCCAATGCCGACTAGTCGTATAGATCATTTTGGACGCATAGCTATCCAAGTTAATCTGCAATCAACGACTCGGCGATCAGAATATGATGACAGGGTAACAATCTTTCCATGCATCACCATTGAAACGCAACCAATCACAAACAGTCAAAATATAACAGCTCATCCAAATATTCATCCACATGCACAGCAATGCTAATAAGCATGCCTTAATATCATCACACACCAGTCAAGGGTCACGCTCTATCAGTATCTCATGCTCTATATTAATCAAACAGATAAAAACATTCATATTTCTTTCCAATCACTTAAGCATATAAACACGAATATACAATTGCCAAACCCTGAGTCGAGCTTTTCTTTAGTAGGGAATGTACATGTCTAGCCAGTCTTCAGGAACCCTTAAACCTAGACCGCTCTGATACCAAGTTGTAATGCCCTGGATAACCAAGACCGTTACACTGTGTGTTTATAAAGGTGCAGGACTTGCTAATCAAGTCGTTTAGTTAAAAATGTGATGCTAAACCATAATCGAACTAAGGTTAAAAGATTTTGGTAATAAAAGATAAATTATCATTTAAATAAGTGTTTGATACACTAGATCCCAAAAACAGGGTTAAATAACAGTTTATAAAACTTTCAGAGGTTATAAACAACCACAAGCCATTCTAATGGCAAAATAGGCATTTTGGGGTCTCTTGTCCCTGTATCATCCCTCGGCTGTGGCAGCCGACTATGTACATTCTGCCCCCAGAGCTCTCCAAATCAGGGTTGGTCCAGCTTACCCTTGCCCTTACCTGCACCACGTAGCACCCATGAGCCAAGGTCCAGCAAGAAAACCATATACAGAGCATAACTAATAACAGTAATCAAATAATTCACAAATCATTAATCAGACACTCAACAAACCACATCGTTCACATAATCAGTGATGTCAACCAACAAAGCAACAATCTATTATCCAGGTAATTAACATGCTATACTCATCATATTGACCATACTAAACATATCATACAATGTCCAGTGATTATATAATTAACCTCAGCTACCAGTGGCCGAGTTGCGTCCTGTGCGCAAATATTAATTCTGGCACTCTTATGCCGTTTATCTCATGCTCACATGGCATAATACCATCATATAACATTGCATACAAGTATGGGGAACTCTTAGTCCCAACATAGCCACACAACCGGGTGTAGTTTTCTTACCTTTGATTCCGAGCGGAAAAGGTGAACTGGTTCCGAGCATGATCCCTAGCCTCAAGCCTCAGTGATAAACCTAGTCACAAGAGTCATTGATATCTATCAACTTCCAATTAGAAATAAAATACCAAGGGAACAAAACTAGCATTCGAGACCTCAATTTCTACTAAACCGGGTAGTAAAAATTGTCCCGAGCCCTAACAATACTTGAAAACCTCCAAGGCTAAACCTCCCAGGCGGGTCGCGACTTGGCCCAAGTCAGAGAGCAAGCTCTCACACCAAAGGGTAGGCAGGTCAAGTCGTGGTCGCCCCCAAGTCAGAGAACTCCCTCGGCCAGAAGGGCCACACGCGCCACGGTGCCCCCAGGCTGGGTCGCGATGCACCCTACGAACCCAGAGAAAACCTAGGTTTTCTCCTCCTTCTCCCAGCCAAGAACACCTAAGTTCTACCCAGAATTTTCCCCATCTATTCAACACTAAACCAACTACTAACTCATCATCTTAATCCATATACTTTAAACATAAATCTCCAAAACAATTGTACAAGAAGCAATACCCCAATTCAGTAGAATTCACCACTCAACACTCAGACAATTTAATACCCAAAACTCAATCCAATCCAAAATTCCTCAACATAAACCTAGTCAAATTCAGAGATGAAAGCCCAGAATTTTACCTAAAATTTATCTGACATTTTCTCTGAATTTCCAGCTCCAACACCCAGCTTAATTCCCTTCAAATCCCAGCTAAATTCTTCCTCACATTCCTCCAAGTTCCCCAGCCCAAGCTTACCTTTAACTTCAATGAGGGAGAGTGAGAGTGAGAGAGAAAACGTGAGGGGATGAGAGAGAGAGCTTAATCTTTTCCTTCTTTCTTTCCTAGATTATTCTCAACTCTTCTGCCTTATTCTAACATAAAGGCTGAACATATCCTTGATTTAGGAAATGACCATTATGCCCTCCCAAACAAAATAACACTTTAGCTAATTCTAGGGGTAGAATGGTCATTTATTCCCAATTCCCACTAATTCCTCAAATGTTCCTAATATTTACCACTTAAATTCCATCATCTAATTGATCATCAATTATTTACCCAAAGTCTAATAATCTCCAATATATCTCCTAAATTCCTGAAAATACCCCCAGGCTCCCCCGAGCCTGGTATAAATCCCCGCCGTGACTATTTCGCCAAACCGCTCACTAGGACCGTCTCGAGCCATATGCTGCAAATATATCCACATAATAATGTGGTCTAAAAAATTACCACAAATAATCACATTTATGCCCTCAACGGGCCAAAATTACAAATATGCCCCTATAATCTAAAGAGGGCCCACATGCATATTAATACTCATAAACATGCATTTCACATATCCTTATAATCATATAAGCATGCTTATCACATAATCATGCATTAAATCATTTAAATCGCACATAAACCAATTATGCCCTCCCAGCACACTAATCAAGGCCCTTAAGCTTTATTATTAATTCTGGGTTGTTACAAATGCACTAACATTCTAATGAGTGTCACTTTTATAAATGATATATATAAAGTAAAAAATTTAACAATAAAACTGGACAAGTTAAAATATTTATTATCAGAACATTTGAAAACTAGTTGAAATATATATACATATATATATATTTCTTTTAAAAATACAAGATATTCAAATTTATTTTCACTTCCAATATGCAAAATATATTTACATATTTTCTTAAGCACCATATAAAAATTAATAATAAAAAGAATCATCTGGTTCTTCATCTAAATTTAGGAAAATATATACATTTCATTGCATATGATTGATCATTCAATTAATGAACTTCAGGTTCACCATACTTTGTATTTCACTAAAATTTTCAACATATACATAACTGCTATAAAAAATTCATTTTTGTTTATATACTAGAGAATTAAATAATTTTAATATCATTCAAAATATATAATAGCATTGATTCTTCAAGAATCAGATTTCTCCATTTGAGTTTTGTAATATATTATGTTCCACAACATTATATTTAATAATTTTATCTATCCAACGGTGTGCTTGCTTAAAAGCACAATTATTTTTCAAATATAAACTTATCATTCATTCAAGTTAATACACAATGATAATAATCATGTTTATTGTAGCCAAATAGATATAATCATAATATGAATATATCACACATTTTTCTTTTTCATTTCTTTCCAACAAGTGGTCAAATTTATTAATGAAATAAAACATTCTTTATTCTTATGACTTGATATATTATATAATTAAATGTACAACCGGTACATATTATAAGTTATTTTTTTGCCACATTCACAATTATATAGAAATTGTACAACAAATACATAAAATATGTTTAACTTTAGCTAGCAATATATTGTGTTAAGGTTTCATCAAGAATCTTTTCAAATAATCTTTGTGACTTTATAACACTTTGAGGAATGTAATTATAAATTACATTTTGATCAATGACAAAGTTCACTATAATACTAATAATTAGATATTCACTTCTAGGGATATACAATGAATAATTGACATAAGTAATGAATCATTCACTTCAAATAATAACATTGAAAAGACTATACTTGTTTCTAACAAGAAATATTGCATATATAATAACATGACTAATAATATCAATACTCTTTAAAATACAATTTACTTTCTAGCATTCTCTTCAGGGAATAATATTTAAATGTACAATAAAATTGATATACATGTTAACTTTTTTATTATACAATAAACACACATCCAAGTCAATATCAAAGGTAGTTACACCTGAATTAGTTTATTCTCTTTATATTTGTTTTTCAATCTTGTTTATCATTATTTCATATTTTAATGTTTTAATGCAATTTTCTTAAATCTTTTGGGACTTGAAAAAATCAGTCACCAACTGCATCAATCATAATACATTTAAATATTTTTTAATTGTGTTCATAAATTTCATATAGTTGACAAATATGTGAAATATTCACTTTAGGAAATTTTGCTAAAATATCACAATTCTTTAGCAATTATGTTTCTTTTATATATCTTAATGAATAATATCACTTTTGTATAATCTTTAGGATATATGGAAGACCTTTTCTCAAGGATCTATAAATTTTTTTCAATATGTCATAGACAAGGAACTTTACAAATTCTAATGTAATCATTTGTAAATAACTATAAAATGAATATTATAGAGAAATTAATATTAAATATGTAAGATAGTAAGAACACATACATATGAATATAATCATATTTACGATAATAATACATTAAACCATCTAATACTATCACAATGGTAAAATAACAACTCACATATACATTTTTTTATGATCAATATATATAGTACGGTAATCATATAAACATACATTCATAATAAAATATTTTTACCTCAATAAACTATGATGACTAGAGGCTTGATAATGAATTTTGTTATCAACACAAAATGGTAGTTGAAGATTGAATCATCTAGTTCAAATTCAACGAATGATTATGACTAGAGATTCATGATAAGAATTTGAACCTACAAATAATGATAGTTAGAGAGTAGTGCTGATAACGTGTTATACAACTATTAAGATTACAGAAATATAAAATATAAAGAAAATAAATAGACAGAATAATAGAGAGAGATGTAAAGAGAGAGTAAAACTCTTGTATCTGTTATTTCAATGGAGGAATGATCACTATTTATATAGATAAATAAGCCCTGAGAAAATCGGGTAACTACTCTGAATATAATTAAGAATTGATACTGATATTTTACTTTGGGTAACCTAGGGATTCTTCATTATTATGAACATCCATAAATATAATATTTATAAAAAAAAAACATAAAAAGACACCGTTTTTTAATCTTGATGAGTTATTTCACAAATATATATTTTCTGACAAATATCTTTTTTTTTTATTTGAAGGAAATAAATATCCTAATTAAACATAAGGAACTAACATTCATTAGAAATTTACCGTTTTTTTTTATTATCATGTATACAAAACAGTTCTTGAAAAAATTTATATAATGGTTTAACATTTCAAATTGAAATAAATTCATTTTCAGATTTAATTAAAAAATAATTGATGAGAACAAAATAATTCATTAGCCACTTCTTCAAACAATAGAAAAAAAAATAACATATATACTTTTACTAATTTTGCACCTGATTTAAATACAAAATAGTACAAAAACAGTAAATGACAACAAGTACCCAAGGTTTCACTTATCATTTACCACTCATTTTGTTTGGACAAATGTCACCCTTTGGATTGCAAAAACATTTTTTTTTATTTAATCTAATGGCTATATGACTTTTGAGGTTTCACATCCTTCAAAATTAAGTGAAGGACTTGAGGCTATCTTCAACCTTTGCATCAAAATCATCTTCAACTTTAAAAATGTGAAATTTATTTCTCTAACCTAGCACTAGCACTAACTTTATCTTTATCTTTATTTTGATGTTATTCCACTATGTAACATCAATATTGGTGTTTGCAATATTAATTTGATGCAAGGGGTAAAATTACCCATATATCATTTTGTCCAATTAATAATTACATATGTATCATTTATTAAATATATTAATTTAATTAATTTTTATTAGTTTTTAATTTTTAAAATATACACCAACATTATAAGAATAAATAAAAATTATACAACACAAAAATTAATTTATTTTTTGGGAATACAATAATATTAAAAATATAAATTTTAAACACGAAATGAAATCAACAACAATTTTAAAAAACAACAACAAATACAACAAACATAAGCTAGAATAATTATTTAATATTTTGGGAGAGCACTTGGAGTTCTTCAATCGCGTTTTGGAATTGTTGCTAGACCATCTCGTTTTTGGAACAAACATGTGTTACATGATATAATAACTGTGTGCATTATTATGCACAACATGATAATAGAAGATGAACTTGATATTAATATACCAATTAATGAATGGATGGAAGCATTAGTACCAATTGTTGAGAATATGGTCGATGAGGATACCAAATGGGAAGAATTTTTTAATCAATACAAACGAATCAAATATAAAGAAGCTCACATTGCACTTCAAAATGCACTAATTGATTATTTGTGGAATGAATTTACTAATTTAAAAAATTAGTGTATAATTATTGTTTATACTTTTTGTTTATTTATATTGAATGTAATATTTAATTTTTATAATGTAGCAATTTAAGTTAAGTTCTTTAATAATTTTTTTATTGATATAAAATTATTACTTAATTATATATTAATGTTAATATATAAGATTATTATTAGTTAAATTATTTATTGATGATTATTAAAAAGAAATAAAAAATGAATATTCTTTTTAAGTAAAAGTTGAAATGAAATTTGAAGTAATGATTGATGAAAAAATAGTAATTTGAAGGGAAAAGTGTCAAAAAAAAAAAAAAAAAAAGTTAAATAGATTTAACATGATAGGAGATGACCTGATAATGCTTATTTAAATATATGAATTAATAAATAAAACATTTTGTCATTATCTGCGGTAAAGAGGTAATAAGAGTTAAAGACGGAAGAGCGTGACTCTAAATATAACGAAATTAACTAATAAATAATATAATTGTATAATATATACAAACACAGGGAGAGAGATTCGCAGAAGGAAAGAAAGGAAAACCTGATTGGACATAATCGATCGCAGACCCGGCCAGTCCCGGTAATCATATTCTTCTTTCTCTTTGTTTTAATTTTTTGCTTAAATTTCATAACTATTCCAATCTTTGTGTTTGTAATCATTACTTTTGAATAAAAAAATTCGTGGCCAAACGTTTTCTTTTACATAATGATTTGAGGGGTTTTATTCTATGTTTTTGGTATTGATTTTGGCCGATAACGATTTCGATTTGAATTAGTGTGATTTTCTTGGTTTGGTTTCATAGGATTGGATTTGTTTTGGCTACATGGGTTTCTTTCGAATCGACTAAATGTTGAAAGTTTTATATGAATTTGAAATCTGGGGCTTTGAATAGAGTACAGTTCTCATGTCCTCAAAAGGGTTTGGAAGAAATACTGAAAGTCTGAAACATCAGCGCTCTATGGTGTGAATCTAGTATATTTCAGCGTTTTGCTATAAAACATAGCTGCATATGTGAATCTCAATCTAGTATATTTTTAGCGTTTTTGCAATAAAACATAGTTGCATGATATTTAAATTCTGCCATTGGAAGTACTAGAATTTTTCGTACACTGTATATGTTTATGGGCTCTGAGGTCTGATATCTAGAAGAACATGACCAAAGACAAGGGAAGTAGTATGTAGTTATATTGATTAGTACAGTTTGGGCTTTAAGTAGATTCTTAAGATGCAAGGGGAGGGGGGATTAGGTGGAATGCTTGTTGTTCTTGAATGTGATCGAAGATTTTCAACAAAGATTTTTATGTTTGGATGAGTGCCATGAATCTCTCACGGTTTTTATTATATCGAGTATAATTTTGTAGTGAGCATCATACATAGTTTTGAAAGATATGTAAAAAAAAAGTAGTTGCCAAGATGTCCTAATAGATTGATTGAATTGTGAAACATACTGGTTCTGCTGGAGCATTTTGATGGGGAGGATGCACCATCTGTTACTCATGTGAGTCAGTGAAGATGTCTGTATACCTTGAGGGCACTCTCTTAGGTCTATAGCTATGATTACAGGAATGCTTGACGGTTGTGCACTCTAAATTAGGCGTATATGTAGTAACATGTTGTTGTGATACAAGAATATAACAATTTATGTCAAGTGATCTGCCCATATCATTTGATGTTCTTTTTGTGTTCTTTTTCTGCACCTGTATTAGGAAGCTGATATGAAAGCCTCTGAAACTGTTATGCTAATTGAAGTGAGATTATTTTGCAACTGGTATTGATAGGTGTAGTATCTACTGTATGCTGAAGTGAGATTATTTTGCAACTGGTATTGATAGGTGTAGTATCTACTATATGCTTTTGTTATTTGTATTGTATTCCTAGTTGGAGTGATTTTTTTATTTGCTCACTCTAGCAGACCAAGCAGATCGTCATTATATGGATAAGATAGTACCTGGCAAGGAGGTTTCTGAGGAAGTGACTCGGGAATCGCTTATTTCCATTTCTTACTCTCTACCAGAGAAGGTTCTTACTTCAAAACGCTCTGTTGACAAGGTGAACGGTGAGAATCTAGTAGAACGAATAGATTCTGATGGAGAAGATAAGTTTAGGTCTGAGTTGATTTCAATTTCTTACACGCAGTCACCTGATGTTGGAAGCTTACCTGTTGTCCCGGACGGAAAACTCAAGGATTAGCCTGGTAGCAGTAGTAGAAGGTCCTCACACTTTTATGTCTTCTGTCTAATTCTGTGGTGTATAACTGAAGTGGGTGTGATAGTCTTTATTTTATGGTATTTACATTGTAAATTGACCTTGCAAGTGCTTCCCACTGTTATGAGTGAAAAACCTCTGTTAAGAGAAAGACTTGTGTTATGAAAATGTGTTCATATGCTATTCTTTCTTTCCCATCTTTCCCTTGTCTTTGACAGAAGGCTATAATGACTGGCTTTTTCAGACCTTTGAATCTCATTCATGAAGTAGGTTTTTCCTTAACTGGAAGATTAGATTCATTCCAGCCATGCTCTGCTTATAAATTTGATGTGAAGTTTTAATGTTTAATTTGAAAGTCAAACAAAATCAAACGTTGTGGCACATCTATATATATGTGATATGCATCTCTCTTAGTTTTCCCTTTTCTCTTTTCACTTAATTTTTATGATATATCTGTTGATTGCTATGGATTTTAATTTGACTATGGTGCAAAACGATTGGTTCTTTGTATTATTGTCTTATGTCCATTGCGTCTATTTTCGAGATATTCTGAACTTAATATTGTAAAATGTAAAGTGGGTACTGAATCAGCCTAATATTAAATGATTCACTTGTACATCCTATTGTTATTTAACATTAAATGATATTCTTGTACACACAGTGACACACACTCACCAAGCTTACGAACACTACATTGTCATTATTATCGGTATAGAATTTGCTTTTTAGTTTTAATGGAGTTTATGATGAATGACTGACATAGGGCTTGTTTTCTAGGGGTGCACACAGATATGTCTTCTTCTTCTCATTTTTATTCTTTTTTTTTTCTTTCATTTGTATTATTTTATTTTTTTCTTCATTTTTTTTTCAGGTTTCTTTCTTTTTTTTTTCATTCAATTTTTTCTTCATTTTTGTAATTATTATCTTCTCCTTCCATTTTTTTTTCATTTTTTCACACATAAGTTTTTTTTCTTCTTCCATTTTTTCTTTTTGTTTTCAACCAATTTTTTCATTCATATTTTTTTTCTTTCTATTTTCCACTATTTTTCTTCTATTTCTTTTCATTTTTATTCATTCATCCGTTTTTTTTTTCTTTTATCATTTCTTTTGCTTTGTTTTTTTTTCCATATTTTTTTAGTTTTCTTTCTTAAGTTTTTATTTCTTCTTTTTTCTTCATTTTTTGTACTTATTATCTTCTCATTCCATTTTTTTTTCTTTTTTTTTCACACATGTATTTTAACATTATATAATTATTTTACTATTTTTTTTATTTATTATCTTTTATTATTGTAATTTTTTTTATAGCTTTGTCCACTATATGTAAAAAAATTCAAATCAATTTTTTCAGCATTTTCTTTTTACTGTAACCCTTATAGGAACATCAAAATTTGGAAATAAAACTAATAAAAATATGAAAACGTGAATAGATAACCAGTTACCCTGATGAGAACATTCAAATTTAGAAAAAAATTGTATAAAGAAGATGGGAGAGAAGGGAAGGGGAGTGGATTTAATTTTTTATCCTATCTTCAAATTTGTGGAAACTGGTTATCTTCCCGTTCTTTGTGTGTATATTTATGGGGGTAATTGGTTACATTCACGTTCTTTGTGTGTATATTTATGGGGATAACTGGTTACATTCACGTTCTGATGTGTGTGTGTATATTTCTGGGTTTTTTTTTATGGTAACTGGTTACCTATGTTACTAAAATCATAGTTACTTCTTCTTCCTTTTTTAATGAAATGTTCTTTCTCTTTTCTATTCAAATTTGATGTTTCTTTTCATATTTAATATGAGTAACCTGTCACCCATCTTATGGCAGAAGGTTACTCCTCTCAGGGTAACTCGTTACTCCTTCTGGCACATATCATTTAACCTAGCTCTATGATTTTTTTTTACATAATTGTCATAGATCAATAAAGTAAATAGTTACCTTACCGATGATTTGAAAAAATAAACGTATAATCTAAAAAAAAGGAAAAAATGTTTATAATAAATAAAAAAATAATAAACACAATTCATATTACAAAAAAATTGTTTATGCAAAACAACCAAAGAAAAATTTAATATAAAATTAGTTGTATAAAAATAATATTAAAAAAAACAATAATCAAATTACAAACATACCCTTCCAAATTAATAAAACTTGATTAAGAGTAAAACTATGGCATAAACAAACTTTTATATAAAAATATGGGAAAATAAACCCATAAAAGTGAAAATTATTAAAAATAAAAAGCCATAGATTAAATTTTTTTGAAAAAAAAGCCATATTTTTTCACACACTATTAAAAATCTCATATAAAATGTAATTTCCTCTTGATTTTTTTACAAATTGGGCATTGGTAAAATTTTTGAAAAAAATATAATCATGAAACATAAGTTTATAGAAAATTAGAAATTAGAAAAGAAATGTGATTTTAATGCATTTCAAGTAACAAACTATAAAAGTAATATACTAAAACACTTAAACATAAAGTCCAAAGTCCAATCCCTTACCTATTATCTATTATCTAATGTCCAAAGTCTAAATTACAAACATAAAATGTCAAAAGTCCCAAAATACAACCATAAACAAACATAAAGTCCATAACTAGTTAACTACAATCATAATAAAGTCCATACAGTCCATAACTCTACAACCATAAACATAAAGTTCATGAAATTCCAAAATACAAAGAAATAGATTAGTAGTATGTATGATCACTCCTTCCTTTCAAAATTCAAATGTTCAAATAAAAAAAATTATTAAAGAAAAGAAATCAAGGATAATAAATAACAACACATTAAGTAAAATAAGACACGAATAAATTCTTACAAGCAATTATTTCAATTCGTAGATTGTTGTGCTGTTGATGATGCTGAAGACTGAACATTGACAAAGGATGAGGCTGGCCCAGCACTAGTAGCATCATCGGTCATCTCTACAAATATTATTAATATAAAAGATAAATATTAGATTATAAAACATTCACACACTCACAATAAAATATTTATAAGTTGCAAGTTAGACCATGAAAATAAAAAAAAAATGTAATAAATTACCCGACTCAAGATACTCTGATGTTTGAACAGCTTCTTCTTCATCCATATAGTCTCGAACAATGATGGGTTGATGTGATCTGCTCCACCAGTTTTTGAGACAAATTAATGCTTCGACCATCCTTGGGCTTAGTGAACTTCTAAAAGGATCTAATATTCGACCTCCTATAGAAAATTCTGCCTCAGAAGCAACGGTGGTAACCGGTATAGCTAACACATCACGAGCCATGAGTGATAAGATCTTGTACTTGCACCCACTACTAGCCCACCATCCCAAACCATTAAAATTCTCACTTGGTCACTCAGGTTCCTCTTCCAAATATTTATCAACCTCATTTTTTTTCATTCCATCATCCTTCTCCAATCTCCGTGCCACAAACTCATCATGCAAATTACGTGACTTCTTGGTAGTAGGTCGACCACTAACAGGCGTGACAAACGTGGATGAACCACTAACAATAGACTGAGAGTGTAGCTGAGTCATAGATGCCGATGGATGAAGTCTTGATGTTGTCTCATTATATTGATCAAACCTTGCCTGGATTGTCTGCTCTACCCTTTTCACCTTCTCTTTGCACGTTATCTCATCATAAGTAGCACTAAAGCAATGACTGAGACACTCAAGCTTGTATCTTGGGTCAAGGACCAAGGCAATTAGAAGTGCCTCATTACAATTATCAAGCTTCCCCCAATACTTGTCATACTTTAGTGTAACGGCCCAAAATCACTAATATGGCTTAAGGGCCTTGATTAGTGTGTCGGGAGGGCATAATTGGTTTATGTGTGAATTTATTGATTTAATGTATGATTGTATGATAAGCATGCTTGTATGATTATATGAATGTAAATGTTGCTAAATGTTATATATGTGAGAACCACATTATTAAGTGGGTAGTTCTGCAGCGTGCGATTTGAGGCGATCCTAGGGAGCCAGCTAGCGGGAAAGTCACAACGAGGCTTAATATTTGACTTGGGGTAAGTCAAGGGGTAATTTGGGTATTAGATGATTATTTGGGTAATCAGGTTATGGAAATAAATATATGGAGATATATTTGAGGTTAGGAAGCTTAGGCGGGAATTTTGGGAAAAATTACCATTTTGCCTCAGAGACGTTTCCAGTACCCCGAGCCTTGGGATTAGCTTAATCACTTAAGGATAGACTTAAGAGGCTTTATAAAATAGTAGAACAAATTAGACCGACACTTCCCTCTTCCTCTCTTTTTCTCTCTCAAAGGAAAAACACAGAACTTAGAAATTTTAGCTGGAGTTCAGAGGATTTGAACTGAAGTTTGAGGAATTAGCTCAGCTCTAACCAAGGAACACTCAACCAAGGCCAAGGTAAGAATTGAGTTTTATGTTTGAGGATTAGAATCCTGAGTTTTGACTGAATATTAAGGGTGTTTACGGTTTGAATATTTAAGGACTGAATTGGAGTTGAGAAGCTTGAGTTTGGCTCGGAAATTGTTAAGGAAGTGGTTCATCAAAGAAGGTAAGCTTCAATTCGTAATTTAGAGGTTAAAATCTGAGTTTGCATGACTGGTTTTTGTGTTTTTTAGCTGTTGGGTTTTAGAAATCAAAATGGGATTCTGAGGGGTTTTTAAGCTAGATTTCTGTTGGATTATGCTGTTAGGATCATGCTAAAAGTCTTGTGAATAATGGGTTTTGGTATTAGGGTACTTTGGGGTGGTTTTGAATAAGGTTAGGATGTTAGAAATGGTGGATTTTCTGGGCATGGAGGGTTGGGCCGCGGCTTTGTTCTAGAGCACTGCGGCCCTACGAAGCAAATGAGCCAAGGAGGCTCTGCTGAAGGGGAGCGCCGCAGCGCCACAGGGCAAGCCCGCGGCCCATGTCTGCCTTTAGAGAGGCTTGGTTTCTGTTTTAGGGGCGGGCCACGGCTAGGTTTCAGGGGCCGCAGCCCTTAGGTGCATTTTTTTTTTTATCTTTTGGGGATTTTAAGCGCGGGAACCTAACCTAGGGTGCACGGGGTCGATTCCACCACCGTGTTTGGTGGAATTCGATATCCCGGAAGCTAGCATTGTACCCGGAAACCTTTATTTGAATATGAATGGAATCCATTACCTTGGTTGTGACTAGGTGTTAAGCTAGGGCTCGGGAAGCGGATCGTGCTCGAGAGTCGTCGCTCGTAGTCAATGAACGTGGAAATTAAAGGTAAGAAAACTGCACCCGGTTGTGTTTGTAATGGGACTAAGGGTTCCTAATATGTATGCTTTGAAAGGACGGTATTATGCCATATAAACAGTAAACCAACGGCCTAAGAGTGCCAAGGTTACACTAGCGTACAGGGCGCGGCACTGCCACTGGTAGCCGAGGACAGCTTATTATGTACTGAGCTCGGTTTAAGCGGGCTGGAGTCAGTGGGGTAAACAGAGGGTGCGGCCTAAGTTGTCGGCCCTGATTATCATGTAACTTGATTGTTATTAATGCTTAGTTGCATCTTTGACTCTGAATACGTGCTATGTAATTAATATGAGTGTTAAGTGTTTGATCATGCTTAAAGGATTATTCATCTGTTATTGTTGTTTGCAATGCATATTATGTTTTCTTGTTGGGCCTTGGCTCACGGGTGCTACGTGGTGCAGGTAAAGGCAAGGGAAAACTTATTCAGCCCTGACTTGGACAGCTCTGTGAGCTGAATGTACATGATCAGCTGCTCAGCCACCACGGTTGAGGGGAAAACAGTAGCAGGGGAACCAGAAACGTCTGTTTTGCCTTAGAATGGCTAATGGTTGTCTAAACTTTGGAAATTTTGTAAACTGACTTTCAAACGCTGTTCCTTTTTGGGATCCCATGTGTAAAATGTTTTGTTATATAAAATGTACACTTTTGAGACCAAAACTTTTAAACCCTAGTTCATTAGTGGTTTTAGTATCATGTTTTCAATAAAGGACTTGATTAGCAAGTCCTGCACCTTTATAAATACACAGTGTAGCGGTCTTGGCTATCTAGGGCGTTACAACTTGGTATCAGAGCGTCCTAGGTTTAAGGGTTCCTGAAGACCGGTTGGACATGTACATTCACTGCTAGAGACAAGCTCGATTCAGGGTTTGGTAATATGAATATGTGTATATATGCTTGTATGTCTAGAATGAGTTATGAATGTTGTTATTCATTGGATTACTAGGAAGCATGAGATACTGATAGGGCCTGGCCCTTGACTGCCGTATGAAAATATTAAGGCACGCTTATTAGCATCGTTGTGCATGTAAATGAATATTTGGATGATTAACTGCATATTGTGTATTGGTGAATGCTTTTATCTTAGCTGTGGTGTGGTAAAGTTGGGGCATGCTTATTAGCAATCGATGCATGTGGATAAATGCCCATATTTTGATTGTTTGTGATTGATTATATTCCATTGGTGGATATTGGAGAAGCTTTTACCCTGTCATCATGGTATGATTGCCGAGTCGTTGATTGCAGATCGACTTGGATAGTTATGCGTCCAAGAAAATCTACGCGACTAGCCGGCACTAGGTCTGGGACTGGAGGTGATGACCAGGGCCAGATTCCTCTGCCAGTCCCTGAGAACTGGCAGCAACTCATGGCAGATATGCAAGCTCGATTATAGAGCCAAGATGAACAGATTCGTCTACTGTGACAGCAGGCTCCATCAGGGAGTGTTGCCCTATTGTACCACCTGCAGTGGTACCAGTTGTACAGTCGGGAGAGATTGGGAGCAGGTGGGAGTCGTTATATGAGCGGTTCAGAAAGCAGCAACCCCCAATCTTTGAGGGTGAACCAGACCCATTGAAGGCTGAGCAATGGCTGACTATGATTACTACTATTCTGGATTTTATGAGGATTGAGGGGCATGACAGAGTGGCTTGTGCCACATATATGTTGAGAGAGGATGCCCGCATCTGGTGGGAAGTGGCATCGCAAACCAGGGATGTTACTGTTTTGAGTTGGGAAGGCTTCAGAGACTTGTTTAGCCAGAAATACTACAATGCTGCAGTCAGGGCAGCAAAAGTTAATGAGTTTATGGGTTTGGTGCAGGGAAATATGACCGTTACAGAGTATGCCCTAAAATTTGACAGGCTTGCGAAGTTTGCACCAAATCTTGTGCCTACTGATGCTGCTAGGCAAGACAGATTTATCTGGGGGCTTAATGCTATGATAGCCCGGGATGTTAGGATTACAATGGTACCTAGAGGAACAACTTATGCCCAGGCCATTGAGAAAGCTCTTACCGCTGAGGAAGCGAAGAACAAGATTTGGAGGGAAAGTGCGGTGAGGCGCGAGGGTCGAAGAGTGGTGCCTCCTTATTCAGGGACAGGTAGGGGCGGAGGCCCCAATGACTTCAAGAGAAAGACTCCTGACACTTCGACCGCTTCTGGTCCTGATAGGAGGGGTCGGGGTGGTCAGGGTGGCTGTCAGGGTGGCGGCGAGGCGTGGCAGACCTATCCAGAGTGCCCAAGGTGCAGAAGGCGTCACCTGGGCGAATGTCGGGCCAAAGCTTGTTTTGTGTGCGGAACAGTGGGGCATCTCAGGAAAGACTGCCCAACAGTGAAGAAAGGTGAGGCAGGAAAGGTGGATAGCTTGAATCCAGCTCGAGTATTGACTTTGACACAGGCAGAGGCCGAGGCTAGTCCCTCGGTAGTGACAGGTCAGCTTTCTAGCGCTGGCTCTCCTTTTACTGTATTGATTGATTCTGGTGCTACTCATTCCTTTATTTCTAGTAAAGTGATTGATAGATTGTGTAGACCTAGTGAATATCGGACTGCGGGGTTCGGGACTTTGTTGCCTACAGGGGAATTGGTAGTTTCTAGGAGATGGATTAGAGCATTGCCAATGATGGTTGATAGTAGGGAACTTTCGGTAGATCTGATTGAGTTAGACATGGAGGATTTTGATATGATCTTAGGGATGGACTAGTTGGTCAGATATATGGCTACTATTGACTGCATGAAGAAGATGGTGACTTTTGAGCCTGAGGGCGAGGATCCTTTCGTCTTTGTGGGTGCGGTGTGTGGACTCCGCGTACCCATGATTTCTGTGTTAAGGGCCAGAGACTTGTTACAGGGTGGATGTATAGGTTTTCTGGCTAGTGTGGTGGACACTACCAGGGTGTTGCCAGCAGGGCCGTGAGAGACCAGGGTGGTTTGTGAGTTTTTGGACGTATTCCCTGAGGAGTTACCGGGATTGCCGCCACGCAGGGAGATTCAGTTTTTTATTGAGTTAGCACCGGGGACAGAGCCAGTATCAAGGACACTGTATAGAATGGCACCAGCGGAGTTGAAGGAACTAAAGATACAGTTGCAGGAGCTTCTGGATTTGGGATTCATCAGACCTAGTTACTCTCCATGGGGCGCTCCAGTGTTGTTTGTTAAGAAGAAGGACGGGACTCTGAGAATGTGTATAGACTACAGAGAATTGAAGAAGTTGACTATTAAGAATAAGTACAATCTACCAAGGATTGATGACTTGTTCGATCAGCTGCAGGGACAGACGGTGTTCTCAAAGATTGATCTACGATCTGGTTATCACCAGCTGAGGATCAAAGATTAGGATATACTGAAGACGGCCTTCCGGACGCGATATGGGCACTATGAGTTCTTGGTCATGTCTTTTAGTTTGACCAATGCCCCGGCAGCTTTTATGGATTTGATGAACAGGGTGTTCAAGGACTTCTTGGATCAGTTCGTCATTGTCTTCATCGACGACATTCTAGTATACTCCAGTTCAGAGGCAGAGCATGGGCAGCATCTTCGACAGGTGTTAGGCTAAGTTTAGCCTACTTTTTAAGTGTCTTGATCATTGTCTTTTTAATGGTTTATGTGTTTTTGGAGCAGATTTATGCTTGTTTTGCTTGATTTCAGGTTTAAGCATATGTTTTGGGCATTTGGAGTGGATTGTGGAGAAAATATGCTAAACTGAAGGGTTATTCAAGTTTTGCTGAAATTGTATTAGGGCCGCAGCGCAAGAATTAGCGCCGCGGCGCTAGTGCAAGTTAGAGCCGTGGTGAGCCCTTTTCCAGAAACTCAAGATTTCGCAATTTCCGAGTAGGGCCGCGGCGCAGGAATTGGCGCCGCGGCGCTGACGTCCGTACGCCTCAGAATTTTAAAGGCAATTTCGTCATTTTGGGAAAGATATAGAATGAGGTCTTCATTTTGAAAAGGGGATCGCGATTTTGACAGGGGAGACAGACAAAAAGAGGGGAAAAACAAGAGAAGACGAACCTTGGAGCAAGCGTGGGCGATCTGTGACAATTCCCCATCTAGTTTCATTCTCTTTTTCTTTGATTTCCTATGTTATTGTTTACATTCAGTTTGATTATGGATATGAATATTGAGATTATGAGCTAAACTCCTATTAGGGATTTGATGGATATTGACTGAGATTCATCCCATGGTTAATGCTATTTGATTATTTCTTCTTGCTTGTTTACGAGATTTGTTCATTTTTGTGCTTAATGTATGCTCGAGATTGATCACCTTAAGCATGATTCATGATCCTAATGTGAAATCTGAAAAGTGAATATTAGGAATGCTCTAAATGAATGAACATAGGTTTTGATGCGAAACGAAAGTATTCGCATAGCTTATGTGACTTGTAGATTATTACTTAATGCGAATTGTTTGTTGTGCTATCTCAGAAATGCAATAGTTGACAATGCAATTTAGAACCTAAATGATCTAAAAAGAGTTTAGGTGATTTTATAATCTGTCATCTCATTGAAAGAAGAAGAATAGTTAACTAGTGTTAACAATTGGGTAATCGAAGCAATTGAAATCATATCCCTATCTTCACATCCATTGTTAAACCCTTAATTTCTTATTTGTTGATTTAGCTTGTTGTGTTTTCTGCAATTTAATTTAAAAACCAATTTTTATTGTTGCCAAATAGAAATATAAATCCAATTTGGTTAGTACTTGGCTGCAATTCCCTTGGGTTCGACCTCACCTGTGTGAGTACTACTTATACGATACGTGCACTTGCGTGTATTAAAATTTAAGCAACAACAGGTTTTACAGAGGTTAAGGGAGCATCAGTTATATGCCAAGTTTAAAAAGTGTGAGTTTTGGTTGCCTGAGGTGACTTTTCTTGGACATGTAGTTGGCGCAGAGGGGATTAAGGTGGATCCGTCCAAGGTGGAAGCGGTGAGAGATTGGTCGAGGCCAAGGAACGCCTCGGAGGTGCGGAGTTTCCTTAGGTTGACAGGTTATTACAGGCGGTTTGTGGAGGGATTTTCAAAGATTTCTTCACCGATGACAGAATTGACAAGAAAGAAACAAAAGTTTGTTTGGTCAGAGAAGTGTGAGAAAAGTTTCCAAGAGTTTAAGCGACGATTTATTTCTACACCTGTGCTGAGCCTTCCTTCGGAGGAAGGAAAGTTTGTAGTTTACTGTGATGCATCGAGGATGGGTTTAGGCTGCGTGCTGATGTAGAATGAGAAAGTTATAGCTTATGCATCGCGGCAGCTGAAGGAGTATAAACAGCGGTATCCTACTTAGGATTTGGAGCTTGCGGCAGTGGTATTCGCACTGAAGGTTTGGCAGCATTATTTGTATGGGGAGAAGTGTGAGATATACACTGACCACAAGAGTTTGAAATATTTCTTCACTCAGAAGGATCTGAGCATGAGACAGAGGCGTTGGTTGGAACTGGTTAAGGATTATGATTGCGATATCCTTTACCACCCAGGGAAGGCCAATGTGATGGCAGATGCGTTGAGTAGGAGGGGCCCAGGATAGTTGTACAGCTCCACCTAGATCTCAAGAGAGTTAGCTGATGAGATGGCCAGGGCAAAGATAGAATTGGTGGTGGGCCAGTTAGCTAATATTACCTTGCAGTCGACCCTGCTAGAGAGGATCAAGGATGGGCAATTAGTAGATGCGCAGCTTCAGGAGGTTAGGCGGAACGTCTTAGCAAGGGTAGCTAAGGATTATTCTGCTTCTAAGGCTGGTATGCTTCGATATCAGGGGCGGATTTGTGTTCCGGCAGATGAGGGAATCAGACGAGAGATACTGGATGAATCTCACACTACGCCATATTCGCTTCATCCGGGTACCTTGAAGATGTATCAAGATCTACGGACATTATATTGGTGGCTTGGGATGAAGAAGGATGTGGTAGAGTATGTGGCTAGATGTTTGACATGTCAGCAGGTAAAGGCTGAGCATCAGCGACCAGCGGGATTGCTTCAGCCTCTGGGCATCCCAGAGTGGAAGTGGGAGGACATCACGTTGGATTTTGTGGGAGGACTACCCAGGACAGTGGGACTTTGTGACTCGGTGTGGGTGATAGTGGACAGATACACCAAGTTAGCTCATTTTTTGGCAGTGAAATCGACTTATACGGTGGAACAGTATTCAGAGTTGTATGTGAGGGAGATAGTTCGTCTCCATGGGGTTCCAAATTCTATTGTATTTGATCGAGACCCTATCTTTACCTCCAAGTTTTGGGGAGCTCTGCAGAGAGCTATGGGGACCCAGTTGAAGTTTAGCACAGCTTTTCATCCTCAG
The DNA here is from genome assembly GCF_963169125.1 of Humulus lupulus. NCBI lineage: Eukaryota > Viridiplantae > Streptophyta > Magnoliopsida > Rosales > Cannabaceae > Humulus > Humulus lupulus. The sequence continues at coordinate 29,302,591 of NC_084802.1, read as the reverse complement.
ACTGATGGACAGTCTGAGAGGACGATTCAGGTGTTGGAGGACATGCTTAGGGTGTGTGTGATTGATTTTGGGGGATCATGGAGTAAGTATCTTCTGTTGATTGAGTTCTCATATAACAACAGTTATCAGTCCATGATTGGAGTGGCTCCTTATGAAATGTTATATGGGAGAAAATGTAGATCACCCATTCATTGGGATGAGATGGGTGAGAGAAAGTATTTGAGACCAGATATGGTTCAGAAGACTAATGAAGCTATTGAGAAGATTTGAGCTAGAATGCTTGCTTCGCAGAGTAGACAGAAAAGCTACGCTGATCCTAAGCGTAGGGACGTAGAGTTCTAGGTTGGGGACCACGTGTTTCTGCGAGTTTCACCACTGAGAGGGGTGAGGAGATTTAGAGTAAAGGGCAAGCTGAGCCCTCGGTTTTTTGGACCTTTCGAGAACCTAGAGAGGATCGGACAGGTAGCTTACAGGCTGGCCTTACCACCGTCGCTGTCAGGAGTTCATGATGTATTCCATGTCTCCATGTTGCGGAAATATGTTACAGATACGAAACATGTGCTAAAGTATGAGGACTTAGAGTTACAGACATATTTGTCCTATGAAGAGCAACTGGTTCAGATTTTGGATCGGAAGGACAAAGTTCTACGGAACAAGATGATTCCGTTAGATAAGGTGTTGTGGAGAAATAGCAAGGTCGAGGAAGCGACCTGGGAGTTAGAGGTAGCATTGCAGGATCAGTATCCCGAGCTATTCAGGTAAATTTTGAGGACGAAATTCTCAGTAGGAGGGGATTGTTATAACGGCCCAAAATCACTAATATGGCTTAAGGGCCTTGATTAGTGTGCCGGGAGGGCATAATTGGTTTATGTGTAAATTTATTGATTTAATGTATGATTATATGATAAGCATGCTTGTATGATTAAATGAATGTAAATGTGGCTAAATGTTATATCTGTGAGAACCACATTATTAAGTGGGTAGTTCTGCAGCGTGCAATTTGAGGCGATCCTAGGGAGCCAGTTAGCGAGAAAGTCACAACGGGGCTTAATATTTGACTTGGGGTAAGTCAAGGGGTAATTTGGGTATTAGATGATTATTTGGGTTATCGGGTTATGGAAATAAATATATGGAGATATATTTGAGGTTAAGAAGCTTAGGCGGGAATTTTGGGGAAAATTACCATTTTGCCTCGGGGACATTTCCGGTACCCCGAGCCTTGGGATTAGCTTAATCACTTAAGGATAGACTTAAGAGGCTTTAGAAAATAGTAGAACAAATTAGACCGACACTTCCCTCTTCCTCTCTTTTTCTCTCTCAAAGGAAAAACACAGAACTTAGAAATTTTAGCTAGAATTCAGAGGATTTGAACTGAAGTTTGAGGAATTAGCTCAGCTCTAACCAAGGAACACTCAACCAAGGCCAAGGTAAGAATTGGGTTTTATGTTTGAGGATTAGAATCCTGAGTTTTGACTGAATATTAAGGGTGTTTATGGTTTGAATATTTAAGGACTGAATTGGAGCTGAGAAGCTTGAGTTTGGCTCGGAAATTGTTAAGGAAGTGGTTCATCAAAGAAGGTAAGCTTCAATTCGTAATTTAGAGGTTAAAATCTGAGTTTGCATGACTGGTTTTTGTGTTTTTTAGTTGTTGGGTTTTAGAAATCAAAATGGGATTCTGAGGGGTTTTTAAGCTAGATTTCTGTTGGATTATGCTGTTAGGATCATGCTAAAAGTCTTGTGAATAATGGGTTTTGGGATTAGGGTGCTTTGGGGTGGTTTTGAATAAGGTTAGGATGTTAGAAATGGTGGATTTTCTAGGCACGGAGGGTTGGGCCGCGGCTCTGTTCTAGAGCGCTGCGGCCCTACGAAGCAAAGGAGCCAGGGAGGCTCTGCCGAAGGGGAGCGCCGCAGCGCCATAGGGCAGGCCCGCGGCCCGTGTCTGCCTTCAGAGAGGCTTGGTTTATGTTTCAGGGGCGGGTCGCGGCTAGGTTTCAGGGGCCGCATCCCTTAGATGCATTTTTTTATCTTTTGGGGATTTTAAGCGCGGGAACCTAACCTAGGGTGCACGGGGTCGATTCCACCACCGTGTTTGGGGGAATTCGATATCCCGAAAGCTAGCATTGTACCCGAAAACCTTTTTTTGAATATGAATGGAATCCATTACCTTGGTTGTGACTAGGTGTTAAGCTAGGGCTCGGGAAGCGGATCGTTCTCGAGAGTCGTCGCTCGTAGTCAGTGAACGTGGAAATTAAAGGTAAGAAAACTGCACCCGGTTGTGTTTGTAATGGGACTAAGGGTTCCCTAATATGTATGCTTTGAAAGGACGGTATTATGCCATATAAAAAGTAAACCAACGGCCTAAGAGTGCCAAGGTTACACTAGCGCACAAGGCGCGGCTCGGCCACTGGAAGCCGAGGACAGCTTATTATGCACTGAGCTCGGTTTAAGCTGGCCGGAGTCAGTGGGTAAACAGAGGGTGCGGCCTAAGTTGTCGGCCCTGATTATCATGTAACTTGATTGTTATTAATGCTTAGTTGCATCTTTGACTCTGAACACGTGCTATGTAATTAATATGAGTGTTAAGTGTTTGATCATGCTTAAAGGATTATTCATCTGTTATTGTTGTTTGCAATGCATATTATGTTTTCTTGCTGGGCCTTAGCTCACGGGTGCTTGATGGTGCAGGTAAAGGCAAGGGAAAACTTGTTCAGCCCTGACTTGGAGAGCTCTATGAGCTGAATGTACATGACCAGCTGCTCAGCCGCCACGGTTGAGGGGAAAACAGAAGCAGGGGAACCAGAAACGTCTGTTTTGCCCTAGAATGGCTAATGGTTGTCTAAACTTTGGAAATTTTGTAAACTGACTTTCAAACGCTGTTCTTTTTTGAGATCCCATGTGTAAAATGTTTTGTTATATAAAATGTACACTTTTGAGACCAAAACTTTTTAACCCTAGTTCATTAGTGGTTTTAGTATCATGTTTTCAATAAAGGATTTGATTAGCAAGTCCTGCAACTTTATAAATACACAGTGTAGCGGTCTTGGCTATCCAGGGCATTACATTTAGTTTCATGCTCGTTGTCATTGTCCTCAATAACTCGTTCTCATCATCGTCAACTGCTAAGTCATACAGCTCCTGTTGCGTATTGCAGATCTGAATGAAGTACTTATTAACGGTAACATAAGCAGTGTAGCGTCCCGAATTTGCTAATCGGGCTTAGGTCCTTGAATAGTGTGCCTGGAGGGCAATAAGTGATTTAATATGCTAATACATGGATTTATGTGAATATATGATAATGATGCATGTTTAATTGAGTTAAATGTGCATGTGGGTCCCGTCTGGATATTAGAGGCATAAGTGTGATAAATGTGATAAATGTTATATATGTGTGATATGTCTGTGCAGCACGATCCGAGACAGTCCTGGGGAGTAGTTAGTCGGAAAGTCACAACAGGGTTGAGATTCAGACTCGGGGTGAGTCGAGGGGTAATTTGGGTACTAGGTGTGTTACGGGACTATTGGGACATGAAAATAAATATTTGGAGATATATTTGAGGATATAATGACTAGGCGGGAATATTGGGAAAATTTACCATTTTGCCCTCGAGGACGTTTTGGTACCCTGAGCCTTGAGGTAACCACATAGACTTAAGCTGAATAAAACAAAAAGAAAGAATTAATTAGAAGCTTTGGGGAACCGAATTATACTTTTGCTTTCAGCTGAGATAGCTATCAACTTCTTTTCTCTTTCACTCTCTAAGGCAAACTCAAAGGAAAACTTGGAGGAATTGGCTAGAACTAGAAGGATTTCAGCTGAGATATCTTAGGAGCTTGAAGCTTAAGGATTGAGGATCAACCCCAGGGATTGAGTTCAGCAAAGGTAAGCTTTAATTACTAAGGTTTAGTCTTGAATTTCTATTGGTTATTGGGGATTGCATGTTAGTCAAGCTTGATCTATTTTTGGGTATTTTAGCTAAGTATTGGAGTAGGATTCAATGGGGTTTTGGTGCTGTTATTGAGCTGAAATGATTCTGCTGGTTACCTAGGATTGTTAGCTAAGCTTAGGATGAATTGGCTTGAGGAACGGTGTAGAAAAATGGTAAGAAAATCTGGGTTCGGTGGTGAGGGCCGCGGCCCGTGTGCGCGCGCGGCCATGGGAGGCCGAGAAGCTCATGCGTGCCGCGGCCCGTGTGGGGGTCAGTGAGGTGCTAGCCTCTGTTTCGAGGCTAGCCGCGGCGCTTATGGGAGGGGCCGCGGCCCTTAGTGCCAAATTGTGCTTTTAAGGGTGTATAGGCTTGGGAACTCGATGGCTAAGGCTCGGGATGGATTTTATCACCCGGATTGATAGAATTCAAGGTCACGGAGGTTGGGGTTTTGGTTCGAAGTTATTTATTGGATTAGAACTTGATGGATGGATATTGTTAATGTGTTGTGACTAGGGTTTCGGTGAGGCTCAAGTTAGAGGATTGTGCTCGGGGCATCGGTGCTCGGAAAGCTCGGGACTCAGGTAAGAAAACCCTTGTTCCCATAGAGCTTGTGTGCAGGGCTGGGCCCAATGTGTTTGAATAGAATTGGTATGCAGGGCTGAGCCTAATATGTTAGAACTGCGAGGCATAGCCCAATAACTGAATATGCTAGAATTCTGTACTATTTTGCTATGCTATGCATGTTATGATGTGAATGATCGGCAAGAGCCGGGAACGGTGTAGACCGAGAACGGCGAAGGGCCGGGAACGGCGTTGGGCACATTGAGTGCAAGGCCGAGAATGGCAAGGGGCTAGGAGCAGCGTTGAGCACGTGGGTGCGAGTTGCCAGGGCGAGTCCCTAAAAAGGATACTTGGGATATCCTCACGGCGTGGTCTGCGAACCCAGGGCTTGGTAAATGCCTGGGACGGCTAGGCCGTATGTGTTTAGCCCATTGGTGGCCTATTTATATGCTTGATATATGTGTTGCATATGTTATCTATTTGTGGGTTTTCTTGCTGGGCTTTGGCTCACAGATGCTCTGTGGTGCAGGTAAGGGTAAAGAGAAGGTCAACCAACCATGAATACAGCAGGCGTGAGGTGGCGTGTACATGTTTGGCCAGCCTGGCTGCCATAGCCAGAGGATTTTGGGAGATGCTTGTAAATGAACTTAGATTTTGTCGTTTAGCCGACTTGGTTCTATTTTTTTGTTGTAAAAATTTCTAAACTATATTTTGGGATCCCAGGTGTCAAACTTTTATGATTTTCAATGTTATGGAGTTAATTCTAAATTTTTCCTCTGTTTATAGCTTAATTACACTGTTTGATTTAAAACCTCGATTAGCGAGTTGAAAGCACGTTTTTAAACTCACCTGTAACGTCTCTAAGGAAGTAGGGCGTTACAACTTGGTATCAGAGCAAGCCAAGGTTATTGGTTCTGGAGATTGACCGAACATGTACACACGCAGTCAGTGACAGGCTCAACTCAGGGTTGGTTGATAAGATTGGATAATATGTCTGAATATATGTTTGAATGCCCTGTATGCCTGCTTATTTTATATAGAGCATGATGAATGAGTTAACATATGCATGATGCTAGGGCATGGCCTGTTGTGTGTTGTATGTTATATGAAATATTATTGTGGATGACTGGTGTGTTTGGGAGGTGGTTTTTGGATGTTGTTATCATGCCTGATGAGCGGCGTTGTTGGTTGCAGGCATATTTGTTGAGATGCCTCAACAATCAGCTAGACTCTGCGGCAGTAGGGCCGAGGATGATAACCAGGGTCAGGACCCTCCACCTGCCCCACAGAATTGGCAAGAGATGTTTGCTGAGATGGAAGCAAGACTTCAGCGAACAGAGGAAGAGTTGCGGAAGTTGAGGCAGCAGGCCCCCCCTTAGGTTACTGGGCTGCCAGTGCAGCAGGTTGTAGCGCCAGTGCCAGTTCAGTCTGCTTTGGAGAATAAGTGGGAACCTTTGTATGAGAGGTTCAGGAAGCAGCATCCTCCTACCTTTGAGGGTGGATCAGACCCACTGCGGGCAGAGCAGTGGATGAATATGATTGCCTCAATTCTGGATTTTATGAGAGTTCAGGGGAACGAGAGGGTAGCCTGTGCTAGCTACATGTTCAAAGAGGATGCCCGCATCTGGTGGGATGTGGTAGTTCAGAGAAAGGATGTATCAGCTATGACCTGGGAGGAATTCTGAAACTTGTTTAATGAGAAGTACTATAGTGTGGCAGTACGAGCTGCAAAGGTTGATGAGTTTATCAACCTGACCTAGAATCGATCGACAGTGACGGAGTATGCAATAAAGTTTGATAGATTGGCGAAGTTTGCGCCAGATCTAGTGTCGACTGATGCAGCCAGGAGGGATAGGTTCGTGCGAGGGTTGAATGTTATGATTGCCCGCGATGTGAATATTACCTTGGATCCAGAGACTACTACTTATGGCCAAGCGGTAGACAAGGCCCTTACTGCTGACAAGGCCGAAGATCAGATTTGGAAGGACAGTGCTGTTAGGCGCGATGCCAGGAGGATAGTGCCTCCTTTTGTTGGGTTCAGTCGTGGTGGTGATTCTAGTGAGCAGAAGAGGAAGGCCCCAAATTCCTTTGTACCTCCCAGTTCAGACAAGAGGGCGAGGGGTGCTTCCACTGGCCGCCAGGGTGGTAGTGATAATTGGAGGAGTTTTCCTATGTGCCCGCGGTGCTGGCGCCAACACCAGGGTGAGTGTAGGATCAGGGCCTGCTTTGTTTGTGGGAGTGCCAGTCATCTGAAGAGGGATTGCCCTCAAGTTAAGAAGGAGGAGCAGAAGCAGAGTGACAGTCTTGCTCCTGCCAGGGTATTCACTTTGACACAGACTGAGGCGGAGGCTAGCCCCTCAGTTGTGACAGGTCAAATCTCTAGTGCTGGTTCTTTGTATACTGCATTGTTTGATTCAGGGGCTACCCATTCATTTGTATCTGCTAGAGTGATAGATCAGCTTTGTAGACCTAGTGGTGTGTATGCTAGGGGATTTCTGACTTTGTTGCCAACAGGAGAATTGGTAGTCTCTAGGAAGTGGATTAGAGCATTGCCTGTAGAGGTAGATGGTAGGGAGCTTTCTGTTGATCTGATTGTGTTAGAGATGGATGATTTTGACATGATTTTGGGAATGGATTGGCTATCCAAGTATGGGGCAAAGATTGACTGCAAGCGCAGAATGGTGACCTTTGAACCAGAAAGGGAGGTACCCTTTGTGTTTGTGGGGTCAGTTAGTGGACCGCGTGTACCAATGATTTCAGCCTTAAGGGCTAGGGACCTGATGCAAGAAGGTTGCATAGGATTCCTGGCAAGCGTTGTGGATACTTCTAGGGTGGCGTCGGTTGGACCGGGTGAGACTAGATTGGTGTGTGAGTTTCCGGATTTGTTTCCAGCAAATCTGCCAGGGTTGTCGCCGCAGCGGGAGATTGACTTTGTTATAGAATTGGTACCAGGAGCGGAGCCAGTTTCTAGGATGCCTTATAGAATGGCTCCGGCGGAATTAAAGGAGTTGAAGATACAGTTGCAGGAGCTACTTGATTTGGGGTTCATTAGACCGAGTTTCTCGCCATGGGGTGCTCCAGTGTTGTTTGTTAAGAAGAAGGATGGGTCCCTTAGGATGTGTATTGATTATAGGGAGCTGAACAAGTTAACCATTAAGAACAAGTATCCACTGCCTAGGATCGACGATTTGTTTGATCAGCTACAGGGAAGGACAGTGTTCTCCAAGATAGATCTTCGGTCAGGTTACCATCAGCTAAGGATTAAAGAGGAGGACATACCAAAAACTGCTTTCCGAACGAGGTATGGACATTATGAATTCCTGGTTGTGTCCTTTGGATTAACCAATGCCCCAGCAGCTTTCATGGACATGATGAATATGGTTTTCAAGGATTATCTAGACAAGTTTGTGATCGTATTCATTGACGACATTCTAGTGTACTCTCGGACAGAGGCAAAGCATGAGCAGCATCTGCAGTTGGTTCTACAGCGGTTGAGGGAGCATAAGTTATATGCTAAGTTCAGTAAGTGTGAGTTCTGGTTGCCACAAGTTACATTTCTGGGCCATATCACCAGTAAGGAGGGGATTTTGGTTGACCCAAGTAAGATTGCAACAGTCAGAGATTGGCCTAGACCGAGCAATGTTCCTGAAGTGAGAAGTTTTCTGGGTTTAGCAGGGTATTATCGGCGGTTTGTTGAGGGGTTTTCCAGAATAGCTACGCCATTGACAGAACTGACAAAGAAGAAGACAAGGTATGTCTGGACGGACAGGTGTGAGAACAGTTTTAAGGAGTTGAAGCGACGGTTGGTCACTGCTCCAGTGCTTAGTTTGCCAACAAAGAATGAGAAGTTTGTGGTCTACGGTGATGCATCCAGACAGGGTTTGGGGTGCGTGCTGATGCAAGCTGGTAAGGTGATGGCCTATGCATCGAGACAGTTAAAGGAATACGAGCAGAGATATCCTACGCATGACCTGGAGTTGGCAGCGGTGGTGTTTGCACTTAAGATTTGGAGGCATTATCTTTATGGTGAGAAGTGCGAGATATACACTGACCATAAGAGCCTAAAGTATTTCTTTACTCAGAAGGATCTGAATATGCGCCAGAGGCAGTGGCTGGAGTTGGTTAAGGACTACAATTGTGATATCCTATACCATCCTGTGAAGGCTAATTAAGTGGCTGATGCATTGAGTCGGAAAAGCCCAGGACAGTTATTCAGTTCAAGGCAGATATCTGACAAGTTAGCTGAGGAGATGTCCAGAGCAGGTATAGAGTTGGTGGTTGGTCAGTTAGCCAACATCACTCTTCAGTCTACATTCCTTGAGAGGATCAAGGAAGCGCAGGGGAAAGATTCCCAGCTGCGAGGTCATAGGGAGAGTGCCTTAGTCGGAGCGACTAAGGACTTTTCCATTTCAGAGATGGGGTTACTGAAGTACAAGGGTCGGATCTGTGTTCCGATGGATTCTGATATTCAGCGAGAGATCTTAGATGAATCACATACCACTCCCTATTCTTTGCACCCGGGTACGACAAAGATGTACCAGGACTTAAGAGCTCTGTATTGGTGGTCAGGCATGAAGAGGGATGTGGTGGATTATGTGGCTAAGTGCTTAACTTGTCAGCAGGTTAAGGCTGAGCGCCAGCGGGGTTGTTGCAGCCTTTGGGGATCCCAGAATGGAAGTGGGAAGATATTGCTATGGACTTTGTGGTTGGGTTATCGAGAACTGTGGGACAGCATGACTCGGTGTGGGTGATTGTGGATAGGTATACCAAGTCCGCCCACTTTTTGCCTGTTAGGATAACTTATACTGTGGAGCAGTATGCTGAGTTGTATGTGAAGGAGGTTGTTTGACTTCATGGGGCTCCAAGGTCGATAGTGTCGGACAGAGACCCCACCTTCACTTCCAAGTTTTGGGAGAGTCTGCAGAAGGCTATGGGCATGAAGCTACGGTTTAGTGTCGCTTATCATCCTCAGACGGATGGGCAGTCTGAGAGGACAATTCAGATATTGGAGGATCTGCTGCGAGCCTGTGTGCTTGATTTTGGGGGATCGTGGAGTAAGTATCTCCCTTTGATCGAGTTCTCGTACAACAATAGTTATCAGGTGACCATTGGTGTAGCTCCGTACGAGATGCTTTATGGAAGGAAGTGTAGATCGCCTATCCATTGGGATGAGACAGGTGAGAGGAGGTATCTGGGTTCAAAGTTGGTTCAGAGGACCAATGAGGCAATTGAGAAGATTAGAGCGCGTATGCTCGCCTCCCAGAGTCGACAGAAAAGTTATTCAGACCTGAAACGCAGGAGCGTGGAGTTTCAGGTTGGTGATCATGTGTTCCTTAGGGTTTCACCCATGAGGAGTGTGAAATGGTTTGGTGTTCGGGGCAAGTTGAGCCCTAGGTTTGTTGGCCCCTTTGAGATTCTGGAACGAGTTGGTGAGGTAGCTTATAGACTAGCGATGCCTCCAGCTTTATCAGGGGTTCACGATGTTTTCCATGTATCCATGCTCCAGAAGTATATACTAGATTCAATGCATGTTCTAAGTTTTGAGAATCTGGAGCTTGATCAGGATTTGTCCTATGAGGAGAAGCCGGTTCAGATTCTTGATCGAAAAGATAAAGTCTTGAGGAACAAGACCATCGCCTTGGTGAAAGTGTTGTGGAGAAACAACAAGGTTGAGGAGGCGACGTGGGAACTTGAGTCATAGATGAGGGAGCGGTACCCCGAGTTGTTCAAGTAATTTCGAGGACGAAATTTCTGTAAGGAGGGGATAGTTGTAACGTCCCGAATTTGCTAATCGGGCTTAGGGCCTTGATTAGTGTGCCTAGAGGGCAATAAGTGATTTAATATGCTAATACGTGGATTTATGTGAATATATGATAATGATGCATGTTTAATTGAGTTAAATGTGCATGTGGGCGCCGTTTGGATATTAAGGGCATAAGTGTGATAAATGTTATATATGTGTGATATGTCTGTGCATCACGATCCGAGACAGTCCTGGGGAGCGGTTAGTCGGAAAGTCACAACAGGGTTTAGATTCAGACTCGGGGTGAGTCGAGGGGTAATTTGGGTACTAGGTGTGTTACGGGACTATTGGAACATGAAAATAAATATTTGGAGATATATTTGAGGATAGAATGACTAGGCGGGAATATTGGGAAAATTTACCATTTTGCCCTCGGGGACGTTTTGGTACCCCGAGCCTTGAGGTAACAACATAGACTTAAGCTGAGTAAAACAAAAAGGAAGAATTAATTAGAAGCTTTGGGGAACCGACTTTGTTATACCCAGATTTCGAGCCATAGTAAATATGACCTCGAAAGCTAAGTTCGCATTAAATGGTCTCGTGAGGGTTAGGGTATGCTCTACAATTGTAAACCGAGCCTGCAAAGTATGATACATGACCTCGAATGTACTGACCTCGAAATGATCTCGATCTCGAAAGATAGCTCTGAGAGCCCCTCATCTTCGGGAACAACTTCGGAGCAGGGATATTGAGCTCGATGTACTATCTCGAAAGCAATGTTAGCTCGGGAGATGTCAGTGGCTCGCACAATGACGTGAAACCTGAGATGCTGAAGCCTTGGAGATACGCTATGACCACCTTGAATATCTACAAGTATTGTAAGCATGAGATGTAATCCTCATTTATTGATATAAATCCCCAAGAATCGTGGGATATTATTTAGTCAGTTATGCGTTTCCTGATCTATGGGGGACGTTTCCTTATATATCTGATTATTGGCATTTAAAGCCATTTATTTTTATTCACAAAAGAGTAACTACCCAAAATATGTGGGATAGTATTCTGCATCCTTCTCTATAAATAGAGAAGCCATGCACCATTGTAATGGACCGAAATTCTGATCCTTAAGAGAAAACTCTGGAGAATTCATGCTAAAGAATTGTTCAGAGATAATCTTGAGATTAATAACAGAGACTCGTGGACTAGGCAGATTTAACTGCTGAACCACGTAAAAAACCGTGTGTGATTCGTTTGTTTATTTTTGGCCATTGTCTTAAATTGTTTACGTGCTCTCTTCTTTTATCTGTTGACGAAAAACGGCGTCAACAGTTTGGTGCTTTCATTGAGAGCCTCAAGCATCCATCCCGGAGAGATTCATGGCTGCAAACAATCAGAACACTCCTAAAGGAAATTACCCAAGGCGTCCTGGAAAACAACCAATGGAGAACCCGGACGCTGAAGAAAGGAGTGGGTCCTCTGATTCCCGGGGACCACCTCCACAACCAAGGGATGAGGACATGTACTATAACCCTGAGCGTTATGTCCCTATTGTAGAATTGGAGAATCGGCAGCTGAAACAGCTGCTGGCAGATGCCAACAAACGTAACGAGGAGTTGACTAGGATAGCCGCGGAGGCGCAGGTGGCTCAGCCCCCGCTTCCGCGCGAAGACCAAGTCCCTCCTCCAAGGGACGTGCACGTTCCTCCCCGGAGGCCCCGTGGACGTCCACGAAAAAATGCTGCCACAAGGAGGCCAGCACAACCTCCAGCACCAACAGAGCCATCTGCTCCTTCTAGGCCTCAGAGGAGTACCCGAGCTCGGGTCCCGCCTAATCCACCTGTGGGAGTGCCTGCAGGAACTAAGAACAACCGAGCTCCTGCCGAGGCTCGGACTCAGGTTCCTGGTAGTGCACCGAACGCAACTGGCCCGTCTCGAGCAAATTCTGGACCCTCCAGGCCGAGGCAAGGAAGACAACCACCGTCACCTATACGGTTTCCTCCGTCTCCCATAAGATATCCTTCACCTCCCCGCAGAAACGCTCAACCTGGTCGAGATCAGGATCAAGGGCATACAGGGGAAAGACAAGGAAATAGGGAGACGTTCCAGGGGCGGAAAGGCGCGCCATCCGAGAGAAGTCAGACGTCCCGATCTCGCACTGCAGAGACGAGGCGACGTAGAAAGGATCCACCACGAAATGACCGATCGATGAGTTTCACCAGTGATGAGTCCGGAGAAACTAGGTCTGTCAGTAAACACGACCGGGGTCGTAAAAATACTGGAAATCACAAGAGCCATCCCGACCTGCGCAATCATCTGAATCAGAGCAGAGGAAAGGGAGATCAGACAAACCCGGATCTTAGGAATCATCTGAACGGGCGTAGAGATCCCTCACGGAGACGCGAGCCTGGGATCGCGATTAACGACTGTCAATTCCAAACACCGCCTAAGGACCCAGTACAAGAAAGGATCGATCAACTCGAAAAAGCCTTTAGGCTTTTGAAGAATGAACGAGGAAACGGTCGATATGAGGACTCTGATGAGGAGCTCGAGCTGTTTGTTCCCAATATTTCTAACACTCAGTTCCCCCAAGGGTTCCGGATTCCTCACGTCCCAGCGTTTGAAGGAAAAACCGACCCATGCAGCCACCTGAGTACATTCAACACTATCATGAGAGCTAGTAACGTGGGTTACGAGCTCAGATGTATGTTGTTTCCGACATCATTGGCCGGACCTGCCAAGAGTTGGTTCGAGAAGTACAAGAGACATTCTATAACTTCATGGGATCAATTGTCTAGAGACTTCAAGAAGCAGTTCCGAGCTATGATGGGAGTCAGACCCGAAGCATCCACTTTGACTAACGTCCGACAACAACCGGGCGAAACACTGAAGAGCTACCTGACAAGATTTAATCTAGAGGTCGCCCGAGCTCGTGACGTGGATGACAGCGGGCACTTGATGGCCATCCGAGCTGGTGTTTTACCCGGGAGTGCCCTTTGGGATGACATGCAAGGGAAACCGGTGAGGTCGATAACCGAGTTTAATAGACGGGCGCAGAAATTTGTCAATGTAGAGGAGGCGAGGTCAACACTCAAGGCGACCTCGCAGACCGAAACTACAACGATAAACATTAACTCCGCCTCAACCTCGGTTGACCAGCAGTTACACAGCCTACCTCGGAGAATCCTTCCAAGAGGAAAAAGAGCGAGGGAAATAATCCCGAGGCTGATGGAGGAAAGAAGAAAAAAGGAGAAAGGTATTTCTCCGTATATAAAGTGCATACCGAGCTCAACGAGTCTCGGGAAAACATATACCTGGCTAATGAAAACCAGGTCCCCTTCAGGCGTCTGGACCCTATGAGGAATCAAAAGTCCAAGAGGGACTCCAGCAAGTATTGTCGATTTCATAGGGACACCGGCCACACAACTGATGAGTGCCGACAGCTGAAGGACGAGATCGAAGGATTGATCTCGAGAGGTTATTTCCGGCAGTATGTCAAAAACCAGAATACTGGACAGGCTACTGCCAGCCAGAGAGTAGCCGCGCTTCCGGCATCGCAGAATAATAACTCCCGATCTCGGGATGAAGACAGGCCTCCGCCGATAGATGGAGAGGACGTAATAACCATCTCGGGAGGTCCTCATCTCGCAGGAGGGGGCAGAAATGCTCAAAAACGATATGTGAATGAGCTGAAGACAGGGGACGGATCTCCATACGAACCTGAACCAAGGGCACCAAAAAGCCAAAGGGTTGAGACTCAGCCTATAACCTTCACCGAGGAGGATGCCTCCCATGTCCAGTTCCCTCATCATGATCCACTCGTCATCACCCTACAGCTTGCCAACAAAAGAGTGCGCCGAGTTCTCATAGACAATGGGAGCTCAGTTAACATTCTTTATAAAGCGACACTAGAGAAAATGGGACTCTCCCTTCGCGACCTGAAGGCTTGTGCAACCACTTTGTACGGCTTTTCTGGAGAAGGAACCGCCTGTATGGGGTCCATTGAACTCCCTGTGACCTTGGGAGACTATCCAGTCTCGGTAACCAAGATGATGGAGTTCGTGGTGGTAGAGTTACCATCTGCCTACAATGTACTGCTCGGGAGACCCGCCCTGGTCGGGCTGGGGGCAGTTTCATCTGTAAGACATCTAGCCCTTAAGTTCCCAACTCCAAGTGGGGTCGGAACATTGAAAGGAGATCAATTGGCAGGAAGGGAGTGCTACAGCATTTCCTTAAGGGGAAAGAAACAAACAAGCGCGCAAGCACTCGTTGTCATACAGAATAAAGATGGGACAGTTTTAAAAATTGATGAGGAGATCGATCCAAGGATTGAGGAGAAGGTCGACCTCCAACCTTTGGAAGAGCTCGAAGAGGTTCAGCTCGAGGAAGCTGATCCCTCAAAGAAAGTGAAGGTCGGGAAACACCTCCAAGACGAATCAAAATAGCAATTAATTTGCTTTCTGAAGAAAAACCAGGATGTCTTCGCGTGGTCACACTCTGACATGGTGGGAATAAGCCCTAATGTAGCGAGCCACGCATTGAATATAGACAAAAGCTTTCCCCCGAAGCAGCAAAAGCGAAGGCAGCTGGATGAAGACAGAAAGAAAGCACTAAAGGAGGAGGTAGACAGGCTGAAAACAAATAATTTCATAAGGGACGCTTTTTACCCGGACTGGGTGGCCAATCCAGTGTTAGTCCCGAAACCCAATGGGACGTGGAGAACGTGCATTGACTACTCAGACCTCAACAAGGCCTGCCCGAAAGACTGTTTTCCCCTGCCGAGAATTGACCAGCTCGTAGACGCCACGGCGGGGCATGGTCTGATGTCGTTCATGGATGCTTATTCTGGGTATAACCAGATTCCCATGCATGCCCCCGACCAAGAACATACGAGCTTCATCACAGACAAGGGGCTCTACTGCTACAATGTCATGCCATTTGGACTCAAGAATGCCGGAGCCACGTACCAGCGGCTCGTAAACATGATGTTCTCAGAGCAAATTGGGAACAACATGGAAGTTTATGTTGATGACATGCTTGTAAAGTCTCAACTTAACAAAAACCATGTTGATGACCTCGAAGAGTGCTTTGGCGTGCTCAGAAAGTACAACATGAAGTTGAATCCTCAGAAGTGCACTTTTGGGGTGTCTTCAGGGAAATTTCTGGGTTTCATTGTCAACTCTCGTGGAATCGAGGCTAATCCCGATAAAATAAAGGCCCTGATCGATATGCCTTCACCTCAGAAGCATAAAGATGTTCAAAGCTTGACTGGCAGGATGGCAGCTCTGGGCAGGTTCATTTCGAAGTCAACGGACCGCGGTCTCCCATTCTTCAACTTATTGAAAGGAAGTAAAAAGTTCGAATGGACAGATGAGTGCGAGCTAGCTTTTCAAGAGCTCAAAAGGCACTTAGCCGAACCACCCATCCTATCGAAGCCTGAGACGGGAGAAGTACTGTTCTTATACCTCTCAACAACCGAACACGCGATAAGCGCGGTGCTCGTCCGAGAGGAAGAGAGAATACAGAAACCCGTCTACTACATCAATAAAAGATTACTGGGGGCAGAGTCAAGGTATCCACTGATGGAGAAGCTCGCCCTCAGTCTGATCCACTCATCTCGAAAGCTCCGCCCTTACTTTCAGGCACATCCTATCCATGTACTAACAGATCAACCACTAAGGCAAGTCTTGTCCAAACCAGAGGCATCTGGTCGACTCCTTAAGTGGGCTGTTGAGCTCGGACAATTCGAGATCACCTACCATCCGAGAACAACCATTAAGGCACAAGTGTTGGCAGATTTTATAGTGGAGTGCACCGGTACAGCCGACGACGAGGTAACAACCACGGCCCACGAGCTGTGGAAACTTTACGTCGACGGGTCGTCAAATGAAAATGGAGCGGGGGCAGGAGTTATTCTGATCACTCCTACAGGGAGCAGATTTCACTCTGCTTTAAAGTTCGGCTTTAAAGCATCTAATAATGAAGCTGAGTATGAAGCTTTACTTGCGGGACTACGAATAGGAAAGGAGCTCAAGGCCAAAGCTATACATTGCTACAGCGACTCCCGGCTCGTAGTTAATCAAATCTTGGGAGAGTACCAGGCTCGTGGCACAAAAATGGCAGCTTATCTGGAGAAGGCAAAATCCGCATTGGAGTTTTATGCAATCGAACAGGTTCCCCGAGAACAAAACTCAAACGCAGATGCCTTAGCTCGCCTCGCCACCTCCGCCGAAAATGAGGAGCTAAATGTCGTACCCGTAGAGCACCTGTCAGCGCCCAGCATTACTGAGCCTGACGAGGAAGATGTGTGTATGGTCGAGACAGAGCCGACCTGGATGAGCCTGATAGTTGAGTACCTCGAAAATGGAATTCTTCCAAAAGATCGAAATCAGGCTCGGAAACTAATGTATCAACTTCCCCGTTACACCGTCCTGGACGGAAGGCTATACAGAAGGGGGTATTCCATGCCATTGCTCAGATGTGTAACTCCTCCCGAGGCAAAGAAGATTATTGAAGAAATTCATGAAGGGTTCTGCGGAGATCATACCGGGGGGCATAGCCTGTCCAAGAAGATTATACGCCAAGGATATTTCTGGCCAACCATTAAAACGGATTCTTTCGAGTTCGTGAAAAAGTGCGACAAGTGCCAGAGATTCGCCACGATACCCCGAGCTCCACCTTCCGAACTAACCATGTTGACATCCCCATGGCCTTTTGCGGTATGGGGCATCGACCTCATAGGCTCACTCCCAACTGGCAAAGGAGGAGTAAAATATGCTGTGGTCGCAGTTGATTACTTCACAAAATGGACGGAGGCTGAACCATTGGTGACCATAACTTTGAAGAAGATCCTAGATTTCGTGGTAAAAAACATCGTATGCCGATATGGAGTGCCAAGAAAGATTGTGTCTGACAACGGAACCCAGTTTGATTGCGACCTATTTACCAACTTTTGTAACAAGAACGGTATAATAAAGAGCTTTTCGTCAGTGGCTCACCCTCAGGCGAACGGTCAGGTCGAAGCCGTTAATAAAACTCTCAAGAGTTCCTTGAAGAAAAAGTTGGAAGAAGCAAAGGGACGATGGCCTGAGGAATTACCCCAAGTCCTTTGGGGATATAGAACTACAGCTCGGACATCAACTGGGCATACCCCGTTTTCTCTAGCATACGGCTGCGAGGCAATGTTGCCCATTGAGGTCGAAATTCCAACGATTCGAACTCAGACTTACGACCAAAGTTCCAATCATACTCAGCTCGAAGAAACCCTAGACTTGATCGAAGAAAAAAGGGAAGAGGCTCAGCTGAAAAATGCTGCTTACCAGCAACGGACCACGAGATATTTCAATAAGAGGGTTCGAGACCGAAAGTTCGGAGTGGGAGACCTGATTTTGAGACGAGTATTCTTAGCAACCCGAGATCCAGCAGCTGGGGTGCTCGGGCCAAACTGGGAAGGACCATACCAGATAGAGTCAATCATCCGACCGGGCGTATACAAACTTGCGAGATTAGATGGGAGCCTGATACCTCGAGCATGGAATGGCGAACACCTTAGACCATATTATCAATAGTGTAGAAAGTGTCGCCTGTAACCATGATTTTCCGTATTTAGTGTGTTTTTGAATTTCAAATAAAGGGTCTACTTTGTTTCACATGTAATTTATTTTTATTTTTGCAATCTCTCTTAATTTAATAACCTATTATCACACTCATAGGATATTAAGGGGGCATCATTGGTATACATACCACCAGCTTAAAAAATAAAAAATATACATAAAGTACTTGGATATAACCAAGCACGCGATGTTAGATAGTTCGGACATAACCGAATTATCAAACACAAAGTATTTGGACATGACCAAATGCGCGAGCTTAGATAGTTCGGATATAACCGAACCATCGCGAGCTTAGATAGTTCGGATATAACCGAACCATCAAAACCTAGATATCTGGAGTTAACCAGATGTGTAGACACAACAGGTTTGGAACAAACCAGCCAAATTATCGATCGATGACAAATGGGAGCCTAAACCTATTGCGAGATAAGTCAAAGTCGAGGCTGGAATATCTTAGAAATATAGTTTCGAACTCTTAACCTCGGAGCTAAAATACTGAGGATGAGGAAAAGTAACTAAAAAAAAGATATAACCAAATCATTCATATTACATACCATATAAGTACTTTCGAGTTCATGGTTGGAGCAATATCCGACCTTGATAAATAACGAGGTCGGAAACGGATAATCCGAATAAACTATGCATGAATGCATCGAATTTCGAGCTTAAAATCCAAACTATGTTTGTATGCATAAATAAACATAAACGAGTTCATCAATTATAAGAATGTGCAAAATATTTCGAGCCAAGAAATGTAAAGCATGTAAAAAATTAAATTAGTTAAAGAAATTGTATCAGCCCCATGGGCGTAATTCACAATAATTACATAAGAGGACGCAGCCCCAATGACTGATCTTCCCGAGGTCAGACTCAATGAAGAGGAGTCTCCTTGGCCTTCTCAGCGGCACCGGACCCCTCAGGACGAATAGCATGACTATCCTCCTGAGCTCCCTCCGAAACGGTACTCGGAGCAGCTTTATCCTTCTCGAGCTGCTCAGCCTCTTCCTTCTCGAGCCGAGCATTCCATCGTTCGAGGAAGGACCCCTCGAGGGGATCCAAAAAACTGGTGTCCAGTTCTTCGTTATAAGCCCACATCCGGTACATGGCTGAATCGACCGCCGTTTCCTTCTTTTCTTTGAACTCGGCAGTAAGGCGGGTTTTGATATCCTCCATAAGGTCGAGGGTGACGGCCTTGTCTTCCTCGAGCTTCTTATTGGTCTCCCGGAGCTGGATGTTATCTTTCTTTTGCTCCTCGAGTTCGTTTTTCAGCTTTCCGAGCTCCTTGGCCATTTCCTCACGCTCCTTAACCACTGCCTCGAGCTTAATGTTCGCCACCTTCAGGTCATCATTCGCTCTAAGGTGGAGGTCCCTCTCCTCTTGGGCGAGGGTCCTGCTCGAATGGACCTCGTTGTTCAGCTCGTAATTGAGCTGGGCAGTGAAAGCAAGAGCCTGAAAAAAGGAAGAAACCATCTTTAGCCTCGAGACAGTATGGATGTAAGCAAAGGGAATATAGGATACTTACCGCGGCAGTGTGCTCGATACTCTTCTCGTATAGGACAGTGCGGTCCCGAGTGCCAGTTAGACACTGCCACTGAGGAGCCTCGAAATTGCCGTAGCTCTAGCCGATCTGGGACATTACATCCGAGATCAGCGTAGATCCGTGAGGACCGGCAGCATTATCCACCACATACGAATCCATATGGGTGGAGATGGTTAGCTTCTGAGCTCGGGAAGCAGAAGGTCTTTTGGCGAGCTGGGTAGAAGGTATTTGACTCGCCACAGGAGGTTGGGATTCGGCCACGGCAGCGATACCGGTCTGCGAGGCCGGCGCCACCACAGAGACGACAGCCTGCGAGGGTGGTATCGTCGTGGGGGCGTTAGTCTGGCCAGTCGACGCAGCAGCAGAGCTCGAAGCCGGCGGGCGAGGAGGAGGCGTTTTCCTAGATTTCTTGGAGCCTTTCCCAGGCTGGCTGGTTTTCAGTCCCCCTGATCTGGGGCGTTTGCTCCTCTTGGCACCCGCATTGTCAATAAGGGCGTCGAGGTCGGAGTCCATATCGCCTGCACAAGTCATCACAGTGAGTCAGTAAAAGAGATAAGTTACTTCAACACTATATATAGAGTGGTGGAAGAAAAAACCTAACTGGAACTTTTCCCCGAGCTTGAGCTTGGGGACCATGAAATTCCCCCGTCTTCAGAAGAGGCGGGGGGAGGGCCTTCCCTATAAGTTGGTGATAACCTCGAAAGGTCCCTATAATCATTGGTCCCATACTGCACAGCTATCCCATTCCACATCTTGTCCGTGGTATACATAGTGTCGTATTTCCCGAGCCCACTATCAAACCTATGGACACAGTCATCTACCCAACTCCATATGTAGAAGTGGTATCTATCCTGTGGGCACGAGACTAGTCTATTGGGCCTGTGTTTTAATAAAGTGGGGGACCACATTCGCGAAGTAGGAAGGGTTTTACCTCCATCGGAGTCCGAGCTCGAGGCTTCGTCATTGGCCTCATTTCCCGACCGTGGACTTCTCGAGCGAATTCGGAGAGATTCTTTCCTTTCCCTCCTCGGAGGAAGGATGCCTGTGGGCAGAGGCACTTCCTCCCAGCGTTCATATTTTTTACTGGACCAGTCAGAGGTTGACTGGCCCTGTCCCAACAAGCCACAAGCTCGTAGCTTGTCCTCATCTAGCAGAAATGAGAGAGACCTCCTGCCATAAGGGAGTCGGAGCAGGCTCTCTCTGTGCTCCTTCATTGTCTCGTCAGGGGTGGGACGCTGAAAGTTAGCTGAAAGGCGAGATACACTTCAACTAAACATGGATTCAAGGGCTAAAGATTCGAGCTCAAAAATAGAAAGTAACGAGAATACTTACGAATTCGCCTAAACGAACGATGTCGAGACGGGAACAGACCGTCTGTCCAGAAAAAAGCCCTCTTGAAGTCAGGGGGATGGTTCGGAAGGTCTTCAAAGATTTTTGTCTCTTTGGGGTAGCTCGAAAGATAGTAGAAACCATCTCCTCCCCGAGCTCGGGAGGGATTACTCTTCAAGCAAAAGAGATATAAAATCTCTTGGGGTGAAGGTCCTGTCCACCCCTGCTCGTGAAACAAGGACCTCAGGGCAGACAGCACCCTGTATGAATTGGTGTTGAGTTGGAATGGAGCCAACCCAACAAAATCGATGAAGTCTCTGAAAAAGGACTTCAGGGGCAACAAAGCTCCTGCCATTAGGTGTTCTTGGCTCCAGGCCGCGTATTTCACACTGGAATCGCGGCCCCCAGGAGCGAAGCAGCTCCGTTCATGCCTTGTCGGAGCTCGACAGTTCAGTGTGTCCAACGAGCTAAGGCCATGAAGGGCCAGGATGTCAGTTATCTGGTCGGAGGTGGTAACCGAGCTCTGGTAGAACTCGGCTTCAAACATCTCCCTCCTAGGCTGCGAAGACGAAGGCTCTGCCATTAAGGAAAACTGAAGTTCCCCCGGGTGGTATGCTACCGTGACTTTTAATGCGGGGTCGAGGGGAACTGGCCTAGGTCCGGGGTTAGGCTCCGGATAGATGGCTTCCCGAAGGACCTTTCTCTTCTTTTCGATGACCTCGTCAATCTGGCAACGATAGTGGGCTCGAATGTCTTCTTGCTCGCGTGCGATCTCGTACTCTTTAATCCGATGCTGGTTCCAGGCAAAGATCGATTCCGGGCTCGGAGATTTGGGCTCGTAAGGAATTGCTCGTAATGACTGCCACCGTTTTTCCGAATTTTGTGACATCTAACGAGAAAGAAAAAATGGTGAGGGCCATGCATGCAAGAATCACGAGCTCGATGGATGAGCTCGGAGATCTAATGACAAGAAACTAAATATTAAGACCCTCACTAAAGAGTCAGAGCGCGTAGTCCACGGGAAAGGAAAAGGAGCGTGGATGATTTCTTTTTTGAAAATCCCGAAATTCAAGGGAAAGGAGAGTGGCGGTTA
Organism: Humulus lupulus; assembly: GCF_963169125.1. Classification (NCBI taxonomy): domain Eukaryota; kingdom Viridiplantae; phylum Streptophyta; class Magnoliopsida; order Rosales; family Cannabaceae; genus Humulus; species Humulus lupulus. Next base: position 29,280,790 of record NC_084802.1, on the reverse strand, counting down.
GCCAGGAAAAGCGTTTTTGGGTTTCGTGTAATTGTCAAGAACAAGGGTTTTTACCCGAAAACTTGGTGTACAAGAAACATAGCCTAAAATTTTCAAAACCCAGAAAGTTGAAACGCCGGTCAAAGGACAAAACTGGGCATAAACCAGAGGCGAACATCCAGAAAGAAAATCCAGAAAACATAAAACCTATCGGTTCAAAACCTCCTATCGCATCATGCTAAGAACACATACTAACGTACACAGCAAGCACAGTATAAAAAGAACAATAAAAATGGCGTACTTACACAGTGATGGTGAGTGCAGCGAAATCGTCGAGTGGAGAAGAGGTTGCAAGAAAGAACTCACTGACTCGAACAGACCAGGGTTCCTTTGTTTTTTGGGTCGAGAAAACATGCACGGGATGGAAGCTTCTTAAGAAAGTTTCTGGCTTTCTTGTTTTTTCTTTTCTTTCTGGTTTACAATGAACAAACGTAAAGAACAAGACGAAGAGGAGATCTTATATATATAGGTGGGAAAACTAAATCAATCAGGAGCGTTGGTTAAAATCCTCAACAGATCGAATGGAGGGGAATCGGTGATAAGATGGCGCCGAAAAGCTGTCAGACGAACAATCGTGGGCGTGCTCCCAAGGTACTCAAGTACCTAAAGTGAGCAATACCCATCTGGCACGTGTCTGTTTTTAAGAGTGTGACGGTATGGTTCCCAGAAAGAGTAGTTCAAAAGTTTCCTTCTCTTAGGACTCGAACAAATACTTTTGAGGGGGCAAAATGTTATACCCAGATTTCGAGCCATAGTAAATATGACCTCGAAAGCTAAGTTCGCATTAAATGGTCTCGTGAGGGTTAGGGTATGCTCTACGATTGTAAACCGAGCCTGCAAAGTATGATACATGACCTCGAATGTACTGACCTCGAAATGATCTCGATCTCGAAAGATAGCTCTGAGAGCCCCTCATCTTCGGGAACAACTTCGGAGCAGGGATATTGAGCTCGATGTACTATCTCGAAAGCAATGTTAGCTCGGGAGATGTCAGTGGCTCGCACAATGACGTGAAACCTGAGATGCTGAAGCCTTGGAGATACGCTATGACCACCTTGAATATCTACAAGTATTGTAAGCATGAGATGTAATCCTCATTTATTGATATAAATCCCCAAGAATCGTGGGATATTATTTAGTCAGTTATGCGTTTCCTGATCTATGGGGGACGTTTCCTTATATATCTGATTATTGGCATTTAAAGCCATTTATTTTTATTCACAAAAGAGTAACTACCCAAAATATGTGGGATAGTATTCTGCATCCTTCTCTATAAATAGAGAAGCCATGCACCATTGTAATGGACCGAAATTCTGATCCTTAAGAGAAAACTCTGGAGAATTCATGCTAAAGAATTGTTCAGAGATAATCTTGAGATTAATAACAGAGACTCGTGGACTAGGCAGATTTAACTGCTGAACCACGTAAAAAACCGTGTGTGATTCGTTTGTTTATTTTTGGCCATTGTCTTAAATTGTTTACGTGCTCTCTTCTTTTATCTGTTGACGAAAAACGGCGTCAACAGACTTATACTTTTGCTTTCACCTGAGATAGCTATCAACGTCTTTTCTCTTTCACTCTCTAAGGCAAATTCAAAGGAAAACATGGAGGAATTGGCTAGAACTAGAAGGATTTCAGCTGAGATATCTTAGGAGCTTGAGGCTTAAGGAATGAGGATCAACCCCAGGGATTGAGTTCAGCAAAGGTAAGCTTTAATTACTAAGGTTTAGTCTTGAATTTCTGCTGGTTATTGGGGATTGCTTGTTAGTCAAGCTTGATCTATTTTTGGGTATTTTAGCTAAGTATTGGAGTAGGATTCAATGGGTTTTTGGTGCTGTTATTGAGCTGAAATGATTGTGCTGGTTACCTAGGATTGTTAGCTAAACTTAGGATGAATTGGCTTAAGGAACGGTGTAGAAAAATGGTGAGAAAATCTGGGTTCGGTGGTGAGGGCCGCGGCCCATGTGCGCACGCCGCGACACTTGGTGTGCGCGCCGCGGCCCGTGTGGGGTTCAGTGAGGTGATAGCCTCTGTTTCGAGGCTAGTCGCGGCGCTTGTGGGAGGGGCCGCAGCCCTTAGTGCCAAATTGTGCTTTTAAGGGTGTTTAGGCTTGGGAACTCGATGGCTAAGGCTCGGGATGGATTTTATCACCCGGATTGATAGAATTCAAGGTCCCGGAGGTTAGGGTTTTGGTTCGAAGTTATTTATTGGATTAGAACTTGATGGATGGATATTGTTAATGTGTTGTGACTAGGGTTTCGGCGAGGCTCAAGTTAGAGGACTGTGCTCGGGGCATCGGTGCTCGGAAAGCTCGGGACTCAAGTAAGAAAACCCTTGTTCCCATAGAGCTTGTGTGCAGGGCTGGGCCCAATGTGTTTGAATATAATTGGTATGCAGGGTTGAGCCCAATATGTTAGAACTGCGGGGCATAGCCCTTTAACTGAATATGCTAGAATTCTTTACTTGTTTGCTATGCTATGTATGTTATGATGTGAATGATCGGCAAGAGCCGGGAACGGTGTAGACCGAGAACGGCGAAGGGCCGGGAACGGCGTTGGGCACGTTGAGTGCAAGGCCGAGAACGGCAAGGGGCCGGGAGCAGCGTTGAGCATGTGGGTGCGAGTTGCCAGGGCGAGTCGCTAAAATGGATACCTGGGATATCCTCACGGCGTGGTCCGCGAACCCAGGGCTTGGTAAATGCCTGGGACGGCTAGGCCATATGTGTTTAGCTCATTGGTGGCCTGTTTATATGCTTGATATATGTGTTGCATATGTTATCTGTTTGTGGGTTTTCTTGTTGGGCTTCGGCTCACAGATGCTCTGTGGTGCAGGTAAGGGTAAAGAGAAGGTCAACCAACCATGAGTACAGCAGGCATGAGGCGGCGTGTACATGTTTGGCCAGCCTGGCTGCCATAGCCAGAGGATTTTGGGGATGCTTGTAAATGACTTAGATTTTGTCGTTTAGCCGACTTGGTTCTATTTTTATGTTGTAAAAATTTCTAAAATATATTTTGGGATCCCAAGTGTCAAACTTTTATGATTTTCAATGTTATGGAGTTAATTCTAAAATTTTCCTTTGTTTATAGCTTAATTACACAGTTTGATTTAAAACCTCGATTAGCGAGTTGAAAGCATGTTTTTTAAACTCACCTGTAACGGCTCTAAGGAAGTAGGGCGTTACAAGCAGACCCACTAAACTTTAATGTTATTTCATAAAAAGTCTCCAAAAACCTCAAAAGCACTAGAGCATTATCTCAATCAACATCAGTGGGGGGACCCTCCTTTGGTTTTCTATTTTTGTCAACCTCATCAAAATATTTCATATAATTGGCATCTGATTGCATCTTTTCAAATGCCTTCCGAAATTTCATTGCACAATTGAGCATTAGATATGTAGAGTTCCACCTTGTTGGGACATCTAAACACATAATCCATTTACATTCAATCCATTCCTCCATCACACGCTCCTTAAAAATTTTAGCCTAGAAGGAGAAAACCTAACGAACCTCACAACATTTCTAATTGCTGCAATTGACCCATGTTTTTCCTTCAACCCTTCAGTGACAATTATGTTCACTATATGAGCGCAACACCTCATATGTAAAAAAATTCCTTCCAAAATTAGTCCATTCTCTTTCTCTTTGAACTTCGTTTTCAAGTATCTAATGGCAATATCATTAGAGGAAGCATTGTCTACTGTAATGGTAAACAACTTAGAGATGCCCCATTCTAAAAGATATAACTCGATCTCATTGCCAATGGTTTCCCATTTATGATCTGCAACTTGAAAAAATTGATAATTCTTTTCTGATACTCCCAAGCATTATCAATCTAATGAGCAGTGATGACCATGTAATTCAAATTTTGAATGGAAGTCCAAGTATCGATAGTAATCGATATCCTCTCACTACTCAAAATATTTTTCAATGTCACCTTCTCCTCCTTATATAACTTCAATAAATCCCTAGCAATAGTCATTCGAGAAGGGATCTCAAACCTAGGTTGGAGTGTTTTGACAAATCTTTTGAACCCTTCACCCTTGACATGTCTAAATGGAAACTCATCCAACACAATATATTGTGTGAGGGCTACTTTACGAGCTTCTTTGTTATAAGCTACTGCTACTAAGCTTGTTTCCCCCCCTCTTTCCATCCCTTTACATGCTGAAAGCTTAAAGTCTTTTGTTTCTGCTCATCAATCTTAAACGGACTTAGCACGCATACTTTCTTAAAATGGTTCCACAAATAAGTAGTCCCATGTTTTCTAGTTTCACACAAGAAGTTAGACCCACAATAATTACATATACACTTGGGGAAATGAGGCTCTTCGTTAGGATCTGTCGGGGGTGGAGGAGGATCTTCCTTAGTAAAATGATCCCAAACAGATGATCCTTTTCCCTTTGTTTTCCCAGTAGGGATGTGAGGTTTACCCCTCTTTCTAGCCCTAGTTTTTCTACCTTTTTCAATAGGAGTAGGAGGAGTAGGGTTTTTAGTCTGAGTGAGAGGTGGTTGATCTTGATCATCTATTAGAGGAAGAGTTTCATCTACCTCATCAATATCCATTACTTAATACAACATATTTAAGAAAAAGCTAATCAACAGAGCAGCACACAAGCCTATAATCCACTACAACAGAGCAATACAGAAGCCTATAATCCACTACAACAGAGCAACACACAAACCTATAATCCACTACAACAGAGCAGCACACAAGCCTATAATAATCCACTACAACAGAGTAGCACACAAGCCTATAATCCACTACAATAAGACAACACACAATAATGAACAAACCTAATATCCACTACAAAAGGGAGCACACATTAAGACAAGCCTATGCATTATAATCCAATATAACAAAGATATAGATTTACCTTAAGCTTCAATCTGTAAATCCACAAAAATAAATAATTGTCAATTTCTCAATAACTTTTAAGCAAATTTCTAACACAATTAAGATCTAACTCTAAAAAATAGACCCAAACATTAAAAGTAACAAATCTTGATATTACATATTTCAATAAAATTAACTCTCAAGAATTGAAAAAACATACAACAATAGACATATTTTATTTTTGAACAAAAAAACAAAAATTCTTATTTTCCTAAATAACTATTCTAATTTCTAACTTATATAATATTATATATATATATTACTAACAAATAACAAATATATATACACATAATTACATATAATATATTAAGTATTAACTTAACTTATTATTTATCAACCTATATATTTATCTAATATATATATATTTCTTTTATATAACCTAATAACCTATATAATATATATTAATAAAAAAACACTAACCGGAGCCATTAGGGAGAGGGGTCGGGGTCGGTGACACAGTGGCTGCAGGCGACTTTGCGTGGCTGCGTCGACTAGGAAGAGCCAGGCGGAGCTGACTGGCTGCGGGCCTATAGGTCGTGTGGTACTGTGGAGGGCTGGGCGGAGCTGCAGACTGCGATGCGGAGGGCTGACGCCGAGGGAGATCCAGGTGGAGCTGCAGAGGGCTAGGCTTGGGCGGTGTGGTGGCCGATGGGTTTGAGAAGAGAAGAAAAGGAAGGGAGGAACGAGGTCAGGCAGGGCAACAGATAGAGAAAAGGTTGGTCGGGGCTTAGCTTTAGGGTTCTTTTTAGAAGATGAGTGACTAAATGTATTGTAAATGAATCAATTTTTTTTAATGTAGTTCGGGTTTCGGGTCCAAACCCGAACATGTGACACCTAATATTCAAAACCCGAACCCGACTGTTCGGATCGGATTTAACCCGAATCCGACGGATTTTGTCAAAAACCAGGTTTTCAAATTGCGGGTCAGACGGATTTGTTGGTTTTGCGGGTCAAATGTTCACCCCTACTTTTTTCTTAAAAAGAATGCAATTATTTTTGGTCTTATTATCTATCTATCAATATATACACAACAATTATATGTTCACTTCACCAATGATCCCCTAAACCCTTTGAAAGTTTAGTATTAATCTAATGCACGCTTAATTATTATATAACCAGAAAAAAGGGACTACATAAAGTTACTTTTTTCACTTTCCCCATGGAATTCTATATAAATTAGATATACATATTTATATATTTGTGAGAGATTTTTTTTTATTTTTTTATCTATATTGAAGATAGTATGCGTGGCATGAGCAAATTTCCATAGTATGATTTTGCCTTTAAAAGAAGGGAACATTGAGTCATTTGTTGTATGCTCCAAGTATTCAAATATCCTAATAAAACAGAAAAAGGTAAAATTGTAGTTTTATCACCTAATTAGGTCTCTTAGTATAAATTTAATCCCGATTTTTTTTTATCATTCATCAAATACTACATAAATAGTAGAATCGCTATATTTTTGTTTTGCTATGAATGTGATCTTTCAATCAAGTCCCATATTACCTAAATATTAAGACTTTTTCTTATTATTATTATTATTATTATTATTATTATTATATTATTATTATTTTGTTACCTAAATATTAATATTATTGACTTATTATGATTGATCTTGAACATGAAAAATTGCATTAAAAAGTTTTAGAGCACTACAACAATAGGACATGGTTGTCTTTCTTTTTATGTAGATATGGTACTATTCCCATCATCCATTAATATTATTTTGTTAATAAAGTTATGATAAGGAAAATGTTAGTAATAAATAAATATATTCTATAAGTATATTAATGAAAGTTGAAGGAAATTAAATGGAAGATTTGAGAGTAACTTGAAGTGTTCCAGACGTTCAAATTGTTGAAAATGGAAAAATGAGATTTGGTTGTCAGTACTCTAGGCCGCGGCCTGAGCCATTTTAGGTCACGATCATGAGGCTAACCTCCCAATTTTTGCACTTTGCCACAAAAACATCAAAACTCTTTCCATTTTGAGTTTGTAACTTCCATACACCTAATGAAAGTCAAAATCACATCTCCAACAACTATTCAACATAATAGCTCATGAAATTTAATTTGGAAATGTGTAACTCTTATTTTACACATTAATATGTGATCTTTTGGATGTTACAAATGGTTACTGAATTTATAAGATGTGTAACTTCCAAAAGTATGTTACAAATTTAGATACACACATTTGTCCTACTTATTTGTAACTCTTAAATTATGTATAAAATGTGACAAGCTCATTTTGCCACGTTTATTTAATCTAACATTATATTATTATAAATAATAGAGTAAATTGCGGCTAAACTACCCAATGTTTTTAAAATGTTGCACTTTTATAGCCAATTTTTTTTCATCAGTAAATATACTCAATGTTACTTTTATACCCAAATTTTTTTTGGCGGTAAATAATACTCACTGTTTTTAAAATGTTGCGCTTTTATACCTATTTTTTATTATTATTTTGATAAATAATAAGAAAGTTAAGGAAAAATATATGTTTTATATTATTTTTAAAATTTTAAATTGCTTTATCTTTCTTATTATTCCTCAACTATTTTAAATTAAAAAATAATAAATTTTTTATTAAAATTAATAAAAAAATGAATTAAAATAATTAAAAAATATTTTTCCATCAATTTAAAATATAGGTTTTTTTTTAAAAAAAATGTGAAGGAAAAATATAAGTTGTAATTATTTTGATTAATTTTAAAAGCTTAAATGATTTTTTTTTATTATTTTGAGAAAAAAATAAGAAAGTGAAAATAATTTAAAATATAATTAAAATCCTATATTTTTCTTTCATTTTTTTATTATTTCTCAAAATAATAATAAAAATAGGTGTAAAAGTGCAACATTTAAAAAACATTGAGTATATATACCACAAAAAAATTTGGATATAAAAATGCAATATTTTGAAGACATTGAGTATATTTGCTGCCGAAAAAAAAGATTAGGTGTTAGAGAATATATTATATTGTACTTAATGGAAATGGTAAAACCAAAATACAACTCTAAGCAAAATAATACAAAAGACAAGATGATAGAAAAAATAAGTCTTACAACTCTATTGCTCAAAATACAAGTAAATAGAAGGATGTAGAAGAAGAAGATTACAAACTCAAAACAATGATAATACAAGTAAATAAGAACAAGAAGAATAAAAGAATGAAAAGAGCAATGAAAAATACAAACTCTCACACAACCAAAGTGTAGAGTAGTGGGGATCACCAACTTGAACAAGGTTCAAAACCTTTGTCCAAAAGCTTATTTCCCCCTATTCTCTAAGCACTAAGAGATCTCTCTAGGAAATAGCTCTCTAGAATTATCAAACCTCTATGGTGTATTTTCTAGCCAAGTGCTTTGTGGATAGAAAATGGTGTGTCTTACAAGTGAGCATTAAGCTTCTATTTATAGAGTTTGAGATACCCTTTGAATTTCAAATTCCACTAACCCCCATGGTTGTTACCAATGTTTAATTGGATGTTTATGGAAGAGATTTGGGAGTTACTTGAGATGTTAGAATCGTTCAAATTGGAAAAAACTGAAGAAGAAAAAAACAAATTGGTTGTCAACCTCACTAGCCGTGGCCAGGACTATCAGTGGTCGCGGCCACTGGCCTCTATCCCCCAGGCCGCGGCCAGGGAAAGTCAGTGGCTGCGGCCACTGGTCATTTTCAGCACAAAATATCATTTTTCCAAAAAGTTCCAAAACGTCTCAAATCCTTTCCCACATGATTCTGTAACCTCCAAACACCTAATGTGAGTTAAAAACATGTCTCAAACAACCATATTTCATAATGGCTTTGTGAAATCCAATCTCAAATGTGTAACATACAATCCACACATTATTGGGTAATATTTGAGAGTTACAAGTTTGTAACTAATTTTGTAACTCCAAAATATGTCACATTTGGGCACACACATGTGTCCAATTTTGTGACTCTAAAAAATATGTTACAAGGTGTGACAAATCACATCTGTATGACAAATCACATTTTGTCACATTATTTAATCTAATATTATATTATATGAAATGATATAACATTAGGTATAAAGTGCAATATTTTGAAAACATTAAATATATTAGCCACAATTTACTCAAAATAATATTACAATCGAAACAAAAATTTTAGATTTATAACATATAACTCTAATACTTGTCCACCTTCTAATGTCGTTTCCCTTTTTTTACTCCTTTTGGTGGTTGGGATTTGGCTAAATTAAAATATTATTTCTCAAATGATATAATTAAGGGTTTATGCCTTTTTAGACCCTGTGTTTTGCTTCGTTACCTGTTTGGACCCTGTGTTTTGACAAATTACTTTTTGGACCCTGTGTTTTTTAAAATAGTTCAAATAGACCCCTAAACCCGATTTTGATCAAAGTTTTTTGAACTAAAATCACAAATAATTCATCAAACTAACAACTCAGAACAAAAATACAGTCATTCTGCCTAAGAACTGTGTTTTTATATTCAATTTTTTGTTCATCAAAATCAAGTTTAGGGGCCTATTTGAATCATTTTACAAACACACAGGGTCCAAAAAATAATTTGTCAAAACACAGGGTCCAAACAGGTAATGAAGCAAAACACAGGGTCTAAAAATGTATAAACCCTATTATTAATGCCATCTTGTCCATTCTTTTAACTTCTTTATCTCAGCGAGATTATTTAATTTGAAGTCTAAAATCTTTAGGTCAACTTTCTGTTAAATTTGCTTATCATTTGGCTTTTTCTTCTAATTCTGCTCCTTCGTCTTCTAATCCTCAATCTATCAAGAGGTGGTGGTCTTCATTTGGAGAGTTTTTTAATCAATTGTTGCCTTCAGCTTCTAATTCATTTCATTTGGGCATTTTATGATTTTCTTATGTGTGTTTTTGACACTCTCAACCATTTGGATATTGATATTTTACTATGTTTAATTTGGGCCATTTGGAACCATAGGAATGCAATGCTTTTTAGGAAACATTTTCTCCCATATAAGAGGATTGCTAATTGGATTGACTTTGTTTTGCAAGATTATAAGTCTCCTCAATAGGTTCATCATCATTGTACAACTATTAAAGTCTTTAGAGTTAATGTTGATTGGAAACCTCCATTTTCAAATGCTTAAAACTTAATGTGGATGCTCCAATTGGTGCTAAGGATAATAAGATAAGTTTCAGTGCTGTGAGGAATGACTGAGGTTTGGTGGTTGTTGGCCTTGTAGGATCTTAGAATTTAAATCTAGATGCACGCTTTCTTTATTTTCCTAAAAATATAATAGAAATACAGAATAACATGACATATATATATGAACATCAAATTTGTAAATTACAAAAAATACAAAGATGTAGAAACTTACAAATACACAACAGAACAATGACTCCATTTAGATTCTCTAACATTTGATTCCTGGTGGTAGCAATGTATTGCCAAGAATCTAAACCACTTAAATTATGTCAAAGTCTTCCAAACCTATCTCCAAAATCAAGTCTAACAAAGAGTGGGCAAGTTCTCAACACATGAGACGGGAAGAACAAGAAAATGAGCGACCAAGAAATGATTAGAATGTCTAGGTTTTTACTTACCCAATGAATCAACTGAGACTTACTTATGAAAACTCTAGACATCACATTCATTATATAGGCAATGCTTTATTTGAATTTAAATTAATTAAAATAACAAAAAAAAAATCAAAGCTTTGGGATCCCGCAAATGGACTTGGACTCATTCTCTTTGTTTTGAATTTAAACCCCAATTGAGCCTAAATTCAATATATATATATTTTTTTAATTAAGAGGAAATTATATTTTATATGAGATTTTTAATAGAGTGTACAAAAATATGACTTTTTTTTTTTAAAGTTAATCTATGCCTTTTTTTCTAATATTTTTCACTTTTATGGGTTTATTTTCCTATATTTTTGTATAAAAGTTGGTTTATGCCATAATTTTACTCTTAATCAAGTTTTATTAATTTAAAAGGGTATGTTTGTAATTTGATTATTTTTTTAGCTTATTTTTTTTTTGATATTATTTTTATATAACTAATTTTATATTAAATTTTTCTTTGGTTGTTTTGCAAAATTTTTTTTCTTTTCTTTTGTGATATGAATTGTGTTTATTATTTTTTTTATTTATTATAAAATTTTTTCCTTATTTGTATATTGTACGTTTCTTTTTTCAAATCCAAAGTAAGGTAACCATTTATTTGATTGATCTTTGACAATTATGTAAAAAAAAATCCTAGAGCTAGGATAAATAACACGTACCAGGAGGAGTAACCAGTTACCCTGAGAGGAGTAACCTTCTACATAAGAGGGGTAACCAGTTTCCATAAGAGGGGTGACGGGTTACTCATATTAAATATGAAAAGAAACATCAAATCTGAATCAAAAAGAGGAAGAACACTTCATTAAAAAAATGAAGAAGTAACTATGATTTTAGTAACATAGGTAACCAGTTACCATAAAGAACCCATAAATATACACACACATCATACGTAAAGGTAACCAGTTACCCCAGAAATATAAACACAAAGAACGTGAATGTAACAAGTTACCCCCAGAAATGTACACACAAATAACAGGAAGGTAACTAATTTCCACAAATTTGTAGATAGAAAAAAAAATCAGATCCACCCCATTCCCTTTGCTTCCATCTTCTTCATATAATTTTTTTTCCTAGATTTGAATGTTCCCATCAGGGTAACTAGTTATCCATTCACGTTTTTATATTTTTATTAGTTTTCTTTCCAAATTTTTGTGTTCCTATAATTGTTAGAGTATAAAGAAAATGTTGAAAAAATTGATTTGATTTTTTTTACATATAGTGGAAAAAACTATAAAAAAGGTACAATAATAAAGGATAATAAATAAAAAAATAGTCAAATAATTATGTAATGTTAAAATATGTGTGAAAAAAGGAAAAAAAAAAGAAAATGGAATGAGAAAAGAATAAATACAAAAAAATAAGAAAAAAGAAGGAAAAAAAACTTAGGAAAGAAAACTAAAAAAAATATGAAAAAAAACAAAAAAAATGATGAAGGAAAAAAATAGATGAATGAATAAAAATGAAAAGAAGAAGAGGAAAAATAATGGAAAAATGGAAAGAAAAAAAAATTAATGAAAAAATTGGTAGAAAAAAATGAAAAAAAGAAAAAATTGAAGAAGAAAAAAAAGCTCATATGTGTGAAAAAAATGGGAGGAAAAAAGAATAAATACAAAAATGAAGAAAAAATATAAGGAAAAAATGAAAAAAAAAAAAAAAAGAAAACTGAAAAAATATGAAAAAAAAAATATAAATGAAATAAAAAAATAGATAAATCAATAAAAATGAAGAAGAAGAAGAAGGGAAAATGGAAAGAAATAAAAAAGATAAAGGAAAAAATTGGTAGAAAAAAAAAAAGGAAAAAATAGAAGAAAAAATAAGTAAGGAAAAAAAAAAACTTTAAAAATAATTAAAAAATGAAGGAAATTTTTTTTAAAAAAATCACTTTTAAAATAAAAGAAAATATAACTATGATAAAAAAATGTGGCATTTTCATATTTAAGTTAGCTACTAATTGTGTTTCCCATAATTTAATATTGTCTTTAATAAATTTTTCCATACAAATTAAGAAAAGTATAATTCTCATATTTTTGCACATTGATGATACAAAAGTCATATTTTTTAAAAATTTCTTTTAATTTATTAAATCAATAATTAAATCCTTATTCAAATTAACAATTTATAATTTGAGATTTGATTTAATATTATTTATTTATATTAACACCAATTTATCAATATTAATAAATTTGTCTAAAGATTCTCTTTTATTTCCAAATTCTTATTACATGTAAATATCACTAAATTGACCTAGTCAAATTGATATTTCTAATTGATAATTAAATCAATTGTTTGAGCCTATTAAACTTGATTTGATAAGAGACGACACGGGGACCATGCATTCATGAATTCAAGCTACACTAAGTTCCCATGAGTTTATTTATTACAATAAATTATCTCACAACTTATTAATTTCTCGTGACTCCACTATAGACTCAGAATTGGACTCTTGAGTTCACGGAACATATTTTGCCAAACCACAAATACGTTATCCATTGTTATAACTGTTACAATTAGTCAATCTTCTATCGATGACTTACTAACGAGTTGGGTGAAAATTATCATTTTACCCCTCATTTGTATTCTATCATTAACTCCCGCTAAGTCCATTGTAAATGATAAATCCGTGAACTTAATCACAGATATGAGCACTCAATCATTTACCATTTTGGACTAAGTTATTAAGGAATTCATCTTTTCACCTCTCATACATAAGCTATAGATTTCATATCTATGAATAATACTCTCACTCAATTACACTACTAAATCTCCAAGATGTAAGTATGGGCTAGACCGTATGGGAAGGTGGTAATGAACAAGTCAAAATATTTAAATAATATAATTAGCAGAATATTATCACTCACAATTAAGAACAACTTCACCTATGGTCAACGTTGTTACATTGATTAGATTCGATAACAACGATACTTATTTATCTATCAATAATCAATATCGGTCCTAGTCCAATGTACCCATATACATATGATCTTATCTACTTGGTCAATGCATTGGATAAGACATTACACCCCGAATGTGTAAGTAGATCATATCGTAGATTACCAAATCAGTGAAAATTCAATGCACTGACTTAATCTTAGGACTCGTTCTTTTGAACATATAATTACAATTATAATCCATTGTGACCTAGTAACTATATTTGTACCTATTTATGTTTCAAGATTTTATAAATGTTTGTATCATTCTAATAATCATGTAATAAAATAAGCAAGCAACACGGTTGTAAAACTAAATAATTTCTACTTATTTTATTAACAATATAAAATCGCGTTACATGTTCGTCATGGTTTTATAAGGGCATAAAACCCAACAGGCCTTTTAGTTCTAGTTGATGGAAATATGTCATCTACAATTGTTGAAGGTTGGCTTATCATGCCCTTGAGTGGTGCTCTATGGCGTCCTTGCTAATTATTCATGTTGAGATATGTAAATCCTAAAATTGGCATATTTTATAGAAATATCTTTTTTATTAAAAGATCAATTTTTGTTTCCTTTTATTGTGATTTTCGGAATTCACTTTCCCTTTTTTGTGATTTGTGGAATATTTACATTCCTTATTTAATTTTATTTTAGCACCATTTGATTATTAAGGGAAGTAATATCTTACAAATATTCAGTACTTACTCAAAGTCATTTCTGAAATATTTGACTTTATATTTTCGTGCAGCTCAAGATTTTAAAATTCAGGAAACTGAATCTTTAATGTCATTAATTATTATTTCTATCTTGAGCATGTTTTCGATCCGACACAGGTCTGAGCTGTCCCCACCAAAATCGTATCTTTCGGATCAACATCTTCTAAAAAAAGAAATTCTTCATCAAATCAAGAATATCTTCAATTATTCTTTTCTTTATTGGGAGATTCTTTCTCAGCCTTTATGAGCACGAAAAAGGACTCTATAAATAGAGCTCCAGAGGCAGTGAGAAAAAGCGAACTCTTAGATGCATAATTTGTGAGAGTTCCTTATTTGTATTCAAGATCATAGTAACCACGTGATCTTGTAGAAATATGAGAGTTTAGTTTTTGTGGTAAGTTTATATCACGTTCATGAGTGAATACACATTGTAATTTGAACACAACTTTTATTAGTCTTTGGGAGAGGATTTTTACAAGCCTTGCATCGGGAGGATGCAAGCACTCGCTGGCCATTGAAGGGAGTTCAAGTGGTTGAGCGTTTCAATCAAGATCAGATTAGTGAACACAAGTACAACAAAGTTGCGGCAAATATCAAGAGGGAGTCTTGTTTTGTTTAAGTCAAAATTTTGTACTTGTGATTCTTTATTAATTGATTTTATTCTCTTGGCGTGGCCCCAAGGAGTAGGTTATCCGAAAGGATTTCTGAACCTTGTAAAAATTCGTTGTGTTCTTTATTGTTTTGCATTGTCTTTTTATTGTGTTCAGTTTCTGTTGTGACAAGTTCGGATTTTGTCCCGACAGAACTGAAATCTGTTTTAACATTTAATTACCATTCTGCACTTTAATTAATTCACATGGTTTAATTAATTTGGTAATTACTAAAAATAGAGTTTCAAGATAGATTCAAAAATTGTAGTTGATAAGATTATATCGTTTAATGAGGATTTATCTCCTCTTTTGAATGTAATTAAGGACATTAATTAAGGACTCATTATTGTTGAGTATTGACTCAAATATTTTAATGGTTTTTTATTTATAGAGTTTTATTTTAGGTCATTATTAATTTGTTTAAAATGAGTATCATGTTGGCCCAAGCTTTGTAACTCTATAAATGTATTATTTGTGTGAATGAAAAATGGCTTTTGAAGAGAGTGTGGGAGTGGGTTTTGAAGAGAAGTGAGAGTGAGTTTGAAGTGTAGAGAATGTGAGAGTGAGAAGCAAATGATGTATTGGGTTTTGAAGAGAAGTAAGAGTGAATTTGAAGAGTAGAGAGTGTGAGAGTGAGAAACAAATGTTGTATTGAGTTTTGGGTGGAGAAATTGAGAGAATTTTGAGTATATGTAATAATAAAGTTTGAAATGAAATAAATTTCTCTTTGTGAGTTTGGTAATTTACCAAACTTAATAAATTTTTTTGCTTCTTTATTTTCTTTTTTCCCAAGAAATCTTCTTTCCATGGTGTTTCTGATTGTTATGTTCTAAAAGGAGCTAATGAATTGGCTCATTTTGTTTAGCTAGAAAATCACTAGTGTTAAATAATTAGTTAGTGTGGAATGGGTCAAATCCACCCTTTCTTCGTATCATGTAACTTTGGTTTTTATGATTTTATCACTGAAAGGTACTAATATTTAAATATATATATATATATATAAAAATAGTGGATGACTTTTTTTTGTATGAGTAATAATATATGCATCAAAATTATATTATAGAATATTACACTAACTGATGTGAAAATTTATTTAAACTAATCACATTTATTTCAAACGAGACTTACTCTTTTAAAAAATAATGTGATATTATTTGGTATAATATTTTGGTATATAATTTTAGTGTACATATTATTATTAATTTTTTTTATATAGAAATATGTTATATATTTTATTAATACTTTTTTATCTAATAAATTATATAAAAAAATATGTTTGAGCAAATCAGGAGGCTATATTCTATGTATCGTTTAACAGTTTAACTTTGGAATATATACAGTATAAAACTTTGAATTTATTGTTGATTGTGACATGGGAAACTAAATAAGTTCATGTAATCCATCGGCGTTTACGCTCCTGGCATTGCATTGCATTCACGAATCATAATATATATATATATATATATATTTATATTCTCATGGCATTTGTAAAGATCATTTCAAGGTCTTGTCTTTTCTTGACTATATATACACATATATTCCATATACATGCATATATGAAATATCTTCATATACATATAGAAATACGTCTGTGATGTGTGTTGCCTTGTATATATATTTCAGTTGTCTTCATTATTCATTGCTACTAGACGACTATGTTCACTGGATGAAACTTTATTGCATATATAATAATAATTAAAAAGTGAATCCAGTACACTAAATTTTATACTAAGTCGAATATTACGGTGTAAACCTTCTCGACTTTCTATACTCTTTTAAACTCACAAATCCGTACACATCACAACAACCAAGATGGACGTTTTCTTTCAATTTTTCCCACACTACAAAGAGAAATTGGCTTTCCCACGTATTAAATTATAATTAGATAATTAATTACCTACTTTGGTTACTAACTCTCATCTATTGATTTTTTAATGAACTATGAAAGTTAGTTACTCTTTTATCAAAATAAATTATCAAACAAAAATCAGATTTGGTTCAAATTTAGGAGCAAGAAAATATAAAATGATAATCATTTTTACATGGTTCAGTCATGATTTCTCACAACCTACTCTATGAGACCTAATCCAGGGTGAAGCAAATCCACTAAAATAAACAGAGTTATTACAAGTTACAAAACTGAAAAACAAATTTAAAACTCCCTTTTAATTTGCTTTTATAAACAAGTAATCAACTCTTTATTTTGTGAAAATCTTCAAGCAACCAGCCTCCCGCTGGTTTTGTGATTTGTTGGACTCCCTCCAGCTATTTCTCAAGCTCCACTTGAGACTTAGCTTGAAATTCCTTCAAGCTTTGCACCAGAATTTACAAGAAGAATGATGAAGAATCACCAAAAATGTCATGGGCCAATAAACAATGAAGCACTAAATGCTTCAGACCTTTGTAGAGAATGTTTCTTGGAGAAGACACTTTTTAGCCACTCAAAAAGGTAGGGGAAACACAGAAAAAATGAATATATATGCTAGGGCACAAAATAGGAAATCCAGCCCATCAAAACATGTGCTAAATTAGAAATCATATTCTAGTAGGCTTTCAGTGTTATAACATGAAAACAATGTTTAAACATGAAGTTCAACGCATGACAAAAAAATGACACTTACAAACTCCCCATTTGTCATGCAACTGAACAATGAACCTGATTTATAATTTAGTACACATAGCTGACAACAATAATAACAGACAGGTAGAACAACAACGACTAACTATATTAGATAAGGTGCCAATACAAAAGTACCAAGTAACAAGACCACCTGCTCAAAATATAACAAGATATCAACATAAATTATTCAAAGGCAGAGATTAGTCCAGAGAGACTAAATAGCATTAAGACAAGGTCAGAAATAAAAAAGTAATCTAAAGAAACTTCCCCTTAGTGTTCAGAGGGCATGCCAAAGTAGAAACACAACTACGTGGTGGAAGAAGTCTTCTTCTTCTTCTTCTAGCGCTTCATGGTGCCTGGAGGCAAAACAATCTCCCCATGAGTGGCAGCGACAGAAGGCTTGACCTGAGGGGTTGCAGGCATAGAACCAGGGGCAGTGGAGCTAGGGACTTGCTCCACCTGAGATGATGGCGCTTCCTCAAATGAGTCATCAGCAGTAGTGGACGGAATAGAGAGAGGAGGCAGACCAAGGTGGTGAAGAACACCAGTCTAAAATGCATGATTATGAGCTTGAGCCTACCAAAACTCAGACCGAAAGGAGTGAAACTCAGCTTGAAGAGAATGAACCCAGTCATACAATCGAAATTTCTAGAAAGATTGTTTGACACCCAAGTAAGAAGCAGCCATAGGATCTTTGACTGAAGGACCCTTTTAGTAGCTTTGAACTGAGCGGAGGCCAAGTTGATGGCCTTAAGTGAGATGCGGGTGTCCAAAATCTTGGAGGGGACAACAGAGAAGAGCTTAGCCAGCCGTTAAATTAGAAAAGGAAGGGGAAAAATCTGAGAGACCCCTGGCCACAAAGCAGCATCCATAATAACCTGAAACAGGTAGTGTAGAAGACCGATAGTCTTGCGAGTACCAACTGTATAAAGGAAGCGAGCCAAGTCAGCCCAACTGTGGAGTTGTGAGCGATGGGTTGCTAATTGAAGATGGAGATGATGTGCAAAATGTGATATAGTGAGGAGAGTTCGGCAACAGTGATGGCATTGGTAGCAAAGTCGAAGAAAATTTTCCAGTTAGAGTACGGGCAACCTCGTCCATGTCCGGACTAAACTCAACAGAGAACTTAGGCTCATCAAGCAGCGACAGGTGTAAGCATTCTGCAATAACCTCTGGAGAAAAAAGAATCCATTTGCCACGCAAATATTCTTTCCCAAAATTTTCATGAACAAGGTCAATAACATCCGCAAATACATTAGAGTAAAATTCATGCACCAAAGATTGATAAGGAACATGCAGTGCAAATGCAGACTCTTTCCACCCATGAAATGCAATGAGTTCATACAACCCCAAATGACCAAACTCCTTATAATCTAATAATCTCTCAAGTAGCAATTTTTTCAATGAAATAGAACCATTAAATTGATCCTTACACGAGTTATTGAGAAATAGAGTACCTTTAGTGAAGAGGAGGCATGAGCCTTGCCCTTGGTGAATCGATAGGTGGTGGGTGGTGTAGATGGGGGCACTGCCATGGGGTTCTTGGCAGGATGAGTCGGAGGAGAGGAGTCCTAGGTCAGCTCGGACTTATCAACAGAAGTGTAAGCCGACTTGCATTTTCTAGCCACTGACTTAATTTGACCAGAGGGTTTGGGCGGAGCAAGGGAAGGAAGTGCAATGGTTTGGGTGTTGTGTCTGGTGTAGGTGGCGATACCATTAGGTGGCTTGATGGTGGAGGCAGAAGGAAGAGAGGCACGAGATGGGGAAATTTCTAGACTATGTTCACGAAGACGTTGAGTGGGTGCGCGCGGTGGTGAGGGAGGCAGAGTGGGATCTCTAGGAGGTGGCGGAGGTGAAGTTGGGTCGCGAGGGTGGTCGAGAGATGGGTCGCGAGGTAGAGAAGGGTTAGGGTTTGCGTGTGTGGGTTTGGGGTGCGAGGGTGGTCTGGATGTGGCATTGGAGAGGAGTCAGATAATTCAGGTGATGGAGTTGGGGAGGGTTTGCAACGAGAAAGGGCATAGAGGCGATTGGCATTAGGGATCGGCGCATCGGGGAAGAAGGGTTAGGCACAGGGAAAGATGGAGAGACTATTGAGAGGGAAATGAGAAAAAACACTTAGAAAAAAAAATTGATTTGAATTGATTTTTTTTTAAATTTTTTATTGTTTAGTAAAAAAAGAGACAAACGACAAACAGAACTAGAAAAAAAATGACAATTCCCATCTAAAAACGACAAAAAAATGAACAATATATATATATTTTAATATTATTTTTTATTTATTTATTTGTGAACACAAGAGAACACACAAGATTAAGGACATTTAAGCTACAACAAATAACATGAAACTAAACACAATATGGTAAAAGATAAACATCAAACCAAGTGACATAAAGCAAAGTGTAAGACTTTCTACACATTATTGAAACAGACATATAACATGTTGGAACACAAACCCGACAGATGCAAAAATGAGGTCTAACAAGGCACAAGATAAAACTCAGAAGGCAAATGTAAAGAAAGTCAATCTCCATTAGTGTGTGAAGTGTCCTCATGAGTTGTCTGCTATAGAAGAACCATGCTAACTCTCCCTCACACTTTTTTTTTTGTTTTTGCTTTTTTTTTTTTGTAGGGATATTTGTGGCACAAGTACCCAATGTTTGGGTTTTGTACGCGACATAGACTCAATGTTTATTTTTAGTGGCAATAGTACCCAAAGTCAGTAAAAGTGTAATTCCGTCAGCCTCCTCCGTTAGGTCTTCGTTTCATGATGACTCGACCAACACGTGTCACTCCGTGATTGGTCTAGCTCAATAATATTTTAAAAATAATTATGATTTGGACCAATAAAAACGTGACACCTATCTGCCTAATTAGCTCATTAACAGACCTAACAGAGGAGACTGACAGAATTACACTTTTACTGACTTTGGGTACTATTGCCACTAAAAATAAACATTGGGTCTATACTGCGTACAAAACTCAAACATTGGGTACTTATGCCGCAATTATCCCTTTTTTGTATTGTAGAAATCCCATTGGAATTTACCAATTAAAGATCCAAGCACAAAGGTAGCCCTCTCCACGGGCACACAGTCCTAAGTGATGGAGCAAACTACAGAAAGCAAGGTGACCCAATGGAAGCTTTCACACTAAACAATAAGGCTTCTCTAATAGGGGAGACAATTCAATGAAATTACCAAGAATGAGAAATCAAGCATCATTTAAGGCTACAAGAGAGCATTAGCAAGCCTACATCACTTCAAGACATATATGACTGTGAGAAGCAAGTTGAAGAAAGACTCACACATGCAAATAGTCAAGTTAGAAGATGAAATCTCACACTATATTGCTTATTTTCAAATGCCACATGTTATCACTCAAACATACAAACTCCTATTGACTTTCTCAAGTGAACAAAAGTTTATGAACCCAAAGCCTTAGTAAGTAAATCAACAAGTTGGATTTCAGATGCAACATGAGATAATATAATGGTTTTAGACTCAACTAACTCACGAAGAAAGTGGTGGTGGATGTCGATGTGTTTGGTGCGAGAGTGTTGGACAAGGTTTTTGGAGAGGTTGATGGCATTGATATTGTCACAATAGATGTTGAGAGTGTCAAGGCAGAGGCCATAATCACGCAATATTTTTTTCATCCAAAGAAGTTGAGTGCAACAACTTCCTGCAGCAATGTACTCCGCTTCGACAGTGGAAAGAGAGAAGGAGTTTTACTTTTTATTGTGCCAAGAAACCAGGTTGTTTCCCACATAAAAACAACCACCTGAAGTGTTTTTCCTATCATCAAGATTACCTGCCCAATCAGAGTCACTAAAACCAACCAAAGAAAGATTAGTATCACAAGAGTACCAAAGACCAAAGTCAGTGGTACCAGCCAGGTATTTGAGAATTCTTTTCACAGCAGTAAGATGCAATTCAGTGGGGGAAGATTGATATCTAGCACAAACCCCAATACTGAAACAAATATCAGGACGACTTGCAATAATGTAGAGTAAACTACCTATCATACTACTATACAATGTTGCATCAACCTTTTTAACTGTCTCATCCTTAATCAATTTGGCAGTGGTGCCCATAGGTGTGCGAGCTTGTTTTGCATTTTCTAAACCAATTTTTTTGATCATGTTTTTGGCATATTTTGATTGAGACAAGAAGATGCCATTTTCAAGTTGTTTAATTTGAAAACCAAGAAAGTAGCATAGTTCACCAACCATGCTCATTACAAATTTCATAGTCATTAGTTGAACAAAGGAGTTAGTGTGTGCATCACAAGTGGATCCAAATACTATGTCATCTACATAGATTTGGGCACAAATAATACCAGGATTCAGAGATTTAATAAACAAAGTTTGATCAGCATTACCTCTAGTATACCCATTTTCAAGCAAGTAAGTAGTGAGTCGATCACACCATGCCCGAGGAGCTTACTTGAGCCCATACAATGCCTTGTTCAGTTTGTAGACATGATTTCCATGATGAGGGTCCTCAAATCTAGGAGGATTTGAAACATATGTCTCTTCCACAAGGATTTCATTCAAAAAGGCATTCTTAACATCCATTTGCTACAATTTGAACTTCATGTAACACGCTACAGCCAACAAAAGTCTTGTGGATTCTAATCTAGCCATCAGAGCAAATGTTTCCTCAAAATCCACTCCCTCAATCTGAGCAACTAATCTTGCCTTGTTGCGCACCACATTTCCCACTTCATCGGTCTTATTTCTAAATATCCACTTAGTACCAATGATGTTGGCACCCAAAGGACGAGGAACAAGAGTCCACACTTCATTTCTCTCAAATTGTTGAAGCTCATCTTGCATGGCATATATCTAGTGCTCATCTTTAAGGGCATCCTTGACTGATTTTTGGCTCCACTGAAGAAAGATAACAAGCATTAGCAATTTCATTAGCTAGTTTCTTCTGAGTTACCATCACCTCATTTGGATTACCAACAATGGATGATAGAGGATGAACTTTGGGAATCTATGTGGGTGGTCCCTTTTTCTGATGAAATCCTGAATTAGAGGAGACAACATTTTCTAGAATGGAAGACACATTGGAAGCTTCAGAGGTTTTAGTGGTAGCATCAATTTCCTCAATTTTAGATCATCTTGGTTCATCTGCAGTTTGTGATGCAACCGCCAGAATAGATGTGTCGACAAGAGTGTGGATTTCTTCTTCTTCTGAGTAACTAGCAAAGTCTTCTAAGTCACTAAACACAACATTGATGGATTCCATAATTGCCTAGGTTCTCATGTTGTATATTCTGTTGGCATGATTATTGGTAGAGTACCCCAGGAACACTCCTTCGCCCCTCTAGGCATCAAACTTGCCAAGCTTTTCTCTATCATTAAGAATGTAGCACTTGCAACCAAACACATGAAGATAAGCCAAATTTGGCGTTCTGCCTTTCCACATCTCATAAGAGGTTTGATTAGTGCCAAGACGAAGATGCACCCTATTTCTAATGTAGCAAGCTGCATTCACGACTTCAACCCAAAGTCTCTTTGATAGTTTCTTTGCATTCAACATAACACGATCCATCTCTTGAAGAGTTCAATTTTTTCTTTCCACAACTCCATTTTGCTAAGGAGTTTTAGGCGCTGAGACTAGTAGTAGATCTGCCTTCTTTGAAGCAATCCATCAAACCAAACACAACAGCAAAAATAACAAGAAAATGCATACACACAAAAAAACAATCACACGTAGACCCTAAGGAACCAACCAATACGACAACTAAAGTAGAAGCAAATAAACTAACAAAAGACAAGCAAGGATCAATACACAAAACCTCTAGTACCAAATGAAAGTTAGTTAACTAGTGCTACTCTTTTATCCATTTAAATTATCAAACAAAAATCAGATTTGGTTCAAGTTTAGGAGCAAGAAAATATAAAATGACACAATCATTTTTACATGGTTCACCCATGATTTCTCACAACCTACTCCATGAGACCTAGTCCAGAGGTGAAGCAAATCCACTAAAATAAGAGTTATTACAAGTTACAAAGTTGAAAAACAAATTTAAAACTCCATTTTAATTTTCTTTACAAACAAACAATCAACTCCATATTTTGTGAAAATCTTCAAGCAACCAGCCTCCCGCTGGTTTTGTGATTTGCTGGACTCCCTCCAGCTACTGCTCAAGCTCCCCTTTAGACTTAGCTTGAAATCCCTTTAAGCTTTGCACCAAAAATTACAAGAAGAATGATGAAGAATCTGTTAGAAAAACATCCAGAGTGCGCAGAGATATTGCACGGTGGGCCCCATTGATTAACACATTTTTTTTTTCCAACCGCTCATATAAACAGTATATATGTTCAAGAATACATGTAGGAACAATTAATATACAATATTATTAATCATGCAACATATATATATACACCCATAAATGTATATATATACATAGGTATACACGCATACACATATATATACTCACAACTATATATTATATGCACACGTATACAAATATTTAATGACATAAATATTTACCTTTTGAAGCCTATCAAGTGTTCTTAAGTCTTTTCGTATAAATAATGATCTTCCTATCCAACGCTTTGAGTACTTAGACCACGATCTTCCAGAGTGTTCTCTACACCTCAAGTTGTGGGTGGGCACATAGAGAACAAATGTTGTAATTTAGAAATCACAAGTTTATCTCAACACATGAGTACTTGGATTATGACTTGAGAAATGTTGGCATAATAAGAGAAGAAGATGAAGAATTTCTTATCAGACAATTTTCTAAATCTATTCCTCTTTCTCTTGTTATCATATAATAATATATATATGGGTTGTATATTATATCATTATTCATAATAATAATAATAATAATAATGATGATAGGAATAGATATAGGTAATATCTAACTTACCAAATTTGAAAAATTTATTTTCAAATTATTAATTAAATAAATAAAAATATGGAAAACAAATAGTGTGTCATGCGTGTAGAATTATTCTCATTCAGAGAATGTTGCATTTATCCTATTTTCTTTTATTTATTTATTTAAATAAATTCCTCCCATAAAACATGGTATCGTCTTTTTAAGGAAAAGATCACAACCTTAATTCAAAGTTAAATTTTAAATTCAAAATTCAAATTAATGATCATCATTATCATCATCTTTTTAAAAAAAAATAATAAATCAAAACTATTTTAACTTACCATTTTTATTTTCTCACACTCAAATAATATAATTAATTAAAAAAATTAATTAATTTATTACTATTATAATATATATTTCAAAATTTTAATATTTAAATAAATAAATATATTTTCAAAATTTTAATAATTAATTCAAAATTAATTATTCAACCTCAATTGTCATATAATTGTATATTTGACCCGAAGAATAAAATTCTTCTCAAATTTCCAAATTACAGTTTTACCCTTGTATTAACTCTTATCTTGATATGATGTTGATAGAGCCACCCTGGAAACCTATGGACCTATAATTTCAAGCTTCAATAAATATTAGATTATCAATCAAAGCTCTTTGATTAAATAATTATATTTATTAATCTCATGATTATTCCACTATAAATATGAGATTGAACTCTTGACAATTATAGACATATATTTTCAGAGTACTTTATTAAATAATAAAGTGTCCATTGATATAATCATTACATACAAAGTTATTCCTCTATTAATGGTTCATAATTAAAAAGGAATAAAATTACTGTTTTACCCTTTTAACTATATCTAGTTCCTAGTGTACCATTGACTTTACTAGTGAATGTTGTGTCACAACAAGTTTGCGACGTGAGCGCTCATAACCTTTTCAGTTCTAAAACTCAACCTAATAGGGAACCATTATTCAATCTATTAGAAGGTATAGATTCCATATATGTTAAACTATGTCCCCATCCATATATATCATTAAGTCCCCAAAATAATTGTTCTTAGCCTGATCATTTTGACAAACCTTAACGCATGAATCAAATGATCAGATGACATATATAGGAGTTCATAGTAACCTCAGGATTAAGATCATAGTGTATATGCTCATCGTTTGATCTGTTTGATTAATACTATGAAACGATATTTAAACAAGTATTAAGAAATCACATATGGTCCAGTTCTATATATCACTTTATATAAAGTACCTTCACTAAAGTGTCCTACTACGCTACTGACCCGGATCTAGGTCACTTGTATTCATAATACTAGTGAACCGTACTAGCAGTAATTAATCTAAAAATTCCATAACTTTATTTTACTGCGAACTGTTTCAAGTTCATTATCTCAATCTCGATCCTCTTATACCAATATGAGATTAAGACCACATAGATGAACTTTGGATTTTTCTGATATTTACTTAATATTATCAACATAATATTGGAGATAGTCTATATATATAATAATTCAACTCAATTATTTATTTCATTTAAAACATTTGTCTACTACAATTGATTTAAGGGCACTATTCCCAACAATCTCCCACTTGCCCTGAAGCAAATTGAGGCATCTCTCTCAATGTGTCACTCACATTATCCTGAACGAATTTGTCTAACAAAATCTTTGTAAACTGTATTGTAAGAAACTGTTTTGAAGCTTTCTTCAAAATCGTTACATCAATTATGTAATATTGTCTCAAATTATATGATACTTCATTTCATGTGCTTTCCCCTTTCATGATTTCTCAATTTTTCTAGAATAATTATATCTCCATTGCATTCGCAATAAGGTACTAGTAGCTTATTCAAGTCTGAAACCCTTTCCAGAATGGTAAAGAACTCAACTAAATCAAATAGCCTATTTAACTACTCAGTAGTTGTTACATTTCGGCTTCTATGGTGAAATTTTCAATTCTGAAATGTCCAACACATTTCCAGATTAACGTGTTTCCTCCACAGTTATAGAAACTTATTTTGATATCAATATTGAAGATTTCTATTTGATTGAAAATCAGTTCATCCTTTGGGATTTTAGGTCACTACTTAAATGCACAAACATATAATCTCCATTATATTCGAGATACTCATAAAATTAAGTCCTTATAATTATTCAATGACTCAACCCAACATTGGATTGACAACTGCTAACTATTCCCACTGTTTAACAAATGTTAATTCGAACACATAACATTCGATACATTAAACAGTCCATCACTGAGTTGTAGGAATACTGTCTCATCTCCTTCTTTTCTTGTAAAAGAATAATACATCCTCTTAACCGGGAAGGCAAAAGACCTTTCATGGATTTTTGCAAACTAAAGTATTCAAGCTTCTTATCTATATAAGTTTCTTGAGATAGTGCCAAAAGATTATTCTTTCAATCTCTAAAGATTTAAATGTATAAAACATATTTGGCTTTTCCAAATCTAATATTTAGAAATGTTCAGCTAACCAATTCTTTACTTTTGATAATTTCTCTACATCATTCCCAATGATCAGAATGTTATCAACATGAAGAATAAGAATCACAACAGAATCTTTGATTAAATCAAAGATATTTAAGATTTGATGACTCGTTAAAATCCAAAGGTGGATTTAAGAAGCCTTGCAAAAAACTTTGCTTTTGATCTTTTATTTTGAATCTTTCTGGTCG
Source organism: Humulus lupulus (assembly GCF_963169125.1). Classification (NCBI taxonomy): domain Eukaryota; kingdom Viridiplantae; phylum Streptophyta; class Magnoliopsida; order Rosales; family Cannabaceae; genus Humulus; species Humulus lupulus. The sequence continues at coordinate 29,253,770 of NC_084802.1, read as the reverse complement.
AGAGCTTCAAACGGTTTTGTCATGTCAGCCATTCAGAAAAGAATATTTAGACATCCATTTTAATACATCTCATAATCCATGCAAAAAGCAATGGATGAGAGTATGTAAACAGATTTAAGCTTGGTTACTGTAGAAGGTATTTATTCGAGTAATAAATTTCTTCTTTCTGTTTATAGCCTTCGACTATTAACCTTACTTTGAATAGTCTATACTTTCCTCTGTTCTCATCTTCATCTTGAATATCACGTTGCAAACTGAAGTATAATGAACTTTAGTTGGATGTTCAAGAATCTTGATTTCAGGAGAATTCCAAATTCCATTTCTAGATTCATGGTGTTTCAACCATTGTTCTCAGTTAAAATATTTCATCGCATACTAGTATGTGAATGAAAAATAGTTAGAATGTGTTAGACACAACCAACTAAACTTTATGTTTGTAACAAAGTAGTTACTAACTAACACACCCACTATAATAAAGCTTTACAGAATTTGTGATATTATTTGGTTTTGTGATTGTTAATTATCTGTAACTCGCTTACCTGACTTATATTCATTATTTCTTAGTACAAGTAAACTAGAAATATAGTGATTATAATAATCATGCTTCATTAAAGTAGCATTTAAGAGATGCAAACACTTTTGTAATCTCTTTATCATTATTAAATTGTTTCACTAAATGACTTCATGGAAAATTTTGAATTATTCACATAACTACTTGTGAATCCCAACTTTTAAGTCTTTGATGATGTACAATCAAACATGTACAGAGTATAATAAGTTTCAAAATTATAGAAATAACAAAGACGATAATGATCACTCATCATTTATTTAATCTTATCTAATATGATTATATTCCATTTCCAAAATACTAATGTTGCTTAGCATTCTAGTTATATGTGAGTTGGGTTTGAATTCCAAGTTCACATGCAAATTACTTGAATTCCAAATTCGAGTTTAGACTTCCTTTTGATCAAATCAAACATGTTTAAGTGACTTTACTTTAAATGTTGCATGAAAATTTCTAGAAATTTCTTTTGCATTCAACAAAGGTAAACATATCTTAAATAAGTGTCAATCAATATTGACTTAATACTCATTATCTCTTTTAGCTTTGAACATTAAGATGTTCAACATACATCTCTATGTATTAGCTAAACAATTATGTGATTTTTGAGTCTTTATTAGAAAAAATGTATTTTGGTTAACTTTAATTAATAGACTATATAAACAGGAAGATAACCAAAGAACAGTTCTAATAAAAGACTGTCTTTTATTTATTTTATGTGTCTATTTAATTATAAACCAATCTAAAAAAATAATTCACATGCATGTTTCGCTTAATTGTTGTTGGAATAATACGTCTTATTTATTAAATCTATGATTTGCATAATAATGAATAATTCACAATTATCAATATACTCATTGATGAAATAGGTAGAACAAATATATTTCAAAAATAACAATTGAATTTATTATTTAAAAAAAATATTAAACTTGTTCACTCATCAATTAAGGAATCTAAAATAAAGTTTCTAGAAAGAATTCTATAATCAATTTAAAGAAAGAACTTATTAGTTTCTTTCATAATGAAAATCAACTATTTCAAAATGACTAAAAATTTAAATTGTTTTAAAGTAAACAAATAAAATTCTAAACTAATCTTTTCTTGATCCAATCGTCTTCATCCTTTCTTCTTTGCTTTGGTTTCAATGCATTTACTCTTTTTTTTCAAAAGATTTATGCATCCCTGAAAACAAGAACAAATGAAAAATAATATTAGTGGCATAATTTTGAATCAACCATTCAAATTATTAAAGAAGAGTTTTGAGTAAATCGAATATACCCCACATCTTAAAAGTTGAGCATATGCCAGAGCATCTTTCTTTATCAAGGCCCACATCTTGTATGCAGTTTCAATAACCATATATCTTTCTTTAATGTCGTCATGCATGGTCAATAACATGCATTGACGTGCCAGGTAATTCAATCTCATCCATTCACCATATTTTTATGTTCATCAAAGCTGGATGAGAAGCTTGGAACCTCTGGAGGTGGATCAAAGATCGCTCCGTACAAGTTCTGCGTTCCAAGGACAATATGAATTCCTCTATATCATCTTCTTATGCGGTTAAGACTAAATAGAATCATTTCCAAGATTCTATCAGTGAGGTGTGTGTCGATTCCCAAGTTTTCAAGTGCTTGGTCAAAATTAAGAGAATTAACCATTGCTGTTGGAAATAAATAAATAAAATATAATGAATTAAAACATATAATAAATACCAGATATTATTCAGAAAAGTAAACATGATGTATGAATGCAACATATAAAAATACATAAAAAAATAAATACTAATCCACGATAAATTAATTTGAAAATTAATGGGCCAGCCTTGGGGTAGGTCAAGCTAACTCCAAATTAATTTTGAGAAGAATCTCAATTTCATGAGTGAAAACTTGAAAACACATTTTTCTCTTTTGACTCATGGACTATTGCTAGTTTGGTCAAGATGTACTAGTCGTGCTCGAAAACCTAGATATACCTTCAGAGTGTAACCCATTATTTTTCAATTAATGACTTAACTCAAGAGTGTGTCTTAGGGTCAGTCAAACTTGAAATACATTATTAATCTTATTCTCATAAGAAAAGTCAACCTTGAGATAAAATAAACATATTTGAAAGTCTTTCCTTAGGGAGGCTGCAAAGGCGACACGAGGCCCTTCCTATGCCTCTCGGTGGTCAACCAATAATGGAGACCATGAGACTTATTGTCATAACTCCCTCTCCCACTCACTATTTTAGAAAAGTGTGTTTTTCACAAAATCAATATTTTTTAATTTACTTGTAAAAATAAATTTAATTATTTTTACCAAATGATATTCTAATAATTACTAATCCAATTAAGAAAAAAATAAAATGAATAAATTGTGCCCTTAATTCTAATTTTAATTTTGCTTTAATTAAAAGAATATCATTTTTTATTTTAATAAAATATTTTTCAGTAAAATAATAAATTAAACAACTTTAATTTTAATTTACCATCTTAACTAATTAAGACTAAATTTATTATTATATGAGTTATCATATATAAACATATAATAAAACATAGGACGTTCCTTATAGCATGTTTCCACACAAATGTAATGCATGCCAATTGCGTATTGTGTGGGTATATGAATGACATGTTATAATGCATGACAAAACATTAAACGCTTTAATTATATTCAAACATCTATAATAAATAAATAAATGCGGGTTGGTAACTTTTGGGTATTTCTAGAAAAAAATTACAACACTTGCAAAATATATATGAAAATGTAACCTAGACTAGCTAAGGCCTGATGAAGAACGCCTTGATCTCGAGCCTTGAGATGTAGTCTTATTGAGCCCATGCCACCATTTTCCATATCCATTTTGAATTATACACACTTTTAATTATTTTAAACAACCTTCTTAAAATAATTAAACTTTGGGTATTAACACCCAAATAGTTTCTAAGGCCCAATTTGAATTTGGGTTATTAAATTGAAAAAATAAAATAAAATTAAACAATTTAATTTTAATAAATTAAAATTAAAAAATAATTTTAATTTTGGATATTTTTATTTATTTTAATTATGGAAGAGAATAATTAAAACAAATTTAATTAAGGAAAATAATCAATACTATTTTAATTATAGAAATGACCAAATTAAAACCATTTTAATTCAATTTCAAATTTTTAATTAATTAAATAATTAAAAATATTTTAGGTAACAACACATTAGGGTTTGCATGACACAAATCCTAGGTGTGTCATCAAGAAGGGGCGACGACAAAGGGGTCTGACGGCAAGGAGGAGCTCGGTTGGCCACGGTGGTGGCGAGCACACGAGCGGTGGCGGGGGCAGAGACGTATGGATCTGTACGGTGTACGGACGTCGACCATACAGTTCGTACAGACATACGGTCGGGGGGCACCTCGGGGTGCGTGCCACATGCTCAAAGGTGGTGGTGATGTTGTCTCGATCTTTGTGCCAAGCTCCGTTAAATCCAATTACAACAATTTTATAATTTTCATTTCAAAAAATAAAACTATAAAATTCCTATGCCCCAAAAATGACTTACATTTTTCATCTATAAATATTATGAACAATTCCTAAACCCAAAAGCACCATTATAAACAACCCTTAAGAATATATCATCATCAATAGAAACATCCATCCATTCAAATATATATCACATATAATATAAAAATGCACATAATCCCACACAGTAATTAACAATATGTAGGGGTTAATGATTGCTCTTGATACCAATTGCTGAAAAAACATCCAGAGTGGGCAAGGAAATTGCACGGTGGGCCCCACTGATTAACAACAACAAAATTTTCCACCGCTCATACAAACAGTTTATACGTTCAAGAATACATGCATGAACCATTAATATACAATATTATTAATCATGCAACATATATATATACACGCCCATACTTGTATATATACATAGATATACACGCATACGTATATATATATATATACTCACAAGTATACATTATATGCACACGTATACAAATATTTAAGGATAGAAATATTTACCTCTTGAAGCCCATCAAGTGTCCTTGAGAGTCTTTTTGTATAAATAATGATCTTCCTATCCAACGGTTTGAGTACTCTGATCACGATCTTCCGGAGTGTTCTCTACACATCAAGATGTGGGTAGGCACATAGAGAACAAATGTTGTAATTTAGAAATCACAAGTTTATCTCAACACATGAGTACTTGGATTATGACTTGAGAAATGTTGGAATAATAAGAGAAGAAGATGAAGAATTTCTTGTCAGACAATTTTCTGAATCTGTTCCTCTTTTTCTTATTATCATTTAATATATATATATGGGTTGTATATTACATCATTTATAATAATAATAATAATAATAATAATAATAATAATAATATAATGATTATATGAATAGATTTAGGTAATATCTAACTTACCAAATTTGAAAAATCTATTTTCACACGGACGCATGGCACAGTTACAGTCCTTGGACTGTGTCATGCGTGTAGCATTATTCCCATTCAGGGAATGTTGTATTTTCCTATTTTCTTTTATTTATTTATTTAAATAAATCCCTCCCATAAATTATGGTATCATCTTTTTAAGGAAAAGATCGCAACCATAATTCAAATTAAAATTTTAAATTCAAAATTCAAATTAATGATCATCATTATCATCATCTTTTTAAAAAATTAATAAATCAAAACTATTTTGACTTACCATTTTTATTTTCTCTCACTAAAATAAAATAATTAATTTCAAAAAACAATTTATTTATTATTATATATATTTCAAAATTTAAATATTTAAATAAATAAATATGTTTTTAAAATTTTAATAATTAATTCCAAATTAATTATTCAACCTCAATTATCATATAATTGTATATTTGACCTGAAGAATAAAATTCTTCTCCAATTTCCAAATTACAGTTTTACCCTTGATATGATGTTGGGGACATATGGACCTATAATTTCAAACTCCAATAAATATTAGATTATTAATCTCATGATTATTCCACTATAAATATGAGAATGAACTCTTGCCAATTATAAACATATATTTACAGAGTACTTTATTAAATAACAAAGTGTCCATTGATATAATCATTACATACAAAGTTAATCCTCTATTAACGGTTCACAATGAAAAAGGAATAAAATTACCGTTTTACCCTTTTAACTATATCTAGTTCCTAGGGTACCATTGACTTTACTAGTGAAGGTTGTGTCACAATAAGTTTGCGACATGAGCGCTCATAACTTTTTCAGTCCTAAAAGTCAACCCACTAGGGAACCATTATTCAATCTATTAGAAGGTATAGATTCCAAATCTATTAAACTATATCCCCAGCCATATAATTATAGAAGGCCGTCCTAACAAAAATAGAGTAACATAGGTAAGAACTCAATTCATCATTTGTGACATCTATCCATTTCGAAATTTCGAATTAACCGATTGATTGAGCAACTCTTGAGTTGAGTACACTAATAAACAATATCTAATATATATTAGTATATATAGAATATTTTAAATAATTAGAAAAAAAAAGTAAAAATAGTTTTGTTATAACTTCATTCAAAAAGTAAACTTTCTTTGAATCACTCTGAAATAAAACATTGAGTCCCCAAAACAATTGTTCTTAGCCTGATCATTTTGAAAAACCTTAATGCATGAATCAAAGGATCAGATGACATATATTTGAGTTCATAGTAACCTCAGGATTAAGATCATTGTTTGATGCGTTTGATTAATACTACGAAACTGTGTTTAAACAAGTATTAAGAAATCACATATGGTCAAGTTCTATATATAACTATATGTAAAGTACCTTCACTATAGTGTCCTACTACACTAGTGACTCGGATCTAGGTCACTTGTATTCTTAATACTAGTGAACCGTACTAGCAGTAATTAATCTAAAGATTCCATAACTTTATTTTACTACGAACTGTTTCAAGTTCATTATCTCAATCTCGATCCTCTCATACCAATATGAGATTAAAACCACATAGATGAACTTTGGAGTTTTCTGATATTTACTTAATATTATCAATATAATATCAAACATATTCTATATGTATATAATAATTCAATTCAATTATTTATTTCATTTAAAACATTTGTCAATTACAATTTCTTTAAGGGAACTATTCCCAACAGAATCACCAAAAACACCATGGGCCAATGAAAATTGAAGCACTAAATGCTTCAAACCTTTGCAGAGAATGTTTCTTGGAGAATATACTTTTTAGCTGCTAAAAAAGGTAGGGGAAACACGGTAAAAACTAATATATATATATATATGCTAGGGAAAAAAACTAGGAAAGCCAGCTCATCAAAACATGTGTTCAATTAGAAATCACATGCTACTGGGCTTTCAGTGTTATAACATGAAAACAATGTCTAAACATGAAGTTCAATGCATGACAAAAAAAATGACACTTACAAACTATTGTATTTTTCAGTAACTTATTGTATTCGATACCAACTTGGTTACCATAATAATTGATTGGGTTATTTGATATCTAAAATTATTGCCAACCATAGTAGTCATATATTCAGATGCCCAAATGGTTAATACCAATGATACCTTATTAAATTATTCGAACTAATCATGTAATTACTTGGTTATTATGGTTGTTGGGAGGTTATCCCTGCAAAATCTATATAGAAAACTTATAGTGAAACCAGCAAGATTCTATATATAACAAGTAAGAACAAACTCAAAACAATCAAAGTAAAAACAGAGATAGAAGAGCACCAATATACTTGGTTCGAACTTCCAAGATAGACTAAGCCCATATCCAAGGCAAGGTAGAAGCACCTCAGTCCAATCCACTATATAAAAGTTGAGATTACACACTCTTGAATCTCACAATTGATGACCAACAAAATCTCTTCTCCCAGCTCACCAAACTTGGGTTCTAAAAGCTTTCTCTCTCTAACAAGCTTTCTTAGTCTCTCATACAAATTAGATCTTAGTTATTGGCAACACTAGGATGGATAGACCCTAAGGTATTTATATAATCATAGAAAAAAAAAACTAAAACAGAACCTTAGTCACTAAACCAGAATTAGTTAAGGTGTTAACTAATTCTTGCTGATGTTGGAAATCTGAGTTCTGACTTTCTATTGGCTGGTATTTGACTCATGCTTCACATTTCTCCACCTTGATTCAAGATTCAAGCAATACCCCAAAAAAATGAGTGGATTGAGCTACCTTGCATCCAGCTCTTGAGATCATTCTCTGACTTTGAGCAAGTTCAAAGCATCATTGAACTTGCATATAGTAACTACTTTAGTCATGATATCTGATTAATTTTTGTTGCTATTTTCACAATTTTAACCTATCCTTTAGTAACTATATCCCTCAGAAAATGTAGCTTCACATCTATATGTTTTGTTATCTCGTGGAATATAGTATTCTCACAGTGCACAATAACTTGTTCTTGTTTGAACCCCATATCCTTCATGAACCCTTTTAACCAAAGAGCTTCCATAACAGCTTTAGTGAGTGCTATTGTAACCTCCTCCTAATCTAGGACCGTTAGACTGTATACTTTAAATAGTGTCAGATTTGCTAATTAGGTCATTTGGTTATAAACGTGTAACTAAGGTTAATGTCTAGGGTTAGGGTTGAAATTTTTGGTCAATGGAAACGTTGAAATTTTTGGTCAATGGAAACGTTGAATTTTCGTTTAAAAGTTTAGTACATACATGGGATCCCAAAATGATATAAACAGATGTGGAAAAATAAGAGATACAACCCTAGTTCCTCTGAGATATCCTCGGTCATGGTAGTCGAGCAGCTGCATATGTACATGCCTCCACCGAAGCTTTCCAACTCATGGCTGGTCTAGCTTTCCTTTCCCCTTGCCTGCACCACATAGAACTCGTGAGCCAAAGCTCAGCAAGAAAACTTAAACATGTGCAGGAACAGTAAATACAGATTCTAGATGCATAGATAGCATGCCCAGCAGTAATAACCTACTCATGCATGTATATAACTACAAATAAATGAATGCCATGTCATAACGGGGGCTCGTTGCCCTAAATAAATAGTTGACAAGTCATACTGGGGCTCAACGCCCTAGGATCTGAGATTAATGAGTTACCCTCGGGGCTTGTGCCCTACTCTTTGTATAGTTAACCTTAGAGCTTGCCCAGTGTACCTGGCGCTTTAATTTTCCACGACCATTGGGTTGGACAGGCGTATAATGTGCTCCCGGTTAGACCTAACCATATCGACCAGCACTCAGCGCGCTATTGCTGCCCTTGACTTATGAGCCAAGACTTTTCAATCAAATAATGCAAAAAAGTATACCTCTTTAACATTTATCCTAAAATAGAGCATTCGTGCATGCTTAATCAATCAATCACAAACATATTCATAATCATGTTCATTCTCAGGGGGCCCGAGCCCTATTTATAATCATACTTAACAACCAGATAATCAAATACCGTTAAGCATACTTTAGATAATACAAGTATGCATACATATTAATCATATATCTCAACCAATTAAACACAAACACATTAATGACCATGTTCCTTAATAGGGCCGAGCCATAATCACACAGACAATCACATAAAATCATCCTCATTTACAGGGGCCCAAGCCCAAGCCCTAACCATAACCATAACCATATCTAACAATTGGGCCAAGCCCTAATCACATACATCACATATTGGGTGCAGTTTTCTTACCTTAGGTTCGAGTGCAAAGTATATTAAGAACAACCGTCGAGCACGATCTTGGTCCTGAGCCCCTAGCAATAACTTAGTCACAACCAATAGAGATTCTCATTAAAACGAGCAAATAAAGGCTTTAGGACTGAGTCCTAGCCTCCGAGATGTCAAATTCTACTAAACTGGGTAGTAGGATCGATCCCGAGCCCTTAGGTTTGAGTTCCTGCACTTAAAAACCCTCCCGGGACTCAAAACCCTTCAAGCGCCGTGACTCAAAAAAAAGGAGCCGTGGCCCGCCCCAAATCAGAGAGCCCAAGCTCTCCTCTACTTCAACACGCGCCACGACACTCCCTAACAGACGCTGCAACTCAAATGGTTCGAAGGCACTTGCTTCTCCCAACACTCAAGAGAGTCGCGACGCCCCAAGAACAGGGTCACAGCTCGAAATTAAAACCCAATTTTTTCTCCGTTTTCCTCAAGCCAAATCCCTCCAAAAACCTATCCCAACATAGCTAAAACTCAAGAGTAAAGTCCCCAATCAATTCAGTAGCCCAAAACCATCAAAACCCAAGCAAAAGCTTGGCCAACGCCCCATCAAATTCCCAACTCAAAAATGAGTTTCCAAAATTCCAAAAACTTAACTAAAATCAGAAAAATAGAGGGATTCAAGGCTAGAAACCATTACCTCAGTTGCCCCGATCGATGGTAAGTCTTTTCCCAAGCAATCCCGAGCCTAAGCTAGCCTCAATTCTCCTTAAACCACAAGATTCCCAAGGAATTTGAGAGAGAGAGAAAAAAGTGTAACCAAGTGAGAGAGAGAGAAGGAGAATGTTTTTCCTCTATTTTTTGTGTTTTTTTTTGTGAGAGAATACTTAGACTCTAAGTAGCCTTAAGCAAATCCCGAGGCTAGGGGTACCAAAAACGTCCCCGAGGGAAAAATGGTCAAAATCCCTAGAATTCCCTCATAATCTCACTAACGCCGAATATATCCTCGAATATTTATTCCTGTTACCTGATAACCCTATAATGTACTAGATACCCAAAATACCCCTGACTCACCCCAAGTCGGGTATTAAGTCCTATTGTGACTTTCCCGCTAACTTGCTCCCTAGGGTCGTCTCGTGCCGAGTAACCCAGATATATCCACATAATAATGTGGTCTCACACATATATCACATATATGCCAAATATACCCATAATGAGCTAAATTACGAAAATTTCCCTTCTAATAAGAAACGAGCCCACATGCATATTCAATACACCTAAACATGCATATCTAGTAATATTATCATATAACTCATGTAATCACATACTTACACGCATATATATCACATTAACATATAATTTCCATAAATTTCCATCCTGGCCACCTAATCAAGGCCCTAAACCTTATTAGGTAATTTGGGACGTTACAGCTATGCACTCCGCTTCTGTTGTGGATAAGGCCAATACATGTTGAAGATTCGATTTCCAACTAACCATATTTCCATCAATTATAAAGACATACCCTGTAACGCCCTACTACCCAAGGATCGTTACTCTATGTATTTTAAATAGTGCTAAACTCGCTAACCGAGTCATTTGGCCATAATCGTGTAACTAAATGTGATTAATGGTTTAGGGTTAAAACTTTTGGACAAAGATACAACGTTTCACTAAAACGTTTACTGTATACATTGGGATCCCAAAATACATTTAAAGGGTTAATTATAATAAAATATTTACAACCAGCCGATCTAAGCAGCAAAATAAGGTTTAATCCTAGTTCTTCTTCAAACCCTCGGCCATGGTGGTTGAGCAGCCGCATATGTACACATCGTCACCTAAGCTCTCTAACTCAAGGATGGTTCAGCTTTCTTTTACCTTTACCTATACCACATAGCACTCGTGAGCCGAGGCTCAGCAAGAAACCTCAAACACATGCTCATAAGCAGTTAATAATATGTCATCAAATCATAATAAGCATGCCTAGCAGTAATAACCCTATTCATGCATGTTGTCAAGTACAAATAAATGATTATGGGGTCCTGCACCCTGAGCAGATGACTGTCAAGTTAATCTGGGGTCCTACGCCCTGAATAGATGACCTGTCGTTATCTTGGGGTCCAGCGCCCTGAATAGATGACCATGGAGTCAATCTGGGGTCCCTTGCCCTAATAGATGAGCATGGAGTCAATCTGGGGTCTTGTGCCCTAATAGATGACCATGGAGTCAACCTGGGGTCCTGTGCCCTTAATAGATGACTTATTAAGTCAATCTAGGGTCATGCGCCTTGAATAGATGAATTATTAAGTCAATTTGGGGTACTGCGCCATGAATAGATGAATTATTAAGTCAATCTGGGGTCCTGCACCCTAAGCCATGTGATGTTCCGGTCAACAAAGCCTTTGAGCCCTGGCTCTGAGTAACTAGGCTTAGCCTTGCCAAGCACTTTAGTTTTCTTTGACCAATAGGTCGGTCAAGAATTTAATGCTTATGTTGATTAGATCTAATCATTTCGGCCTGCGTTGAATACATTACTGCTGTTCTTGACTAATAAGTCAATTCCATACGACCAGCGCTCAGTACTATTGCCAATCATGACTGATAAGTCAGAGCTTCACGGCCTGTACTAAACACCATTGCCATTTCATAACTAATAAGTCAGTGCTTTCTCAATGAGGTAATGCACACAAGCATATGTCATATGTCAAATATCCAGATATAAGACATTCAACATGCTTAATCAATAATCACAAGCATAGTCATAATTATGCACAATTACAGAGACTCAAGCTCTAATCAATTCCATATTCAACATTCATGCCATTCCATAACCACTTGTATCACATGCATCACATACTGGGTGTAGTTTTCTTACCTTTGGTCCAAGCATAGGTTACCAATATATGACCCTCAAGCATGATCTTGTTTCCAAGCCCCTAGTGATCACCTAGTCACAACCATAATATAAAATCCCATTAAAACGAGTAAATAAATACTTCCGGACCGAATCCTAGCCTCCGGGATGTCGAATCCTGCCAAATTGGGTAGTAGAATCGATCCTGAGCCTTTACAGTTAAGTTCCCACGACTAAAAACCAAATATGGCAAAAAATGCACAGGCAAGTCGTGACTTGGCCCTAAGGGTCGTGACTTGCCTCCCTGACAGAGAGTCCTCTGCCTGGGCTTCAAGGTGCGGGCCGCGACTTAGCCCTCTAGAGTCGCGGTGTGCCCCCCAGGCAAAGCCTCCTGGTTCTGGGTTCACCCAGTTCGCGACTTGCTAGAACACGGTCACGACTTGACCACGAACCCAACCATTTCCTACATTTTTCCCATTTAAAATCCTCCAAAACCTATCCAAACATATCCAAATCTCATAAACAAAGTTCCCAAACATCCTAATGGACCAAAACCATTAAATCCCAACTCTCAAACCATAAAAAAACTCATCAAAACAAAAAATCCAATTCAAGCTTATAATCTTGAAAACTTAAAACTTAAAACTCAGATTACCTCTGATTGAGTCGTTTCCCAACTAAATCCTCCAGCTAATAAGCTTCTAATCTTCCCTATAATCGCTATGCCTCGATCCTTGCCTTAATCTGAGTCCTAAAACTTGAGTTTCCTTCAAAAATGTGATTGGTGTTAAAAAAGGAACGAGAGAGAGAGAGAGAGAGAGAGAGAGAGAGAGAGAGAGAGAGAGAGAGAGAGAACGTTATGAACCTTCTTTTATAATTCTGACTGGTTACTTTGAGCTTAAGTAACCTGAAGCAAATCCCAATGCTCGGGGTCCCAAAAACATCCCAGGGGGTAAAACAGTCAATGTAATGCCCCGAATCCCTAATGCAGTTTAGTGGCTGGATTAGAAGGCCGGGAGGACCATAACTGTTTAATTATGCCATTAAATGAATATATGCATGTTTATGTGAATTATATTATAATATGATGTTATATGCATGCATGTGGGTCTACATTTGAATATTATGATATTTTGGTAATTTGGCCCATTGAGGGTAAATTTGTGTATTTAGGTGCATAGTGTGATTTGTGAATGAGATTCCATTATTATGGAGATATATTCGAGCTATTCGGCATGAGACGGTCCTATTTAGTGGATTAGCGGTTTTGTCATAACAGGGTCAATTATTGGGTAATAAGAATGTTTATTTGATGATAAATTGGGAGTATTTGAGATCAGGGTAAAATTCTAGAAGTTTTGACTATAATACCCCCGGGAGTGTTTTTGGGACCCCGAGCACTAGGTTTTATTTGAGGTTACTTAAGCTTGAAGTAGCTTGTCAGATAGAACATACGTTAGAAAACCTCTCATTCTTCCTCGTTAGCTCATTTTCACCGTTCGAAGCGTTTTCGAAGAAATCTCTAGTTCTAGAAGTCGGAATCAAGCGAGGATCGAGGCATAGCGATCCTAGGAAAGATTAGAAGCTTCTGGACCAAAGGATTTGATGAGAAACAACCCAATCAAAGGTAATCTAAGTTTAAAGTTTTGAGTTTTTAGAGTTTCTAAGCTTTGGATTGGACTTTGTGAATCATTGAGTTTTTGGCTCGATTGAGCCTTGGGTTTTGATGGTTTTGGAGCATTGGGAAGCTTGGTAACTTTGATTTTATTATTTGGTAATGTTTAGGCTTGATTTTGGAGGCTTTGGGATGTTGGAGAACGAGTTTGGGCGTGTTCTGGGTTGGGCGCCGCGACCCTGTTCTTGGGGTGCCGCGACCCTAGCTCGAAGAAGCAGGTGGGAGTATTTGTGCCTGCTAGGTGCCACAACCCTTGATGTTTGGCGCCGTGGCCCTTGCTTTAGTGGTGGCTAGGGGCCACGGCCTGAGGTGCCAGGGTCGTATCCCTTGAGCAGGGTTGAGCCCGTTTGAGTGTTTTGGCCCCGGGAACATGGTTTTAGGCCTCGGGATCGTTCCTACTACCCGGATTAGTGGGGATTGATGTCCCGGAGGCTAGATATTGGTTTGGGAACCCTTGATTATCATTCTATTGATGGTATCCTATAATTTGGTTATGATTAGGTGACCGCTAAAGGACTAAAAGCTAGACCATTCTCAAGGGTCATTCTTCTATTCATTCTAGCTCGAATCAGAGGTAAGAAAACTGCACCCCTTATGTGACATGCATGCTTATTCTTGAGGCATGTTGATTGTGTAAATGTGGACATGGATTGATTATTGAATGCTTAGCAAATCTTGCTCACTTGTGCATGGTACTGACTCATTAGTCAGAATTGGCATAGGTGTCAGTATCAATTGTGAGGCTGTGACTTATTAGTCAGGTTCGGCAGTGGTACTGGGCACTGGTCACATAGTGCTGACTCATAAGTTAGGACGGTCTTAGCGTGTTCAATGCAAGCCAATAAAGATTAGATCTAATCGATATATGCATTGGATGACTCAAAGAGCATTAATACCGGACCGACCTCAAGTTCGATGAATATTATAAGCGCTTGTGTGACTTACCTATCAGTCACTCATCTGTTAAGTTAGAGACTTACCTATTAGTCTCTCGTTTGTTAAGGCTAGTGGCTTACCTAGCAGCCGCTCTTCTGTTTAAATTAGTGACTTGCTTGTCAGCCACCCAGTATGTTTTTCTAGAACCTTAAGTGATATTCACTCATCTGTTTAAGAGCTATGAGCTCTGTGTGATTATAATGATAATCATTTGATAATGTTTATATTCAATACTGTGTTTTCTTGCTGGGCTTTGGCTCATGGGTGCTATGTGGTGCAGGTAAAGGGAAAGAAAAGCTCACCCAACCTTGAGTGGATAGCTTAGGTGGTGATGTGTACATATACGGCCGCTTGACCACCAAGACCAATGAGTTCTCAGAGGAACTAGGGGGTTTGCCCTATTTTTGCTGCTTAGGTCGGCAGGTTTGTAATTTTGAAACAGTAATGACCTTTTTGAGTTGTAAATAACTTGTAAATGTTCTTGTGGGCCCATGAACAGTTTTATGTATTAAATAAAACAAATCCTTTCCTTTTTGTTGTTTTTCCACCTTAGCCTGTTAATAACACTTAGAACACGTTTTCAACCAAAGGACTCGGGTAGCGGGTCAAATTTCTGGTTCACCGTAACGGTTCTGGGGTAACCAGGGCGTTACAACTTGGTATCAGAGCGTGCCAAGGTTAAGGTTCCTGTAGACTGGCTGGGCATGTACACACATCACTGAAGTCAAGCTCGACTCATGGTTTGGTAATTATTTATGTAGTTATATGTATAACTGCTTAAATATAGTATATATGCTTTACCTGTATGCATGAGACACCATGATAAACCTGTGCCCTGAAATATTATATCCTCAGCAACCGTGTGCTAATTAGTACTGAAATTGCTGGAACATATTCATCAGTATTGTTGATTATTAATTATTATGTGATACATGCTGAGTGATAAATGCTATAAACATGTATCTGCCTGTATATTTGAATGATTGTGGAATATGATAATTGTCTACTTGTTCTTGGACTGTAAGGCGGCAAGAGGCCTAGTTATTACTACCTGAATGGTCGTATTGATCAATGTTTCAGCAAGATATATCAGTTAAGAATGAATCCAGGGCAGACAGATACTTTAGCTTGCCAAAGTGATCAGGGCTAGAATAATAATAACATCCAGGGACAGGAGAATGACCAGTCTCAGATTCCACAGCCAGCTCCTGCAAACTGGCAGCAATTGTTTAATGATTTGCAGGCAACAGTGTTGAAACAAGGAGAGGAGCTTCGTCTCCTAAGATAGCAGCAAGCGCCTGTAGTGGCTAGTGTATCAAAGGCACCTTCTGTGTCGGTGCCAGCAGCAGAGCAGCTGCCTGAGGTAGGAAATAAATGGGAACCTCTTTATGAAAGGTTCAGGAAGCAACAACCTCCATTTTTTGAGGGCAGTGCAGATCCTGCCAAGGCAGAGCAATGGATGAGTATGATTACCACTATCCTTGACTTTATGAGGGTAACTGGTAATGAGAGGGTGGCCTGTGCCACTTATATGTTTCAGGAGGATGCCCGGATTTGGTGGGAGGTGATTACCCAGACCAAGAATGTAAATGCCATGAGTTGGGAGGAGTTTCAAACTCTGTTTAATGAGAAATACTACAATGATGCCATCAGGGCAGCTAAAGCTGAGGAATTCATCAGGCTACTTCAGGGAAGTTTATCAGTCACTGAGTATGCCTTAAAGTTTGATCGGTTGGCAAAGTTTGCCATGGATCTGGTGCCCACTGATGGGACCAAGAGAGAGAGATTCTAGCAGGGGCTACAGCCCAGATTAGCCCGTGATGTACGCATCACCACTGTGGCTGGGGTTACTACCTATGCACAGGTGGTTGAGAAGGCACTCATAGCTGAGAGTGCAGAGAACAAGATCTGGCGTGACAATGCAGCCAGAAAGGATTTCAGGAGGACAGTTCCTCCATTTGTGGGTTCTGGTAGGGGTGTAGGCCCCAGTGATCAGAAGAGGAAGGTTCCTGACACCTTCCCAGTTCCAGGTCCTGATAGGCGGCCCCGTGGTATTACATTGGGTCGTCCAGGGGGTAGTGAAGCCTGGAAGCCTCGTCCTGAATGCCCTAGATGCAAGAGGCGTCATTTGGGAGAGTGTAGGGCAAAGGCCTGCTACTTGTGTGGAGCAGTGGATCATTTTAAGAAAGATTGCCCTCAGGTAAGAAAAGAAGAACCCAAGAAGGTGGACAACTCGGCCCCAGCTCGAGTGTTCACGTTGACTCAAGCAGAAGCTGAGGCTTCTCCCTCAGTTGTTACATGTCAGTTTCTTAGTGTTGGAACCCCTTATAATGTGCTGATCTCACTAACTCCCAATAGACCATCAAATAATCATTCCCATTACCCAATATCCCGGTAATGTGCTAAATACCCAAAATACCCCTTGACTCACTTCGAGTCAAGTATGTGTCCCGTTGTGACTTTCCCACTAGCTTGCTCCCGAGGATCGCCTAGTGCCGAGTAACCCAAACATAACCATATAATAATGTAGTACCACACACATACCACATATAGGCCAAATATACCCATAATGGGCCGAATTATGAAAATTGCCTAATTAAACAGAAATTGGCCCACATGCATATTTAATACACCTAAACATGCATATCAAGTCTTATTATAATATTACTCACAAAATCACATAATAATACACATAAATATCATATAGTCACATAATTCCATAATTTTCCATCCTCGCCCCCTAAGACTTATTAGGAAATTTGAGACGTTACATACCCAGATAATGATCTTCTTTTGTCTTGGTCACCTGCAAAATCCAAGGCACAATATTCTGTATCCTCACACAAATTTTGACTTCTTTTGGAGTAGCATATCTTCAAGCTTGGTGTGCCATTTATATATCTCAACAACCACTTAAAAACTTGCCATTGTTCTTGACTTGGTTTGCTCATAAACCTGCTGAAAAAACCAATTCCATAAGCCAAATTTGGTCTTGTGGATACTGTTGAGTACATTATACTACCCACAACATTTGAATATGGAACTCCCTGGATTTTCTTTGGCCAAATTACTCCACTACCTTGTTGATATATGTAATGCCCTGAAAGCCCTAATGCGGTTTAATGGCTGGATTAGTAGGCTGGGAGGGCCATAATTGTTTTATTATGCCATTAAATGATTATATGTGTGTTTATGTGAATTATATTATAATATGATGTTAAATGCATGCATGTGGGTCCACATTTGATAGTAAGGGCATTTTGGTAATTTGGCCCGTTGAGGGCATATTTGTATATTTTGGTGCATGCTTGTGATTAATTGTTGAGGCCACATTATAATGTGGATTTTTTCGAGCTATTCGGCATGAGACGATCTTTGAATATAAACTATCGGTTTGGTCATAACAAGCTTAAGCTCGGGGATCGAGGTGAGTCTCGGGGTAATTTGGTGATTAGAGTGTTGCCGCGAATTAAAGGGTAACGGGTTATGAATTATTGGTATTTGAGGATATTGAGAACAACGGGAATTGGAGAACGTTAATTATGATTAGCGGGTTTAGAGGATAAATGACATTTTTGCCCTTACTAGCCTTTATAGAGTTTTATTAAACCTAGGGGCAATATGGTCTTTTGGAAAGGGTTATATGGGATTCTAGTATGCTGTATAAAGAGCTGAAGCAAAAATAGAGCAAGTTCCCTTCCTCACGTTCATCATCTTCCTCCTTTCTCCTTTGGAGTTTTGATCTCAATTTAAAGAACTAAGCTAGGGAATTAAAGTTTGGAGCTTAGGACTTTAGTTCAACCATTGAAGAGGACTTAAATCTAGCTTAAGGTAAGAATTCATCCATGAAACCTTAGTTATACTCTGTTTTTCTATTGGTTTTAGTTGAGAAATTTATAGTGTCTAGATGAGAATTAGTGGAAGTTTTTGGAGGAGATTCACTTGGGTTTTGATGCTTGTATGCTGGGTAAGTTATAGTAACAATTGGTGGCTTTGTTTGGTGATGTTGGGGGAGTTTTAATGAGGTTTTAGAATGAGTTCAAAGGGAGAAAAACAAGGAATTTGGCTCAGTTTCAGGTGAGGTTGTGGCTCTGTTCTATAGCGCCGCGACCCAAGCTTGTGAAAATGGGAGGAAGAGGCTGAAGGGCCAAAGGGCTGCGGCATGGCCAGGAAGAGTCGCGGCACGTGCTGGGAGTTGAAGGGAGGCTGCCTCTGGTTGAGGGGCGGGCCGCGGCATGGCCAGGGAGGGCCACGACCCTTAGTGGAATTTTAGCCAAAAGTTGGTTTTTGGCTTGAGGATTGAAGCCTTAGGCCTCGGGATTGATCCTACTACCTGGTTTAGTAGGATTCGACGTCCCGGAGGCTAGGTTTTGGTTTGGGAACTAAAAGGTTGATCATTCTCAAGGGTCGTTCTTATACTAATTCTCGCTCGAACTAGAGGTAAGAAAACTGCACCCTATATGTGACATGCATGGTTATTGTTGAGGCATGTTCATTGTTAAATGTGGACATTGATTGCATATTAAATGCTTAGCAAATTTTGCGTACTTGTGTATGGCACTGGCTATTCAGAATCGGCACTGGTCGCGTATTACTGACCTAAGAGTCAGGAACGACATAAGAGTCATGAACGTAGAGCTGATAAAAGATTAGATCTAATCGATATCAGCGTTGAATGACTCAATGAGCATTAATGCTGGACCGACCCTAGGGTCGATGAAAATTATAAGCGCTTGACTAGTCTATGACTAGTTACTCAAAGCCAAGGCCTAAGGCCTAGGTGACTATTTTGTCGCATGGCTAGGGAGCGGAATCCCATGGTTGTGACTCTATGGTCACTCGGTAGGTTATGCTGGTGACTATTTCATCACATACCTATCTCGTTTAAGCTAGTGAAAGGATCACTTATTTGTAAAGCCCCGATGACCCTATCGTCACATGGCTAATGGGAACAGAACCCATCTTAGTGAATTTTGAGACTGTCACTCCTCTATTTTGGACTGAAAGTCCTGAATGATTATTATGATCATTGTTGATATTATATTCATGCAGTATTGAGTTTTCTTGTTGGGCTTTGGCTCATGGGTGTTATGTGGTGCAGGTAAAGGGAAAGAAAAGCTCACCCAGCCTTGAGTGGAGAGCTTACGTGGTGATGTGTACATATGCGGTCGTTTGACCACCACAGCTAAGGAGTTCTCAGGGGAACTAGGGGGTTTACCATATTTTTTTTGCCGCTTAGATCGACGGGTTGTAAATTTCAAACTGTAATGACCATTTTGTATCGTAAATAACTTGTAAATGGTTTTATGGGCCCATGAACGGTTTTATGTTTTAAATAAAATATATCCTTCCCTTTTGATTGGTTTTCCACCTTAACCTATTAATAACACCTAGAAGCACATTTTTAACCAAAGAACTCGATTAGCGAGTTAAATTCACGATTCAACGTTCACCGTAATGGTCTTGGGGTAACTAGGGCGTTACAACTTGGTATCAGAGCGTGCCAAGGTTTTGGGTTCCTGTAGACTGGCTGGGCATGTACACTCACCACTGAAGGCAAGCTCGACTCATGGTTTGGTAACTATTTATGTAGTTATATGTATAACTGCTTAAATATAGTATAAATGCTTTACCTGTTTACATGAGACACCATGTTAAGACTGTGCCTTGAATACTGCATCTTTAGCAATCGTGTGCTTAATACTACTGAAATTGCTGGAACATACTCATTAGTATTGTTGATTGTGAATTATTATTTAATACATGTTAAGTGCTAAATGCTATAATCATATATCTATTTGTATATTTGTATGACTGTGGAATATGATAGTTATCTGCTTGTTCTTGGACCGTAAGGCGGCAAGAGGTTTAGTTATCACTACCTGACTGGTCGTATTGACTATTGTTTCAGCAAGGTATAAATTGATAAGAATGAATCCAGGACAGACAGATACGTCAGTTGGTCAGAGTGATCAAGGCTAGAATAATAATAATAATCAGGGTCTAGAGAATGACCAAGGACAGATTCCACAGCCAGCTCCTGCAAACTGGCAGCAATTATTTAATGATCTGCAGGCTACAGTGTTGAGACAGGGAGAAGAACTCCGCCTCCTGAGACAACAACAGGTTCTTGCAGTAGCCAGTGTATTTGAGGCACCTCCTGTATCAGTGCCAGCAACTGGGTAGCTGCCTGAGGTTGGTAATAAATGGAAGCCTCTCTAAGAAAGGTTCAGAAAGCAACAACGTCCAGTGTTTAAAGGCAGTGCAGATCCTGTAAAGGCTGAAGAGTGGATGAGCATGATTACCACCATCTTGGGCTTCATGATGGTGACTGGTAATGAGTGGGTGGCCTGTGCCACATACATGTTTTTGGAGAATGCCCGAATTTGGTGGGAAGTTATAACCCAGACCATAAATATTAATGCCCTGAGTTGGGAAAAGTTTCAGACTCTATTCAACGAGAAATATTATAACGATGCCATTAGGGCGGCAAAGGCTGAGGATTTTATCAGGCTACTTCAGGGAAATTTGTCAGTGACTGAATATGCCTTGAAGTTTGATCGATTGGCAAAGTTTTCCATGGAGCTGGTGCCCACTGATGGGACCAGAAGGGAGAGATTTCTCCAGGGGCTGCAGCCTAGATTAGCCCGTGATGTTCGTATTACCACTGTGGCAGGGGTTACTACCTATGCACAGGTGGTCGAGAAGGCACTCACAGCTGAGAGTGTAGAAAATAAGATCTGGCGAGATAATGCAGCCAGAAAGGAGTTCAGGAGGATAGGTCCTCAATTTGTGGGTTTTGGTAGGGGTGGAGGCCCAGTGAGCAGAAGAGGAAGGTTCCTGACACCTTACCAGTTCCAGGTCCTGATAAGTGATCCCGTAGTATTTCAATGGGTCGTCCAGGTGGTAATGAGGCCTGGAAGTCTTATCCTGAATGCCCTAGATGCAAGAGGCATCATTTGGGAGAGTGTAGGGCAATGGCCTACTTCTCATGTGGAGCAGTGGGTCATCTTAGAAAGAACTGCCCTAAGGCAAGAAGAGAAGAATCCAAGAAAGCGGACAGCTCGACCCTAGCTCGAGTGTTCGCATTGACACAAGTAGAGGCTGAGGCTTCACCCTCAATAGTTACAGGTCAGTTTCTTAGTGCTGGAACCCCTTATAATGTTTTGATTGATTTTGGTGCTACACACTCTTTTGTTGCTAGTAGAATTATTGATAGACTGTGTAGACCTTGTGATTTTTATGCTGTGGGGTTTGTAACTTTATTACCCACTAGGGAATTAGTGGTATCCAGGAGATGGGTCAGATCTTTGCCAGTGACAGTGGAGGGTAGAGAGTTATAAGTGGATTTGATAGAGTTATTTATGACTGACTTCGATATGATATTGGGTATGGATTGGTTAGTGAAGTATGGGGCAACCATTGATTGCAGAAGGAAGATGGTCACCTTTGAGCCTGAAGGCGAGGATCCTTTTGTGTTTGTTGGTACTGTGCACGGACCTCGCATACCTCTGATTTTTGTTTTGAGGGCTAGGGATCTATTGCAAGGAGGTTGAATTGGATTCTTAGCCAGTGTGGTTGACACCACACAGGTCGTGCCAGTGAGACTAGAAGAAACCATATTAGTCTGTGAATTCTTGGATGTGTTTCCAGAAGATTTGCCAGGGTTGCCACCACACAGAGAGATTGAGTTCGTGATAGAAATGGCACCAGGGACGGAGCTAGTGTCTAGAGCACCTTACAGAATGGCCCCAGCTGAGTTGAAAGAATTAAAGGTACAGTTGTAAGAGCTGTTGGATTTGGGTTTTATCAGACCTAGTTTCTCACCTTGGGGAGCGCCAGTTCTGTTTGTAAAGAAGAAGGATGGTTCTCTAAGGATGTGTATTGATTACAGAGAACTGAATAGGCTAACAATCAAGAACAAGTATCCTTTGCCAAGGATAGATGATCTGTTTGATCAGTTGCAAGGTAAGAAGGTATTCTCAAAGATCGACCTTCATTCTGGTTATCATCAATTGAGGGTCAAGGAGGGAGATATACTGAAGATTGCTTCGTACCAGGTATGGGCATTATGAGTTATTAGTTATGATTTTTGGATTGACTAATTCCCCTGCTGCTTTTATGGATATGATGAACATAGTGTTCAAGGATTATCTTGATCAGTTTGTGATTTTCTTTATCGATGACATCTTGGTTTATTCTTAGTCCGAGTCAGAGCATGAGCAGCATCTGCAGTTGGTTCTACAGAGGCTGAGGGAACACATATTGTTTGCAAAGTTCAAGAAATGTGAGTTCTGGTTATCTCAGGTATCCTTTCTTGGACACATTTTCCGGAAGGAGGGGATTAAGGTAGATCCAGCGAAGATTGAGGCAGTCAGAGATTGGCCAAGGCCAAAGAATGCTTCTGAGGTTAGAAGTTTCCTTGGATTGGCAGGTTATTATAGTCTTTTTGTGGAAGGGTTCTCAAAGATTGCTACTTCGTTGACTGAGCTGACACGCAAGAGTCAGAAATTTGTGTGGTCAGATAAGTGTGAGAACAACTTTCAGGAACTGAAGCAGAGGTTGATTACAGCTCCAATTCTGAGTCTTCCAACAGATCAGGAGAAGTTTTTGATTAATTGTGATGCTTCTCATCAGGGTTTGGGCTGTGTTCTGATGCAGTCAGAAAAGGTAATCGCTTATGCCTCACGTCAGTTGAAGGAGTATGAAAAGAGATATCCCACTCATGATTTGGAGTTGGCGGCTTGGTCTTTGCTTTAAAGATATGGAGGAACTATCTTCATGGGGAGAGGTGTGAGATCTATACAGACCACAAGAGCTTGAAATACTTCTTCACCCAGAAAGACTTGAATATGAGACAAAGGCATTGGCTGGAGTTAGTAAAAGATTATGATTGTGAGATTTTTTATCATCCAGGAAAAGAAAACGTGGTAGCTGATGCTTTAAGCCAGGAAGGTCTGGGGCAGATTTATGGTGCAAGGCTGATAGCCAGAGAGTTAGCTGATGATATGACCAGAGCTGGTATAGAGTTGCTGGTGGGCCAGTTGTCCAGTATTACGCTACAATCTACGCTGTTGGAGAGAATCAAGGAGGGTCAGTTGAGTGATCCACAACTGATCAAGATCAGAGAGGATGTTTTGGCTGGAGCATCCAGAGATTATACAGTGTCTGATTTAGGCTTGCTGTGATACAAGGGGCGGATATGTGACACTTCTATGAGGCGAGAGATTCTAGATGAATCTCATACTACACCTTACTCTTTGCATCCAGGACCCATGAAGATGTATCAAGATATGAGATCGTTGTATTGGTGGTCGGGGATGAAGAGAGATATAGTGGAATATGGGGCTAAGTGCTTGACATGTCAGCAGGTCAAGGCTGAGCATCAGAAGCCGGCAGGGTTATTGCAGCCTCTAGATATCCCAGAGTGGAAGTGGGAAGACATCACGATGGATTTTGTGGTGGGCTTACCCAGGACTGTTGGTCAACATGACTTTATTTGAGTTATAGTGGATTGCTATACCAAGTCAACTCACTTCTTGCTAGTGAGGACTACATATACAGTTGATCAGTATGCAGATCTCTATGTGAGAGAGATCGTGCGCCACCATGGAGCACCAGGGTCTATCGTGTTAGACCGGAACCCCACTTTTACTTCCAAGTTCTGGGGAGCTTTACATAAGGCCATGGGAACTTAGTTAAAGTTCAGTACTGCTTATCATCCTCAGATAGATGGGCAATCTGAGAGGACGATCCAGATATTGGAAGACATGCTGCGAGCATGTGTGCTAGACTTTGGTGGATCTTGGAGTAAGTATCTACCTTTGATAGAGTTTTCCTACAACAACAGTTATCAGTCTACCATTGGAGTTTCACCTTATGAGATATTGTATGGTAGGAAGTGCAGATCTCCCATTCATTGGGATGAGACAGGTGAAATGAGATACTTGGGTCCTGAGGCAGTTCAGAGGACCAGTGAGGCCATTGAGAATATTAGAGCTCAGATGCTCACTTCTCAGAGTAGACAGAAGAGCTATGCAGATCCCAAGTGTAGGAACGTGGAGTTCCAAGTGGGAGACTATGTCTTCCTTAGAGTCTCACAATGGAAAGGGGTGAGAAGGTTTGGGGAGAAGGACAAGCTGAGCCCTAGATTTGTAGGTCCATTTGAGATCCTGGAGAGGATTGGTCAGGTGGCTTACAGATTAGCCTTGCCTCCGGCATTGTCAGCTGTGCATAATGTGTTTCGTGTTTCAGCTCTTTGGAGGTATGTATCTAATGTGACTCATATCTTGAGCTATGAGGATCTGGAGCTTGAGGCAGATCTCTCCTTTAAAGAGCAGCCAACCTAGATACTTGACAGAAAGGACAAGGTCCTCAGAAATAAGACGATACCTTTGGTTAAGGTATTGTGGAGGAACAACAAGGTCGAGGAAGTGACCTGGGAGCTGGAGTCAGATATGTAGAGTCAGTATCCCGAGTTGTTCAGGTAAATTTCGAGGATGAAATTTCTATAAGGAGGGGATAGTTGTAATGCCCTGAAAGCCCTAATGCGGTTTAATGGCTGGATTAGTAGGCCGGGAGGGCCATAATTGTTTTATTATGCCATTAAATGATTGTATGCATGTCTATGTGAATTATATTATAATATGATGTTAAATGCATGCATGTTGGTCCACATTTGATAGTAAGGGCATTTTGGTAATTTGGCCCGTTGAGGGCATATTTGTATATTTTGGTGCATGCTTGTGATTAATTATTGAGGCCACATTATAATGTGGATTTGTTCGAGCTATTCGGCATGAGATGATCTTTGAATATAAACTATCGGTTTGGTCATAACAGGCTTAAGCTCGTGGCTCGGGGTGAGTCTCGGGGTAATTTGGTGATTAGAGTGTTGCCGCGAATTAAAGGGTAACGTGTTATGAATTATTGGTATTTGAGGATATTGAGAACAACGGGAATTGGAGAACGTTAATTATGATTAGCGGGTTTAGAGGATAAATGACATTTTTGCCCTTACTAGCCTTTATAGAGTTTTATTAAACCTAGGGGCAATATGGTCTTTTGGCAAGGGTCATATGGGATTCTAGTATGCTGTAGAAAGAGCTGAAGGAAAAACAAAGCAAGTTCCCTTCCTCATGTTCATCATCTTCCTCCTTTCTCCTTTGGAGTTTTGATCTCAATTTGAAGAACTAAGCTAGGGAATTAAAGTTTGGAGCTTAGGACTTTAGTTCAACCATTGAAGAGGACTTAAATCTAGCTTGAGGTAAGAATTCATCCATGAAACCTTAGTTATACTCTGTTTTTCTATTGGTTTTTAGTTGAGAAATTTATAGTGTCTAGATGAGAATTAATGGAAGTTTTTGAAGGAGATTCACTTGGGTTTTGATGCTTGTATGCTGGGTAAGTTGTAGTAACAATTGGTGGCATTGTTTGGTGATGTTGGTGGAGTTTTAATGAGGTTTTAGAATGAGTTCAAAGGGAGAAAAACAAGGAATTTGGCTCAGTTTTAGGTGGGGTTGTGGCTCTGTTCTACAGCGCCGCGACCCAAGCTTGTGAAAATGGGAGGAAGAGGCTGAAGGGCCAAAGGGCCGCGGCATGGCCAGGAAGAGCCGCAGCACGTGCTGGGAGCTGAAGGGAGGCTGCCTCTGGTTGAGGGGCGGGCCGCGGCATGGCCAGGGAGGGCCACGACCCTTAGTGGAATTTTGGCCAAAAGTTGGTTTTTGGCTTGGGGATTAAAGCCTTAGGCCTCGGGATCGATCCTACTACCTGGTTTAGTAGGATTCGACGTCCTGGAGGCTAGGTTTTGGTTTGGGAACCTTTGTTATTCATTTTATTGATGGAATCCCATAATTTGTTATGACCAGGTGACCGTCAAGGAACTAAAAGGTTGATCATTCTCAAGGGTCGTTCTTATACTAATTCTCGCTCGAACTAGAGGTAAGAAAATTGCACCCTATATGTGACATGCGTGGTTATTGTTGAGGCATGTTCATTGTTAAATGTGGACATTGATTGCATATTAAATGCTTAGCAAATCGTGCTTACTTGTTTATGGCACTGACTATTCAGAATCGACACTAGTCGCGTATTACTGACCTAAGAGTCTGGAATGGCATAAGCGTCATGAACGCAGAGTTGATAAAAGATTAGATCTAATCGATATCAGCGTTGAATGAATCAATGAGCATTAATGCTGGACCGACCCTAGGGTCGATGAAAATTATAAGCGCTTGACTAGTCTATGACTAGTTACTCAGAGCCAAGGCCTAAGGCCTAGGTGACTGTTTTGTCGCATGGCTAGGGAGCAGAATCCCATGGTTATGACTCTATGGTCACTCGGTAGGTTATGTTGGTGACTATTTCATCAGATACCTATCTCGTTTAAGCTAGTGAAATGATCACTTATTTGTAAAGCCCCGGTGACCCTATCGTCACATGGCTAATGGGAACAGAACCCATCTTAGTGACTTTTGCGACTGTCACTCCTCTATTTTGGACTGAAAGTCCTGAATGATTATTATGATCATTGTTGATATTATATTCATGCAGTATTGAGTTTTCTTGCTGGGCTTTGGCTCATGGGTGATATGTGGTGCAGGTAAAGGGAGGAAAAGCTCACCCAACCTTGAGTGGAGAGCTTAGGTGGTGATGTGTACATATGCGGCCGCTTGACCACCACCGCCAAGGAGTTCTCAGGGGAATTAGGGGGTTTACCCTATTTTTTTTGCCGCTTAGATTGGCGGGTTGTAAATTTCAAACTGTAATGACCATTTTGTATCCTAAATAACTTGTAAACGTTTTTTATGGGCCCATGAACGGTTTTATGTTTTAAATAAAATATATCCTTCCCTTTTGATTGGTTTTCCACCTTAACCTATTAATAACACCTAGAAGCACGTTTTTAACCAAAGAACTCGATTAGCGAGTTAAATTCACGGTTCAACGTTCACCGTAACGGTCTTGGGGTAACCAGGGCGTTACAATATATCCTTCTTGAGATAGAGTAAGTATACCTTTATCTCTGTCTCTCTCTTGTTATTTCCATTCCCAAAATACGAGTGGCTGGACCTAGCTACTTCATATCAAATTCTTGGTTTAACTTCTCTTTTAGCTTATCTACTTCAGATCTATACTTGCATGAAATAATAATATCATCAACATAGATTAAAAGATAGATGAAGCTATTATCATCAAGAACTTTGTAGTAAACATAACTATCATATTTAGATGTAAAATAAATAAATTAATTTCAGCATATATTCTTCAAATCTGAAATACCACTGTCTTGGTGATTGTTTCAACCCATGATGAGACTTCTTTAGAAGGCAAATTTGTTCTCTGTCCCTTCTTATGGTTGTTGCATCAATATCTCTTCATCCAAGTTGCCATGTAAGAAAGCTGTTTTCACGTCTAATTGCTCCAATTCTAGATTTTCAATTGCATTAATAGCTAGTATTACTCTTATAGATGTGTGTTTAACCACTGGAGAGAACACTTCATGGTAGTCAATTCCTTCTGCTTGTGAGAAACTTTTAGAAACTAATCTTGCCTTGAACCGAGGTGGTTCAACATCTTTAATTCTTGGTTTCCTTTTGTAAACCCTCTTACATCCGATTACTTTCTTATTCTTTAGTTTATCATCAAGTTCCCATGTTTTGTTCTTGTACAGAGATTACATTTCCTCAACCATAGCCTTCCTCCATTTAATCCATTCTACTCTTCTTTCTTGCTTCATTATAGCTGGCTGGTTCCTTTAATTCTGAAGCATCAGCCATGTTGAAGGCAAATGCTATAAAATTAGCTTGTGAAAATCTTGCATGAGGCCTTATTTCTCTTCTCACACAATCTCTTGCCAATAGATAGTCATGAGCTTGATTGTCTTCCAAATAAACTACTATTTCTTCGTGATCACTATCTATGTCAGGTGTTATTTCTTGTTCAAACTCAACAACTCCACCTTGATTGAAATGTATGAGAGCTTGTCACTTTGTCACTTTGCTCAGCTTGTTTAGAGCTAGCTATCTCAAGAGAACTTTGGTTAGTTTTATAAAAACAATGTTCATTGAACCTAACAACACGACTAATAACACATTTTCTATCTTCAATTAACCAAACTTTATACCCTTTTATCCCATTTGGATAACCAACAAACACTCCTTGTTTAGACCTAGGATTTAACTTTCCTTGATTGGCATGAACGTATCCAATGTAATCAAAATGTTTTAGGTGATTGTAACTAGGTTCTGCCCCCGACCATACAAATTCTGGTACTTTAAAATCTAATGTAGAAGATGGTGATCTATTAATGATATAACATGGAGTAGATGCAGCCTCTGTCCAAAATATTTTTGTTAAACCCGAATCAGCCAACATGCATCTTACTTTATTCATTATGGTCCTATTCATGCGCTTGACTAGTCGATTTGGTTGATTTGTGTTAGTGCAAGTGTGGTGTCTTACAATTTCATGCTCATTGCAAAAACATATTTAAATTCATTATTACAAAATTCTAAACCGTCGTATGCTCTTAGTTTCTTAATTTCCCTCATGCTCTAGTTTTCTACCATCAATTTGCATTCTCTAAATTTTCCAAAAGTTGCATCCTTAGCTTTAAGAAAGTATGTCCATACCTTCCTAGAATAATCATCAATTATTGATAGGAAATATTGAGCTTTACCTAAAGAGATGGAACTTGTGGAGAGCCCCATAAGTTCGAGTGAATGTTGTCAAAGATGCCTTTTGTCCTATGAGTAACCTTTGCAAACTTTAACCTGTGGGATTTTCCTAAAACACAAGTCTCACAAAATTGTAAGCCAGTGATTTATTTAGAATTTAAAAGACCTTATTTACATAATTCCACCAAACCTTTGTGACTCATGTGACCCAATCTTTTATGACACAACTCAATGGTATTTTGACTTGGTATGGTCATGGCTGTTGATCCTATGACAGTTTCAGCTTACAAAATATATAGACCTTGTTTTAGCTCTCCTTTCAAGAACACATAACACCTTCTAATACCTTTAGCACTCCACCTTCAGCTTTGTAGCTAAAACCTTTTGAATCGAAAACACCAAGAGACAAACAAATTTCTTTTAAGTTGAGGAATAAATCTAACATTAGAGAGTACCTTAATTGTGCAATCTCTTAATTTTATTCTTATGGAGTCGATTCCTTGAATCTTGCAAGAATTGTTGTTACCCATCAACACTTGACCAGCTGGTCCTCCTTTCAGAACAAAGAACCATTCCTTCATTGGTGACATGTGAAATGTACACCCGAAATCCATCACCCATTCATCTTTGGATAAACTATTGAAAAAGTGAGTACATCAACATCCTCACTTCTATAACCCTTAGAAAAGTGTGTGGAATCTGAAGCAGAACTTGAATCTTGCTTCTATTTATCAATATTTCTTTGAGGACAAAATCACCTAATATGTCATTCTTGATTGCAAATCCAGCATGTCCGTTTTCCCTTCGATTTCGACCTTGAACGACCTCTGCTCTTGCCATTCCTGCCATTGCCAACTTCCCTCTTTTCTGATCTTCCCCTGACATTCAACCCTTTGGCTTGAGTCTTCGACACCTTGGTGTTGACCTTCAAATCCAATTCTTTTAAATATGCAGCACCAATAACCTCTTCTAACGATAGCGTCTCTTTGCCATATTTGAGTGTGTCTCTCAAGTTGTCGTAGGCTTTAGGAAGTGAGTTCAGTAGAAAAATTTCTTTACCTCGATCGATTCTAGAAATGAAATCAGCTTGGTGAACTCGTCTATGTTCTCATCTATCGACTTGGATTCCTCCATTCCAAATTCATAAAACCATTGTATGAGATAAATCTGATTGGGTAGAGCCTTGGTCATGAACAATTGTTCCAATTAATTCCACATCTCATGAGCAGTCTTTTCTTTGATTACTTTCCTCAACACTTGATCACTCAAACTTAGAATGATCGTTTTCTTGGCTTTCTTCAATATTTCTTCTTTGTTCTCCAATTTTTCTGACATCTTTCTCTCTTCTTTTAGTGCTTCTTCATATCCAAGATTCCCCAAATGAGCCATCATTTTCTCTCTCCAAAGGCTGAAGTCATTCTTGCCATCAAACTTCTCCACTTTGAATTTTGAAGTCAACATTCGTGATGAGAATCGTTCCTGGCTAGTAAACAAATTATCGGATATGATTAAACTTCAAATACCAAAGTTTTCCTGAGAACTTCCAGTCGACAATGGCGATCAGTCTTCAATAACTCCAACCTGGCTCTTGATACTAGTTGTTGGGAGGTTATCCCTGTAAAAACAATAAATAAAACTCACAGCAAAACCATCAAGATTCTATCTATAACAAGTAAAAACAAATACAAAACAATCAAAGTAAAAACAGAGATAGAAGAGCACCAATATACCTGGATAGCCAAGACCGTTACACTGTGTGTTTATAAAAGTGCAAGACTTGCTGATCAAGTCAATCTGTTAGAAACGTGTTACTGAAACTACAGTTGAACTAGGGTTAAACGATTTAAGTCTCAAAAGTTTCATTTTTTATAATAAAAAACTTTTATATGGGATCCCAAAAGTAGTAGCGTTAAAAGACACTTTACAAAATTTCTAGATAAAAGTACAGTTACTAGCCATTCTAAGGGCAAAACAGACAATTAGGCTTTTCCCATCCTGTAACACTCCTCAGTTGTGGCGGCCGATCAGCTGGTTATGTACATTCAGCCCCAAAGCTCTCAATCTCAGGACTGGTCCACTTTGCCCTTGCCTTTACCTGCACCACGTAGCACCCGTGAGCCAAGGCCCAGCAAGAAAACACAACAACAGAGCATAATCATCAAGCAAACAACCAGATAATTCATATAGTATAATCACATACTCAACATTCCAAATATTGACATTAATCAAGTATTCAGCATACCAAGTTCATCACTTCATTCTAATAATCAATTCACACATGATACCAGGGTCAACGCCCTTAGGCCTTACCCTCTTTTTATCCCACTGACTCCGGCCCGCTTAAACCGAGCTCAGTGAATATTAAGCTGTCCTAAGAAATCACAGAACTTAAAGCTAGGATTTCTTACCTTTGATGGATGAATTCAACCTAGGTTATCCTCCACACTTCCTTAGCCTTCACCTCATCAAATTCTTAGGCTTAATTCCCTAGAATTCCCATGAAAACTCAGTTTAGAAAACCATCTCAGCCAAAACCAAAAACACAAGAGAGGAACCTAGAAACTTACCTCAGATGGATGAGCCACCCTTGCTAACTCTTCAAGCCAAACCAAGGACCCTAGCCTCAAGCTCCTACCCAAACTCTCCCTGAGTTACAGCTCCAAATTCCTTCAAGAAATGGTGAAGAGACCTCAAACCGAGGGAAAGAAGGAAGGACTCCTGTTTTTCCTTCTTTCCTTTTCCTTATTCTTTTCTTTTTACTTCTTTCAGTTTCTATTATCCTCTAAACTTTCCACTAAGGCAATAGAGCCAAAACAACACTTATCTGATTCTAAACACCAAAAGACCATATTGCCCTCCCACTTATAACTAAGCTTTTTAACATCTTAAGGGCATTTTGGTCATTACTCCCAATTCCTGCTAATTCCTCGAATGTCTCTAATATTTTCTGCTTACTTCCCGACACCTAACTAATCACCAATTATAGTCCTCACTATCAAAATAGACTCCAATATATTTCCTAAATCCCCAGAAATAACCCCAGGCTCGCCCCGAGCCGGGTATAAATCCCTGCCGTGACTTTTTTGCTAAACCGCTCATTAGGATCGCCTCGAGTCACAAGCAACAAATATATCCACATAATAATGTGGTCTCAACAATTTATCACATATATTTACAGTTATGCCCCAAAATTATGAATATGCCATTCTAACCTAATCAGGGCCTACATGCATACTAATACACATAATCGTGCATCATAGATATTCAAATAGTCATATAAACATGCTTTTAATCATTAAATCACATATAATCCAGTTATGCCCTCCCGGCACACTAATCAAGGCCCTTAAGCCATATTAGTAAATTTGGGTCGTTACAACTATCCCCTCCTAATGAGAATTTTTTCCTCGAAATTTACCTGAACAACTCGAGATACTGATCCCGCATCGCTGACTCAAGCTCCCAGGTCGCCTCCTCGACCCTACTATTCCTCCACAACACTTTAACAAGAGGAATCGTCTTATTCTGTAGTACTTTATCCTTCTGATCCAAAATTTGAATCGGTTGCTCCTCATAAGCTAATTTTGTCTGCAATTCTAAGTATTCATACCTTAACGCATGCGCTGCATCTGAGACGTACTTCCGGAGCGTAGAAACATGGAATACGTCATGAGCTCCTGACAACGATGGTGGCAAGGCTAACCTGTAAGCCACCTGACAGATCATTTCCAAGATCTCAAAAGGTCTGATGAACCTAGGGCTTAGCTTTCCCCTCATCCCTCGCAATGGTGAAACTCAGAGAAATACGTGGTCCCCAACTTGGAACTCCACGCCCCTACGCTTGGGATCAGTGTAGCTCTTCTGTCTGCTCTGAGAGGCGAGCATCCTAGCTCAGATCTTCTCTATAGCTTCATTTGTCTTCTGAACCATATCCGACCCCAAATATTTCCTCTCACCCATCTCATCCCAATGAATGGGTGATCTACAGTTCCTCCCATATAACACCTCGTAGGGAGCCACTCCAATCGTTGATTGGTAACTATTGTTATATGAAAATTCAATCAACGAAAGATACTTACTCAACGATCCCTCAAAGTCGATCACACATGCTCTGAGCATATCCTCAAACACCTGAAAGGTCCTCTCAGACTGTCCATCAGTTTGAGGATGAAAGGCTGTGCTGAACTTCAACTGAGTTCCCATAGCCTTCTGCAAATTACCCCAAAACTTGGAGGTAAAGATAGGATCCTGGTCTGACACTATAGACTTAGGAACCCCATAAAGACGTACGATCTCTCTCACATACAACTCTGCATACTGATCCACAGTATATGTCGACCTCACTGGAAGAAAATGGGCTGACTTGGTGTATCTGTCCACTATCACCCACACCGAGTCATGAAGCCTCACTGTTCTGGGTAAACCTCCCACAAAATCCATCGTAATATCCTCCCATTTCCACTCGGGAATACCCAAAGGCTGAAGCAACCTTGCCGGTCGCTGATGCTCAGCTTTCACCTGCTGACAGGTTAAACATCTGGCTATATACTCTACCACATCCTTCTTCATCCCGGGCCACTAATATAACGTCCGTAGATCCTGATACATCTTCGTGGTACCCAGATGAAGTGAGTACAGTGTCATATGTGACTCATCCAATATCTTTCATCTGATCCCCTCATCAGCTAGAACACAGATTCGTCCTTGATACCAAAGCAAAGCAACCCCAGAAATAGAATAGTCCTTAGCTACTCCCACTAAGACATTCTCTATAACCTCCTATAACTGAGCGTTTACCAATTTCCTTTCTTTAATCCGCTTTAGCAGGGTTGACTGCAGAGTAATATTGGCTAATCGGCCCACCACCAATTCTATCCCCGCTCTAACCATCTCATCAGCTAACTCTCTCGAGATTTGGATGGAACTATACAACTGACCTGGGCCTCTCCGGCTCAATGCATCCGCCACTACATTGGCTTTCCCTGGATGGTAAAGAATATCACAATCATAGTCTTTCACCAACTTTAGCTAACGTCTTTGCCTCATGTTCAGGTCCTTCTGGGTGAAAAAGTACTTCAAGCTCTTGTGATCAGTGTATATCTCGCATTTCTCCCCATATAGGTAATGTCGCCAAACCTTCAGTGCGAATACCACTGCTGCTAACTCCAAATCATGGGTAGGATACTGCTGCTCATACTCCTTCAGCTGTCATGATGCATAAGCAATAACCTTCTCGTTTTGCATCAACACACAGCCTAAACCCAACCTCGATGCATCACAGTAGGCAACAAACTTCCCTTTCCCCGAGGGAAGACTCAACACAGGCGCGGTAATAAGTCATTGCTTTAATTCTTGGAAACTGTTCTCACACTTGTCTGACCAGATAAACTTCAAATTCTTCCGAGTCAATTCTGTCATCAGTTCCGCTATCTTTGAGAAGCTCTCCACAAGCCGTCTGTAGTAACCCGCTAGAACAAGAAAATTCTGCACCTCCGAGGCGTTCCTTTGCCTCGGCCAATCCCTAACTACCTCCACCTTGGATGGATCCACCTTAATCCCATCTGCACCAACAATATGTCCAAGGAATGTCACTTCTGGTAGCCAAAATTCACATTTCTTAAACTTGGCGTACAACTGATGCTCCCTCAATCTCTGCAAAACCTGTCGAAGATGAAGCTCGTGCTCTGCCTCTGAACTGGAGTACACTAAGATGTCGTCGATGAAGACAATAAAGAACTGATCCAGAAAGTCCTTGAACACTCTGTTCATTAGATCCATAAAGGCTGCTGGGGCATTGGTCAAACCAAATGTCATGACCAGAAACTCATAGTGCCCATACCTCATTCGGAAGGCCGTCTTTGGTATGTCCTCGTCCTTGATCCTCAGCTGGTGATAACCAGATCAAAGATCAATCTTCGAGAACACTGTCTTACCTTGCAGATGATCGAACAAATCGTCAATCCTTGGTAGGGGATACTTATTCTTAATGGTCAACTTGTTCAATTCCCGGTAGTCTATACACATCCTCAACGTCCTGTCCTTCTTCTTCACAAACAAAACCGGAGCACCCCATGGTGAGTAGCTAGGCCTGATGAACCCCAAATCCAGAAGCTCCTGTAGCTGTATCTTCAATTCCTTCAGTTCTGTCGGTGCCATTCTATATGGTGCCCTTGACACTGGCTCTGTCCCTGGCGCCAACTCAATGATGAACTGAATCTCCCTACGCAGCGACAATCCAGGTAAGTCCTCAGGAAACACATCCAAGAACTCGTAGACCATCCTGGTCTCCTCCGGTGTTGTTGGCGAAACCCTAGTGGTATCTACCACACTAGCCTGAAAACCTATACATCCTCCTTGTAATAGATCTCTGGCTCTCATCACTGATATCATGGGTACGCGGGGTCCATTCACTGCTCCCACAAAGACAAAGGGATCCTCGCCCTCCGGCTCAAAGGTCACCATCTTCTTCCTGCAGTCAATAGTAGCTCCATATCTAACCAACCAATCCATGCCTATAATCATATCAAAGTCCTCCATACCCAACTCAATCAAGTCTACTGACAACTCCCTACCATCCACCATCACTGGCAATGCTCTAATCCACCTCCTAGAAACTACCAGTTCTCCTGTAAGCAAAATAGTCCCAAACCCCGAAGTATAATACTCACTAGGTCTACACAGTTTATCAATCACCTTACTAGAAACAAAAGAATGTGTAGCACCAGAGTCAATCAATATAGTAAAAGAAGAGCCAGCGCTAGAAAGCTGACCTGTCACTATCGAGGGACTAGCCTCGGCCTCCGCCTGCGTCAGGGTGAACACTCGAGCTGGAGTCAAGCTGTCCACCTTCCCTGGACCTCCCTTCTTCACTATCGGGCAGTCTTTCTTGAGGTGTCCTACCACCCTGCACACATAACAGGCCTTAGCTCGACATTCGCCCGGATGGCGTCTTCTACACCTTATGCACTCAGGATAGGTCCTTCATGCATCACCGCCTCCTTGACGGCCACCCTGAGTACCCCACCCTCTCCTATCAGGACCAGGAGCGGTCGAAGCCTCAGGGGTCTTTCTCTTCAGATCACTGGGGCCTCCGCCCCTACTAGAACCAGAATGTGAAGGCACCGCCCTGCGGCCCTTCCGCCTTGCTGCACTATCTCTCCAAATCTTATTCTTCACCTCCTTAGTGGTAAGAGCCTACTCTACAACCTGGGCATAAGTTGTCCCCCTAGGAACTGTTGTAATGCTCACATCTTGGGCTATCATAGCATTAAGCCCTCTGATAAATCTATCTTGCCTAGCTGCATCAATAGGCATAAGGTCTGGTGCGAACTTCGCAAGTCTGTCAAACTTTAGGGCATATTCTATAACTGTCATGCTGCCTTGAGCTAACCCCACGAACTCATTTACTTTCGCTGCCCTAATGGCAACATTATAGTACTTCTGACTGAACAGGTCCTTAAATCCTTCCCAACTCAAAGTAGTAACATCCCTGGTCTGTGATGCCACTTCCCACCAGATACGGGCATCCTCTCTCAGTATATATGTGGCACAGGCCACTCTGTCATGTCCCTCTACCCTCATGAAATCTAGGATAGTAGTAATCATGGTCATCCACTGTTCGGCCTTCAGTGGATCAGGTCCTCCCTCAAAGATCGGGGGCTGTTGTTTCTAGAACCACTCATACAATGGCTCACATCTGTTCTCGACCTCTACTGGCTGTACAACTGGTACCACTGCAGGTGACACAATAGGGGTAGCACTCCCTGATGGAGCCTGCTATCGTAGAATTCGAATATGCTCATCCTGGCTTTGTAGCCGCGCTTGCATGTCTGCCAGAAATTGCTGTCAGTTCTCAGGGACTGGCAGAGGGGTCTGGCCTTAGTCATCATCTATAGTCTCAGACCTGGTGCCGGCTAGTCGCGTAGATTTTCTTGGATGCATAATTATCCAAGTTAATCCGCAATCAACGACTCGGCGGTCAGACTATGATGACAGGGTAATAATCCTTTTATGATCTACCATTAGAACTCAAACATTCACAAACAATCAAGATATAATAGTTTATCCAAGTATTCAACTATTTTCATTCACATGCATAGCAATGCTAATAAGCATGCCTCAACATCATCATGCAATAGTCAAGGGCCAGGCCCTATCAGTATCTCATGCTCCCTAGTAATCAAGCAAATATCAACAGTCATATTCCATTCTAATCATTTAAGCATATAATCATGTATACACAATCACCAAACCCTGAGTCGAGCTTGTCTCTCGAGGCGAATGTACATGTCCAGCCAGTCTTCAGGAACCCTTAAACC
The DNA here is from genome assembly GCF_963169125.1 of Humulus lupulus. Lineage (NCBI taxonomy): Eukaryota > Viridiplantae > Streptophyta > Magnoliopsida > Rosales > Cannabaceae > Humulus > Humulus lupulus. The sequence continues at coordinate 29,216,095 of NC_084802.1, read as the reverse complement.
TAGGACGCTTTGATACCAAGTTGTAACGCCCTGGATAGCCAAGACCGTTACACTGTGTGTTTATAAAAGTGTAAGACTTGCTGATCAAGTCAATCTCTTAGAAACGTGTTACTGAAACTACACTTGAACTAGGGTTAAAATATTTTGGTCTCAAGAGTTTCATTTCTTATAATCAAACATTTTTACATGGGATCCCAAAAGTAGTAGCGTTAAAAGACACTTTACAAAATTTCTAGATAAAAGTACAGTTATTAGCCATTCTAAGGGAAAACAGACAATTAGGCTTTTCCCATCCTGTAACACTCCTCGGCTATGGCGGCCGATCAGCTGGTTATGTACATTCAGCCCTAAAGCTCTCCATCTCAGGACTGGTCCACTTTGCCCTTGCCTTTACCTGCACCACGTAGCACCCGTGAGCCAAGGCCCAGCAAGAAAACACAACAACAGAGCATAATCATCAAGCAAACAATCAGATAACTCATATAGTATAATCACATACTCAACATTCCAAATATTCACATTAATCAAGTATTCAGCATACCAAGTTCATCACTTCATTCTAATAATCAATTCACACATGATAACCAGGGTCAAACCGAGCTCAGTGAATATTAAGCTGTCCTCAGCTACCAGTGGCCAAGCCGCACCCTGTGTGCAAATATTATTTACAGCGCTCTTAGGTCATTTATCACATGTCCCACGACATAATACCATCTATGACATCATACAGATATATGGAGCTCTTAGTCCCAACACAATCACATAATCGGGTACAGTGTTCTTACCTTTAGATTCCAATAGCTTTGATCAATGCAACCCTCAAGCACGATCCCGCCTGAGCCCTAGTGTACACCTAGTCACGGTCACAAGTTAGAACCATACCAAACTTCAAATCCAAAACCTAGCCTCAGGACCAATCTCGAGCCCTTGGGAAGCCTTAATTCCACCAAACAGGGTGGTGGAATCAAACCCCGAGCCCCCGGGCAAAAACCTTAAGAAATAACCCAAAAATTCCCTTATGGGAACAGGGTAGCGCTACAGCGCCCTAAAGTGGGTGCTACAGTGCTACAACCAGAGCCAAAAATTCCCCAGACCATAAGGCCTAGCGCTGTAGCCCCCAAAGGCTAGCACTACAGCGCTAGTCACATCACAACTAACCCTGTTTTTTCTTCCTTCAATTTTCCCTGAGCCAAACCTTTCCAAAACTCTTCCAAACTTCAACCAAACATCAAAACAATCCTACCAACATCTCCAACTCACCCCAAATGACCTAACCATATAAAATTCCATCACATGCACCCCAAAATACAGAAATCACCATGGCTGAGTTTGAAGCTCAAAATCTCAACAGACCAACAGAAATCATAGAACTTAAAGCTAGGATTTCTTACCTTTGATGGATGAATTCAACCTAGGTTATCCTCCACACTTCCTTAGCCTTCACCTCCTCAAATTCTTAGGCTTAATTCCCTAGAATTCCCACAAAAACTCAGTTTAGAAAACCATCTCAGCCAAAACCAAAAACACAAGAGAGGAACCTAGAAACTTACCTCAGATGGATGAACCACCCTTGCTAACTCTTCAAGCCAAACCAAGGACCCTAGCCTCAAGCTCCTACCCAAACTCTCCCTGAGTTACAACTCCAAATTCCTTCAAGAAAAGGGGAAGAGACCTCAAACAGAGAGAGAGAAGGAAGGACTCCTGTTTTTCCTTCTTATTTTCTTTTTACTTATTTCAGTTTCTACTATCCTCTAAACTTTCCACTAAGGCAATAAAGCCAAAACAACACTTATTTGATTCTAAACACCAAAAGACCATATTTCCCTCCCACTTATAACTAAGCTATTAAACATCTTAAGGGCATTTTGGTCATTACTCCCAATTCCCGCTAATTCCTCGAATGTCTCTAATATTTTTCGCTTACTTCCCGACACCTAACTAATCACTAGTTATATTCCTCACTATCAAAATAGACTCCAATATATTTCCTAAATCCCCGAAATACCCCCAGGCTCGCCCCAAGCCAAGTATAAATCCACGCCGTGACTTTTTCGCTAAACCGTTCATTAGGATCGCCTCGAGTCACAAGCTACAAATATATCCACATAATAATGTGGTCTCAACAATTTATCACAGGTATTTACAGTTATGCCCTCAACGGGCCAAAATTACAAATATGCCCTTCTAACCTAATCAGGGCCTACATGCATACTAATACACATAGTTATGCATCACAGATATTCAAATAGTCATACAAACATGATTTTAATCATTAAATCACATATAATCCAGTTATGCCCTCCCGGCACACTAATCAAGGCCCTGAAGCCATATTAGTAAATTTGGGTCGTTACACGTGGCAAAAGGGTATGCTCAGTTGGAGGGAGTTGATTATCATGAAATCTTTGCACCTATTGTTAAGTTGACTTCCATTAGAATAACTTTGGCTTTGGCTACAAAAGAAGATACGGAAATATAACAATTAGATGTTAAAACGACTTTCCTACATGGTACACTTGATGAAAAGATTTTTATGCAACAACCAGAGAGATTTCAAGATAAGAAGAATGCAGATATGGTTTGTCTATTACAAAGATCTCTATATGGAATGAAACAATCTCCACGATAGTGGAATAAACATTTCAAAGAGTTTATGCTTAAAAGGAAGTTTGTGAGAAGCTAATATGATCACTGTGTGTATTTTCAAAAATAAAACTCAAAGGATTACATATATCTTTTTATCTATGTGGATGACATTCTTATAACATGTAAAGATCTTGATGAAATACAAAAGCTGAAAACTGCTCTTGCTATGGAATTTGAAATGAAGGATCTTAGTCCAGCTAGAAGTATTTTGGGAATTGAAGTCACAAGAGAAAGATCTCAATGTATTCTCACTTTATCTAAGCAAGCTTATATAAACAAGATTGTTAAAAAGTTCAATCTTGAAGAGGCCAAAGTAGTTTTGACACCAATTGGAGCTAACTTCAAACTACCTTTGTTAAGTAAAAATGAAGATGAAAATAAATTGAAAACCATTATTTATTTAAAAGTAGTAAGAAGTGTGATGTATGCTATGGTCAACACTAGGCCCGACATAGCATATACAATTGCGTTAGTAAGCAGATTTATGAGTAATACCAGCAGAGATCATTGGAATGCAACTAAATGGCTGATCAAATGTCTCAAAGGAGCAGCAAAATTGAATCTGAAATATTCAAATCAAAGTTTAGGCAGTTTTATAAAGGGATTTTTTGATTCAAATTATGCAGCAAACTTAGATAAAAGAAGGTCAATATCTGGTTATGTATCCACAATTGAAGATAACACTATAAGTTGGAAATCAACTCCGCAACAAGTTGTGGCTTTATCAACTACAGAGGTTGAATACATGGTCATTACAGAAGTTGTCAAACAAGGTTTATGGATCAAAAGATTCATAAATGAGCTAGGCTATAATGAAGACAAGGCAGTCCTTTACTGTGAATCTCAAAATACATATCACCAAGAACAATATGTACCATGAGCGCACAAAGCACATTGACATCAGATTACACTTTGTTTGTGACATCATTGAAGATGGAGATGTCGAGATAAAGAAGATTTCATTTGAAGATAATCCTGCTGACATGCTTACTGAAGTTGTTCTTGTTGGGAAGTTCAAAGACATTCTGAACTTGCTCAACATGGCTCATGAATAGTAAGCTAATGTTTGGGAGTCCCTAGATATTTTCACTCATCAATTCATCAAGACACAAAAGGTGGAAATTGTGAAGTTTGTATCTTGATTTCACTACAGCCGTTAGTTATTTTGGTTAATAACTTAATTAGTTACTACTATTAGTTAGCATGTTTTCCCTATGTACATTTCTGCCTATATATAAATGCTCTCTTATTCTTTTTTATGTAAAAAAAAAAAACAGAGTGAATAAGCGAAGAGAAGAGTATACGTGTTTTATTGAGAGGAAAAATATTGGGTTGTACAAGAGAGAGTTCTTTGAGACTGGGTTGTACAAGAGAGAGTTCTTTGAGACTAAGTTGTATTTAAGTGTTATTTTACACAGTGGAAAGACTAGGGAGAAAACTCCCAACCTTGGATGTGTTGGGGTTTTATGGCCTGATTAAAACTCAATTTCTTTGTCCCGTACGAGACCCACGACGGGCTTTTTTCACAAAAAAAAAATTGCCAAAAATATCTTAATTTGAATTATTATCTTTTAATTAATATATTTTTTTTAAATTAATTCAAATTGTCAAGATATCTTCTTTTATAACCACGTTGATAAAATTGATTATTTTTATTCTAAAATTAGATATTGATCTTTAAAGTTATGGTAGTATCTAGATATTTTGATTGAATTCGAAAATAGATATTTTTTAAAGATATTTTGGTTGAATTTGAAAATAGATATTTTGGTTATCATAATAATAAAATTAATTAGTTTTGCATAAAAATAGAAATTAGTTTTATTAATATCTACTAGATTTTTTGTGCAATTATTCTATAAAATCAAATATCCCATAGATATTAAATTAAATTTTATTAATTTAATATATTTCTTAAAATAACATAATTGAGTTAATTATTGATAAATAAAATCCAAATGAACTTAGTTAATTGTTAATGGAGTGTATTTAAATTGACTTAATTATTTTTGCAAAATTCTAATGAATTATGAATTTTGTGTAGATAAATGCTAGATTAATTAATTGTGGTATTTTTGAAAATGTGATAAATTGTGATATTTTTGCATAAACACATAGATATTGCTCATTTAGTAACATGATTAGGATATTCAATTATGTGACATATCTGTGAACTATGTGTGATTTTTTGCAATTGGGCTTAGATGCATATAGTGACCCATATGTTTGGATATATATGTGGTTTTGGTTGCCAAATAAAATATTCATAAAGTGATAGGTTTTATTTGGGCCCATTAGAAAATGTAAAGTTTAAATTCCTCTCTTGTTGGTGATTCCACTTGTGAAGACTCATTTGCTTAGTATGATTATAACGAGTCTAATCAATTAATAACAATTAATAAAATGAAGGTTTAAATTATTGTCTTTTCGGCCTTGTGTGGAAGTTAGAAGGCCTTAGTAGTGGGTACAACATACTGAACGCAACCCTCCTCCATGCAAGGTCAATTGTTAAGGCCCATTTACCTAAGTTGGACTTAATTGTCTTAGGTTTATTTTTTCTAGATATTTGAACCTAATAATTGATTAGCAATAAATTAATTCTACTTTAATTGAATTTGTTTCAATGTGACACTTTAGAATTAATAGAAAATTATAGGACTTTGGTTTTAAATTTATTTTTGAAGAACCTTAGTCATTAATTTTTGAAAAAATGGTAATAAAAATACTCAACTTAATTATATAATGAGCTTGTTTTAAGAATTATATTCGATCTCCACCTTTAGTTTAACAAGGTCGATAGCTTAATGAGGCCTCGAGACCCTTTGATTCGTCCCCCCTACGAAAGGTGTTCATTAGTTATTTTGACAAGGTTAGATGTCGAAAGATAGATATTATAGGTCAAAGTCTAATAGACTCACCCTAACGGTGACTACTAGGACTAAATCCATGATTATCGAAACCGTGGATCTATCTCATAAATAAAAATTTTTGTTTTCTTATTTTGATCTAATAGTAGGTTGTTAATAATGATGTCAATTATTAAATGAGTTTACAACTCTATTTAACTAGTGGTATTTTTTTTACTCTCGCCGACCGGGACAATGATATCATACATTAGTTAAAAACCTAAAGAATAGAGATATGATTGTTTTTGGTATTTTTTTTTCATATCTTACATATATTTGGTATATGTTGTGTTATTTCTTAAAATGTGTGTGAATAGAGGTTTTATTGAGCAAAAGTGATTGATTTCTATTTTATTGATAATTTGTAGTTTTAATTATTGTTGTGTCTACTCCCATCCTTTCTCAATTATCGATGGAGTAAACTTCCTTAAGTGGAAGAAAAATATCAACATTGTGTTGATTGGTTACAAGTCCAAGTTCTTCATGACTGAGGAATCCCCGGAAGTTCTAGCTGAAAGGGCTACCAAGTCTGTAAGAGACAAATACAAGCGTTGGCAGGCGGCTAACTGCTGGGAAACTTATACAGGATCTTTATTTATTTTCATGTAGATCTAATATTAAACAAGTTAATATAAGAAACCTAGAACATGTTTCTAAAATTGAATTCAAACACAAATAATGATAAGAACACTTACATTATACGCAGCAGAATGAATGAGTCTTTCCTTCAGTTTCTCTAACCCTTGTATCCTTTCTGTCTCAGGGTATTACCAAGAAACTGAACCGTTCTTCAATTTTCTTCACAGCCTTCCAAAGTATCCTTAGAATCACCTAGACTAGGGTGGAAAATTCTCAACACATGGGATAGATACAGAGAGAAGAAGAGAAAAGAACAACGGGGCTTAGAAAAGGACTTATGCAATAGAGAGAATCTAAAACCTATTAGAAACTTGTGTTTCAACTTATGTTTTCAACTCTCTCTTAGCATTCATTTTATAGACTCAATTAGGTTATTTATTCAATTTAAAATCAATAAAATAATAGCCAATTAACAGCCCTAGGTCGAAATTATCATGGAATTTAGGCCCGTGAAATTTCCCATTTGATTATAAGCCTGTTGGACTTAAAATCAAGGTATGCATTATTTTCTATTGATTTAATTAATTAATAATTATTTAAATCCTTTATCAAATTAATTATTTATACATTGATTTAAACATATTTATTAATTTAGATACCAATTTATCTTAATTAATAAATGTGCCATAATTTCTCCTTTCTTCTCTAAATTACATAACTCTATGAAACTATCCAAAATTCACCTGGTCAACTTTGATAATTCAATCAATTAATTGAGACTATTTAGATAATTTTATCCAAGGTACACTGGGGACCATGGGCCTATGAAATCAAGCTCCAATAAGTTATCATAAATCTAACAAATAAATTTCTATCTTATTAATTCCTCGTGACTCCACTAAAGACTCGGAATTGCACTCTTGAATTCATAGAACGCTCTATAAGCAATATAGATACGTTATTAATTGTCCATTGTTATAACCATAATTGACACTCTATCCTCTATAGACGGTCTACAATGAGATGAGACTAAAATACTATTTTACCCCTCATTGTATTTTATCTTTACAACACTTAGTTCCTTGTAAATGATATTTCAGTAAACTAATATTAATTACTGAAATGAGATCTCTATCATTTAGCGCCTTGAACCAAACTAAAAGGAAACCATCGTTTCACTTCTTCATCAGAAGCTATAGATGTTCATATCTATGATTAACACTCCCACTCAATTAGATGTAAGTATAGGCTAGTCCGTAGGGTAAGCTGGTAACGAACAAGTCAAAGAACTCAAATAATACAATCAGTTAGAATACTAACCACTCAAAATTGAGATTGAATTGAACTATGACTAGAATATATAATAATGGTATGTTTACTTATCCTATCTATTGTCAATATCGGTCCAGTCTGATGTAACAAATACATCCGATTTTATCTACTTTGCTAATGTTCTGGAAAGAACATAATACTACAATGTGTAAGTAGATCATATCGTAGATTGGCAAGTCAGTGTAAATCCTGTGCACTGACTAATCTTAGGATTAACTTATATTTGAACATATAATCATATTTATATTCCACTGTGATTACGTCACTATAAATACGATTAATTATATGCTTAGGATTTAATAGAAGTTTATATTAAACAAAAAATCATGAAAATAAAACATGTGAGCAAAGTGATTGACCAAGTCAAAAAATGATTTCTATTCTTTTATTGATAGTAAATGAGATTACAAAGAAATTGAGTTTTAATTAGGGCATAAAATCCCAACACTAACAACAAGGCACAATACTGCATGTTGAATAGTATGGTCGACACTCTCAAGAAAAATATTGAGAATGTCGAGACGACCTACGAAATCATGGATCAGCACCAAGACATGTTAGGGGAAAATTCTGTGTAGACTCGTTTTGAGGCCACCAAGAAGTATGCCAATGCTCGGATGGCACTATCTCAGCACGTTCATGATCACCTAATTAAGATGACAAACTACTTTCAGGAAGCTGAACTGCATGGAGCTACAATAGGTGAGGAGACTCAAGTCAGCTTAATCCTCAACAATCTCTTTCCTGCTTTCCTACCATTCACCACCAACTATGTGTTGAATAAACTTGATTTTGGTCTGACGCAGCTCATGAACAAGCTTCGAACTTTCGATTATATCATGGGTGGACTGAGTAAGGGAGGGGAAAAGAACACTACTGGTGTTGCGGCTGATCCAGCTAAGGCTGAAGCTAACCTAGCTTCATCTTCGAAAGCTGGAAACAAGAAAAAGGGTGGACATAACACCAGCCCCAAGCCTATAAAGGCTGCAAAGACACCTAAGGGGAAGAAAAAGAAGAACAAGAAAGGTAAAGGTAAATGCTTGTACTGCATTGAGAATGGGCATTTGAAACAGGATTGCCCCAAGTTTCTAGCAGCGAAAAACAAAGTAATGATTATAGTTCATTTATCTTAGAAACATGTGTTTTAGAGAATGATAAATCTGTTTGGATTATCAATTTTAGATCTACTAACTATGTTTGTAATTCTTTACAACTTCTAGAATCGTAGGAGGAGGTGGGCGAAGGGGGCTTAAAGCTTAGACTTGAGAATGGAGCGTTTGTTGCAGTCTAAGCTAGAGGCAGAGCTCGCCCGAAGTTCAAAAATAAATATTTAATTTTAAATGATGTATTTTTTATTCTGGATTTTAGTAGATTTTAAATTTCCATGTTACAACCAGAACAATTTGTTATGACATTTACAAGTTCGTATATATCTATTTCTTTAAATAGATCACAATTGTGCATTGCATGTTTGGAAAACGGGCTTTATATCCTGCAACCTGATGAACCCCTCATGTTTAATATTTAATTATTTAAAGTAGCTAAACCTAGGACCGATAAACGTCAAAAGACCAATAACGATAACATGACATATTTATGGCATTTGAGACTTGGTCACATTGGCTATAATAGGATTCAAAGACTTACAAAGGACAGACCTTTGAGGAAACTCACCTTATGTGAATTACCTGTCTGTGAATCATGTCTAGAAGGCAAACTGACCAAGCGTCCATTCTTTGTGAAGGGTGATAGTAGGGGTGAACATTTGACCCGAAAAACCTGCAAACCCGCCCGACCCGCAACCCAAAAACATGAATTTTTGCAAAACCCGTCTGATTCGGGTGAAATCCGGTCCGAACCCGACATGGTTCAGGTCGGGTTTTGAAACTAGGGGCACATGGGTTCGGGTTACACCCGAACATAATTTTTAAAAAAATTATACTTTAGAGATTAATGCATTTTTCAAATTTTTTTACCAAGACTCAATTTGTAAAAAATCAACATTACAAAACTAACAACAAACTTAAAAAAACACATGTTAAAAGTAAAAAAAAATTAAAAAAGTGTCAAAAAAATGATATTTTTGAATTTTTTTTACAAAGCCCATTTTTAGCCCAAAGCCCATTTTCGGACCAATCCCACCTGAAACCCGCCCCCGACCCCACCCAACCCGAACAAACCCGAAACCCGAAATCACCCCAAAAATCGAAAACTTAGGAGCGGGTTTGGTACCCTATTTTCCCACCTGAAACCCGCAAAACCCGAACCCAATGTACCTGAAACTTGAAAACCCGACCCGTGTGCCCCCTAGATGATAGGGCCAAAGAACCACTTGGAATAGTACATTCATATGCCTGTGGACCTCTAAATGTGAAAGCCAAGGGTGGTTTTGGGCATTTCGTCACTTTCATTGATGACTAATCCAGAGACTCATGTCTTTACCTAATGCATAGGAAATCAGAAATATTTTCAAAGTTTCAGGAATTCTTAGCTATGGCTCAAGCCAATTAGGTAAAATATTAAAGATCTTGTGATATGATAGGGGTGGAAAATATTTGGATATGCTGTTCCAAGATCATTTAACTCAACTTGGGATTTTATCTCAACTTACTGCCCCGGGTACTCCGCAACAAAATGGTGTAGCAGAACGCTGGAACAGAACTTTATTGGAAATGGTTAGATGAATGCTTTGTTACTCAACTCTGCCAACTTCATTATGGGGACATGCAATAGAAACTGAGAACGACATTCTAAATGTTGTGCCACCCAAATCGATCCCCAAAACACCTTTAGAATGCTGGAATGGTAATGAATCTAGTTTACGCCATTATATAATATGGGGGTGTCCCGCCCACGTCCTGAGGAAAAAGGAAGGAAAGCTAGAACCGCGAACTGAAGTTTGCATGTTTGTTGGCTATCCTAAAGAAACTCAGGGTGGAATTTTCTATAGTTACTCATAAAAGAAAGTGTTTACTTCCACGAATGTTATTTTCCTGGAAAATGACTATGTCCAAAACTTCAAACCGCGTAGCAAAGTAGTTTTAGAGGAGATGGTTAAAGAATTGACTCCAACCAATGTTCCATCGTCATCAATTCAAGTTGATGATGAAATTCCCACTCTTCATGTACAACCGACGCAAGTCGATTTAAATGAAGAAAGTACCACTGTTCCTGAGCAAACAGTCATGGAGCCTCGTCGTAGTGGGAGGAATTCTAGGAACCCAGTTCGCTATGGTTTGGATGGTGAAACCAATATGGTTGTTGGTGACACTGGTGATGATGATCCATCGTCTTTCAAATAGGCAATTGCTAGCCCTGAAAAGGAACTATGGCTCGAAGCCATGAAACAGGAAATGGAGTCCATGTTCTCAAATTTTTTCTGAGATCTTGTGGAAGCACCTTGTGACTTTAGGGCCATTGGGTGCAAATGGATCTACAAGAAGAAATGAGGTGTTGATGGAAAGATTAAAACTTATAAAACTTGATTAGTGGCAAAGGGTTATACCCAAAGAGAAGGCGTGGACTATGAGGAAACTTTTAGTCCTGTAGCCATGCTTGAGTCCATTCGCATCCTCTTATCCATAACAACCGCTCTCGACTATGAGATCTGGAAAATGGACGTCAAGAAAACTTTTCTTAACGGAAGCTTGATGAAGTCATTTATATGGATCAACCAAAAGGATTTATAGTAGCTGGACAAGAATAAAAAGTTTGCAAGTTGAATAGGTCCATTTATGTACTTAAGCAAGCTTCTCATTCCTGGAATCTTAGGTTTGATGAGATAATCAAAACATATGGCTTTGAACAAAATATTGATGAGCCTTGTGTTTACCAACTAATGGCAAATCAAATAGTGGTATTCCTGGTTCATTATGTAGATGTTATCTTACTCATTGGAAACAATGTTAAGAAATTATCAAATGTGAATAATTGGTTGAACACTTAATTCCAGATGAAGGATTTGGGTGAAGGGAGTTATGTTCTAGGTATCCAAATCATTAGGGATAGAAAGATCAGACTCTTAGCTCTATCTCAAGTAGTTTGCATTGATAAACTGCTTGAACGTTTCTCAATGACAAATTCCAAGAAATAACGTCTACCGTCCTGCCATGGAATTCATCCTTCAAATAAGTAGTCTTCCCAGACTCCTGAAGAGGAAGATGCAATGAGAAAAGTTTCTTACGCATCTCCAGTTGGAAGTCTGGTGTATGTTATGTTGTGTACTAGACAATATATCTGCTATGAAGTGGGAGTAGTGAGCAGGTATCAGTCAAACCCAGGACCAGAACATTGGATAACAGTTATGTCCTGAAATATTTAAGACGGACTAGGGATTATATGTTAGTCTACAAGGGTGGTGTTCTGAACCCTGTAGGCTACATTGATTTAGATTTCTAGACTGATGTCGATGACATGAAGTCTACTTATGGAATGGTGTTTACTCTTGGAGGTGGAGCTGTGATATGGAGAAGCATAAAGCAGTCTGCAATCTTAGATTCCACCATGGAGGTTGAGTACATAGCTTCATCTGAAGCAGCTAAAGAAATAGTCTGGCTAAAGAAGTTCTATTCAGACCTTGGTGTTATTCCAGATATGGATAAACCGCTTGTGTTGTGCGATAGCCAACTTGAAAGAACCTCGAAGTCACAAGAGGAGTAAGCATATAGAAAGGAAGTATCACATAATTCAAGAATATATGGCCAGGGGAGATGTGAAGGTTATGAAGATTGCATCTGAAGACAATCTTGTGGATCTGTTTACAAATACACTGCCATAAGTGACATTTAATAAGCATATCAAGGAAATGAGATTAGTAGAATTAAGGCATTGGTTTCAATTAGTGCAAGTGGGAGTTTTTTGGGGTTTTATGCCCTAATTAAAACCCAATTTTTTTGTAATCTCATTTTATTATCAATAAAAAGAATAAAAATAATTTTTGGCTTGGTCAATCACTTTGCTCACTTGTTTTATTGTCATGATTATTTATTTAATGTAAACTTCTATTAAATCCCGAGCATATAGCTAATCATATTTATAGTGATGTAATCACAATGGAATATAAATATGATTATATGTTCAAAATAAGTTAGTACTAAGATTAGTCAGTGCAAATGATTTACACTTACTTGCCAGTCTACGATATGATCTACATACACATTGTAGTGTTATGTTCTTTCCAGAACATTAGCAAAGTAGATAAGATTAGATGTATTTGTTACATCGGACTGGACCGATATTGACTTTAGATAGATAAGTAAATGTACCGTTATTATCTAATATAGTCATATCATAAGTTGACCATAGGTCAATTCAATTTCAATCTAAGTGTTTAGTATTCTAAATGACAATATTATTCAAGTCCTTTGATTTTTTTCGTTATCAGCTTACCCTATGGACTTCCCCATACTTACATCTTGGGGACTTGGTAGTATAATTGAGTGGGAGTGTTAATCATAGATATGAACATCTATAGCTTCTAGCAAGATGTGAAATGATGATCACCTTATAGCTTGGTTCAACGAGTTAAATGATTGAGTACTCATTTCTGTGATTAAAGTTTACGAAAATATCATTTACAAGGAACTTAGGGGAATTTAAGGATAAAATACAATGAGGGGTAAAACAGTAATTTTTACCCGACTCAGTTGTAGATCATCTATAGAGGATTTAATGCAAAGTTATGGCAGTAACAATGGATAACATATTTACTTTAAGTTTAAATTATTCTATGAGTTCAAGAGTGCAATTTCGAGTCTTTAATGGAGTCATGAGAAATTAATAAGGTAGTGAAATTATTCGATAATAATTGTACGATAACTTATTGGAGCTTGAATTCCTGGGTCCATGGTCCACATAATGCAGTTGATTAAATCATCTAGATAGTCTCGATTAATTGATTTAATTATCAATTATGAATGTCAAATTTTTTTTTGTCAATTTCAGACAAATTTACTAAGATGTGGAATTTAGAGAAGAAAAGAGAATTTTGGGCAAATTTATTAATTATTTAAAATTGATGTCAAATTGATGAATTATATTAAATCAAGGTTCAAATTATAATTAGTTAATTTGAATAAATTAATTAATTATTATTTAAATATAATTATATATATAAAGTAACGAATTGGACCATAGGAGTAGCTTTGATATCATTAAGGTGTTCCTGTTATAAGTTAGTTAGACAAACTATCAAATTAATAAACCCAATAATTTTTCACACGGATCTGCACGACTTACACTCCAAACTGTGTGACTTACGATCATAAAGGATAGATTGCCAATTCAATTAACTTGAAGGTTAGTCTAATAACCTATAACAGTAGTTGCCTTCAGATACGATCCACAATGCATACTATCTCTACTTTAGAAATCTCTAAAGGAAGGATTTAGAAGAACATTTTTTTTATAATAAACACTCTGATATTTTATTACTTCGTCATTCTCTGCCTTACACCAAGAAAGATGATGGCCTTATATAGCAATGTAATCTAGCATACAAACTTAACCCACCCTAGTCAAAACCAACCATAGTTGGGACCGGATAATGGATAAAATTCCATGAGCAAAGCATAAAGTAAAGTAGACAAGATAAGAGATAAGATTCCCTGACCATAGAAAACGACTAAAAGACATAATATTTATTTAAAAATTGTTTCATGGCTAGCCCCGTAGTCAGAATCATATGTTAGGTCCTCGTGAAGTGGATTCCATCATGTCGGTTCTTCTTCATCCTGATCACTGCCAGCTGGTGGGCAGGCGTCGTAGTCTATATATGTCATATCCCATTCTTTTCCTGTGTATTGGAAGAGACAAGGATCTTGCATATCTGGAGTGTCGGCATGTGGGTCTTGAGAATCTTCAAAGTAATTACTTTTTCGCAAAATTTCCCCTTCAATGTCGGTCAATTTGTATATTGACAGATATTTTTGCTCTAAAGTTTCTTTGAGTTTGGCGGCCTGATTTGTTTCATTTTCTGCAATGTAGAAGGCTTCAAGGGCCCTCATTATTTTGTAAGTATAATCCGAAGGGAGTGTTTCCCAAGGTGTGTCTTCTTCTGGCTTGGTCCATAACTTAGGAGGTATAGTCTAATTTTTCTCAAACAAACTTTTTTGGATGTCCATGTATTCTTGGCCCCCAAGACCATATAGTGACTCTTCTTTTGACCCGTAGACTTCAAATGTTGGATTGATAACTATATTCTGTTCTGCATTACGTTTGGCATTAATACTAAGAAAGAGAACAATATAACAGTTCATTAGGCTAGCAACGTTTGGGTCTGGTGGGTAAAGAAAAGTGGGCCTGCCATTCTTGACCTTTTTCCATTCAGTCGATAGGACCTTTTTCCATTTTCCCAATGGAGCGAACCATGACAGAATGTCCATTTGGACTTGGTAAATCGGTTTGAACCTTTCTTGGTCCAAGAATGATTTTATTGATGTGTGCAAGGCCAGAGTTTGTACCTCGACAACTATGGTAAAAACATTGGCCAAATACCAGAAGTAGTGAGCTACTAGTTTTGGTGTGAAGATAGCGTCTCGAAGAGGTAGGATTTGAGCAAATGGATACTTTGGATGAATTCCAAAGTTATTTTGTATAGAAGGTCCGAGTTTGGAAATCATAAAATTCTGAAGAAATATTGCTCTGTGAGTTGCTCTTTCTTTGGATGATTTGTGAGACGTCTTTGAAATGATATTTTTTGCATCACGGGGAAAATATTGATTGTGTTTGACAGAAGAGGAAGAAGCCATCTTGAGTATGAATGGGATGGTATGTGATTATTTTTGGGAGACGATGGGGATGGTTCTTGGTAAGTATCCTGAGGCTAGATTTATAGCAAGGGGTGATCTGGATAAGAAATCAGCCACAATATTGTCTTTGTCTTGGATATGTTTAATGTCAAAAGAGTAGTTGTCGAGCCAGACTGCCAATCTCAAAAGTTGGGCATTTTTCGTCTTGCTTTTCTTTAGACCGATCATTCCTTTTGACACGGAAAAGTCCATTTCTACCAAGAAATGATGACCTATCAAATGGAATTCAAATTTTGTAATACCCATCTTTATAGGCAATAATTCTTTTAGGGTAGAATGATAGTGGAGCTAAGAATCTTTGAAGTGGCCACTCTTGTATCCACATATTTTTCTTTTCCCTCTCTTCTCCTGTTCAAGTAGGACAACTCCCCAATACCGATCACTAGCGTCTGTCTGCAAAATTCTTTTTCCAACATAAGGAATCTGTAAAGGTGGTAGTGTCTGCATCATCTTCTTTAGTTTTTTTGACTGCTATAGTTTGCTCTTGTGACCATGGTGGAGTTTTCTTTTTAAGCATGTCGCTGAGTGGTCTTGTCATTTTCGAAAGCCGCTGGACAAAATCCTATAAGTAATTTACAATTCCTAAGAACTATTGGGTTTGGACCTTTGTGAAGTCCTTTTCGGGAAACTTCAGTAATTCTTGGGCTATGTGAGGTTGGGCCTCATATTGGCCTTTAAAAAGCTTCATTCCCAGATAGTCAATTTGGGCTTGTCCAATGAGTATCTTATTTTTGAATACCATGACCCCATGGGCTTCTATGAGAGAGAGATGAATTGGGCTAGTAGATTGTGATGGGCTTGTTCATCTTGTGAGAAGAGCAATATATCATCAATGTAGATCAAGGCCTTATCTAGAATGGGGCCGTAGATTTTGGTCATGGCCTTTTGGAACAGTGATGGGGCTATTTTGAGACCAAAAGGAAGGATAGTGTACTAATAGTGGTGATTTGGAATGCAGAAGGCGATCTATCTTCTTGTTTGATACCCAATTGCCAAAATCCCGCCTTTAGATCGAATTTTGAAAATATTTGAGCCTTTGACATGCTTGCATATAATGAATTCTTGTTTGGCAGGGGGAATTTATCATCAGCCGAAAATTCATTCAAGGGCTTGTAATTAATGACCAGTCTTTATTTCCCGAGCCTGTTTTGATCTCTTATTGACGTAGAAAGCATGGCACACCCATGAAGAGGTGGTTGGTCAATCAATCCTTGTTGTTGTATTTCTTTGCATTCTTCGGTTCCCATTTGCTGATGTTCTAGGTTCATGCCTAGGTGACTTGCCTTGGTAGGGTTAATGTCTTCATTGAGCTTGAATGGTAAACTGATGAAGAACTGTTGATTTCTCCATAGAGGGCGTTCAAATTCTTGGAGGAAATCGACATGACTTGTAGCACAGGAATTTTCTATGAGCCTTTGTTTGACCTTGGAGAGAATGGATCAGGAGGCATTAGGAAATAGTTTGGTATGGATTCCCATGGAGCAAAATTTTGTTTGTAGCCAAGGCCGCCAGGAAGGATTCATAAACCCTTTTTCTTGGTATAGACATAAAAACCAATAATTAGATCTTTCCCTGGTAATTTTGAGCCAATTACTCTATGAGTGATAGAGAATCCTGGGATGAATTGTAATTTAATTTATTTACTGATGAGCTTTGTACAGAAAATGCTTCTATTTGCAGCATGGAAGAATTGTTTTTCTTTTCTCCAATATTCTGGGGGGAGAACATCAGGGTTCATCATGGTGTATGATGCTCCAGTATCAAAGAAGGCTACTACTTTCATTGGCTGAGCATATTTTGTTGAGAGGACCTGCATGGAGATGACTGTATTGTATTGATAGCTTCCATGTGTTAGAATTCATCTAAAGTCTCCAGTTGTTCGAATGCACATATGGGTTTTGGATTCATTTCGTCATCAATAGAGAAGATGGATTCTAGGTCATTTTCTTCGAGATATACATCAGTTGTTTGTTGACTGTGGGAGATTAGTTTGGCAATTTTCCCTTTTGGCATTGTTTGGCATAATGTCCCTCGTTTCCACAGGTAAAACATCTATCAGACTTCTTCCTGAAAGAGCGCATCCTCCATAGGAATTTGAATCAGCGGTGTCCCTTTTCCTTTGAGGATTTAAATTTCTTAAAGGTTTTAATCCTTTTGTTGTGTTGCTTTTCTTTGGAAGACAAGAACATGCTGATTCTGATGGACATTTGATCCGTAGGTCCTTTTGGCTGCAAACCTTTCCGAGCCTCTTGGATTGTTTCATGAATTCTTGGATAAAATTGTGTTGATAGCACATCTTTTCCAATGCCTTTAGAACTAGCTGATAGATTTCTCCAATCGTAGCATCAACTAGGGTTTTTTCTGTTCCCGAGAGAAGTCTGAAGGTTTCTTCTCCTAGTGGTTCTGGTATGGAAGAGAGGAAAGCTTGTTTTAGATTTGGATCATCAATTCCACCTATTAGGTAGAACTGTTGAGTCATCTTTTTGTAATGCTTCTCCAAATCTCTCTTATCCATTGAACAACATTTTCGTTTGAAGAATTCTATGCGTAGTCTTTCAGTGACTTGAGCGTCCTATCCGCAAAATTCAATATATAGATAGGTCAAGGCATTGGTGACAGATGGAAGTTGTAAAAACGTCATCTGTCTATAATCGCCCAGACTTGTCCACCAATCTTGTAGGGTACCTGTAAATCGGGAGACAAAGTTGAGGAGAACCATTCTTGTTTGTGCTTCTGGTCTTTGTGATTCTAGGATGAGCCAAGCTTGAAACTCTTGGAACCTTTCATGCCATTTTGATGGAGGGAGGTCATCTAAAGTAAAAGTTTGAAAGTTTGAACTTTTACTCTTTCGTCTTTGGGGAACATGTGGTGTTGTTGATTCATTTCCACTTTCATCTTCACTTGTGATAATTGGTTCGGCCTATGAGTTTGATTCAGCAAGTTGAACCATCAAGTGTGGAAATGCTCCATCGTCATCGCTGGATAAACTTTCGGGATCACTAGGTATAATATCATTAGAAGTTGAACTCATTTCTTTAGACTAGTCATCTGAAGATTTGTCTGAACTAGCTGAAGAGCTTTGATCAGCTGAATCCAGTTCTTTTTCTGTGATGTGGAGAGTGCTTGTATGTCAAATCATTCATGATAGAGGATTTGTGGCTGGGTGAACCATAAGCTTCTTAAGTTCTTCTGTCGGTTGGCTTAGTGATTCTTTCTTTTTCCCTTTTTTTGTATTTTGTTGTTAACTTTTATCAATCATGTGTCTTAGTCATGCAACAGAGTCCTCTTGCACATATCCAGTAATAAGAAAAGACTGGGATGTTTTTGGTATTGTAGCAAACTGCCAAGGGACCGGTGTCGTAATTATCCCGAACGGGGACGAAGTTCCCAAATGGCTAGTTGAAGGAGCCTTTGTCGGTTCTTGCTGGCAAAACCTGTTCTTGAGGGATTCATATTGAGTTTTTAGGCTCTTCATCTCGCCTTCTTTCGCTAGGAATATTGGCATCGGGGCTGAGTTTGCATTAATGATGGCTAGGAGCTCTTCATGAGTCTGTTTGATTTTTACAGTGAGTTTACCGATGACAGTAGTCTGAGATTGTTTTACTGTTGTCTCTATTATGGTATTTTGTAACACGACTTTCTTTAAGACCTTGTTTTGGGCAATCACATTTTCTGATTGCCAGTTGAGAACTTCTTCGGCTGGAGATAATATTTTGAGAGACCCATCCACGTTCCTAGTTGTGGGGTTTTGAACCTTTGGTTAGTGAGAAACCGTACCTTGGTCGTCTTGCCTAGCAAATTTTTTGAGAGGAGGAAAATATGACTCATAATCAGTAGTAGTCATCATACATACTTGTAGAATTTGTTGGAACCGATTTTGAGCAGGAAAGGCTTCTCCATGATGTCGCATCCATTTTGCTGCTTTTTGGTAGCATGGCAAAATGTTCTGTTGATGAGCTGAAAGTGGAGGCTTCTGAGAGTTTATTGGAGGAAGCTCAATGTAACGTCCCAAAAATGCTATTAGGGTTTAGTGCCTTGATTAGCATGTCGGTAGGGCATAATTGGATATATGTGTGTGATTTATTGATTAAATGCGTGACTATGTGGCATGCATAACTTATATGATAATATGAATATGTTTATATGCATGTTTATGAGTATTAAATATGCATGTGGGCCCGTTCTTGTTTATAATGAGCTTATTTGTAATTTTGGCCCATTGAGGGCATAAATGCGATTATTTGTGTTAAATGGTTGAGACCACATTATTATATGGATATATTTTGCAGTATTTGGCTCGAGGCGATCCTAGTGAACGGATAAGCAGAATAGTCAAAATAAAGTTTAATACCCAGCTCGGGGTGAGCTTAGGGGTATTTTGGGAAACTTAACATATATTTGGGATCTATTAAGTAATGGGTAAGTATTTGGTAGTTAGTTGGCCATGACGAGATTAATTGGGAATTTGTAGGATGACTCGAGGAATTAACGGGAATTGGGGTTAATGACCATTTTGCCCTTAAGGGAAAATAGGATGCTAGGTTAGTATAGGGGACATTTTGGTCATTTTAATTAAAGGGATATAGTTAGGATGAATTAGACTTAGGCTAGAATAAGCAGAACTTAATAGGAACTTCTCAAACTCTCTCTCCCTCCCTCTTACATGTTCATTCTCTCTCCTTCTCTTGTGCTTTGAGGTTAGAAGAATTCTTGAAGGGAAAGTTTGGTTTAAGATGGGAAAAGTCTGGGAATTGAAGCTTAGGGATTGAAGAATTGAGCTGGAAATCTAGGGAAAACTAAGCTAGGAACAATCAAGTAATTGTTGAGGAGTTAAGCTATCAACTGAGGTAAGACTTTAGATTCCAATTACTGAATTTTGGTTGGGTTTGAATTTGTTTAGGGGTGCTTGGGTTGGTTTCTGAATTTGGGATTTAAGAGAGATTGAACTAGTGTTAAAGGCTATTTGTATATTGTTTATGAGGTAATATTGGGAGTTTTGGACCTAGTTTGGCTTGAGTACATGTTTGGGGTCGAATTCTAGGGCTATGAGTTGGGGAAACATGCAGAAAACCCAAGGATTTTTGGGTTCACGGGGGCGCGTCGCAGCCCATTTCATGGGTGTTATGGCCGCGTGCCCCAGGAGGCCCTAGGGGGCTTGCTGACTTGTAGGCGGACCGCGGCCCTAAAGGGAAATTCGCAGCCTACCTCCCCTTTGGATCAAGAGGCTGGCGCCTCTGGCTTGAGGCACGCCATTACCCTTAGGGCTAGATCGTGGCTCGCCTAGGTTGGTTTTTAGGCTCGGGGATTTAAACCTAAGCGCTCGGGACAAATTCTACTACCCAGTTTAGTAGAATTCGATGTCCCGGAGGCTAGTATTTGTTTCCAAAGCATTTAATTTAATTAGATTTTTGATAGTTATCCATTGTCGCTTGTGGTAGGGTTACTGTTAAGGCTCAGGATTGAGGATCGTGATCGGGACCGTTCTAGATCCTTCGCTCAAGATTCGAGATAAGAAAACTACACCCAAATTGTGGATGGGACTGAGATTCCCTGTAAATGGACATATGTGTTCTATAACCTGAATATCTGTTATGTGTGATGTGAAAGTAGGACCTAAGGGAGCCGGGGCTAATGCTGAGTGTATCGAACACATCTCGACCTAAGTGCTCAGCCTAAGGGTGATCACCCTTGATTATCTATATTATGATTATTCTATATGTTTGGATTAAACCATTGTCCTTGCTTAGTTTAGCATTTATATTCTACTGTTAATTGGACTAGTTGGTCTAGGTTTGTTATATACACTTTGTTGCTATCTATTCTTGTTGATTAAAGTTTTCTTCCTGAGCCTTGGCACACGGATGCTACGTGGTGCAGGTAAAGGCAAGGGAAAGTTGGACCAACCATGAGTTGGAGAGCTTTGGGGGCGGAGTGTACATCGATAGCTGCTCGACCGCCACAACCGAGGGAATTACAGGGACTAGAGCTCAAATGTATATTTTGCCATTTAGATTGGCTGCTATTATATTAACTTTTGTAGGATGTATCCGCCATGCAAACCTTATTTTTGGGATCCCATGTATCAAATTCTTATTTTAATAAAAATCGACCATTTTACGATCAAAATCGTTTAACCCTAACCTGTCACTTGACTTTAGAAACACATTCATGTTCAAACGACTTGATTATCAAGTCTTACACAATTCTAAACTCACAATGTAATAGTCTGGCTTATCCAGGGCGTTACACTCAATTTCCCATCCAGTTGGTTCTGGAGGAGAGTCACGTAAGTCTTTGGGAGCAGAATATTTGAAAATATAGTCAAACTTTCCAAAGAGTTGGCCTAACAACCCTATTCATTTTTCTCCGTTATCTAGTTGTTTCTTAAGCTGTTTTCCTGATTTAGGATGTCGCTTTGGGAGGTATTCTTTTGTTTTTAGGCAGCTTTTGCAGTCGCAAACATCCCAATACTTATGTCCATCCGAAGATTCGAAAGCATAAATAGGGCTGCCTTGAGAATCAAATGATTGGATTTCCACACCCGTTGGTGTGACAGAAGTCATCATGTACTGGGTGGCAAAGCAACTGGGAGTCTTTGTTTGACTTCTGTCAAAGACTAATTTGACAGAGTCATCTTCTTTCTTGTGATAAGATGGTTCAGTAAGAGTCTGGACAACTTTTTGAGGTTGATAGAACATCTCATAGTTTTTTATCCATGAACTGGACAAAATCTTCATAAGATCATCTATAGAGATTTTCCTTGGAATATGAGTGCATGTTTGAGCTTGGGTAGAGTCTACCGAGACCAGTAATGCTTCTTCAGCTGTTGGCAAAGAAAGATCCAAAGCGTGATCTTGAAGTCTGTATGCCATCTGGTAGTGAAGAGTAACTCCAATGGAAGTAAGATCTTGGTCAATTCCAGCTAATTGGACTTCAACTTTGAAAGCATAAGTCAAGCGATTGTCTTTGAGAGACATATTAAAGTTATGGAACAGTGTAGTTATTACTGTTCCTGCATTTAATGTAGTCTCTATGGTTGCAATGCTTGCAAGCAGGTATTTCCTCATTTGGGTGTCGAGCAAAGGCATTCAGCAGCCGATTGGAAGGCCCTTTCATGCCATGAAGGGAAATAGCTAAGCGTATGACACCAAAAATAATATGGGTGAATCCTTGCCCAATCCACTGGGGAATAAATTCAAGAGGGATTTTTAAAGTAATGAGTTGGACCTCAGGAGTAGTTCTCAATTGACACTCACTAAATTTAGAAGCTTGGATATATTCTTTTGGGGCTTTGTAGGAAGGTTTGATGAGGGCTTTAATGGACCGGGTAAAAGGAGTAATGGATTTTGGGAAAATCTAGTATGGGTTAATCAAAGGAAGGTTGTTATTGGTAATCTTGTTTTCTTCGGGAACATATCATAGTTCATAAAGAAAGTCAAGTTTGTTGGCTGTGGACTTGCGGAAAGATGAAGAAGGAGTAGGTGACAAGGGTGATATTATAGGAGCACTAGAGCTTGTAGATGAGGTGTTCGAGAACAAATTTCGTATATAATGAAAACATGTATACATTATATTATATTTAATTAATAAGGGATTTTTTATTATATAATTATAGAAAATAATAGTATTTAAATTTAAACGGCTTTTATGCTTTGAATTTAAAAATGGAAAAATTCCAAGGCTTGGCAAAATATCTAATATTCAGCCATATAGGGATTTTTAAGCTATTATTTTAATTATTTAATTAAATTAAATTAACCCTAAAATGATGCTATAAATAGGAACTTAAGTCTAGGGTTGTCAAATAAGTGTGAAAAAATAAAAACCCTAGACTCAAAAGAGACCTATTGTGGCCGCCCATCACCACTCTCTTCTTCTCCATAATTTTTCCATCTCATGTGTTGAGAATTTCCCACCCTAGTCTAGGTGATCAAAGGAAATTGTGGAAGATTGTGTAGTTTGAAGATCCAGTTCACTCTCTTGTTATTACTCTACGACAGAAAGGAACAAGGGTTAGAGAGAGTGAAGGAATGAGTCTCAATATCTGCTGCGTAAAAGTAAGATTCTCAAACTCTATCATTTGATTTACTTTATGGAATTCATTAGAAACATGTTTCTAGGTTGTTTCATATGTTAATTTGATTAATATATGAAATATACATGAAAATATTTATGATCTTGTAAAATATATTCCTAACAGGATGTAGGACCATTAATTGGTCTAAACCAAGTAAATCTTGGTGTCGCTATATCTTTGTTTTTATATTTCATATTACTTTAGTTCTTGTTAGACTTGCTAATACTAGTGTGTATTTTCTGATCTTGTGTGTGCATGTGTTTCGTCATATTTTGATCTTGCAGAGGAAATCCTCACACATGTAATAATTTATTGTGGTTGTTTGATGAAAGTATCTTTTTTCAAAAGAAAAGAAAACAAGACCCAATGAAAAAAAGAAGAAATCATCATACCACTTGGTTACTATAAATATGTTGGGACTGTTGGAAATGTGCCCTGAAAGCATATGTAGTAGACATTGTTTTAATGAAATAAATAAATAAATTGAATTTGTTATGCATATATTTTATGGACTATATTATTTTGTGATAATATTATGTAAATATCAGGAAAATTCCTAGGTTCATATATGTGATCTCAAACACGTATTGGTACGGGAGGATTGTGTTTGAGATAAATGAACTTGAATAGTTCGCAGTAAAATAAAGTTATGGAATCTTTAGATTAATTACTGCAAGTACGGTCTACTAGTATTATGAATACATGTGATCTAGATCTGGATCACTAGTGTGGTAGGACACTTTAGTGGATGTGCTTTATATATTAGAGAATATATAGAACTGGACCAGATATGTTTATTAATACTTAGTTAAATACCGTTTCGAAGTATTAATTAAATATATCAACTGATGATCATATACAAATAGATCTTAATCCTGAAGTTACTATGAACTCCTATTTATGTTATATGAGTTCTTTGATTCACTTGTTAGGGTCTGTCAGAATGATTAGGCTGAAAACTTTTGTTTTGGGAACTCATTAATATAGATGGCTGGGGACATAGTGTACAGATATGGAATCTATGCATTCTCACAAGAGATTGAATGATGGTTCTCTTAAGGGTTGACTTTTGGGACTGAAAGGTTATTGAGCTCAAATTCATAATTTAGTTATGAATTAACTTTCACTAGTAAAGTCAATGGTATGTAAGGAAACAAGAGATAATTAAAAGGGTAAAACGGTAATTTTATTCCCGATTAATTATGAACCATTATTAGAGGGTCAAGTTGTATGAAATGATTTTATCAATGGACGCTTTATGATTATAAAGTACTCAGTAAATGAAATGTCTATAATTACAAGAGTGCAGTCTCATATTTATAGTGGAACAATCATGAGATTAATAAATTAAGATTATTTAATTAAATAGTTTAATTAATAATCCCAAATTTATTGGAGCTTGGAATTATAGGTCCATAGGTCCCCATAGCAGCTCTATCAACACTGTTCAAGGTAAGAGTGATTAATTGCATAGCGGCCAAATATGCAATTATATGATAATAGTGATTAATTAATTAATTACAAATTAGTTGTAGTTAACAAAATTAATTAATATTTAATTATTGTATAATTTTTGAAATTATATTAAATAATTTCGAAATTTAATTAAGTAATTAATTAATTATAATTTTTGAAATTATAATAAAATTAAATATTTATTTTTGAAAATATTGGATTTAATTAATTGGTAGAATTAATTAAATATCTTTGTTTGAGTGGGAAATTATTATCTGATAAGTTCAAATTTGATTTGAATTTAAAAGATTAATATTTATTCAAATAATTAATTAAAAAGATAATTAATTTAAATTTGAATTAGTTATCAGGTTGTTAGATCTTATCTGACAAAGCAGTTTGAATAAATAATTAAATAAAAATTGAAAAACCAACATCCCTAAAATTAGGGAGGCTACAGGTGCACACACAGTCCATAGACTGTGTGTGGCGTGTAAGACAATTTTCAGGGATAGGATTTTCATTTTTATTTAATTAATTAATGGATAATTCAAAAATTGGTTTTTGGATTTTTTCATTAATAGAATAATTAATTAATTAAAAAGTAAATTGTAAGTTGTAAGTTGGTTACAGATTTATTTTTTAAATTTGAATATTTTCTTGTAAGTATGACTAATCAGAAAAATATTTAGAGGAGTGTGTGACAACTCAGTCTATTCGCTCTGTGAAAAATAGAACGATAGTTTTCTCTCCCTGAAAAATAAAGAACCAATTCTGAGGCCTATTATCTTGATCTCATTTGTTGAGTACATCAAGTAGAATCACAAATAAACTATCCTTCATTCTCTAAGCGCCCACACACTTCTTGAGGTGTAGAGAACGCTTTGGAAGATCTTGGTGTGAGTACGTGGGAGCGGCTTCGATAGGAAGATCGTTCTAAATACGAAAAGATAGCAAGGACACTTGATAGGCCTCAAGAGATATGATTTCTATTATTATCTTGCTTATGATTAATGTATGCATATTAATGGATCCACATATTTAAAGGTATTTTAAATATGTTACAAAATTTTTGTTGTACACTGGGCCAACCCCACCACCATTCCGCTGCGTATTAGGAAACTCGTTCCTAACAGGGACTTGTGCCCTTAAAGCGTATTTCTGTATGAATGATTAATGTTAATTAAACAAAGTTAATATTTTGTACTTATATTTGTATTTAATTATACATGTCATTTATCATGAAGATCTAATATTATTGATGTGGTCTGGAATTAAGTATATGTATAATGATATATATACAAGACGAATTAATTCAAGATAATAATATAAAAATTGTATGTAATCGCTAAATAAAGTGAGAGCTTTATTTAATAAAGATTATGAGTACGATCTATCTTCTATTCAAGACAGAGCGGTTTATCTAGACTGTTAAGTGTAGCGACACAAAGAGATAGATATACCGTATAAAATATAGATTATGTAACGCCCTACTACCCAGGGATCGTTACGGTGTGAATTTTAAACAGTGCTAAACTCGATAATCGAGTCATTTGGCCATAATCATGTAACTAAGTATGATTAGCGGTTTAGGGTTAAATTTTTTGGTTAAGATACAACGTTTCACTAAAACGTTTACTGTATCCATTGGGATCCCAAAAATATAATTTAAAGGTTAATTACAACTAAATATTTACAACCAGCTGACCTAAGCGGCAAAATAGGGTTTAACCCTAGTTTCTCTTTAAACCCTCGGCCATGGTGGTCGAGCAACTGCATATGTACACATCGTCACCTAAGCTCTCCAACTCAAGGATGATCCAATTTTCTTTTGCCTTTACCTGCACCACATAGCACCCGTGAGCCAAAGCTCAGCAAGAAAACTCAATATGCTCATGAACAGTAATAAGATGTTTCTAAATCATAATGTGCATGCCTAGCAATAATAGCACTATCCGTGCATGCAAATAAGTCCAAATAATGGTTGTGGGCCCTTCCCTTTATATAGATTACTTATGGGACCTGCCCTTTGTATAGATGATTTATGGGCCTTGCCCTTTGTATTGATGACTATCAAGTCATAATGAAAATAGATGGACGATGTGTCCATCTAAACTAAGTGACTCAAATAAGTGACAATTAAGTTGCGCACTGGGGGTCTGTACCCTAATCAGATGAGTGAATATCATTTTATGATTTTGGTAATCATACTGGAGCTTGTAGCCCAAATCAAATGGGTGAGTCACACTTTGGGCTCCGCACCCTAATCAGATGGGTGACTAAAGAGTCGCACTTTGGGATCTGCACCCTAATCAGATAAGTGACTGATGAGTGAGTCATGAACTTGGGCTCAGCACCCATAGCCATGTGACGTTGCAGTCACCTGAGCCTTTCTGGCCCTGGCTCTAAGTAACTAGCCTTAGACTAGACAAGCACTTTTAGTTTTCATCGAACTTGAGGTCGGCCAAGCATTAATGCTCATGATGAGTCATTCAATGCTTATGTTGATTAGATCTAATCATTTCGGCTTGTGTTGAACACATCAATGTCGTTCTTGACTCTTAAGCCAATACCATACGGCTCATGCCGATTTCTGACTCATGGGTCAGTGCCATACACAAGCAAGCAATGCAACCAGGCACATATAATATGTCAAATATCCAAATGTAGGGCATTCAACATGCTTACTTAACAATCACTAGCATAATTATGATCATGCACATTTACAGAGACTCAAGCTCTGATTAATCTCATACTCAATATTCATGTCATGTCATAATCACATGTATCTCATGCATCACATACTGGGTGCAGTTTTCTTACCTCTGGTTAGTGCGAGAAATAACAAATGAACGACCCTTGAGAACGATCAATCATTTGAACCCTTAGCGCTCACCTAGTCATAACCAAATATGGAATCCAATTAATGAAATCAGCAATAAAAGGTTCTTAACCTAAACCTCACTCCTGGGACCTTGAATCGTACTCAAACAGTAAGTAGATTCGATCCCGAGCCTTAGGAATTGAAATCCCGAGCCAAAAACCCTCAAAAGTGCCCAAAATAGGACCCTTGAAAAATAGGGTAGTGCTACAGCGCTGCCCCCATAGCGCCCCAGTGCTACAACCAGAGCTAATTGGCCCTGGACAGTACTGTAGTGCCCTCCCTTGGGCGCTATAGCACTAGGACCAGGCTGAATCAACCCTGGTTCTTCCTCCTTCGAGTTTTCCAATTCCAAGCTTCACAAACTGATCCCAAAATTCATTCAAACTCCCAAATGAACCCAAATACCCAACATACAAGTCCTAGGCACCATAATCCAACCAAACTTTACTAAAAACTCCCATCAATTCTCAACTTTCAACTTCAAAATTTCAACTGAAACTCAAAAGGAAAACAGAACATAAACCGAAGTTTCCATGGTTAAAAACTTACCTCAAGCTCAGAATTACACCCTCTTCAATTGTAGAACATAACCCTAGACCATCAAGGCTCAACTCCCTAGCTTGATTCCTCAAATGGAACTCAAAAATTCCAAAGGAAAAGAGGAAGAAAAAAGATCGGGAGAAGAAGAAGATGACGCTCTGTTTTGGTTTCTATTTTCTACAGCCTTCTCAAGTGATATATATCCTTAGGTAAAAAGATAAAAATGCCCCTAGGTTATTTAAAGTCCTCTTAAGGCTACCAAGGGTAAAACTGTCATTTCCCGTCTATCTCGTTAATCGTAATTAACACCCTCCAATTCTTGTTATTCCCAATATTCTTAAATGTTAATAAATCATATCCCATTACCCTTTAATTCCCGGTAATGTACTAGTCCTCAAATTACCCCGAGACTCACCCCGAGCCCCGAAATTAACCCCGTTAAGACCAAATCGATAACTTGCGTTCAAAGATTGTCTCATGCCGAATGGCTCAAACAAATCCACATTATGATGTGGTCTTACTCATAATTCACCAACATGCATGAAAATATGCAAATGTTCCCTCAACGGGCCAAATTACCAAAATTCCCTTATAATGAAAAGTAGACCCATATGCATGCATTTATCATCATATCATAATATAATTCACATAATCATGCATATAATCATTTAATAACATAATAAATCAATTATGGCCCTCCCGACCTCCTAATCAAGGTCCTAAACCTTATTAGAAAATTTGGGTCATTACAGATTATATTGGACTGGAACACGAAGAAAGAGAGAACTTATGATAATCTTCGTTAAAATATAGAATCTCAACATTCATCAATCGATGGTCATTTGAGACTTGACCTCAATCTCGAAGTGAGTGATCAAATCCTAAAGTGAGTGATGAACTCCTATTTGTGTTAAGGCTTTTGACTTATCTGGTAAGGTTCAATATTCCTACGGCCGAATTCATGATATCTTGGAGTCATAGAACTACAAGTGACTGGGAACATAATCCACATATATGGAATCTGCTCCTTACTTAAATGAAAGCAGATTAGTTGTTCCTTTTAGTGTTGATTCAGGGTTTGAACATAGAGCGTTCAATTTCTGTTAAAGAACATAAATTTCATTCTATAATTAAATTTATAGAATAATGTTTATTAGAGTATCAATGGAACTAATTGATAAAAACATAATTAGAGAGGTTAACGGACATTAAGACCTACCTCTAATTATGAACAACTAGCAGATGGTCATAACTCATACAATGACTAAATCAATTGACAACTTTATAATTATAGCTTTTACTAATATAAGACTGTAGTTTTAAGAGTTCAACTATGAATTTCTAGTTGAATAATTCATAGTTAATAAATTAATTAATGGAACTAAGAGTTAGTGAAATTGATTAAATTGTTGGAGCTTAGAACTACAGGTCATACTGTCCTTGTACTAGCTCGACAACACAGAAGTAGGATTTTTGTATTAAAAGGAAATAATTAAAAACAATAAAGTATTATTTTTAATCTCACAAATTAATATTATTTGTGAAATAATATTTACAATTTTATTTATGAAATAATATTTAATGGCAAATAAAATTGTATTGATAATTTTGTGAAATTAATTTTGTATTGAAAATTAATTTAATCATATTTAATTTTGTGGTATAATTGTATACTGGATAAAATAGTATGATAAAGGCCCAACAAATAGCATTTTATAGAGATAAAATACCACATGGCCCACAACCCTACAGTTGGCGCCAACCACAATCCAAATGGACTGTGGCCCACGTATAGGCCCAATGTGATTAGGGTTAGGTCTTCTACCAATGTTATATTAATAAAACATAACATCATGAGAAAAAGGCATCAGATGCAATTTCACGTTATTTGCCAAGAGAGAAAAATCGAGAACTTTGTTCTCTCTGAATTGTGAGAAGAACGCTCTCTCATGTGTTGAGATTCAAACGTGTGTTCTTGTGTGTCCTACCAAATAGCATAGGCATCCACCTGTCTCATTCTCTTTGTGCGAGTCATAATATGGAAGATGGTGGGTTAGGAGGCTAAAACTCTATTTAATCTACACGTGTTCTACATCAAGAAAATGTATTTGTAAGTTCCTTTTTTATTCAGATTCATGTCGCATGAGAAATATCTCATTCTAGTTATGGTTCCTAGAGTGAGTCGATCCCATGCTTTAATAATTGTTATTATTGCTTTGAAATAATATCCCATTGTAGAGTCCAAGAACTTTACTTAGCTAGTTAGATAGTAGTATAATAGTAATAGTAGTAGTATTTTTTATGACTGTGGATTTTTGTTCAGACTGGGATTTATTTGGACACTCATAGTAACACTTGTAGATTTTCTAAGTTTAACCTATAGTTTAAGAATATTAATTTTAACCTAAGGTCTGATTAATATGACTGATATTGGTGGTGATAAATATTATATTATAAGGTTTAGATAGACCCAATAAGGAAGTAACACTTGTCATGTGTATGTTTAATGATAATTAAGTATTTTTGAGGAATAAGTTTATTAAGAGTAATATTTAAATATCCTAGGGTCTATCAACATCTTTGAAAACGTTAGGGGACTTAGTCAAGGCTGTTTACTCAATTCAAATTAAGCTAAAATTGTGTAATTTCGTGTTTAAATATTCAGCGTATGCCGATATATCGCAGCTATAGGGGCGATATATCGCAGTACGGGGATACGAAAAACACGAAACTTCGCACGATTGCCTCGGGCATGCTGGCCCAGGCGATATATCGCCTACAGGGGGCGATATATCGCCTCCTTCAATGCATTTTGAAAGTTTTTGAAAATGTTCTCAATTCAAATCTTTAACCTCTTGAGAAGTCCAACATCTTTCTGAACGAGTCTTCAGCCTCTGTTGAATGATAATTCAAATATTTTTCACTTAAAAAGCCATTATTTTTATTCAAGTTAAATGAAGATATTTTCATTCATAAACTCTATAAATAGGACCTAGTACCCAGCCATTTATTCATTCATCAAACTAAGTTTCGAGGCTGCAAGTTGCTAGATTATTGTGAGAGTGTAAACACTTGGGTTGGGGATTATAAGCTTTATCATTATAAGCTTACCAAACACTTGGGAAGTAAGGTTTATAGTACATTTCGGTTCAAGGTTTAGATTGGTCATAGGAGCATTCAAGGTATTCCAAACTCTAGCTCTTTTGGTATTATTTCTCTTTAAGTTCTTGTAGTTTTCTATTCAGCACCCTAACTTTATTCTTTATTCTTGGATAGGAAATCTAAGATCTTGAACATAAGGTTTTTGGTAAGTATATTCTTAATGGTATAGTTCTTCCATTCTTTTCATCTCATTCTCTTTAGTATACTCACCCTTCCATTTATGGTTTTTAGGAGTGTTCCAAAGTCCGAAAACTGTTCTCATATCCCGGTATTTTTGGTAAGGAAAATAGGATAGGATTTATGTGTTATATGATTTATATGTTATGATGAATGTTATCTTATGATTATGTGTTATGTAATATGCTATAATATGTATAATTGTAGACTTGGGCATATGACCCGTACAACTAAAAAGCCCCAATAAATTATGGGCATATGACTTGCTTAGCTAGCAAGCCCCACTAATCTAATGGGCATATGACTTGTTTATTTTATGGGACCCCCAAGTAATAATGACCATTATAGTATGTATGTGACATATGTGTTATGATATGTTTTATGTTACATTATGAAATTTATGTATATGGTTTATGTCTTAGATTTTCCTTGCTGGGCATTAGACTCACTCCTTTTATGTTTATATGTGCAGGAAAATAGCTTTGATGGCGGGAAAGGTTCTTGGTAGTTTGGGCATGTGTATTGAGGCGGAATGGAATCGAAGGGCCGAGAGTTCGATTCGAGGATGAGATTTCTTCACTTATGGTTTTATGTGTATTTTTCCGCACTTTATTATGTAATCCCTTTTAATTATAATTATGTTATGTTTTGATTTTAAAACAATGGGATCCCATATCCTAATTTAAATTTTATGTAAGTTTAACATTTATTTTTACAAGTTTTTAATAAAGTTATGATCATTTCACTTGTAAGTTTTATTAAGGATTAGTGTCTATGGATAGTTTTCGTTAATAGTCCAAAGTCTAGAGTAGTTGGGTCATTACACCCATGCTTTTGCTGCATTGTCAATCACATGATCAAAAACCAACAAAATATGCCTAAAGTTAGTGTTTAATAATTTGGTTTCCAATAATAATTTATTTGGTTATTCAAAGTATATAACATTTTATCAAAATATTTATTTATATTCGTGTCAATTAAATGACGTACAAATAAGATTTTTTTTCTTGAACTATAGCCTTGTAGAGTTTTGTTTCGCAAACTTTTCTAAATTTTCCGCGAACTATAGAAACCATTGGAAACATTCCCCTCCTCCCGTTGCATTCTTCTTATTTTTTAAATAATTTGCTGATGTAACCACATTTCACATGTGTAGTTGTAGTTCGAGAGTCTATCTAACTAACTGAAGTTAGCCAAAATAGAATTTATTGGTGCTAAACATACAAACATTAGCTATAAGAATGTAGATGCATAATTCTGAAATTTGTCATTAGAACACTATCTATGCATGTATCTTTTGTGCAACATCAGCAAATTGTTATAAAAAAATGATCGAAATGCAACAGAAGGGACACATTTTCAATGATTTCTATAGTAATGTGAGATATTTTCCACACAAAAAAGTTTTGGGGGAAATTCTACAATGGTTATAGTTCGGGGCAAAAAAAATCATATTTGTCCAATAGTAAATTATATCTTTTCCAATTTTTTTTATATACATATTAATGAATACCAATATACATTTTCAGTTTGGTTAAAATTAATTTAAATATATATATAATTCATCCGATGTAGGTCTTTTTTTATGTTGGTTTATAAAATTAAGAAAATATAATTCATTATACTAAATAGAATAAGAACTAAAAGCTAAATGTATTATCCTTTCGAAGAAAAAAAAAATACATTTTTTAGAACATTACATATTACAATTATATATATTACAACTCAATACATAATATGTTATTTTGAACCCCAATTTCACAATAGAATCTCCAAGTCGCACACTGCCCGGTAGAGGTACACCCACAAAGGTATACAAATACAACAAACACAACCCATAAAAGGGTACACAATATTAAATACATATATAAATCTATGTACAAATGAGGGTGGAGATTTTGAACCCGAACCTTGGGTTACTAAGCCTAAGGCCCCAACCACCCCCGTCTAAGGATGATTGGCAAAAAAAAAAAAAATTAGACGTATTCAATTTGTGTTGGCAAGACTCAAGAGATGTGAATGAATTGAATAAAATATCTTAAATTTGATTGGCTATGTTTGTAATTTTTATTTATATATTTTTTAATATTTTATAAAAATATTACAATGCATTTTATTTAATTAAATAAAGCATAAAATAATTTTTTTAAAAATATTATTTCATTTTTATATAAAAATATTCATTTAAAGATGCTGAGAAATTATTTTAATAGATAATTTATTTAAAATAATTTTATTTCATAAAGTAAAATAGTATTTTATTTTATTATTTTTTTATATTATTAGAAAATCTAATGTAATTTCAATTAAAATAATAATAATGCCTTATTAGAATTAAACTTAGAAAAATGAGCTCAAAGTATATTTTGATAAAACCATATTTTATAATTATTATTGAAATTTGGATAGATTAATAAAGTATTTAAGCAAAATACATGGAAATAAAATAATATATAATCCGTTAAAATCAATAATGTTTTTTTCCTTACATCTTTGGTCATCAACACAAATAATTTTGGTAACATATATGGTTACAACTTAGTTAATTATCAACGAAATTTATGCATATTTTGACAACTACAAGGGCTATTTTTTATTTTTCAAAAAAGGGTGAAAAGTGGTAATTATACAAGATTTGGATAAAATGTAAAATTCATAAGGTTATTATAATTTTAATTTTTTATATTAAGTTTTTGTTTTATTTTGTATTTTTTAATTAAATAATTAATAAAATTTAAGAGTATTTTGCTCTTATTATAAAGTTTTTTTTTTTATCAAACTTGAGTTGATGGTCTATTGTTTACCTTTTAACAAAACAAAAGGTCTTGTTTGTAATTATTTGAAACTGGAGATCCAAAGTAGTATAAAAACAAAGCAAAAGGAACTAAAATGGTATAAACCCTAAAATAATATAACTTTTTAAAAATTTGTAGTTAAATTATGTTACTTTTCAGCAAAGATAAAAAAAAGTGTATTAAATATGTAAAGTTTTCCATTTTTCATTTATAAATATATATAGTATATGATTTGTAAGGGTGCATTGTTTGTACTTAAGAATAGTGGTTAAGTTTTCTATTTTGTAAAAAGATATTGACTTCAAATAAGCTTGAAAAGGGAAATCATTTTAATTAGTATATGGGAAATTTGTGGATAAAGTACCACAAGTTTACATTTACTTACACTTAAGTACCAATATTTTGTTTTTGGCAGTTAAAGTACCAAATGTTATGTATTGCTTGCATTCCATAGGTACCACCCGTTAACTAGTATTTTGACTTGTTATAGTACACCTGTCATGTAAGTATTGGTTCACAATTTTATTTTATTTTATTTTAAAAAAAAACTCATAATTTTTCGAAATTCAAAACTAATTTAGATATTTCTAAAAAAACTAATTTATATATTATTAGTTATTGTTTAAACTTTTAATTTTAACTTAATAAGTTTAATT
The DNA here is from genome assembly GCF_963169125.1 of Humulus lupulus. NCBI lineage: Eukaryota > Viridiplantae > Streptophyta > Magnoliopsida > Rosales > Cannabaceae > Humulus > Humulus lupulus. The sequence goes on along the minus strand of NC_084802.1, from coordinate 29,181,078 downwards.
AGAATAAAAACAAATCAAATAAATAAAAAAAAAAACTCATATTAAAACCAAAATCTAGGCAGCCATTACAAAAAAAATATGAAGTAACGCAACTTTCTTTTTGAGATGACGAAGAAGAATAGGGAGAAGAAGTAGCCCCAAATGATAGATAGAACCAGAGGTATAAAAGGCGAGTTTGATTTCCCATCTGCTGGCAATGTCAATGAGAAGATGGATATCTCGAGGAAGACGACGCAATCAGCCCCAAATTCACGTTAAAGAAAGAAGAGTTCTAAATGGGTTCATTCATTAAGTAGATTTCTTTTTTAATGACCCAGCCGTATGTTTGATTAAAGAAAGATATTTGAAGAAAATAATTCTTAGATTTTTTAAGAAAATAAGTGTATTAGAGAGAAGAAGGAACTATGTGAAGGTGCTTATACTGTGATAGCTATGCCTATAGTCGTAGAAGGATCTATTCTTCATTTGATGAAATTGGTTTTTGGGGATAATAGGGAAAATAATAAAATGTAATTTGTTGGTTTAACCTTGACTATTTTGTTGGTTTTTCTATTGGGTTGCTTTGTAATTGTAATTTGGGTGTTTATGGTTAATGCTTCTGTATAAAAATGGGATCTTTGTGGATTTTTTTCTTGTGTATTCATCTTGTATTGTAAAATATCCAAGAATTCTTTTTGTATGAGTGAAGAACAATAGCAAAGATGTATATCCAAACAATAGCAAAGTTGTTTTCATAAACAGAAATTGTTTATGAGGGTAATTGTATTTATTTTGATTGAGTTATTAATAAGGCGAGTTATTGATATAAGGTAAGCTGAATAAAAGAAATTAAATTAGCTATACCAAAAAAACCTTATTTGATTTGACATCAAAGCAGTTGCTCATCATAGCAATTGAAACAGAGAACCAAAACAATTACAAAACGGATGACTATTCTCTCAAAACATTGTCCAGTTCTAGTTCCATCCTAAAATACATATTAACTTCTCAAAATAGTTCTAACAATTAGAGATATAGTTAAGCAAACTATATCCAAAAATACATATCATATATGTGGTCATATAAACGGGGTGTTGCTTTGCTGACTAGCTGAAGCAGCCACCCGGCCTTTTATCTTTTTAGCCTTTCCTTCCTTCTTAAGGAATCATGCTTTGGATTCTTTGTAGGAGCTCTACCCATCTTCTTTGCAGTTTGGCTTGTTCAACCATCAACCACTTTATAGTAAATCTAATCAGTAAAGTTCAATTAACTGAAATTAATTAATATGTTAATTAATAAAGATTTTACTTGTGCAGTGATTTGGCTAGTACAAGAGGATTTGTTATGTAACAGCCCAAAATTACTAATAGGGCTTGGTGCCTTGATTATCGTGTCAGGAGGGCATAATTGGATACACGTGTGATTTATTGATTAAATGTGTGACTATGTGCCATGCATGATTTATGTGATAGTATGAATATATTTATATGCATGTGTTAGGAGTATTAAATATGCATGTGGGCCCTTTAGTGTTCATAAGGGCATATTTTTAATTTTGGGCTGTTAAGGGCATATATGTGATTTTATGTGATATATGGTTGAGACCACATTATTATGTGGATATGTTTGTAGTATATGGATCGAGACGATCCTGGTGAGCAGATTAGCGAAATAGTCACTGCGGGGTTTAATACCCGGCTCGGGGGGAGCCTAGGGGTATTTTGGGAATTTAGAGAATGTTTTGGGGTTTAATGGGTAACGAATAAATATTTGGAAATTAATTAGACGTGATGGGGTTAATTAGTTAACAGTATGAACACTTGAGGAATTAGCGGGAAAATGGGGGCGGAATGACCATTTTACCCCTAGAGACAATTAGAGGGCTAAGGAAAGCTTAGGGGCAATTCGATCTTTGTTTAAGCAAGGGATATACTCAGAACTCTTAAAGAAATATCAAAATGTTGTGGAACACATTTGATATCTCTCACTCTCCCATATACACGTTTCTTTTCCTCTCTATACTAAGGGGAAACCTTTGAATTTTGAAGGAAAAGCTAAGGGAACAAGCTGAAAATTGGGCTGAGTTTGGACTGAGAAGAACCTAAGGAGTTAAGGCTAGAACTGGACAGAGTCTAGCTGGGGTATTCAAGTTATCCATTTAGGTAAAAACCTAAATTATGATTATTGAATTTTGTTGGAATGATGATGAGCTTAGAGCCTGCATGAGAATGATTTCTTAAACTGATTTTGGGTGTTAGGGAGAGTAAGAATGTAACGCCCTGGCTACCCCAGAACAATTACGGTGAACCGAAAATTTGACTCGCTACCCGAGTCCTTTGGTTAAAATGTGTTCTAAGTGTTATTAACAGACTAAGGTGGAAAATCAATAAAAAGGAAATGATATATTTTATTAAATACATAAAACTGTTCATGAGATCATCAAAACATTTACAAGTTGTTTGAAACACAAAATGGTCACTACTGTTTCAAATTTACAAACCCCGCCGACCTAAGCGGCAAAAATTAGGGTAAACCCCCTAGTTCCTTTGAGAACTCCTTGGCCGTGGTGGTCAAGCGGCCGCATATGTACACATCACCACCTAAGCTCTCCACTCAAGGCTGGGTGAGTTTTTCTTTCCCTTTACCTGTACCACATAGCACCCATGAGCCAAAGCCCAGCAAGAAAACACAGTATTGCATGTAAGCATTATCAAATGACTATCATTATAATCACACAGAGCTTATAGCTCTTAAATAGATGAGTGAATATCACTTGAGGTTCTAGAAAAACATACTCAGTGACTGACAAGCAAGTCACTAATTTAACCAGAAGAGTGGCTGCTGGGTAAGCCACTAGCCTTAAAAAAAAATGAGAGACTGATGGGTAAGTCACACAAGCGCTTATAATATTCATCGAGCTTGAGGTCGGTCCGGCATTAATGCTCTTTGAGCCATCCAATGCAGATATAGATTAGATCTAATCTTTATTGGTTTACGTTGAACACGCTAAGGCCGTCCTGACTTATGAGTCAGCACTGTGTGACCAGTGCCCAGTACCACTACCGAACCTGACTAATGAGTAACAACTTCACAGTTGATACTGACACCTTTGCCAAATCTGACTAATTAGTCAGTACCATGCACAAGTGAGCAAGATTGGCTAAGCATTCAGTAATCAAACCATGTCCACATTCACACAATCAACATGTTTCGTGAACAACCACGCATGTTACATATGGGGTGCAGTTTTCTTACCTCTGGTTCGAGCGAGAATTAATGTAAGAACGATCATTGAGAACGACCTGTCTTTTTGACCCTTAGTGGATACCTAGTCATAACCAATTATGGAATTCCATCAATAAAATGAATAACAAAGAGTTCCCAAACCAAAACCTAGCCTCCGAGACATCGGATACTACTAAACTGGGTAGTAGGATTGATCTCGAGGCCTAAGGCTAGAATCCCCAAGCCAAAAACCCATTTCTGGCCAAAATGACACTAAGGGCCGTGACCCTCCTTGGCCATGCCGCGGCCCGCCCCTCAAACAGAGGCGGCCTCCATCAGCACCCCTCAAGAGCCGTGGCCCTCCTTGGCCATGACGCGGTCCAACCCCCAGTTCAGCCAACACTCTGGTTTTTCTTCCCTTGCGATTTCCCTTGGAACCAATCTTTCAAACCAAGCTCAAACACCACTCAAACATCCAATACAACCCCTAAATTTGATCTATATCGCACCCTTATCAAAACCCAAGTTAAACCCCAACCAAAACTTCCATCAATTCCAACTATCCACAACAAAATCATAAGCTGAAACTAACAACTAAAACAGAGTATACCAGAAAACTAATGGCTAGAAACTCACCTCAAACTCAGGTTGTGATGCTCTTCAATGGTAGACCACTCTCCCAAACTCCCAAAGCCTACTTCCCAAGCTTAAATCCTCAACAAGTCCTCAAAAATCACAAAGAAGATGAAGGTACGGGTAAGCTTCAAGACTTAACAGCCAAAGGGTTTGTTGACACGGTTCTTCGCCAACAGGTAATTAAGAGAAGAAGAGAAAGGGATTAGTGCTAAATGTAGAACCGTAACAGATATATGATCTTAGAGAATGAAAGAGGTGACTGAAGACACGTTTTTTAAGTGGTTCAAAGGTTAAAATCCTTCTACTCCACTAGTCAGTATTATTGCTCTATACTGGATATTTGGTTACAGGGCCTTGTTTTACATTAGAGAAGTCAACCCTTATTAAGTCCCAGGGTCTCCATATTTATAGGAGAAGGCACCTGGGAGTTGGTAAGAAGGTCATCCCGTGACCCTCTTATCTATCACATCAACTCTGTGACATTCATGATTAATTCCTAAACCTGACACATTAGTGTGGTCAAATCGATAGGTAAGGAGATAATGGGCCGCACGGCCCAACCCAGTCGTGGGTGTCTGAATACGCACGTTCCTGCTTCGTGTCCGAGAAGTCAGGGGGATATCAGACATGTGATGTCTGATATATGCACGTTTACCTTGCGTGTGTTGACTTCACAAAGGGTCATAGCCCCCATATCCAGCTCGCACCACGAGCTGCATACTTGACTCGACCTTCGGCCTTCAGAATCCCTGCCCCAGTCTTGGGCAATGAAGGCGAGCCCTTGGGGTTTCCTCAAGCTAGTGACAGAAGCTCCGGTCTGCGGTGACGTCCACAAGATAACTATGATTAGGCCGCAGCTCAGCTCGCTAATCAACCCGTGGGAAAAACAGGGCGTACATCTGCCCCCAAGCCCCTGCTCGTGGTATGCCACGTCGGGTAAGACTGTAGTAGGGGCTTTTAGGTTCCCCATGAACTCTTCATATTCCACCTCTTACGCAGGCGCCTGATACGTGGAACATCGTGGTTGGTGACGGTACGCCTTACAAGAACCGCATTAAATGGCCTAGCCTATGCTCAGCCGCCGTTTTGTATTTCGAGTGGAGGGCCTCGGATCCCTCATCAGGGTCATCCAACGGCCCTCTATACGTGACCTTTCACATATATAAAAAGGGGTGGCCACCCTACGCACGGGCCACCCTTTCATTTGAAATTTTTCCGAATCTCTTCTTCTTCTCTCTTCATCTCAGACGAAAGAAAAAACCCTCTTCTCTACTCAGCGTTCAAGAGGCTCAGACGTCAGGATTTCTTCAAAGCTTTAGAAGCCTGTACTCCGACGAAGCTTTCACCCAGGCAATACCTTCACCCACCTCCCAGTCAAAAACTGTAAGTTCCCTGACCATGTGTGTTTTGGAAATATATTTCACTGTAGCTTAGGTAAATATTTTACTGTAGTCGCATGCATGGTTGTATTGGGTTTTTTGGATATGGAGGGTGAAAACCCCTTTTTAGGCTAGGGTATCTTTGCTGTAGGAAATCGTTTAAGAGTATGGTTTACAGGATGTTTTTCTGGGGAAAATTTCTAGGTAGGAGTTTTGGAACTTTTGGGTGCAAAACCGGGTAGCTTAGGGAACACGCTTCACAGGCGGTTTTGCATTTTTTGCCTACTGAAACTTTCCCCCCAAGGAAAATTCTATCCTGACCCTCCTGACACACGAATTCTGAGTAATCGGGGAACTGTTGGGAGCACAGGCGCGTGTTCATCGAATCGCGTGGTCCCACTCTCCACGGGTTGGGCTTACCTCAGCTCGTGTAAATAACATTTGACTTTTCCTCACGCTTGGGTCGCCTTTTCTGAAATGTTTTCTTTTGTTCGTTAGGTGACCAGATGGCACTGAAAAGGAACGCCCCCAAGAAGACCGTCAGCAGCTCGGCCTCACAGCAGGACAAAGGAAAGGCGGTGATGACGGACTCCCCAATCCCCAACTTTGGGCCAGCGGTGGAGCAGGAGGTCGAGGTCGCCCTCGACGCCTTCTTTGAGGAGGAAAGGATTGTCTCAAAGGTCACCGACCAGAAGAAGATCAACAAAATATTTCTCTCCCACAACATCACCCTGGGGAAAGCATCCGTGGTGGCCCGACCTGCCGCAGAGGGCGAGTGGAGCTGTGCGCCGCTCGATGAGCCGTTCGCAGCCTGGAGCGGCGAACATTTTAAGGCGGGGGCCTTCCTCCCACTGGATCAGTATTTTGCTGATTTCCTAAATTATGTGAGGTTGGAACCGTTTCAGCTCCCCCCCAACTCCTATCGCTTGCTGGCTGGGTTGAAATACTTGTTTCAGAAGCATGAGTGGGAGGTCCCCACTCTTGCGGATATTTTATATTTTTTCTGCCTCAAAGCCAGCCCGGACCAGCGGGGGCGAGGCGACGGGTTTTACTACTTAACCCGATTTCCCAATACGGTTGCGGTCATCGAGCTGCCCAGCCACCCCAACGATTTCAAGGACCAGTTCTTCATGTCGACAAGGTTTAGAAACTGCGAGCTCCACTACTTCAATCGTCCTCGTAAGTATCTTTTCTCCTTAGCTCGTAAGTTAAGTGTCGTTTTAGCTCCTCCCGTACCCCTTTCTGACTTAGGCTATTTCTGCAGCCATCTTCGCGAGGACAGAGAAATCTGTGACCCTCGGGGCCCAATACGAGACGCTGGCGGGCTTACCCCCAGCGAGAAGGATTATTGCGTGCTCGTAACAGACGAGACGATGGTGGCCTGCAAGCTGATTTTCCCAAATCAGATTTTGAACCTCAGGAGGCCCCGGGGGCTTCCCCCAGCTCGCGACACCAGACCCATCATCGTGGAGGAGGTCGTGGAAGACGAGGATGAGGAGGACGAGGGCGACGAAGTTCCGCTCGTGAGGAACAGGAAGCGGACCTTGGAGGTCGTCCCGATGACGGACGAGGAGAGGATCCAATCCGGAGCAGCCGCGGGTCCTTCTGGCCAAGGTAACCCTTACACGTTTAGGAGTCTAGATAGGGCCATAGCAGACCCCCGGCTGGCTAGGTTCAATCCTAGGCAGCTCGTCCATCGTCACCGGAGTGATCCGGACCTAAACATAACCCTGCTCCATTGTGTTGACCGACT